>NC_142011.1:193318167-193945667 GCF_049901735.1 Notechis scutatus
ATATATATATATATATATATATATATATATATATATATATATATATATATTTGTTTTCTTAAGTTTTATATATATATATATATATATATATACTTATATATATATATATATATATGGTGTTCAGCTTGGTTCGGGTATTTTCCCACGTCATTGTAGTTCTTTTAAAGTTGTAGCAACGTTTCAGCAGAATCTCATCTGCCATCATCAGGCTTCTGTATTGTGTCCGTCTGTGAGTCAGACTTTTACAGTGGTTTCAGATTTAAATTTGGGGCAGCCTATTGCTGTGCCAGAATGGTTTTTTCTTCATCCTGATTGGTTGGGAGTCTTGGTCTGTGTTTATTGGTCTCGGAGTTTGCTGTGTTCTGCTTGATTGGTGTCTCTAATATCTTCTGTCTGTTTTTTGGCTCTTTTTGTATCTTGATTGGCTGGCAGCATTGTGTTACTTTATTGGAGGTCTTTAGTGCAGCTTGGCTTCGGGTAAATGGACGGCTATCATTAGTTAGGAAGCTGGGTTTCATCTGGGTGCCTGGTTGGGATGTGTTTGAGCTGGAGGTATCAGGGGCGATCTGTTTGTGCCCAGGTGTTTGCCTGGCTTGTGGTGTGGAGATTTTTTTGTTTGTGAGTCCCTTCCCTTCCCTTCCCTTTCCTTCCCTTCCCTTCCCTTCCCTTCCCTTTCCTTTCCTCCCCTTCCTTCCTTCCTTCCTTCCTTCCTTCCTTCCTTCCTTCCTTCCTTCCTTCCTTCCTCCCTCCCTCCCTCCCTCCCCCCTCCTCCTCCAGATTAAAGTCTTTTCTTTCATTAAAGCTGTTGATTTTGTCATCTCTGCCAATTCCATCAGCTTCTTCCAACAGAGATGTCCTTGTGTCATAGGACTACCAACCATACTTCTTTTGCAGGAAATCTTCCTTCAGGATTGAGCCACTGCACTTTTATTTTCTACTAATATCAGGTTGTGTTAATGGATATCTGTATGCAGGTTCACATGGTAACACATTATGGCGGGAAGATTCTGTCTAGCTTTCTATCTTATGTGGCTGCACAATGAACCTTCTTGCCATATTCTTAGGTCAAGGTTGCTAAGCCTTTACTTCTGTCTTTCAGCCTTTAAAGTTGTCAGTCCTTCTGCCCTGCAGTTCCTTGGCCGCAACCCTCCCCCTTCAGATAAGCTTGCATGTGAAATGAATGACAAAAACCACATTTCAGAATATTGCTTTAAAATATGCATTATTAATGAACTGAAATGGACAGCTATACTTTCAGAAGACATTCGGCGTCAATGTGGCAAGGACCTCTGTACAATTTAGTCCTTGCCAAATTAATTTTTTTTTGCACTTTGGGTATCGCCATGTATAATTATGTGCTCGTTTAGTTTCCTGCTTTGCATAGTGTTAGTTAACAAGCTGACACAGTGTTTGTGGGTATTAATTACAAGTTACCATCTTGTCATCAATAGCTGGGATTGACATTAATAGAAAATAATTGCAACAAGCACAAGAAAGCAGATAGACTGATACTCTGAATCTTGATGGCATGTTAGGTTTTTCAGATTTTTTAAAATTTGCTTTGCAGAACACCATGCATAGCCTGGTTCATTAAAAACAGAGCATTTTATATTGTTCTAAGAACAACTGTGTTGAATCAGACCAACATCCACCAAGGGCTATCAAATGCATAAGGAGTGGGGGGCAGATATGACAAAGCACCCCCCTGCTTATATTCCCTAGCAACTACCACTGAAGATGCTGGAGGTAGCGTAGAGCACTCATCACCAGCAGTTACTAATAGCTCTATCCTTCATGAATCTGTTTAACCTCCTTTTAATGCCAACAGCATATTGAAATTACTGCAAAAGATAATCAAAGCAAAGAATGGCCACTGGGCAAAAGAAACCATCTTCACACTGCATACTAAATAACAACAGTAATTAAAATAAGCTGATTAAATTTCTACAATGATACTGGGATCACAGCTGGATACAGCATTCTATCAGGAAGGGCAGGGTTATCCGGATTTGGTACTTGAAATGGTGGCAGATGTAACACTGTGCCTAAGAAACTAACTAAATAAGGAATTGGGTATGTCTAGTCTAGTGAAAAGAAGGACCAGGGGGTGACATGATAGCAGTGTTTCAATATTTGAGGGGCTGCCACAAAGAAGGGGGGGGTCAAGCTATTCTCCAAAGCACCTGTGTCAGACCTGAAGCCATTTTGGGAGCATCTTTAGGGCTGCCACAACAAGGCCGGTTGGAGCTGTGGGAACGTGAGGGGGGAGATAGAGATAGCTGTGGGATGTGTAGCCAAAATAACATTCTTTCCTGGGGGAGCCAAGGATGTTCTCACCAGGTGTTGGAAAGGCACGGATTAAAGCCAGCCAGAATTGGGACTGAGATCTGATTGGGCCATGAGATGGACCTGGGGGCAAGAACTTTGGATTTTGAGTTGGGTGGATTTTGATTTGGGACCCTGAGGTTTGGGGAAACCTCAGGTCCTTCGGAGTCGAGTTTTCAACAGTTATGCCAATATGACATTTCTAATAAATTCAAAATTTGAGGAAACTGCAGGCCTCAGAGTTTTGATTGTATTTGATTGTTACTTGGAACTGTGACAACCTGAAGGCAAGACAAGAAGCAATAGGTGGGAACCAATCAAGGAGAGAAGCGACCTAGAACTAAGGAGAAATTTCCTAGCAATGAGAAAAATTAACCAGTCGAATGGCTTGCATTTAGAAATTGTGGGTTTGTCCATCACTGGAGGTTTTTAAAAAGAGACTGGAATGGTATAGGGCCGTGATAGGGCGAACCTATGAGACGCGTGTCAGAAGTGGCACGCAGAGTCACTTCTGCCGGCATGTGAGAAGTTGCCCAGAAGAGCCCCACTGCACATGCGTGCTACCGCCCGACAGCTGATTGTCAGGTATCTGGCGTGTATGCATGGGGGCCGGAGGTACGTGGGAGACATGCACGCATGTACAGAGATGCGTGTCATGCATGGGGGGGGTGTCACCCGGGCATGCGCAGGGGGGGTGGAAGGAGGCCAGCACACATCACCTTCTGGGTGCTGGCACATGAGCGCATGCATGCAAGCGCATGTGCAATTTTCGGCATGGGAGCCGAAAAGGTTACCCATCACAATTTTTGGCATGGGAGCCGAAAAGGTACGGGGTCTCTTGCTTGAGCAGGGAGTTGGACTATAAGACCTCCAAGTTCCTTTCCAACTCTGTTATTTTGTGAAGAAAGAAAAAAAAGGGTGGGTGGGTGGGAAGCAAAATGTGCAAGAAGAGAAAAAAAAGTTGAAGAAAAGCAGAAAAGAAAGAAAAAAAAAACCGATAGAAGGTAGTGACTTCTGATATTCTTCACCATGGGTATAAGTACAGGTAGTTCTCGACTTGCGACCCCAATTGAGCCCAACATTTCTGTTGTTAAGTGAGACGTTTGTTAAGTGACTTTTGCTCCCTTTTATGACTTTTCTTGCCGAAGTTGTTAAGTGAATCACTGTAGTTGATAAATTAGTAACCCAGTTGTAAAATGAATTTGGCTTCCCCACTGACTGTGCTTGTCAGAAGGTCACAAAAGAGAATCACATGACCATATGACAGCAGTGGTCATAAATAGATTGTAACTCTGAAAAATGGTCATAGGTCATATATTTTTCAGTACCATTATATCTTTGAACAGTCACTAAATGAGGACTACCTATACAACAGTAGTGGGATGCAAATATTTTTACTACTTTCCATTTCTCGTTCTACCTCATTCTTCATTCAACTGAGCTCCCCCTTCTATTTAATATGGTATACAGCAGGGGTGTCAAACTCAAGGTCCTGGGCTGGATCCAGCCCATGGGGTGTGTTAAGCCTGGATTCCCCAACGGGTGTTAAGGAAAAAAAAACTAAACAGAACGTGCAGCGAAGTCAGATAGGAAGACAGGTAAATGTGTGAGATAAGTTTTCTAGTTAACACGCAGTAAAAATACAGATACGCTTGTGCTATCAAAAATATATTTTATTCCATTTAAGAATTATAGCATAGTCAAATGTAACGGTCCATTAGTCATATATCAATTTCAGTCAAGTCTTGTCAGGGATACTCTATTTGCAAAGTCCGTGTTGAATAGCCAATGTCAGTACACTTACAATAAATCAGTCCAATCTTATCTTCTCTCCGTTGAGAAAAATCAACACTCCTACAAGAACGCAGTCATCAATCCATCCAGTAATTAGGGATCAGTAAGCCAGAGAGAGAGAGAGCTGCATTTGCCTCGCTTCATATATAGTGCTTTTACAACCACACCCTTAATTACATTCTTGCTGTTAAAGTTACACACACTTTAACTAACAAACCATGATACCATATTTATTATTTTTACCCAAACCAGTTAGGGTAAACAATGTTATCCCTAACAGGGTGCGTAAATCTGGGCTGGCCCACGCAGCTGCCCTAGAAACAGCGAAGGACCGGCCCATGGTGCCTCTGCCAGTGAAAATGGAGCTTGTAAGGGCCACGTGCAGCCCTCATGAACTCCATTTTCACTGGCAGCAAAACAAATTACTAGCAAAAGTGGCATTTGATCACATGAGTGATGTCCTGCTGGCCATGCTCACTCTGACCATACACAAACCCCTAAGGTCAATGGATTTAGTCAAACAAAGAACCAACATGTTAATTCCCCCCTCCCATTTCCTGGGAACATATCTTAGAGGATTTTCTCAGGAAGTATCTTCCAGAGCTGG
The DNA here is from genome assembly GCF_049901735.1 of Notechis scutatus. Classification (NCBI taxonomy): domain Eukaryota; kingdom Metazoa; phylum Chordata; class Lepidosauria; order Squamata; family Elapidae; genus Notechis; species Notechis scutatus. The sequence continues at coordinate 193,322,894 of NC_142011.1, forward strand.
AATTTTTATGGTCCCTTCTCCTCTTGCTATCTCTCCAAGAGGTGACAAGTTTCTAGCCATCTGGCTCCAGTCCTCCAGTTGTATATCATGTGTAGTTATACAGATTCAATATAAGATTTAATATATTCAGGTTACATCAAAAAGGATTACTTCTACCAACTTCCCCCCCTTCTTCTTCCATTGAAGAATGGCAGATACACGGATCTGACAATTGGACTCATTGGGTTTGTACTGGTTCCTGTGCCAGGTAAATCCTGGGGAATTCTTATGGTATCTCTGGACACCAGCATAGCTGGATAGAAGCATTCCTGTGAAACAGGCAACAAATTGTCAAAATTGGGAGTGTCCTATCAAATCATGTACCTGTCAACAAGGCTGCGTTCTAGGACCAACTCTCTTCATACTCTACAAAAATGACTTCTATGATCATATTAAGAGCAACTGCGTTCTTTTTGCTAATGATGTAAAGCTATTCAACGCCACCGACAATACTGCTACCCTTCAAAAAGACCTCGACTATGTGTCAGAATGGTCAAACAAATGGCAACTTCAAATCTCAACACATAAGTGCTGTGTCTTACATATTGGCAAAAAAAAATCAGAAAATAAAATACAAGCTGAATAGTCAAGATCTTGTTGATGACTCAAACTTTGTCAAGGACCTTGGAGTACTCATCTCAAATGATCTAAATGCTAGAGCCCACTGTAACTACATAGCCAAAAAGGCATTAAGAGTTGTAAACCTAATCCTGCATAGCCTTTTCTCCAGTAATATCATTCTACTAGCTAGAGCATACAAAACATTTGCTAGACCAATACTTGAATACAGCTCATCAGTCTGGAACCCACATTACATATCTGATATTAATACAATTGACAAAGTCCAGAAATATTTCACAAGGAGAGTTCTCTACTCCTCTACCCGTAGCAGAATACCTTATGCCACCAGACTTGAAATTTTAGACCTAGACAACCTAGAACTACACTACCTTCAGTTCGATCTACGTATAGTACATAAAATTATATATTGCAATATCCTACCTGTCAATGAATACTTCAGCTTCAACCACAACAATACATGAGCACACAATAGATACAAACTCAAGGTAAACTGCACCAAACTTGATTGCAGGAAATACGACTTCAGCAAGAGCGGTCAATGTCTGGAATACTCTACCTGACTCTGTGGTTTCTTCCCCAAAACCCAAAAACTTTAACCTTAGACTGTCTACTATTGACCTCACCCCTTTCCTAAGAGGTTTGTAGGGGGCGTGCATAAGCGCACCAACGTGCCTACAATCCCTGTCCTATTGTTTCTTTTATTTTTATTCGTATCCATTTCATGTATTCATAACCATGTTTATACTGAAACCTGTTATCTAATAATCGCTTGACAAAATAAATACATACATACATACATACATCCCTGATGTGGCCCTCAATGAAATCTAGTTTGACACCCTGATATATAGGGAAAGTTTGTAAAAATTGCTTTACATTTCTCCTTAGAAATAGTTTGGGAAAGAAGAAAAGAAAGATTATGACAGCTGACACTGTATATTTTGAACAGTCCAAAGGAGGAGAAGAGGCATTTGAAATATGTGACAAGAGAAAAAGCCATTTGGTGGTAGTGTTAGATTTGTTTTTTTTAAAATATTCAATTCCATGTTGAGATCAGAATAAAAATATGCAGAAGCTCACAGTCAGTTATTATGCAAATAGGGTACATCTCCCATATTCTACAAAAATAAAATCCTCTACAAAATGAAGGTAATAATTCTGATTTACATTATTAGGATTTTCAGTAGATTGGAGACTGTGTGTGTGTGTGTGTGTGTGTGTGTGTGTGTGTGTTTGTGTGTAAAAAGAGACAGAGAATATCTAAACAAAAATGTGGAAGAAATAGTTTTAATGAAGGTTATGTATAATGAGAAGATGTGATTCTATATATGATATTGATGTAGAAATTTGATGGGGTATGAGGGAGCCCTTCAATATGCATCAAAAGTATCCTTGCTACTTCAAGCATAAAAAAAAATAAGGTAGTGTATTTTTTTTTTAAAAAAAAAATTGTATCTGTTTAAATCTTTTTTAGTCTATTAATAAAGACAACTCTTCTGGCTCGAAGCCTCTCAAATTGGCCTACAAAATTAGAAACACCGTATTAAAAAATCTTTAAAATATTTTAAAAATCCAAACCTTCATTCCCAGCAATTAAAACATCATCCATCCATACATCCATCCATCCATCCATCCATCCATATATACATACATTCTATAGTCCAGAAATCAGTAAAAAGGAACCAGAGAAAGAACCAAACTTTAAAGCTACCAAATCTGGACTGCAAAATATCATGGTCCACTAGATGGCAGTGGCAGTTTTCTTTCTCTCTTTGCTGCTATCTAGTGGGCATCTGGATTTTCCAAGACAGGGAATTCCACAACAAGGTGATATTTCCCCCACAAAGCCTACAATAAGCAGAATTTGCAAAGAGTTTTTCTTTGATAAAGATGCTTTGCTTAGCAAAGACAATCCAAGATGTATTGGGTGCTGAATACAGCAAAATATAGCAGTAAATTAAATAATTAGCGAAGGTCTCTGAAAGAATTCCCCTACTCTAGGGATCTATAAAACGTGATATATTCGTGTATTTTTAAGATGTTGTACTGGGGAGAGACGAGAGAGAGAGAGAAAGGGAGTACCACAGTAGGGAAAAATAGGGTATTTATATCAATTGCTCAGAGTTTATGAATTAATTTCTTTAGAAGGCCATAACTTCCCCTTTTTACTGACCTTCTAGAGAAAATGCAGAACAGCATTTTCTTTCTTTGTTCAGTTCAAACACCTCTCTTGGTGCTCTTTAGTTGATTCCTACATTGTAGTGACTGTGTGAACGTGGCAGTAATTTTTCCTTTTTAAAAGACCAGCAATGACTGGTTATGGGGGAGAGCATTGTTTTATGCTTGGCCCCAGGCAGCACAATGCCTTATTCCGGTCTTGATGTTAAAAGACAAATGGAGATAAATCTCAAGCGGTTTGCCTTAGCTTGTCAGTTTGCCCGATGACCTCTGGCTAGCCTATATATGGATGCTGAACTGTATAGACAATGCTTCCTTCTTAGACTCCTCGCGCAGAACGGATAGCAGGAACAAGGGGATTTTAACTAGCATTCACTGCTTCCTGCTAAAGTACAGGTAGGGCTCAACAACAGTTCATTTAGTGACTGAAGTTACAACAGCATTGAAAGAAAAACCTGACTTATGACAATAACCATTGCAGAATCCCCGTGGCCATGTAATCAAAATCCAGACATTTGATAACTGGCATGTATTTATAATGGTTGCAGTGTCCTGAAGTCATGTGATCACCTTGTGCAACCTTCTGACCAGTGGTGGGATTCAAATTTTTTTACTACTGGTTCTGTGGGCGCGGCTTGGTGGGCATGGCAGGGGAAGGTTACTGCAAAATCCCATTTCCTCCCCATCCCACTAACCTGCTATCCAGGGCAACCAAAGAAGACCCAGCCAATCAGCTGGGACTCGGGAGGCAGAGAATAGATGGGGGCGGGGCCAGTCAGAGGTTGTATTTTCCAGTTCTCTGAACTACTCAAAATTTCCACTACCGGTTCTCCAGAACTGGTCAGAATCTGCTGAATACCGCCTCTGATTCTGACAAGCAAGTTGATGAGGAAGTCAGATTCACTGAACAACTGTTACTAACTTAGTAATTACAGGATAATAGAGTTGGAAGGGACTTGGAAGTCTTCTAGTCCAAACTGCTGCTCAAGCAGAAGACTACACCATTTTAGGCAAGCGGCTGTTCAGTCTCTTCTTTAAAATCTCCAGTGTTGAAGCACCCACAATGTCTGAAGGCAAAGCTGTTCCACTGGTTAATTGTTCTCACTGTTAGGAAATTCCTCCTTAGTTCTAGGTTGCTTCTCTCCTTGATTAGTTTCCATACGTTGTTTCTTGTGCTGCCTTCTAATGCTTTGGAAAATAGGTTGAATCTTTCTTCTTTGTGGCAGCCCCTCAAATATTGGAACACTGCTATCATCACCCCTAGTCCTTCTTTGCTCTAGACTAGCCATATTCAATTCCTGCAGTGATTCCCTTAACTGCAGTGATTCACTTAACAACTGTGGCAAGAAAGGTGTTGTAGTTAGCCGGCAGCAGGTGTGGACGGCTGAGGACAGAGAGGACTGAGGGGCCAGGACCATTAGGGAGTGGACTGCTACCTTCAGAGATTGTGGGGGCTGGCAGCAGCGATGAGGAGGTTCCTGAGGAGCCTGTGCCAAGTGCTGGTGCGTGCAGGGCTGCTTGAAGGAAAGAGCAGCTGCAGCAACACAAGCGACTCGGGAGTAAGGCTGCAAGGTAATGGCCCCTCCTTCAAGAAGATAAAAGTCAGCTGTGAAACTGACGTTCTTTGTAGGAAGCAAAGACGTTTTGAAACTCAAGCCTCGTGGACATTGCAGTATCTTAAGTGGGTATTTGAAGACTCTTGTGTTGTAAAATATCTCTAAGTAACCTTATCTGTTATTCTTGGCAGCCTCGCACAGTTTTGGTGAGGCTCGTACTTATCAAAGTTAATTCGTTTGCAGCAGCCTTTTAACCAGGGATTCGTAAGAATCATTAAAAGGTTTCTGTTCCCTTGGTTTGTGTTCGTTTTATTGGAAAAGGGTTTGGGTCAGAACAAAAGGTCATAAAATGGGGCAAAATTCACTTAAGAACTGTCTCGCTTAGCAACAGAAATTTTGGGTTCAACTGTGATCATAAGTTGAGGACTACCTGCAGTAGGTGAAGGTTTTTCCCTGGTTTGGTTTTAAGTCATATTATCCAGCTTTGGAATGGTTTCTACAATAAATGATCTTCTGGTATTACTCTTCTGCCTTTCCCCACTGAGAAAATGCTGTCATGCTCATCACTTTCTTTTCATTTCCAGTGCATAGATTTTCTGCTGGAATTATATGGCTTTTAAAAATCATTTGGCTGAAACACTGTGCCTAGGACTTTAGACCAGCTTTCTATTATCGTAATTCCTTCAGTTAAGGAAAGGAAAAGAAAAAGAAACCAAGGGGAAAAAAATATATATTGTTATATAAATATAACAAATGGAACTGTTTCATTAGCCAGAAATATCTCAGATATAGACAGCCATAAAAATAGATTGGTTTTATAGCAACACGCACAGCAGAGAAAATTACCCTAACATTGCAAGGGTTCACAAATGCTCTTTGGTAAATCACCTACTTTTTCATCCAAGGAAAAGTGAAATTGCTCAAAGGTAAATGCTAGGTGGGTAGCCTGGGGCAGCAGAAACAGTTCATATTATAGCTAGTTTGCTCTGTACCTCCTCCTATGTTGCTGTATTGCTAATCCCTAGCTCTTTCATAAAGCAACCACTGTATCGTGCGGGCAGGGGAGGAAATAGAAAACACAGTAGAAGTAAATCCACAGGCTAATTGTTTCCCAGCAAAGAAATCTCTCTTGAGCACCAAGGAAAAAAATTACTCTTAGAGATTTTAAATACATTTCTCTTTATATGGAAGGGAAAAAGTTTTAAAGTTCCAGCCAAAAGACCATGAATCAGAATGTTCCAGACGGCCTTTTTTTTTTTAAATGAGAGGGCTAATGGTGGAAAAGACTTATAAATAGATTCCTTCCATTCTGCTGCTGGTTTGGTACTGAATATAACTAACAGTCCTGTGTTTTTACAATTACTAATTTATTTCTGAAGCTTGCTGGGATCACAGTTCTTGTGATCCAGGCAAGAGCCGTGATGGCACAGTTGTTAGAAGGCAGTATTGCAGGCTAATCTGCCAACTGCCATGAGTTCGATCTTGACTGGCTCAAGGATGACTCAGCCTTCCATCCTTCTGAGGTCAGTAAAATGAGGACCCAGATTGTTGGGGCCAATAGGCTGACTCTGTAAACTGCTTAGAGAGGGCTGTAAAGCACTGTGAAGCAGTATATAAGTCTAAGTGCTATTGCTATTGATTTTATCAAATCCATTGTAGGAAGTTAGCACCCACCCCTCTCCTAGAAAAATGAAATATCCTAGGAAATATTAAAAAGGCAGAATATTTCCCCTAAAAGGGAAATAGAAACTCAGAGAGGCAGAAGCTCACCCCCCACCTTTGTTAATGGTGGGCCATTAAGGCCTGGTCTAGAATATTCTACATAACAAAGGCCTCTACCCATCTCACCACCTGGCTTGGGAAGATTGCATCAGCCAGCACTCAGGTGAAGCCATGTGGTCCAGACAAAGCCTACAAAGTAGCTAAGACTCCTGCCCCTGGGAGTCTGATAGCCAATGGGATAAATTTCTTACACAGGAACAGGAAACACTAAGGTGGGGCCCAACAGAGGTTATATAACTAGGGATCTTTCAGCATCTTGGCCCTTTTCTTCTTTTCCATCACCCAACATCTTGAAGCATGTGATCGTCCCTTTCACTTTGGAGCTCCGAGCCATGTGGTCCTGTCCACCATTAAACCGTCTTTCCAAACAGCCTCCATGTTTCCAGTGTCTTTTTCCCCACTTGGAACTGAACCCAGAAGGATATTTCTTCCAACACCATGAAATATACTCTTAACATAACATCTTAGTCTTAAGAAAGGATCGTGCTGTGTATACATACTGTTGTTGGCAAAGTTGGAGGAGTTGGCAAAAATGATTATGTTATTTGTAATACATACAAAATAATAGGAGGATATGACCCAGAGGTTGTTTCATTTATGGTCTAATTAGCATACATAGCATTAGACACTTTTGTCTTGGTAACTACAAGAAACATTTCAGGGGATGTATTTAATCATCTCTGGTATGGTATATATGCTGACATTTAATTAGATAAACTGTTCAATCTCGATGCAAAAGATTAAGCAGATACATTTGGCAATATTAAAAAATGAAGCACTCAAAATCCGGTGGGTAATCACTTCAAGAAGACAACCTTTGAGAGAAGGAACTACAAAAATAATTTTCAGTATGAAACAGGATTTTGTTAGAAAGTTAAATCTTCTTAAAACTAAGAGGTCTTGTGGTAGAACATATGTTAACAATATAGCTCAGTAGAAGAGTCTGAAGATTCCAAAGCAGGTAGCAAATGAGAAATACCTTGGTTTGTAGTTCGTGGACAGTCATTACTTATCAGAGAAGACATTTAGATGCACAAAGAACTTAGCTGAGCTCAGAGGCAGGCTCAAAAGTGACAAGGACCACACTGTTGTATCTTACAAATGATAAACAGTAAGAATACACAGTTTGATGCAGTTGTTAAGAGTACTAGTTTACAACCATGAGTTGTAATACTGTCTTAAGCCCAGAGCCAACTGAGTGATTTTGGTCCAGTCATTCTCTCAGTCCTAAGAAGAAGACTATGGCAAACTGCTTCAGAAAATGTTGCCAAGAACTGTTGCCCAAATGGTTGCCAGAAATCAAGACTCACTCACTCTCTCCCTCCCTCCCTCTCTCTCTCTCTCTCTCTCTCTCTCTCTCTCACACACACACACACACACACACACACACACACTTCAGCAGGTTCTGACCAGTTCTGGAAAACCGGTAGCAGATATTTTGAGTAGTTCAGAGAACCGGCAAATACCACCTCTGACTGGAAATTTTACTGCACCTTCCCCCTGCCACACCCACCAAGCCACGCCCACAGAACCGGTAGTAAAACAAAATTGAATACACACACACACACACACACACACACACAAATAATTAGAAGGCCAAATGACTCTAGAGCCTATATCAATAAAAAGCACCATCTCCCGCTTTAGAAACTCATGTTTAAAGAACACTGTCAGACTGTGCTCCTTCTAAATCCCAAGAAAGAAATACTCGGACTCCATGGTGTAGAGCAGAATTATTCTTTTACTGGAAATTGAATGGTAGCAACAGAATCAATTCCGAAACTGAGATATTGGCGGGTAAAATGCATATACAAAGGGATAGAATTGCTCCCCCCCTCCAAAGATCAAATGATTCTTCCAATTAAAACTTCTGAATAGGATCATGTGGTCATCTCCAGGTGATGATGAGGCTACTGTCAGTGACCTTGACATATTTTGATAAAAGTTCGCAGCTGCGCAGAAAAAAGGACAGAGGCTAGCGAAGAAATGGAAAGTTAAAACAAAGAATCCCCCCTCCCTTTCTTAACCCAGCAAAGGAATGCAAAACACCTCCTGCCTTCTTCCCCTCCAAGATTCCCCCCCCTCCCACCGTTTCATGACAGCCGAAAGAGAGGAAAAGAGCATAGCAACAAATAAGCAATAATTAGGGGTGAAGATATCTTGATAGTTAGGGGTGAATATATCTTGAGGCTGACAAACACACTTGTAGATGTATATCCAATGATCACCAATCAAGGCGACAAATGTTCTTAAATTTTGAGGACTCTTGCTGAGGGCTAGGGCACATAGTATGCATAGAAAACACCCATAATGAAATTCTAGTCATTACTAGATTATCTAGTAATGACTAGAATTTCATTATGGACTTTTAAATGTTAACCATTATTAAAAACTCTTAACCATGTTCCTACCTCTAGAGATCATGATCAAGGTTGCTGTCTCCCTACAAAAGCAAACCAACCAGGGTATCAGTTTCTTGGACATCTTCAAGCACCAATTGTGGTAGCCATCAATTGGATGTACTCCATGGTTTGCTCTGAAGGAAATGGGAAATCGGACTAGATTGCCTATAATCCCTGCTCCCAACTCCTAACTCTTAGATTTTATGAAGGCATAATCAAAATATTCTCATACTGAAGCATTACCAGTACTATCAGTGGTATTTCATCGAACTACTGATGACATTTAAACAATGGTATATGAAATTAATAGAGGTGACAAGGAAGAGATTATGAAATTCTAGTCACATCAGTTTTGCAGTTGTGTTTGAACTGCAGTACTTCACGAGCTTTTACATCTCAGAATAATTAACCAAATGTACATCATGAGCTCGTTTTTGAGTTTGTGAAAAATAAGTTTTCACTTTTATGCCTAAACTCACAGTCTGAGCTATCATCCAAAGTAGGATGGAGAAATTTTGAAGATAAATACAGAAATTATTCCCCTGAATAATCCAGAAAAGTCCAGAAAAGTCCTTATGGGAGAATTCATTAACTTCTACCAGAAACCTTTGAGTATATTTTACTATCTTCTTTAATTGTCCCCACCTTGGTTATCATATCTGTTATACTAACAGTAATTTAATTTTAGAAAAGACATTACTATTGATCCATCCTCAGTTAAATATTACACAAGTAAAATTTTTGCTAATATGGATAAATGAAGCATATAAATTAACAGCTATGCTACTTCATACATTACCTTTTGTTCTTTTTAACTACTCAACTCTTTCTTCTTCAGGAATGCGCGAACTTTATTCCTGCACAACTTTCTTGGTCTTCCACTTCTCAACCCATTCAGAATTCTATCAAACACCTTTCTGGGCATGTTTAATAAACTGATCCTCCTTGCCTTCAATTGTCAAGTACAAATAACCAGGAGCAGGGGTGGGATTCTACCAGTTCGCACCTATTCGCTAGAACCGGTTGTTAACATTCTAAGCAGTTTGGAGAACCAGTTGTTACAAGAAATTACTGGCCTAATCCTGTAAGGAAGGCAGGAAGGAAACATTCTGGTGTTGCTTACAGAAACTGCCTCTCCGTTAACCCTTATTACATTCTTGGCAGGACGAGACTTCCTGTCTCAGGAACTTCTCTGGCGTTATTTTTCCCTCCTTTGCTGGTACTTTGCTTGTGTGGAGTGACCATTCAAAGTTACAATGGCACTGAAAAAAGTGACTTATGACCATTTTTCACACTTACGACTGTTGCAGCATCCCCACAGTCATGAGAGGCCAGGCGAGGAGATGTGTGCCTCGATGTGAATATTGAGTTGGCCACACCCAGCCAATAACATGACCACCAAGCCATGTCCACCCAGTCACATGACCACCAAGCCACGCCCACAGAACCGGTTGTTAAAAATTTGAATCCCACCCCTGACCAGGAGTATTCATTGGGTTCAAAGCACAGAAGGATTTGTTGTTGTTACCTATACATAAGAATGGTCAGTACTAAACACCAGAACAACAAAATTCATGGGGAGCTGGACTTGGGTCTCTTGTAGCAATGCAACAATTCCAAACTGATAACATCTTTTACACTGCTTATCAGTTTTGCCTGCTCTTCTCCTACATCAATCTTCCTTCCTAGGCCATTGTCCAGAAAATCATTAGTAATATTCTTCCAATCATCAGATGCTTGAGGATTCAGATCCTCACACTGCCATTAAGTAAGCCACATAAAACTCCATAAGGAAACCAGATCATATAAAATTTCTCTTGCTCGTATCACACTCATGTCAGAAGCACTGAGACACTTTGGGGTTGAAAGGATTAGCTGATGATATCACCATTGCCGGGGGGGGGGGATGCCCCATTAGGAAAATCTTTTAAGTCCCTGGCAGGAGCTGGAGTGAAGGGTAGGAGCTCACCCTGTCCCATGCACTCAGGTCTTGAACTCAAGACTCCAACTTCTAACCCAGGGTCCTAACCATATGAGCCACCTGTCTTCCCATTTCTCCTGTTATACCCAGACCTATAGCCTTACCATTTTCCAGCATTTTCAGAGCATTTATAGCTTTCTTTTCATCACTTTTTTCTTAAACACAAATATTTTAGTGATATCGGACTTCCGGTTTGTCAGCTTCAGCAGCGGCAGGGATTCGCGATACTGCGCGATCCCTGCGGTGCTAGCCGTCTTGGTGCCTCCGATCCGGATGGGTCTGGAGGCTAAGGCTGCCCCGTAGAGGCAGCCGAAGATAGGAGGGATCCGGACAGGGGGTTGGGGTTTTCGCAGACCCCTTCCCCACCCGGCTTAACCCTCTTTTCTCAAGGCGGTGGAGCGGCGGTCAGCAATGGCCGCCACAAAGAAGATGACAGCTGGATAAGATTGTGCTGGAGGAAGGAGAAAGTTCTGAAGCGAAAGTTTTTTGGCTGAACTGGACTATAAGCTACAATTAATATCCTGAAAATCCTGATTTTTTGAAAGATACTTTGTTTCCAGAAGAGATTTACAAGCTGCGAGTGAAAGTGCTTAAAGAGAAAGTTTACTCTCCTTCCACATGGATTTAACAAATGGATATTGAAAATCCTGCTATTTTATAGAAGGTAAAAATTTAAAGTTTTCTGTTATAAGTGGGAAGGGAGAGGACAAAAGGAAAATTTATATTAAGATTTTGTTGGAGGAGATGCCTGGAAGATTTTGAGATTGGAAGTTATTTGAAATAAGACTTTAAAATACAGATTGGTTTTTTTTTCCCCTTTTCAATTGATATTACCCCAGGAAGAAAAAGTGTGAAGGGAAGAACTTTGTGCTCTGTTTGGACTGTTTGATGACTTTGGGACTTTGGGAATTGTTTTAAGCCTTGAATTATCTTGGTTGTTTTAAGAAGAAAAAGAAGGGAAAAAAGAAGGGGAAAAAAAGGTTTATAATGACTTTATCTGTTGATGAACTGAGAGAGGAATATGGCAAAATAAAGAAAGAAAGAAAAGACACTGTGAAAGAAATTTTTCGCTTTTTAGAAATGGCGCTTGCTACTTATCAGAAAACACAACAATTGATGGAGGAAGCAGAAGAAGAAGAAGAAGAAGAAGAAGAAGCCATCTTTAATGAATCTACAAAGTTGATTAAGAAAGGAAGGAGAAAGAGAGGAAGGAAAAAGGACATAAGACTTAAAAAAACATCCAAGAAAGTGAAAAATAAGATGCAAAATCAATACAATGTTAAAAAGCAAAAGAAAAGAGAAATACAACAGAGAGGGGAAGTTAAGGGGGTAAAAGACCAGATGGGATAAGATAGGGAGGAAGAAGGGGGAAAAAGCCATAAAGGTATGAAACAAGATGTGCAAAAGAAATTTTTTTTTAGGGATAAAGGGTAATATAACTTTGTTTTAGGATTCTGCAAGGTACATAAGATAGTATTGTAGTATTTGTATTAGAAATAGAAAATTAGAATCTTATAAGACTTGAGTAAAGATTAAAACATTAAAGGTTTAATAACTTAATAAAATATTAAAAGGAATGTTTAAAATATTTAGTTTAAGTATAGAGTTCAATTGACTATTGTGTGGATGTTAGTATGAATATATTATTGTAGTATTTTGTTTTTGAGATAGATAATTGGAATGTTATGAGATTTAATCTTTAATTATATATTTAATTACTTTGTGGATTTATTATTTTCTTTCTCTAAGTAGTATGTACTAAGCAGAATCAGATAGGGAACTAGGTGTTAACTTAAATGTTAATTTAGGGGTGCGATGGAAAGGCATCATACTTCGATTAGTGATTTCAGGAGAAATCTTTTTTTTTTTTTTACTATAGGGAATGAGATAAATAGATAATTGGAAAAGAATGGACAAAAGATACAAGTATAATGATTCAAACTAAGATGTAATAAATATTTTAGTGATATCAGCATTTATAGCATTTTTAGGTAGCACTAGATAAACCATGACAATCTGTTGAATAATTGTTTCAGAAATATTTCTTTACTTAACCAGAGAAATGGAATGACCACAGGTGGACAAAAAAGCAATGGGAGCAGAGTGACTTCAAACTTCCTGCTGGTTTCCCCATTGTCTTTCCTTGTAGGAAGCTGAGAGGGAGTATTGAAAATGATGCTCATATAACCACAGCTGATCACAGTGGTGTAGTGGCAAGGCAGCCCTGAAGTGACCACAACTTTGCCAAATTTCAATCCTGCAGGAATCATAGCCTCTGGATTTTTATTCTGTAAGTTAGCCCATTTAAAATACATTAATTCAAAAACTGTTGCCATACGACATCCTATTTCATCCAATTGAAGGTTAAAAACAATCAAACAGAGCTGAGAGTGTTAGTATGTAAGTGTCTAAATCTCTAATTCTATACTAATATGGTATAAAAAAATTAATGCAAAATGCATTCCCTTGGATGGTTTTTTTTATTATTATTTCCATTACTAATGTAAGCTATAGTTAAAAATTGTAGCACAGAATAGAATGTGATAATATGCACTCTGTAGACACATTTGTATTCATTGATATTACATGGTTAAATCCAGGATTAGGAACAAGAGAATAGAATGGGGCTGAGGATTTAAGATGATGGGACAATGATGATTATAGGCTATCAGATTGTTGACAATTCCTAGTAACCACATAGATTGTCTCCATAATGAGCTGTCCCTTTCCTAATCCTTCAACTCTTCCACTGGTACACTCATCCCTACCATAATTGAGTATTCACCTTGCTCCTGGCTATCTTTTTTTTTCCTCTTTTACTTTTTTAAAATTCATTTTTGGTGTAAAGAAGAAGACAAAGAAAGTAAAATCTGGAATTTGGAGTAACAATAATAGTACAACAGAGTTGGAAGGAAGGTTTTCTAGTTTAACTCCCTGCTCAAGCAGGAGACCCAATACTATTCTGGAGAAATGGCAGTCCAATCTCTTTTTAAAAACCTCCAGTATTGGAGCATCTAAACTTTCTGGAGGCAAATCGTCTCACTGATTAATTGTTCTTATTGTCAGGAAATTTCTCCTTAGTTCTATGTTGAATCACTCTTTGATAAATTTCCATTCATCATTTCTTTGTCTGGCCTTGAAGTGCTTTGGAGAATATGTTGGCCCCCTTTTTCTATGGCAACCCATAGAAACAACCCAATATTGAAACACTGCTATGAAGTCACTCCTAGTCCTTTTCTTCATTAGTCTGTCTGTCTATCATCTATCTATCTATCTATCTATCTATCTATCTATCTATCTATCTATCTATCTATCTATCTATCTATCATCTATTCATGTAAAATTTCTCTACTGATCATCTCAATGACACAGTGACTCTGGGCAACTTACAATACAATAAAAAGTAAAAAAGAGTGCTAGAAAAAAGGTTAAACTTGGAAAAATTGAATTATAAAGCTAAGAACCAAGATGAGTATTTATAACTAGAGGATATTGTAAGTGAAGAAGGGAAAGAAAAAAGAAACAAAACACATCCCTTGGCAGTTAAAAGTCTGAACATTCCTCCGAGGAAGAAGCCACTCACAAACTCTGTTTCCTATAGATGTATACAATTTATATACAGACAAGGACAGTTTGAAACATTCGGATGTTTTTTTTACGTCAGGAAAAAAAGGAGATTCCCATTTCAAGGATAGTCTTCCCAAAGAGTCTCCAGTTCTGATCAAGAGAAGACCATTCAGACCTGCTCAGGGGTGGACTTCAAAATTTTGAGCAACTGGTTCTCTGCCTAGTTGCTGGGTCAGTGTGGCCTTGGTGGGCGTGGCCTAGTTGGCCTCCTGCACCATGGTGGGGGGGGGGCATTTTCACTCTCCCTGGGCTCCAGAGGCTTTCTCCGAGCCTCTGGGAGGGCAAAAACAGCCTCCCCAGGCTCTGGAGGCCCTCTGGAGGCCAGAAACAGGCCCGTTTCTGGCCTTCCAGAGCCTCCAGGAGGCCTGTTTTTTGCCCTCCCTGAGCCTCTGCGTGGGCTCTCCCCTTACCTGGCATCCAAAATGGCTGTGTGGAGACTCCTGGGAGGGGAGGGCCAGGATGGGTGAGGCGGGGCAGGATGGGAGGGGTGGGTGGGACGGGCCAGCCAGGGGTGGGATTTACAGGTTCGCTAAACTGGGCAGACTCTTAGCTAGAGGATTGCCTGGACCCATCCAAACCCGTAGCAGCCCACCCTGGATCTGCCCCAGTGATATGACACTCTCTTCAGTCCCAAACGTACAAGCCAGATATTTCTATTGGGGAGGGAGAGAATCCTTTGTTTCCTTTTCTCTTTGGTTGGTTTTGATGTCTTAAAACCAATGAAAAAGTCCCTGTGTTTGCTGCATTTTATAGGTGGCATGGCTAATTGCTTAAATGCCTTGTAACAAGCTTGTTGCACAGATGGGCCTGCTAAAATTAGTGGTGTGGAGTGGACAAATTCAGAGGAAATGAGATGCTGAGCCTGAGGAGACTAAACAGATGTTTCCTCCACACCCTGGCAAAAAACAAAACAAAAAAAACAAGGAGTATTTCCAGTTACAGTCAAAGGTAAGTTGCTAGACTGTAAACAATGGATCCAATGCTATGATGCGAATATTATGGTGGAGGTAGTCAAAACAAGATGAATACATGTTGAATTCTGAGTCAAAATAGCCCCAATCTCCCTACAGTGGTGCAGCCCCATTTTCCACTGAAATAAATGATTTTTTTTTGTCTTGGAACGGGTCAGGTGCAAAGAATCAGGACCAGTGATGGGATTCAAATTGCTTTTGCCACTGGTTTTGGTGGGCGTGGCTTGGTGGGCGTGGCTTGGTGGACATGCTTTGCCCGAAGTGCAGCTTTCTCTACACCAGCTGAGTCCCGCAGCACCAACCAGCTGAGAGGATAAAGAAGAGAAAAGCACAAGGGCGGATGGGAGGGCTGATCCTGCACTTTTCTTTCTCCTCTCAGCCTGATCTAGGAGGCTTTTTTTTAACTACAGATAAAACAGATCTGAACCGAACAGGTCCGAACCAGTAGCATACCACCACTGATCAGGACCACCACTTAGGCTGGTGTATAGTAGGATTTAGCCACAAGAATCTAGTAATGGCTACAGGACTGAGATCCTAGAACGGAGAATGAAGGCAAAGAAAGTGACAGAAAGCGCCTGCCTTTTAGGATCAACCATCAAAAAGACAAGCAATCAAGAAATGCTCTGCAGATTAACACTTAATAGAGTTGCCAGGCCTTGGAAAATATATTCAGATGCTGTGGTGTGTTTATTACTACAAAAATCAGAACGGTGGATGTGACTTATAATCAATCAAATGTTTGAACAAGGCTGGGCACAAAAGGTTTGCTTACATGGTCTTGAACTACAAAGAATGAAGTTTAAGGGGCTGTTATTAAATTCAGATGTTTCATTATGTCTGCAAGTAAACAACCACGCTCAGAGAGGACCAAGGACCTGACACAGTGGTGGGATTCACATTTTTTTTTACTACTGGTTCTATGGGCATGGCTTGGTGGACATGGCAGAGGAAGGATACTGTAAACTTTCCAGTCAGAGGTGGTATTTGCTGGTTCTCTGAACTACTCAAAATTTCTGCTAACTGGTTCTCCAGAACTGGTCAGAACCTGCTGAATACCACCTCTGACCCCACAGTTCAATCTTGAGCTACAAATATTCTCTCCTATTGTGATTAGGGGCGACGTTAAAAAAAAACCCTAAGAATTTTTAAGAAAATTCAATTGTGGTAAATGAGGTAGATGATCAGCAATTTTAAAAAAAGCAAAGAAAGAAAAGGGAAATCTGTGTTTAGCTTTTTTTAGCTAAACACAGAGGTCTACTAGAGAGAGGTCTGTCAAACTCTTATGTCAATGAACCATTGGTAAATCAGTTTCAAATAATGGTTGAATACCATCCAATGCCACTCACCTGGGTCTGAAATGGTAGCTCAGGTGTGGCTGACAGTTGTATTTGAAGAATAAATGCTACCATCTAGTGGTATGTATGGTGCCAGTGTCCAAAGACAATTATAAGCTCCAATTCACATTTATTTCTGAACAGAAAATCATTTGATTCAGGAATAGATTTGTGAACTCCTTAAAGTATAGTGCTTTCTTGAGAATACTTGCAATAAACTCCTCCTTGTTTCAATTATTTTATCAGCATCTTAATACCTCATCTGAAACGCCTAATTATAATAGGTGATATCATGAAAATACATAGCCTTCAAAGTATTTTCTGTTAAGAGTTACCTAACAATTCTTCTCCCCTATCACAGATGAAGTTTAAGAAAATATAATAGCATTCTACTTGTGTTGGGTCTCCTGTTTTTTTTATCCATTTCTTTTCCCCGCTACCCCATTATTGGAGATTTTATAAAATGATATTGCAATTGATCCACGCAGCATATTGAGTGAAATCCAAAGTTTATATGTGAACTTCTGGTTATAAAGTAGAACTACCCACTTCCTTCCCAGAAATCTCTACTTCCAAAACAGATTTTGAGGACCGAAGCAAAATTGTTCCTATGCTGGTCTGCAGACAAAATCCATTTTGACATTGGTGGGAACAACCAGAATCAATTCATTCAGTTCAAGAGCTTGTGCTATCCTATTGAAATAAGATTCTTTGGTGAACCACCTGCATTTTGCCAAAGTTAATTTATTGTTCTAGGAAGATAATGATAAAACAAAGAATAATAGGGAGTGTCAACCCCGAAGTGAACCTGGCTGGGGCCATCTTTGAGGCTTCAAGGCTGCCATTAGATGGAAGGGGGAGGGAAATAGTTAGCTGGGGTGTTGTAGTCAAAATAAGAAGTTTTCCTGTGGGAACCAAGTTCATTCCAACAGGTAGCTGGGAGAGGAGGAGTGAAGTAACTAAGCAACTGGCCTGCACCTCGATTGGACCATGTGACTGATGACTTGGGGGAGGAGGGAAACTTTCTCTTTTAATTAGGTGAAAAGTGTGGGAACTTTCAGAGTCAGTTTTCAACAGTTGTGCCAATATGATGTATCCAATAAAACTGTCATTTGAGGAATCTACCTGCCTCAGAGTTCTGCTTTCTATAGGTGCATTACTTGGAATGCTGACAGGGAGTCTGAAAGGCGGTGGTGAAATGCTACCGGTTTGGCCCGGTTGACAATCAGTTGAGAAGAGAAAGGAGAGGGAAGTGCAGGATCGGCCCTCCCATCCCTCCCTTGCTTTTCTGTTCTTTATCCTCTCAGCTGATTGGCAGAGCCTCAGCTGGTGTTTAGAAAACTTCGCGCGCGCACGCAATGTGCATGATCACCAAACCAGTAGGGAAACTGGTAGAACCTCACCACTACTGAAATGTGTTTATGAGCTTGTATTAACTAAATCGGTAAATGAAGGGGAGGTATCTTTAAGAAAATGCTTTGTCTGTTCAACAATATTTGCGGCATTTATCCAGGGAATGTTTCAATTTGTAATTAGAAATTCTGGTTTAAACAGCAACAATTAAACCTTCTGTAGTGTTCACAAATAATTCAAATGGCAAACTGTCGGTTGATCTAAGGGAGAAAATATTTAAAGTAGCAACATGCTGACTGACTAAGCATACACAAATATTCGTTTTCATGTGTGTCATTCAGATGAAAGCAATGGACCCTGTTAGGTATAACATTGATACCAAATATGGTTTGGGTGAATAAATATATAAAACTTAGATATCATGGTTTAAGTGCTTATCACTTTAAGCACAATGCTGCAGGCAATTAGCCGATTAAGGGTGCAGTTAGAAGTTACAATATAAGGAAGCATTAGAAGCTGGAAAGCTTACTGTAACTGCTACTGCGACTAACTGTGTCTTACTGTGACTAACTGTGATTACTGACTGTGAGTGCCTGTGACTGAGATGTTCTTGTTTGCTACTGTTTGCTGATTTACTGCGTAATTCTACTGTTCTACTGTTTGAACTTCTTGCTGAATATCCAGCGTTTGTTCCTCTGGAGAGAGGCACTGGAGGAGGAGAAGATATCTTTATCGGCTGATAAAGATATTGCAAGGACTCTTAACTTGGACTATACTAGTGAGTCTTACTGGATGGAAACACTGTGAATGACTTAATGGACTGAATGACAATGCTTTAAACTCTAAATGGATTAAAAACTATTTAAACTACAAAACAGTGTTTGTGTTCAGTGTGTGTATACTCTGGGGCCCTTCCACTCTCGTTTTGGCTGCCTGGCTTGACTACTGCTGCAATACTCTGCTGGGGTTAATCCCCAAACACTAACATTGGTTATGGGCCCAGCAGCATAGTCTAACTAACCAGGATATAGCATAGAGAGTTGGTGTGAGTTGCACATTACTGTAAAAACAAACTGTTTTAATTAGTTTAAAATAGTCAAAATATCTGAAGAGTAATGGCACAAGTAAATTTGTCACAACTGTCCATGATATCCAGGCTGGATGGAACAAACTATGTTTCATGGTCAATGAAATGTAGTTTACTTCTACGCAGAGAAGGTTTGTGGGACATTATAGCAAACCCACCAGATGTGAGTAGCTGGGATCCTGCTAATGATGATGATAAAGAAAAGTTACAAGACTTTAAACTAAAGAATGAGCAGGCTTTATGCATCATAGGACTGACTCTCTGTGATCAGCAGCTTGTCCATATTCGTGGAGAAGAAAATGCTGCAAACTGCTGGGAGAACCTCAGGAAGATTTATGTTCGGGACAGTGTAGGAGCACATATAAATCTTACACGGAAGCTTTTCGAAGCATCTTCAGAGGAATGGAGATATGTTAGTTCATTTAAACTGTATGAAGAGCATTTTTCAAGAATTGCAAGAAAAAGAGCTTATATTTAATGAACTGCAACAAGTCTACATAATATTATCTTCATTAGATCAAAGCTATGATGACTATGTGACTTCGTTAGAGGTATTGCCAAAGAAAGCCTCTCATTAACCGACATAACAGGCAGGCTATTAGAAGAAGCCAGAAGAAGGCGTGGCGTGACGAGCTGAGAGAAGATAAGAAAGAAGAAAAATTATCTTCAAAGCCTGTAAGAAACCAGCAAAGCAAATTACAGCACCCGGAAGAAGAGAATTTATCTTCGACGGCATACACAATTAAAAGTGTTTTAATTGTGGAGGCAGAGACATTTGGCAAGATTCTGCAAAAAGAGAAAAAGCCAGAATATAAAAAAGCCAAAGAAAGCATTTGAACTAGCCATGTTTAACAACTCTGATGTGAAGAATGATATATGGGTGGTTGACAGTGGCGCATCCCACTGCATCACAAGAGATAAGACAAAATTTATAAAAATGTCTAAAAGCTCTCAACATATATCTCTTGCAAACGGCTGGAATCTTAAAGCGAAAGGTGAAGGTCTTGCACATTGTCCGTGCATAAACCAGGATATAAAAATGTTGTATGTACCGCAACTAAAGTTTAATTTGCTTTCAGTAAGGGTATTAGATAAATTAGGTTATGTAATTACTTTTAAGGATAATAATTGCATAATTGAAAAAGATAACAAAAGGGTAACTGCAGCTTTAAATGGAACATTATATGTATTAGATAATAGTAAGAAAGGGGAGGCACATACTGTATTTAATAATATTAAGCCTCATGATGAATGTATCCATTTATTGCATAGGCGTTTGGGGCATGTAAATTTTAAAATGCTAAAAGCGTACAGTTGAGTTATCTGAAGGAATAAGGTTAAAACCTTGTGATAAATATTTGCGTTGTAATGTTTGCTGTGAAGATAAGAGCAAGGTATTGCCTGCAAATAGACTAAATGGTTTCAAAACAAAAGAACCTTTAGAAGTGGTATTTGTAGACATAATAGGTCCAAAGAAACCCAGTATGGGGGTGCTAGATATATACTGAGCATTATGGACCATTATTCTAGATATGGGTTTTGCTATTTAATGAAAAGCAAAACTGAAACATATCAACATTTTTTCAATTGGCTTAGGTTTGCTGAAAGAAAGTCTAACGACAACTGATAACCCTGGTGACAGATAATGGTACGGAATTTATTAATAACAAATTCCAGAACAGACTTAAGGTAGCTGGAATAGAGCATAAGAAGTCTGCTCCATACAGGCCAGAACATAACGCTTTTATTGAAAGAAGAGGCCAAACACTACAGGCAATGGTTAGAACAATGTTAAATGATTCTGGGTTACCTGATTCTTTGTGGGGGAGGCTACAATGTGTGCTAATAACATATTGAACAACGTTGTTAATACAACGACAGGTGAAATACCATTCACCAGGTGGCATGGCAGGAAACCTGACCTAAGTTACCTGCACACATTTGGTGCACCAGCATGGGTGCATATTCTGCACAACTCAAAAAAAAAAAAAGGGCAACATAGAGCTAAAAGATTTTCTTCGTTGGTTATCAGGCAAACCATA
Organism: Notechis scutatus; assembly: GCF_049901735.1. Lineage (NCBI taxonomy): Eukaryota > Metazoa > Chordata > Lepidosauria > Squamata > Elapidae > Notechis > Notechis scutatus. Next base: position 193,343,831 of record NC_142011.1, read on the forward strand.
GGGCATATAGATTTTGGGAGAAAGGCACATCTAAAGTGTTATGTAGTGCTAGTGCCCAATTTCTAGAACATGAAGGATGGGAGAAATTAGAACAGGATGCCAATAAAGATGTAATTATTGAATCCTATAGAAATCCCATTAGTTATCCCTGTAACTTTAAAAATAAAGTAAAGAGACAAATACAGGATGAAATAGTGCCCATAAAGGAAGAAACAGATTCAATAGCTGAACAGGATGAGGAAGATGAACAGGTAGTAGTTCAACAAAGTCCTCCTGTAAGCCCTGTAATTCCCAGAAGAACTACACGTGTATCTAGACCGCCTGATAGGTACCAGGCTAACACAGTGTGCCAGATTAATCAAGTTCCTAATTCTGTTGAAGAAATTAAAAGTATCCTACTAAGGAAAAAGAAAGTTGGTATGCAGCAATGAATAAGGAACTGAATTCATTAAGAGATATGAAAGTGTATGAAAATGCCAAATTACCTGTAGGTAAGAAGTCCATTGGCTGCAAATGGATTTTTAAGGTAAAAACAGATAAAGATGGTAATTTAATCCATAAGGCAAGGTTAGTAGCCCAAGGTTTTAGGCAGAATGCTAATGACTACGATGAGGTGTTTGCACCTAGTCTTAAGGCAGCAACCTTGAGGGCAGCTTTAGTGTGGGCAGCTAGTAAAAACTATATAGTTAACCATCTAGATGTGGAAACTGCTTACTTGCACGCCCCATTAAAACATACTATTTATATGAAAAAACCTGTTGGTATTAAAAGTGAAAATAAGGATAATAATGATTGTTGGTTGTTAAAGAAAAGCCTCTATGGTCTTAAACAATCAGGCTATGAATGGAACCAGTATATTGTAAAGGAACTAGACAATATAGGATTTAAAGCTGGTTTAGCGATCCATGTTTGTTTAAGAGGAGACAAATGGGAAAGTATCATTATTATTATTATTCACAGATGATATTGCTTTGATAACTGAAACTAATGATGAAGCAAATAAAATAATAGCATCATTAGGAAAGAGAATTAAGATCAAGCAATTAGGGAGATAAAGAAGTATCTCGGTTTGAATATAAAGAAAACACGGAAAGGTTTTAAGATATCTCAGGAAGATAAGATAAGCAAATTGCTAAAAGATTACAAGATGGAGCTTTGTAAGCCAGCTAAGACTCCAATGAGTCAGGAGTTTAGCAACACTGATGAACAAAGCCTGGAGTTTGATAAGGTGATTTATCAATCTTTAATTGGTAGTTTGAGTTATATTAGCAATTGGTCTAGACCAGATATATCGTACTGCATGAATCAGTTGGCTAGATTCAATTCTGCACCATGTGAAAGACACTGGATTGCAGCTAAGAGGATATTAAGATATCTTAAAAGACAATGAATTATTCATTGTATTTAGAACCAAAGGGTGATTTAATTCTGAGTGCTTATGCAGATGCTAGCTTTGCATCAGAAGAGACACTAGAAAGTCGACTTCAGGAACAGCCATAATGCTGGGTAAGACATTAATAGGATGGAAGTCAATAAGACAACAGCATATAAGTTTGTCTACTATAGAGGCAGAATTCTCCTGTTTATCTCTGTTATGTACAGAATTAATAATGTATAAGCAAATGTTAATTGATATAGGTATAACTGTGGATTATCCTATAATTATACATGAAGATAATCAGGCAGCAATTCAAATGGCCACAAATATTGGAGTAAAAACAAGGAGCAAGCATACAGATCTAAGATATCTAAGCGTGAGACAATCTGTAAGAAGTAAGATGATTCAGCTAGAGTACTGTATGTCGGAGGACAATTTAGCCGATAATTTTACTAAAGCCCAAGGTGCCAGTAAGCACCAGGAGAGTTGTGAAAAATATGGGATTAGATTGTAAGGTATTATATATTTATTTCACCCAAAAGGGAGTATGTTAGGTATAACATTGATACCAAATATGGTTTGGGTGAATAAATATATAAAACTTAGATATCATGGTTTAAGTGCTTATCACTTTAAGCACAATGCTGCAGGCAATTAGCCGATTAAGGGTGCAGTTAGAAGTTACAATATAAGGAAGCATTAGAAGCTGGAAAGCTTACTGTAACTGCTACTGCGACTAACTGTGTCTTACTGTGACTAACTGTGATTACTGACTGTGAGTGCCTGTGACTGAGATGTTCTTGTTTGCTACTGTTTGCTGATTTACTGCGTAATTCTACTGTTCTACTGTTTGAACTTCTTGCTGAATATCCAGCGTTTGTTCCTCTGGAGAGAGGCACCGGAGGAGGAGAAGATATCTTTATCGGCTGATAAAGATATTGCAGAGACTCTTAACTTGGACTATACTAGTGAGTCTTACTGGATGGAAATACTGTGAATGACTTAATGGACTGAATGACAATGCTTTAAACTCTAAATGGATTAAAAACTATTTAAACTACAAAACAGTGTTTGTGTTCAGTGTGTGTATACTCTGGGGCCCTTCCACTCTCGTTTTGGCTGCCTGGCTTGACTACTGCTGCAATACTCTGCTAGGGGTTAATCCCCAAACACTAACAGACCCCGCAAACACTTATGAAGGTGGGAGTCAGTTGAATCCCTGGGGCCACACTGCAAACCTCTCAGGGGGCCCTCTTTCCCAATGCTAATTATCTTACAATGCAATGAAAAAAGTTAACCTGCATAAAATTTCATGAGCTTATGAAAGAAAACAATATGCAGTGGTATTCCAAGGTCTATGAATACTAATTCTAATAACAAAACTTCACTTTTACTGAAATGGTGTCAATCACCAGGCAACCAAAATCAATCAGGGTCTCTATTTTAAAAAAAAGTTTTTGTCTCAACAGGGATTTTTGTTTTGCTTTTAATATTCGTTCATATATCTAACATAATAATCAGGGATCTGGTATTCCATAGCATATTTTAACCACAGCAAGGCCGAACTTAGCCATGCTGCTGGCGAAGTTAGTGTTAGAATCAGAAAGTAGATTATTTTATATAATAAAAGTCTTTTCCCCCTGGATTAGTGTTGCTGAAGAAGTTAAATAAGAGAATTCCTTATCTCCTTAAAGAGATTGAAGTACAACAGAACCATGCTTTCAATCTCCTTCAAACACAAGGGCAAACTTGTTTGGATAGGAATAATTCTGAGATTTAGGAACCTGCCCAATGAACATTGATGATAATGGACTTTGCTCTTCCCCAAATAAACCCTTCCTCAACTTGGAGGAGGTGAAGGCTGTGAACATTTGACTGGCACCTGAGATACTTTTGATTTCTAAGCTCTTCTGTTAGGTGGCATCCAATGGACTTCCAAAGAGCACCCATAACAACTAGGTATCTTGTGTTTTCATAATCCAGAGTAGGAAGGAGCAGAGTCAAGGGTCGTTAAGATGCTAGTTTGGGTTCCATAATCCAGCTTCGGAAATGGTCATCTTTTTTAAAAATTATTTATTGATGAAATTTATATGTCACCCATCTCACTGCAGAGCAACTGTTGGCTATACATCCTGGGGCAGCAACAATTGTTCTCATAATTTTCATTTGTATCACTGCTATAGAATTATTTGTCTCTGAAACTGTAAACATTCAGACTTTTTGATGGCAAATACATGAGATTCTGAAGTTAAAAGAGAAAAAGATTTCCCTTGGTAAGGAAACCATTTGGAAGAATACCCTGAAGCTACCAAGTCAGGTTTCTCCATCAGGAAGTAGGACCAAGAGTGATTGAGAACTCTGTTTAAACTGAAACTACAGTACTATTGTTGATCCAGCCAACCTTCTGGCTCTTCAAAACCAGGGATGTGTTTTCCTAAAAAACACATGGAGCAAATAGAGTGATGGACAGCAGTATGAGGCCAATAGTAGGCTCCAAGATGGCTACCTTCCTTTCCTTGCCTATTTGTACACTATTGTTCAGGAGAAACTCAAGATGGGTGGTTCTTCTAACAACAATTACACTCTACATTCTTGTATGTTTACATCAAAGAATGTGGTGCAAATGAAGTTATACTTAAATGTATGTGTTTAAATTTGATGATGACTAACTAAAAGCCCATTGATCTCAGAGGGTGAATTTACTATGTATTTGGGTCATAAATTTGTTGGAAGGAGCTATTCCAAAAACAATTTCACCCAGCTCTATGTAAAACCTAGAACCAGAACACATATTATTTCATTTTTATTTATTTTTCATGTTTCTATTCTGCTGCAGTTTGGAGGCTCCCTGAAAAGCAAGCATAGGATAACTTATCATGTTGATTTAGAAACACTAATGGTTCACAGTTCTTCTTAATATACAAGATTAGGCCAATTTAATTTTTAGAAACAATTCTCATCACCAGGAACCAGAAACACAATTAAGCCTTCAACATTATAGGTTTTCTCTATTTAATGGACATCTCATTTAGAGGTCCACAGCTCTGTCAATAGACTAAATTCTAAAAATGATAGGCTCTTAAAGTCATTTTAATATGCCATCCATTATTTGGGTACTACATAGCAGACATGATAAGCCAAATTTATGCAGTATTAAGTGACATTAATTACTGTAATTAAGTCTAAGTACATATACTTGAAATGCTTATACTCCCCTTGTTTATCCCTTAGCTGGTTCTCCTTCTATTCCTCTGACTCCACCATTCCCTTCTATTTTGCACAGCACGGCGCATCTTGATAGTGCTGTAACTATCTGTACAATGATACTTTTGACACTAGAATCAATGAGAGGAGCATATTATTGTTCTGCACATGCATCCCAAAGGAAACCAATGAACAGATTTGGACAAGGAAAGTTCAGCCCCAGTAATTATGTCCTGGTCATGTCATGCCAAGGTAAGGTTTGGAAAATAATTAGAAACCAGTTAAATTAAAACAAGTAAGGATAGGGTAGAGGAGGGTAGGATAGGATAGGATAGGATAGGATAAATAAGAACCATGGTTGCACAACGGTTAGAATTCAGTACTGCAGGTTACTTCTGCTGCCTGCTGCCTGCCTGTAATTTGGCAGTTCAAATCTCACCGGCTCAAGGTTGATTCAGCCTTCCATCTTCCGAGGTCAGTAAAATGAGGACCCAGATTGTTGGGGGCAATATGCTGACTCTGTAAACTGCTTAGAGAGGACTGTAAAAGCACTGTGAAGCGGTATATAAGCCTAAGTGCTATTGATATTGCAATAGGATAAGATAGGATAAGATAGGATAGGACATTTATTGGCTAAATGTGATTGGACACACAAGTTTATATGTATATAAACAGAAAACAAACCCCACTTCCTTCTAGCATTGATGAGGTAACCTAGCTGGATAATGAAACATCTTGAAAAAAAAAACCCAAGGACCCCATAATTCAACCCCAAGCTACAAATATTCTCTTCAATATATGATATAGGCAAAGTCTCCTTCAAGTGGAATTCACCTTCTGGAAAGTTCATGTGTATGCAATATTTTGGACCGTGGAAATTATTTGTCACTGCCTTCATTTTCTAACTTCCTAGTTTAGTTGACAACTCTCAGATTTCCTGGTGTTCTCCATCCAAATACTAACCAAGTCTCATTCTGATTGGTTCTTTTCAAGATTATTCAAGAGCAGCTAGGTGGTCAACAATAGATTTTTCACACTTTTTCTGTGCAAAATTCCAGCCACGCAATCAATAATATCATGAATTAATCATGAATAACAGAATTGCACTTATGCAAACTCATTCAGGTAATTGGGAACATTCCAGATGAATAAAACTACCACGCATCCGCTCTGTTTCAGAAATTGGATCAACCAATAATTATAAAATCCAGGCACTTAATCTTAAGAGCAATAAGCCCATGAAAAACAACTTGATACAAAATAAAATACAATTTGCCTGAAATTTGCAGGAAACCATTACTTGCCAAAAGCTATTTCTTTTCCATCAGGTAATCAAGTGACACAACGCATTTCAGAGATTTCATACTGAAGAGGCAACAGATGTTTAAAACCACATTAAAGGTCTCACTGGACACCTAGTAATAGGTTCTGCCAATGAAACATCAGGATGAAATCTAACCATTGCAGAACAATAGTTCTTCGTGGATGCAATGCCAAGACTATAAACATTACCGGATTGTGCATAAAATTTATTTGTAAGGACAGAAGTGCTAATACATGGCAGCAGTCTATCGAATAGAAACCTCTAGATTTTTTTCTTCTTCTAAAAAGGGCTCTTAGCACTTTTGACAAATCCTCCATTAAGGAACTCAGGGATGTTCCAATTTGCAACTCCTGCTTCAATCAATCCTTTGTATTATACCTGGAGATCAATGCTTCAGCCCCAGCTGTTTCCTGTATCTTTTCAGAAACTTTTGATTTCCCCCTCCTGTTTATCCCTGCCATGGTTTTCACTGGAGCTTGAAATTAACATGACTTTTTATTGTGCACCAACATCATCAATATTGTCAAGAGAGAACAGCAAGGAGGGCTTTCTTTTACGGCTAACAAGAGAGGGATAAAAGGACGTATAGCGTTAAGTTTGCATTTCCCGAGCCATTTTAGGCATAAGAAGCAAAGTGTCCATATGTACTTCTTCACACACACACTAACACACACACACACACACATCCTCTTTTTTAAAAAAAAAAATAGGTTGCATATGAGAGAGAAGTGAGCATGTACAGTATTATCTTGGGGAGGAATATGGTTTTCCAGTCCTCGAACATTGATGGGGTATTTTTTTTTCTTATTTATATCCATTTCATGTATTCATAACCATGTTTATACTTATACCTGTTATCTAATAATCACTTGCCAAAAAAAAAAAAATGAAGACCATGATGTGTTATCAAGGTCCCCTGCATTCCACGGATGGGGCTTCACTTGTTTGCATGGGCTGGTGTCAGGATTCCAAGTGATACACCCACAGAAAACAGAACTCTGAGGCAAGCAGTTTCTTCAAAGAATGAATTTATTGGATATATCATATTGGCACGGACTGGTGAAAACCGACTCTAAAAGTCCCCACAGTTTTCACCTAATTAAAAATTTTCGCCCCTGTCCCAAACAATCAATCACGTGGTCCAATCCAGGTGCTGCCTGGTTGCTTGGAAACTTCACTCCTCCTCTCTTCAGCCCCCTGCGGGAATGTCCTTGGTTCTCAGGGGAAACTATTTTGTTTTGGCTACAAGACTCCAACTATCTCTATTCCCTCCCCTCCCTAGCCCTCAGCACCATTGTGGCAACACTAAAGCCTCCAAGATGGCGTCGGTAAGGCCAGCTTCAGAGTTGACACCTGGTTTCTAGCATGCCGGTACCGGACCATGGACTGGGGGTTGGGGGAATTCCTGCTCTACATGGAAAAAGAGATGTCAAATATTCATGCTGGCTTTCGAAAAGGCTAAGGAACATTACTGCTGATGCACGCTGAATAATTGAGAAGGCCAAAGAATATCAAAAAGAATGTGTGCTTTACTCTAGAAAGGCCTTCCATGGTGTCAAACATACCATGCTGTGGAAGGTGCTCAGAAAAACGAGAATCATTGTCCTCATGAAAAATGAATACACAATAACAAAATAACATTGGCCACGGCACACAAGGAAAACCTTTATAAGATGTTTTATAGGTGGCATCTTCTGCCAACAAGGCTTTCCAAAATGATCAAAATTGTTGGAAGTGCAAAGATGTATCAGGCACATTTTTTCACATGTGGTGGACCTGCAATGCTGCAAAAAAGTGTTGGAGACTGATCCAGACATGGGTGGAACAAATGGTGGGAGAGTGTATTCCATTTAAACTGGATTTTTTTCCTCCTAGGAATAATACCAGAAGGATATAGGAAGGATTTAATCTAATTCTACACGTGTTGATGGTGGCTAGAATAATATATGCGCAATACTGGAAGAAGGAAAGCATACCGCCAGAAACAGAGATAATAAAGAAAATTATGGCCTGTGCAGAATACGACAGGTTAACTTTAGCATTAAAAAACAAGGGGTAATCTGAGTACTATGAAATGTGGAATAAATTTTATCAGTGGTTGCATAGAAGAAAACTAGGCCAGAACATATGTAGCTATGATGATTAGAATAATTAGCAAACAATATATCAAACAAGAGGATTGTAAATGGTGAAGTAACATTTATATATGTATAATAATACCAGAACAGATGAACCGTGTTGTATTCTTATAATTAAAATAAAATTAAAAAAATAGGAAAAAAACGTATACACAGGTTGGGAAGCCAGAGTCTGGACAAAACATGATGAAATAAAGGAGTGAGACCAGATTGCAAACTCTCCCCGTAATGCAGAATATATACTGAGGGACTGAAAGCAGTTAAGCAGGGTTTTAAAATGATCGAAGAAACGCCAATAACCTGCACCATGGTGATGAAAACACTCTGATAGTTGAAAATGCAAATGATCGGCAAGCTCTGGCAATGAAAATCAAAAGAACACAGAGGAAAAAGGAGGAGGATGGGGCTGAGATGGAATATAAATAAATCCAAACTTATAGCAACAGATATAGCAGCCAGTGTATCTTCAATTGATAATGAAGATATTGAAGTATGGATAGTTTCTGCCTTTTAGGATGAACTCTCTACAGCAAAAAAAAAAAATCAGCGGTCAAGAAATAGATACAAATTAATAGAGTTGGAAGGGACTTTGTAGGTCATCTAGTCCAACCCCCTGCCCAAGCAGACCCTACACTATAGCTGACAAATCCAAGTCCAGTCTCTTCTTGAAAGCTTCCAGTGGTGAAGCAACCACAATTTCTGAAGGCAAGCTGTTCCATTGGTTGATTGTTCCCATTGTCAGAAAATTTCTCCTTATTTCCAGGTTGAATTTCTCCTTGTTCAGTTTCCATCCATTATTCCTTGTCTGAACTTCGGGTGCCTTGGAAAATAGCTTGACCCCTTCCTCTCTGTGGCAGCCTCTCAAATATTGGGACACTGCTATCATGTCTCCCCTGGTTTTTCTCTTCACTAGACTAGCCAAGCCCAGTTCCTATAACTGTTCATTATATGATTTAGCCTCCAGTCACCTAATCATCCTGGTTGCTCTTTTCTGCACTTTTTCTAGAGACTCAGACTATATGCCCTACTATAGCTGGGCAAAGTAACCACAAAAGCTTTAGAAAATATAATCACATACCAAAATGTGTTTATACCTATTGGGGTGGGATTCAAATTTTTAACAACCAGTTCTGTGGGCGTAGCTTAGGTAGTGGGACATGGCTTGGTGGTCATGTTATTGGCTGGGTATGGCCAACTCAATATCACTCACATCGAGAAACGCATCTCGTCCCCTGGCCTCTCATGAGTGTGAGGATGCTGCAACAGACGTAAGTGTGAAAAATGGTCATAAGTCACTTTTTTCAGTGCCATTGTAACTTTGAATGGTCACTCCACACGAGCAAAGTACCAGCAAAGAAGGAGAAAAAAACTCTAGAGAAGTTCCTGAGATAGGAAGTCTAGTCCTGCCAAGAATGTAATAAGGGTTAACAGAGAGGCAGTTTCTGTAAGCAACACCAGAATGTTTCTTTCCTGTTTTCCTTACAGGATTAGGCCAGTAATTTCTTCTAACAACCGGTTCTCCGAACTGCTTAGAATCAGGGATGGGATTCTACCAGTTGGCACCTATTCATTAGAACCAGTTGTTAACATTCTAAGCAGTTTGCAGAACCAGTTTTTCAGAAGAAATTACTGGCCTAATCCTGTAAGGAAGGCAGGAAGGAAACATTCTGGAGTTGCTTACAGAAACTGCTTCTCCGTTAACCCTTATTACATTCTTGGCAGGACTAGACTTCCTGTCTCAGGAACTTCTCTGGAGCTTTTTTTCCTCCTTTGCTGGTACTTTGCTCGTGTGGAGTGACCATTCAAAGTTACAATGGCACTGAAAAAAGTGAATTATGACCATTTTTCACACTTACGTCTGTTGCAGCATCCTCACACTCATGAGAGGCCAGGGGACGAGATGCGTTTCTCGATGTGAGTGATATTGAGTTGGCCACGCCCAGCCTATAACATGACCACCAAGCCATGCCCACAAACTAAGCCATGCCCACAGAACCGGTTGTTAAAAAATTGGAATGCCACCCCTGCTTAGAATGTTAACAACCGGTTCTAGCGAATAGGTGCGAACTGGTAGAATCCCATCCCTGATACCTATGCACATCTGTGCTGAGTAGACAATGGGTTTTCTTTAGGACATTCTGTGGAAGCAAGTTTTGGATTCTGAAGAAGCAAGACTGAAAGAGTAGTGAGTTTTTAAAACTTTAATATTGGCGAAGACTAAAAGGAAAAAAATAATGGGCAGCCAATAAAACAAAGAGCAATAGCACTTATTGCCCCTATAGTGCTTTACAATGTCAGCCTGTTGACCCCCAACAATCTGGGTCCCCATTTTACCAACCTCAGAAGGATGGAAGGCTGAGTCAACCTTGAGCCCCATCAGGATCAAACTCCAGACTATGGGTAGAGTTTGTCTGCAATACAGGTAGTCCTCAACTTACGACTACAATTGAGCCCCCAAATTTTGTTGCTTAGTGAATTTTGCCCCATTTTATGACTTTTCTTGCTATGGTTGTTCAATGAATCACTGCAGTGGTTAAGCTAGTAACACAACTGTTAAATGAATCTGGCTTCCCCACTGACTTGCTCGTCCAAAGTTCACAAAAGATTATCCCATGTCCTCAGGACACTGCAACCATCATAGATACAAGTCATTTTCTAAGCAGCTGAATTTTGATCATGTGACCATGAGGGTCGTACATGTGAAAAACGGTCATAAGCCACCTTTTTTGGTGCTGTTGTAACTTTGAATGGTCAAAAATGAACCGTTGTAAGCTGAGGACTATACTGCATTCTAACCACTGTGCCACCTTGTTGTCTGCTAGCTAAGGTAAGAGAAATCCATGGCTGATGAATGCTCTGAGTTTGAGTTTAAAATGCATTGGCTTTTTTGGTTTTTTTGCAGATGGAATAGCTCACTATGAATTTCAAGATATGGCTTGAATACAACTGGAAAAAAAAGAAAAGAAAGGGATGCAAATTGCCTCCATTCCTAATTAAATGTCAGAAATGAAAGCCTTAGCTGGGAGCCAAAGTTCTTAAAGCGGCTACTATTTCTGTATATCCTCAAGGACCCCTCCCCCCCCCAGCAACATTGGAAAGTGGACATGGCCAGTACATATCTCAGCCATCTTAATAATCTAGGAGTCTGTTTTTGGAAGAACGATGCACAAAGGATTGAGGCTTTTTTAAATAAAAACAACAACACAAAGGCTCACATCTCTAGCATTGTACCCACTGCGTTCATGCTGGCTATGTGCAAATTGTTTTAATTAACTAGAATATGGAAATTAGCTATCATCCTCCCCTATCATTATGCTTTCCCAGTTAACACAAGCTGCTGTCCCAGTTTGCAATCAGCAAGTGAATGTAAATTAAAACAACCTGGCAATACTAGCCAGCAAAACGCCATTCAGATCTCGTTATGTCTGGTGCAACTCAAGTTTATGGGTAGCTCCCTTTTCTTTCTAAGACATTTCCTATTCTAAGGTCCGACATCTGTCAGGGGAGGAACATATTGGAGAGAAACTGCACCTCCAGCCAAGATCAGCTGCGTCAGACACTAAAAAGCCCATGCTCAGCCAGGCTGCAGCACACTCATCCTGCAAATCATTAGTCTGGATGGAAAGGTTGGTCACAGCTGTCACAAGCTGGGATGCAGGGCAGTCCTTGCAGTGTTCATATGCTTACTACCTGTTTGTTTTTAGGATGCTTTAATAGGAATCAAACCACAGTGAAGACAGAACTACTTCTTCTCTTCGTCTTCCTCTTCCTCCTCCTTCCCCTCTCCTCCTCCTCCTCCTCCTCCTCCTTTTCTTGCAAGTACAAGGCCCGCTTTTCAGATCATTGAATGCCACTTTCACAGTCAGCTGCACCTCCAGGGGACAGGCCCATGGCTTGCATATCTTTGTTGATGGTGTCTTGCTGATGGTGTCCAAATCTCTGTTTTGAACCCCCGTGAGGTTGCCGGCCATTGACTTCTAGTTGGTAGGCAGTCTTGGCAACGGTGGAAGGTATTGCTATCAGGACATGTCCATACCAGCGAAGCTGGCCTTCTCTCTTCTCCATAATTGGTGCCACACCAAAATGTGGTCAAATGATGTCATTTGTGATTTGGTCAAGCAGGGATTGACCACATCACAAAAGATAGAAGACAGAACTCCTGCCTTAATGAAATATCTTTATTTAAAGAATTTAGAATAGATGTTGCCAAAGAATCAAAACAGTTTCTAGCTCCACAATTTACCCATCTCTGTTAGGAATATGGCAGAACCAAGTTTGAGATTTATTCATAATGTACTGATAAATAATTATGATATATTTGCTTATTCCTCAAATAAGTTTGTTTTTTCAAAATATTAATGCTAAGTGGGTGTCTAGTTTACAACAAGAGCATTAGTGAAACTATTTATCAGAAAGAATCTAATTAAAACAGCCATCCCAGGGGCGTACAATTATAATTCCCATCATCTTCACCCAACAGATACATTGTTATATGTGAGAATATAGAAGTGTTTCAACATTAGAGGATATTAGGCTGCAGAAAGTTGCATTGCAGAAAGTTTAGGAATTACCTATACCACAAAAGTTCCTCTGCATTGACCAAAGTTAATTTAGCATTACCACATTGTCTATAGTTTGGATAGTAAAACTCTAAAACCTTCAAAATCTAAAATAATGATACGTACTAAATAACGACACTTACTAAAAAGTAGGAAGTTGTATAGAAATTTTATAGCAATAGTAACAGAACTTAGACTTATATACTGCTTCACAGGGCTTTACAGAGTCAGCATATTGCCCCCCAAAATCTGGCTCCTCATTTTACTGACTTCAGATGGATCGAAGGCTGAGTCAACCTTGAGCTGGTGAGACTCGAACTGCCAACTGCTGGCAGTTTTACTACTTCTACTATCTTCTACCACTGTGCCACCATGGCTATAGAAGAGAATATTTGTAGTCAGAGTTGAACTCTGAGGTCTTTGGTGCTCTCTGACCTTGGTTGTTTTCTTAGAGACATTTCGTTACCAAACTAGGTAACATCATCAGTGCTTGTGATGTCATCTAACTGGGTAATGAAATGTCTGCAAGAAAACAACCAAGTTCAGACAGCACCAGCACCTCAATAATTTTATAGTCTTACAACAGTACAAGTAATAATCACAGTGTTATAACTAACTGCAAAGGATGATAACATGCTCTATATGGAAAAGAATAAACATGCAAGGCATGTCAACAACTTTCCTGTCTCTTGCTCTTGGTTAAATATTCATAACAAGTTCACGGCAAAACCAGATATAATCAGAGTAGACTTTCTTGTTTAGGTGGCTTGGGATGCCATCTATAGAGTACTGAGAATTGCAGGTGAGGAAAGGATGTTACCTTCTCACTCATCACCCCTCCCAAGAACTGTTCCTCTCAAATAATTTATTTTCACTACCATAGCATAATCCTGGGATCTCAGGTTTTGCAAGCATAAGCTATAAGTTTCTGCCTTAAAGCTCTTCATGAAACTTCCCTGTTTATATATGATTAGGGAAAACCTGGATTTAATCAAAAGTGATCCTAAATGACTAAAACATATCAGGAATGGTTGCAGGAACTGGGCATGGCTAGTCTAGTGAAGAGAAGGACCAGGGGAGACATGATAGCGGTCTTCCAATATTTGAGGGGCTGCCACAGAGAGGAAGGAGTCAAGCTATTTTCTAAAGTGCCTGTAGGTCAGACAAGGAATAATGGATGGAAACTGAACAAGGAGAGATTTAACCTGGAAATAAGGAGAAACTTTCTGACAGTGAGAACAATCAACCTATGGAACAGAAGTTGCCCTCGGAAGTTGTGGGAGCTTCATCACTTGAGACTTTCAAGAAGAGATTGAACTGCCATTTGTCAGAAATGCTGTAGGGTCTCCTGCTTAGGTGGGGGGTTGGACTAGATGACCTACAAGGTCCCTTCCAACTCTGATTATCTGTAAAAGAAATCCATCATCATGTATATCTGGAACCACTATGGGTCCAAAATCTTGGGTCCAACAATTTTAACATCACATTTTTTTGATACAAAAAACCCCCCACCACTTATATATATAGTTCCATTAAATAATTGTTAATTTTCATTGATATATGGTATTACTCTGATTGCTGAAAATGCAAATGATATGGAAGATCTCATAATGAAAGTCAAGGAGCCAATGAAAAAATGGGATTAGATAAAGGACCTCCCACCACTGCCAATAGAAAAGAGCAACCATCTTTGGAAATGAGAATGAAGCTTGTGAAGTGGTGGATGGCTTCTGCTTTTTAAAATTGACTGTCCACAGTAAAGGAAACAGCAATCAAGAAATTCAACACAGACTATATTTGGTAGAGTAGCCATGAGGGTCCATGAGAAAGATGTCAATCAATTGTCTATGGAGATTCTCAGTCTTCTTGGTCGTGGTTGTCCCAAAGGTGCTTTTTCAATTGGACTTCTTTGTTTTTCCTTGAAGACATTTTGCTTCTCATCCAAGAAACTGCTTCAGTTCAGAACTGAAATGTCTTCAAGGGAAAACAAAGGAAGTCCAGATGCCTCTTGAAAAAGCACCTTTGGAACCTGTCAATCAGTCAATCAATCTGGTTTAAATAGATGCAAACATGATCCTGGCCAACCAGCAAAAATTAAAACAACCAATGAAATAAACAATAACTAATGAAAAAGACCAATGTATTGTGTCTAGCGAGGATACCAGTAACCAATCCATAGATGTTGTACTGTGTCTACAAAGGTCAGAATCGTGCAGCCCATTATTTTCCCTGTGAAAGTCTATGTATACAAATATTATATTTTTTTTTATTAAAAAGTACTAAAGCTGTTGAACTTTTGTACCGAAGAAGACTCCTGAGAAAACCAGGAATAGCCAAGAAAACAAATGTCGCTTCAAACAAATCAATCCAAAATTCTCACGAGGCACAAATGATCAGGCTCAAATTATCATTTTTTGGAATACATTACATGAAGGTTTAGCTCTTTGGAGAAATCTATAATGCTGGGAAAGGAAGAAGGAAAAAGAAGAGGAGAACAACTATCAGGAAGATGGATGACTCAATTACAGCAGTGATCATCATTGGAAGACATGAAGGACCAGACTGAGTACAGATCATCCTAGAGAAGTTCAGTCTGTATAATCACTAAAGGTCTATACCAACATAATAGCACATAATCAATCAATTATACTGTACAGAACATTCTTAATTCATTTCCAATTACGATGCTAATAATAGTTGCTCTTAGTTGCTACATGGAGTATTGTCCCCATTCTTCTTCTTATTTAGGTATTTCAAGTTAAACCTGAACTTGTTAAAGCTGTAATTATCAAGCTCCAGGAAAATCAGGAGATCCAGACAGTTCAAATGGGTATTAAGATTTATTGCAGGCTTAAACTCTCTACAAGAATCTCAACTACTAGCGGCCAAGGGAAATTAACGGGAGATAAGAGTAAAAAGAATTCAAGGTGGGCTGGACTTAAATCTCTTGTGGGTGCGAGGGAACTCAAGGCTGAGGACATGTTTGATTCCTCCCTCAGGGTCAGTTTAGTCATCTGCTACAGTAATTTTCATTTTCTTTCAAAGGGAAAAATATGAACTGTAAAAAATAAATATAATAAGGATCTGTCCCAACAACCTGTTGTCTGCCTCCAATTATGGCATGTTTTTAAAGAAGGGACTGATACTAATTTTACCCAGTCTGGGCTGCAAAATTCCCCGCCTCCAGGAGATGGTGGCAAATATTCTTCGGTATCCTTTTTTCTGCCAGTAAACTTCAACAATTTTGCAGCCTTGATTTGCTAAACAGGACCTACAGTAGACAATGCCAGCTACCTCCATCACCTATCTTTTCCAAGAAAGAGAGGCATTTTGTGCCCCTTTGCCATTCAGTTGTTGGCTTCCACACCAACTTCATTGGTTGTATTGTTCAATCTTAGTTCACCGCTAAGTTGCTCTGTGTAACAGCTGTGCTTTGGTTTTATTGCAGGGTGTTGAAAAAAAATAGTGACACAGTCAGATTGCTGACTTTCATATAGAAGCAGACAACTGCCTCATCCCCTGACACCACATCAACTGTTGTTTTGTCACAGTTACACTCAGGGAAACTCAAATCTCCAAGTCATTTATTTTACTACTTGGAGATGGCTCACAGCGGTGAAGTTTGAGCATCCTGTTCTATCTCGCTGCATTTAATCCTCCTCTAATTAGGCAGCTTCTGCGTTTGTATGGTAACACAGGATGGATGCTCCATGCAACTACGTAACAGGCAACAAGAAGAAAGCATTTAGCCCCTGTGTGAATACTGCAAAAGTTTCCAGAGATCTGTGTAACATAAACACCTTTAAGCATCACATCATGATAATAAGCTCAATAAATTCAGTCCGAATACAATGTTTAAAACATTAGTCCAAGCAACTCTGAGGTCTTCCAACAGCTTTCAACTCTGTGTCTCTCAACATTAAGAAGAATGAACTTTTCCAGCACTTTGTAACACTAGGTATCATCTATTCTTGTGGTAAAGGGTGCTTAACGTATTTGACAGAGATTTATCAAAATCATTGCTGCAGGCAATGCTGCAACAATCCTGCAGACTGTTTTTCTCCAATAGATATTTTGCTATAAAACAAGTTTTCCTTCTTTTTCACATTCTTCTCATTCTCCTAAATAATTTCTTTAAGTAATCTATGTCCTTCTCTTAATATTTGCAAAATGATGATGCCGGGCATGGCTTCCAATAGGGTTGAAGCAAAAGGGGCTTTAGATTTCAACTGCCACCATAACCAATGGCAAGAGGTTATAGGTTTTCTTTTTCAAGATGAAAAGCAATGGGAACTTCTGATTTCCTGCCCAGGATTTTGACAAAAATCCCCTTCCCCCTCAAAACCTATAGCCAAGAGCAATCTCTGTATCTCTAAAGACCCTAACCCAGGGCTGTCAAACTCCCAGCCTACAGGCTGGATGTGTCACGTGTTAGCCATGCCCAAACCCAGTTTAGTGAAGGGAGAAAAAGTCCTGATACATTACGTAATGCTGTGAGTTTGACACCCCTGCCCTAACCTAACCCACTGCTAAGCTGAGCTTGCATAAATCTTGATGTAATCTTTGTGTGTGTGTGTGTGTGTGTGGATTCCTTATGGGATCCATGGGATGGCTCAGCGGATAAAGATGCTGACAGCTCATGTTCAAGACCCAAGTGCCACATGATGGGGTGAGCTCCCGTTACTTGCTCCAGCTCTTGCCCACCTAGCAGTTCGAAAGCATGCAAAGAGTAATGTAATTTGAAAAAGCATCTTAGATTTCATCCTTCCTACTTGTCTTCAGTGCAAAGGCAGAGAAGGGGCTTTCAAGATTCTGTTATTAATAAAAGTACAGATAAACTCCTTCAGTGACCATGCATTACAATAGCACCAAATGAGGAGTACTTATGACCAGTGCTCTTAGTTCTGGGCATTGCAGCATCATGCAACATGATTCAGGTGCTTGGTAGTGAGCTTGCAATTATGTTGGTTCTCATATCTGGCCACCGTCTCAGTTGTGGCTCTTCTGTTGTGATTCGCTGGCAGCCTGTGCAGATGGCAGCAGAATCAGACAGTGGGGAAGAACAGGGACCACTCAGGGCGTCTGGAGAGGACTCGGACGACGGTCCTGCATTCGATGCAGAGATGGGGCCAGGACTATCCGGGAGTGGGGTGCTGCCTCCGGAGCCTCTGCAGTCTGGCAGCAGCGAGGCTGAAGAACAAGGGGAGCCTGCTCCCAGTGCGCGTGTGCTCAGAGCTGCTAGAAGGCAAGGGCAGCTGAGACAAAAGGGGCGACTTGGGAGTCAGGCTGGCAGGTGATTGCCCCTCCCATAAGGTAAAAAAGACAGGCAAAGGTGACAAAATCTTTGCAGGAAGCAAAGTCGTTCGTTCTGTTCGGATTAATCCTTGAAGCTCTGTGTGGACTTTGTACTTTGGTTGGTTTTTTATAATCCACTTGGCACTCTAGTTGTTGGCAGCAATTCAAAGGAAAGAAAGGTGGGTGCTCATCTCAAAGGGACTGTTTGGGATTCATTATAGGCTGGGAATGAAAATAATCCCCAGCGTTGAAATAAAACAACAGTTGTTTTAACTAAGTGTGTGCTTAATTACGGGAAGCCTTGGTCAGAACATCTTCCTCCTGTTCCTCAAGGTTATTTTCACAGTCCATTTCATGGCCCCCTAACAGAGTTGGTACCTTGAGGTTGCCTTTAAACATTATCAGACAAGGGAGGGAGGAGGAAATACTAATACTGATGTGGCTAATGACAACTGAAGCCTATCTAAACTCTAGTCTATGAGATGAAAGCAGCATCAAAGGGACATGGCAGAAAAAAAACATGTTGACAAGACATGTTTGTACCTTGGTTGGGTGAAAACCCATATTTATGAAAATAAATATGATTTAGAAGCATCTGTCAGAAGGACCAATGACTATCACGTAACCAGCTATGAACATTTAAGAGTCTTTCTCTGTGTAGTTCCCTCCTTTGACCAGAACTGATGGTTGGCACATAAATTTGGCATCTCAAAAAGCAGCCATGCTTGTCTAATTTGCCAGCTTGAACTGCTTTTCACTTGTTACCTTCTGTAGCAGATAGTATATGTGCTGAAGCTCAAAACTATACAGTATTTCCCCATTTCAATCAGCTGTCAGAAGCCAATTCATCCACCAGATACTCTCAAAAATACTTGTAGCAAGTCTTCCAATCACTTCGTTCAATCAATCCGAAATTCAGTCAAATCTCAGTGAGAGAGCATAGATGCAATTTACCTGTTTACTTCAGCAAAACATGCATAAATTTGATATTCATTGCTAAAAAAAAAATCCCAGAGAAAATAGCTCCAGCTACAGAGGATCCAGACCTAAAGAGCTTTTAAAAATATACAGTATATTTCACCAAACTCAAATTACACATTTTGTACAGGGCTCTATTATGATAGAACTGTGGAGCTTAATTTGCCTCATGCAGAAAAAGAAAGGTCAATGTGGTTTTATTTGTCCCTGAGAAGGAAACAGTTCCGCTAATTTAATAATTTAATCTCACCTTAAGAGCAAATATCTCCACATGGAGAAATTCTTTGCTTTGGCAGGGGGTCTTGAAGGGAAATTACAGTAAACAAGTCTTCTAAGTTACCTCACTATTTCTAGTTATAGAACTGAACAGAGGAAATTAGGTTCTTAGATTGGCAGACAGCATGAGTACATTATTGTAAGACCAGCGATGTCTTACATTAATTGGCTATGGCTTACACAGTGTCATGTGGAAGATCTTTCTCCTAGTAGGGAACCTCAGGCACAGAAAATGGGAAATGCAGACTTTAGGAATGGAAGCTTTATTCAAGCAGAACATGTTCTACTACAGGTAATCCTTGAATTACGACCACTTATTGAGCCCAAATTTTCTGTTGGCTAAGCGAGACATTTCTTAAGTGGATTTTGCCCCATTTTACGACTTTTCTTGACACAGTTGTTAAGAGAATCACTGCAGATGTTAAGTTAGTAATGCGTTCGTTAAGTGAATCATCATCAGCTCTCTTTTAATGACCCCATAATCCCTTGCAAGGTGAAATCCGGGCAACTGAATGGAGCTGAGTGTTTACTGGCCGGATGCCCTTCCCTGTTGCCAATGCAGAATCATATTCAGCAGATATATTCTCATTGTGCCCAGAAAGAGAAAATATCAGCCTCTACCTAGGATCAAACTCACAGCCTCCTGATTGTGAGGCGAGTGCTCCACCTCTAGGCCATCGTACCACTCGCGGTTGTGAGGTGAATTTGGTTTCCTTATTGACTTTGCTTGTCCGAATGTTGCAAAAGGGGATTACGTGACACTGCAACTGGCATAATTATGAACCAGTTTCTAAGCATCCTAATTTTGATCACATGACCAAGGGAAAGATGAAACAGTTGGAAGTGTGAACAGTGGTCACAGGTCATTTTTTTTGGTGCTATTGTAACTCTGAACAGTCACTAAACGAATGGTTGTAAGTCAAGGACTATCTGTATACAACTCTGACCTTTCATCCAGAATTTCTGTAGATAAATAATGTGACTGTTCCCATCTAAGAAAGAGGGGTAATCAAAGCTTACTTTGGGTTTCAACTTTTAATTCATACTTGAGTGGTCTTTAACTGGAGGATCATATTGAAGAACATGTCCTACCGTAGCTAAATGTCTATGGAGATTCTCAGTCATCCAGGTCATGGTTGTCCCAAAGATGCTTTTTTCAAGAGGCGACTGGACTTTCTGGTTTTTCTTTGAAGACGTTTCCCTTCTCATCCAAGAAGCTTCTATCCTACTCATCTTGTAGGTATCTTGAGACTCCATTCCCCAGCATGAAATTCTGAATAGAATTCTGGGAGTTGCAGTCATTGAGGAAGGCTGAGATGTTGTGGCCATGTGGAAGACCATTGTTATTATGAAGAATTTAGTGATATACCATGAAAACCCATCACATTTGGTTTAGACGTTTAGAGCCCACTCTGAATTAGCCTGCTTGGGTTTTTAAAATTCTTGTTACTAGATAAAGAGAAAAGGGAAAGTATCTTCATGTAGCTTCAACATTTTTCCTACTGTGAAAATCTCAACACTTTTGATTCCCATCCCAGAGTTATGTGCCACCCAGTCAAGGTCTTCAGAGCATAGTAGAATCATTAAGTCATACAGTAGAGCTAGGTTTTAATAAAACCTTGGGGTTGTTGTTGGGAACTTCCACATTGGAACCTACCATCTCTGGTTACCCATAGAGAGATCTGCTGTTGTTATTAAAGAGTTCCTAGCAGATTATAAGGGATTTGGGTGTCCTCTTGCTTATTATGTATACTTTTTATATTATGAAGTTAACTCCCTTTGCTTGAGCTAATAATAAAGTTTTAAATCTCTTTATTGGTCTGATTATTGTCTCTGGATCCCAAAAAAAAACAATTGGTGGTGGGAAAACTTGAAGAAAATTGAGAAAGAGACTGACAGAATACAAGGCACCTAGATACTTCCAGAGATGACAATAAGCATGAGCTTGTAAGAACTCAAAGCACTTAGTCAGAGGCAATCCAAAGAAAATTATGTCCACCAGATCACAAAGAGAAGTGAGCACAGAACAAAACGGAATACTTTTAAAATCTATCAAACACCAGCTTTTTTAACCTCTTTTAAAATGCAACCTTCTTTACTGGTGATAACAATATGCTTACGATTGTGTGGGCTATGCCCGAAAATCGTATCTCACTTACTTTGGCCATGTCATGGCGGAGAATTCACTGGAGAAAGCAATTATGTTTGGAAGTGTTAGCGGTAAAAGCACCAAAGAACAAGATGGCTGGACCCAGGGGTGGGATTCAAATTTCTTAACAACCAGTTCTGTGGGCGTGCCCTAATTTGTGGGTGTGGCTTGGTGGTCATGTGATTGGGTGGTCTGGCTTGCTGACTGGGCGTGCCTTGGTGGTCATGTGACTGGCTGGGCATGGCTTGTATGTAAATATTGTAAATATTTATGTAAATGTTGAATTTTTTATTTAAAAAAAGAGCAACTTTTATCCCAAATGAGGCAAAGCAGGCAGGCAGATTGAGTTGCTTGCAGAATCACAGTGTCACTTGCAGATTTACCTTTCTGCAATCTGCCGCCTGAGTCTGCACTGAAAAATAGAAGCTTCAGTCCTAAGGAAGGTTCAGCTCTGCTCTCAGGCCAGTGGTGCAATTTGCTGGTTCTCCGAACTGTGCAGAATCGTAACAACCGGTTCTATAGAACTGATCCAAACCAGTAGAATCCCACCCCTGGCTGGACCCCATCAAAGCTGACATCAGCCAGAGCATAGAACAACTCAAGGGAAGATGTGGCGAGACCAGGCCCATAGAAGCACCACGAGTCAGACATGACAGAATGAATAACATCATAACATCATCATCATCATCATCATCATCATCATCATCATCACTTATGGATGTGAGTAACTTAGGAGTGACAGAATTCATGTCGAAGTACACCAATTTGTTATCATTAATTAAGATAATAAAGCACTTCATGCCTCAAATTTCAACCTGGACAGGTGCATGGGGAGTTTTACAGACCTAGTCCATGAACAAATCCGATCAACAGTCAGTTGTTGGAACATGCAGTGTGATGAAAGGTCTGCTTTTAATTCAGTGCCGCTCTCTAACTGCAGAAAAGCTGGAGGATACAGCTGCTGAAGACCAATGTGAAATTAAAGAGAGAATGAAATGTGTGATCTTATTTAATTGCACCTGGTGCTTCCATTTTTCAATAGCAGCACACTACCAGACTGTGTCAAATCATTTTTTCAAAAGGTGGGAAAAAAAAACCTGATAGCAAAATAAATTAACTCTTTCGCTATCCTCACATCGATGCCAAACAAATGTAAAGTGAGCGTTTGACATGCAAACATCTGTTTCTATTTTTTGACCTGGTGCAACAGCCATTTGGCTAATCGTGTCTTACAACACTATAGATATTAAAAGCTGTGAAAGTCTTATCCGTACTGGAGAGCCACATGTATGATTTTTGTCATCCTTAGGTAAGGGAAAAATAGATCATGGCTTTGCACAAAAGAAGTCCCAAAATTTGATCTAAAGCTAGATATTTTCTTATTTACATTTTTTATTTAGGGCTTCAAGTTAAGGCAAAAAAACCAAGCTCCCGGGGACTGCCTGGACGAGGGGTCGCCAACCTTTAGACCTCAGGGACCACCAAACTCATAATTTTAAATCTCGCGGACCAGAGACCCTGGGAAAATCCCCCAAAAACTATGCAGGAAAATTCCCCACCCCGTTTTCCTACCGATCGGTCATTCTTTATTTGGGATTGCAGGATAATGTCTCCAGTTCCATTCTCAGGTGTGGGAGGAGAGAGAGACTTTTGGCTTCATGCAAGGAAAGCAGCAGAAGCAGCAGAAGTCTTTCTTTCTCTCCCCCAAACTCCACCAGAATGACGCAGCCTCTTGGAGCAGGATGCCTTGCATGGTCCCAAAGACGCATTTCTGGAAGAGTTTGGGGGAGAGAAGGAAAGACTTTTGCTGCTTTCCTTGCGTGCAGCCAAAAGCAGAAGAAGAAAGAAGCAGAAAGAAGCAGCCTGGTGGCCAGGCCAGGTGTGTGGGGCAGGTGCGGCAAGTTCCCCCCTCCACCCTTTCCCCCCTCCCCTCATTACCTCATGTTGTTTGCAATGCAAACGATGCAAGCCTTGTGTTCCTGTGGGCCATGTGGGCAGCGCAGTCTTGTGTTCCTGAGCAGCCTGGATTAATTGCTTTGGGGGGTGATTTGGGGGTGACATTTCTTTGCAGACCACCAAAATTTTCTTGTGCACCACCAGTGGTCCCCGAACCACTGGTTGGAGACCACTGGCCTGGACAAATCCATGCAACTTGTCGGTAACATTTTCAAAAGTGGTTTGCCTCTGCCAAGAACTGAGGACGAATGACTGGTGCAAAGACCTGGCTTCACGTCTAAGGCATAACTAAAACTCACAGTCTCTGCATTTCTAGCCTTGGTGTAACCGCAACACCCAACTGACTCTGAAAGAAAAATGAGAAATCAGATAATTGTCCAAGGTCATCATGTTGGATAAGCCCAGAAAAGCACATGATCAAAGAAATATCTTGAAAACCATGCCATCCCCTTTTTCCTTGAAACCAATGGTGGTATGCTACCGGTTTGGACTGGTTTGGCCGAACTGATAGTAAAACAAAAGCCAACGGTCAGCCTGAGAGGAGGAAAAAAAATCCTCTGACAATCAGCTGAGAGGAAAAAGAAGAATAAAGCACAGGACCGGCCCTCCCATCCAACCTTGTGCCTTTCTCTTCTTTATCCTCTCAACAGATTGGCACTGCAGGTCTCAGCTGGTGTAGGAAAAGCTGTGCGCCTGCCTTAGGCAAAGCACGCCCACCAAGCCACACCCACCGAACTGGTGGCAAAACAATTTTAATCCCATCATTGCTTGAAACGTGTGCCAACGCCTCAAAAGAAGTCTCTTGATTTCATGTTATTTCAGTAGTTCATTGGCTACTTTGTACCATTATCTTTGTAAGGTGCAAGCCCTAGAATTAACACAGTGAGATCCACATGAGCCCAGCTCTTTATTTGCTTGCACCTAACAATAGTAATAGCACTTAGACTTATACACCGCTTCACAGTGCTTTACAGCCCTCTCTAAGCGGTTTACAGGGTCGGCATATTGGCCCCAACAATCTGGGTCCTCATTTTACCCACCTTGGAAGGATGGAAAGCTGAGTCAACCTTGAGCCTGGTGAGATTTGAACTTTGCAGGCAGCCGGCAGGCAGCAGAAGTTGCCTGCAGTACTGCACTCTAACTACTATGCCACTGTGGCTCATACACCTAATAGTCAGAATCTTGCTAGATTAAAGCCATAAATGTCAACTCAAAAAGCATTCCTATGCCTATTTTAGAGTTGCAATAAAGCTTCTAACTTAACAGATACCCTGGGAGTATCTATGGGGTGACTGGAGATTCTCAGAAGACATTTTGCTTCTCATTCAAGAAGCTTATTTGGTTCTCAACTGAAGCAGCTTATGGGATGAGGAGCAAAACGTCTTCAAGGAAAAACAAAGGAAGTCGCCTTTTGAAAAAAACATCCTTGGGATATACCTCGAAAGATTCTAAGATGAAGGAGGCTACCCTGAAGATTTATGAAGATTCTAAGTCATCCAGACCATGGTTGTCCAAAAGGTTTTTTCTTAAGAGGCAACTGGACTTTCAGGTTTTTCTTTGAAGACGTTTCACTTCTTATCAAAAAAAGCTCCTTCTACTCTGACTGGATGGTGAAGAATGAAGAATTTATCCTCCTTGCAGACAGTTGATCATTTGCATTCTTTTAGCAAGTCACTAAGGCCACTTGTAGGTTTATCTATGTCGTCAGGGTCACTTGGGTAATGCAAATGACCATGGAGCCTACTTGGAACTGCTGAAAGGATTGTATTGTAGACTGGAGATAGATGATGCGATATCTCTCCCCCTCTGTTGAGAGAAGGCTGATCAATTTTGACATAGATGGCCTCCTTGACCTGTCTTTCAAACCAGTGGCCTCCTCTGTTCAAAATATGGGCTTTGCTGTCTTCAAAAGAGTGGTCTTTGTCTTTGAAATGAAGATAGACTGCTGAATCTAATCCTGATGGGTTTGTTCTCCTACCTTGTGCCATGCATTTATGAAGTGGTTGCTTTGTTTCCCCAATGTACAGACCTGCGCATGGCTCACTGCATTGCACTGCATATATCACGTTGCTCAGTTTGTGTCTGGGTGTTTTATCCTTGGGGTGGACAAGCTTCTGCCTCACTGTATTCTTGGGTTTGAAGAGTGCACGTATGTTGTGTTGGCTGAAGATCCTTCTGAGCTTTTCCAATATTCCTCCCAAAATGCATGCCTGAATGTCTATGGAGTATCAGAATATCAGAAAATACTCAGAAGCATAATTTTGGATGAGAAATGAAATGTCTTCAAAGAAAAACCAGAAACTCCAGTTGCCTCTTGAAAAAATAAGCACCTTTGGGACTACTACCCTGAACCTTTTTCTTCCAAACCCTTCCAGTTCAGGACTGCACAGTCTCTTGTCTTGGGCCTCTCTCTGGAATATGCTGTGTCCTTCCTAGCAGGCTGTGGTGTTACTGCTGACATGCTCCCTCCCCCACTACTCAGCTGCACAGTCCGCCACATCCTCTGATAATCACGGGACTGTTTCCATTTGAGGATGAAAAGCATCAATTCAATGAAAATCTTCAAATTCAAAACCTGGAACTTCTGGGGTACAAGAAAAGCCTCAAAGTAGAGTAGAAAGGTCATAATGAATAACCTGAGCCAAAGCTCACTGCAATAGTATTGCCAAAAAGGCTTTAAGTTGTAAATTTAATTTTATGAAGCTTCTCCTCTGGTAATATTGATTTGCAAACTAGAGCATTCAAAACCTTTGCTAGACCAATACTTGAATTCAGCTCTGCTGTCTGGAATCCACACTGTATATCAGACATAAATACAATTGAGCGAGTCCAGAAGTATTTTACCAGAAGAGTATTACATTCCTCTGTTCGCAACAGAATACCCTACACCACTAGACTTGAGATTCTAGGCTTAGACAATCTTGAACTACGCTGACTAAGATTGGACTTAAGCATAGTACATAAAATCGTACATTACAATGTCTTACCAGTTAATATTTCAGCTTTAACCACAACAACACAAGAGCACACAACAGATGTAAACTAAATGTAAACTGCTCCAAACCTGATTGCAGGAAGTACAATTTCAGCAACAGAGTGGTCAATATCTGGAACTCACTACCTGATTCTATTGTCACCTGCTCAAACCCCCACTCCTTTATCCTCAAACTAACCTCTATTGACCTCACCCCATTCCTAAGAGGTCTGTAAGGGGCGTGCATAAGCACACAATCGTGCCTACCGTCCCTGTCCTATTGTCCCCAATTATTAGTTCCTATTTCTTATATTTAAACTTATGTTTATTCTTATTTCTATTGTATTGTAAGCTTTTGACAAATAAATAAATAAAATGAAATAAAGAAAGCAGTTGTATATAGAAGTGGGTAATGTGAGCCATGATCTTTGGAAGTGGTAGCTGCGTATTAAAAACGTCAAGGGCTTTTTAAAAGTACTCCTCAGAATTGTTCTAACATGCTTCGACCATGGTAATCATGTCAGCTGATACGCAGAGATACAAACAGAGGGCAATTGTCTAGGTTTTTTTGTTTTTTGTTTTGTTCAACAAGGGAACCTCTAGGATAGAAGTCACACTGGCTATTGCACACTGCCTCCAGACCATATATCTTGTCAGATTTATCAGAAACCAAACAGACTCAAAGAAAAGATAGTAATAGAATAGATAGAATAGAATACGTTATTGGCCAAGTGTGATTGGACACACAAGGAATTTGTCTTGGTGTAAATACTCTCAGTATATATAAAAGAAAAAAATACATTTGTCAGGAGTCGAGAATCATAAGGTACGACACTTAATGATAGTCATAGGGCACAATAAGCAATCGAATCATATTAGGAAACAGTCAATATAAATCGTAAGTATACAAGCAAGAAAGTTACAGTCATACAGTCACAAGTGGGAGGGGATGGGTGGTAAGGAGTGATGACAAGATTAACAGTAGTGCAGACTTTGTAATAGTTGAACAGGGTTGAGGGAATTATTGGTTTATCAGAGTGATGGCTTTC
This sequence comes from Notechis scutatus, assembly GCF_049901735.1. NCBI lineage: Eukaryota > Metazoa > Chordata > Lepidosauria > Squamata > Elapidae > Notechis > Notechis scutatus. The sequence continues at coordinate 193,371,111 of NC_142011.1, forward strand.
GGGGGAAAACTGTTCTTGTGTCTAGTTGTTGACAACAACAGAATCTGAATTAAGACTTGCTCACGTTCCCCATTCACGAACACTGGTAGAACAAGAGGGGGGAGGAAATGCCTGAATGCTAATGGTCATCTGTATTTTTGTTCTATTCTGTCGATGCTTGAAAAAGAACAAAATGTTTTTTTTTTTTTGCATTTTAGGATATCATATTAAGCATCAAGTGTAATCTGTTTTCGGTTTTTTGAGCCTGTAGATGCCCCTCTGTAAGAGAAAGCACGGTATTTTATCTCACGGAAAGGAGAATTATATTTACGGTCAAACTTTTTTTCCCCCACAGGAAAAAAAATGGGGGAGAACCAGAATTGTGTTACTTTCAGCTCCTGAGTGGCATTGTTCAAACAGCAGCAGAGCAATTAACTTACCAAACCCGTCTTTGCATTAAATAAACAGAGAAGAAAAACGGCACATTAGTGGGCAAAAAATAGCATCTGTTCTTTGGCTCCCTCCCTCAAAAGAGAGCACTAAAGCACTAATCCTTGTCTTGTGTGCTCTGCTGTTTGAATTGAACACCACGTGGGCTGAGAGTGGGTTCCTGCAGCAATGAGGCATTCCAGAGCTTAAAATACCAGGGCCCTCCCTCAACTCAAAGGGAGCCACAGATGTGTATGGCCTGTCTTTCTATTTGGTAGATTGCACAACCTCTTTGAATCAGACAGGTCCTACTTTTTATCGACCTGGTGTTAACATGTCAAGCAGTGGTGGGCCTCAAAATCTTCTATTACTGGTTCTGTGGGCGTGGTTTGGTGGGTGTAGCAGGGGAAAGATACTGCAAAATCCCCATTCCTTCCCCACTCCTGGGGGAAGATTACTGCAAAATTCCCATTCCTCGCTAACCTGCTTTCCAGCTCCATTCTCCTCTGCAGGGCAACAAAAGAAGACCCAGCCAATCAGCTGGGACTCGGGAGGCAGAGAATAGATGGGGGAAGGGCCAGTCAGAGGTGGTATTTACCGGTTCACCAAACTACGACCCAATCCTTATGAAAATATTAGTTTACTCTTCAGTTCTGAACAAATGTGCAATTCTCCACAAACCTACAGATCCTACATCACCTTCTTCTTTAACCAAATACTGATAAGAATGTCATACTGAGGATGGTGTTAATATTTATAAAGTTAAATAATTGATGTTAGTTATAAATGGATAATTAACAGTGCATTATTTGTAAAGGAGAAAAAAATGTGGACAGTGAGCCAAGCTATTTCAATCTTTTTCTCCTTAACTCTTAATAGAGATCCTGTAGGAAGCTTATTGGCTTTACAGCAGGATTATCTGATGGACCTTTTTCCTATGTGGTCACCTCTGTATTCTAATACCATAAAATCCAAGAGAGAGAGAAAGACAGAGACTGAAGTCTGAAAGACACCAGATTTAGGTACAGTGTGAAAGTTAAAGGATGATCTTCAGTAGTAGGATTCTAAAAATTTACTACCTGTTCTGTGGGCAAGGCTTGGTGGGCATGGTGTGGCTTGGTGAGTGTGGCAGGGGAAGGTTACTGTAAAATCTCCATTCCCTCCCCACCCCACTAGCCTGCTTTCCAGCTTCGTTCTCCTGTGCAGGGCAACAAAAGAAAACCCAGCCAATCAGCTGGGACTCGGGAGGCAGATAATAGATGGGGGCGGGGGGGGGCAGTCAGAGGTTCTCCAAACTACTCAAAATTTCCACTACCGGTTCTCCAGAACTGGTCAGAACCTGCTGAATACCACCTCTGATGTCAAGGGTCACAAATTTGAGAATATTTGAGCATCCCCTGGGCACTTCTCATTTTAACAAGGAGAGTTAATCTTTTGCTGTTCTGCATCCTAGAAATGCCAGGGGCGTAAGTGTTGCAGGAACTTATTAATCCAACCATGAGTGTTTCAGGAATTTATCAACCCCACTGGTTTATAAGTGACTGGGGGGGGGATATGAGTTTAGGACCCCTAACCCACATTTGCTTTGGTTCCCCACCTTACTAGTGCAGGTGTCCTTGAAGTATAACATTTGTTTAGTGACTGTTCAAAGTTACAGTGGCACTGAAAAAAGGGACTTATGATCATTTTCACACATACAGCATCCCACAGTTATGTGATCAAAATTCAGACCCTTGGCAACTTGACAGCTGCAGTGTCCCAGGATCACATGATCCTCTTTTGTGACCCTCTGACAAGCAAGGGAAGACACTTATCAACCGTGTGACTAACTTAACAATTCCAGGGATTCATTTAGTAACTGTGGCAAAAAAAAAAGGTTGAAAAATGGTGTAAAACTTACTTAACCGTCTCATTTAACAACATAATTTTGGGGGTCAATTGTGGTCTTTAGTTGAGGACTACCTGTACATTGGAACTGTTCCTATAGCAACTTCCTATCTCTGCCCTTTCTACAGATCAATTCCTGGCCCTTCCAAATATCTGTGTGGGCACCAGTCCAAGGATCCCAAACTTTGGTTCACAAAGGAGTGGCATCTGCAGTTGCCTCTTTAAGCATCCTCAGCTATTCAGCTTTGGTTAAATTGTTTCCTTTGACAGTGCTGGAATCCGAAGAACAGGGTGTTTCATTGCTACTGCGATTGGTTGCCATCAGCTCAGGGAAGAAGGAGCTGTTGGCACATCGAGTATTATCTGCCAACTGCATTTGGACAGGTAGGATGACATAGGATATAAAAACCATTAATATTTGCCACCCGATATTTTTAAGTGTCTTTCCAACCTGTTCAATCTATACCTGGTAGATATATAAAGTGTTTGTTTACAAAAGCTGTCTCTCACAGATGGGTGTATGGCAAAAGTGAAATAATTTAAAATATTTGTCTCCGTCAGAGCTGACGTGCAAAATTGGGCATCGGCTGAAATCTACTCTTGTGCCAGAAGGGTTGCTAATCTCAGAACACTCCTTACATTGTTGCTTGTTTTCCTGTTGTTGTTTTTTTGCTTGTCTTCTCTGTGCAAGTGATTAGAGGAAAAAGGTTGAAGGAAAGGAAGCCACAGTTTCTCGACAGTTGGCTGTTTACTCTCTGGTCAACTGTGTTGATTGGGCTCGAAGGGAGAGCTCACATAAATGTACAGTGTCAATATCACTGTGTGTGTGTGTGAACTAAGCTGATACAGAAGACCACCAAATGCATCTTGCCCAAGGGTTTCTCAAAACCTGGAGCGAGAACTGCCATCAATTTAATTGATGGCATTGCAACAGGTCTTTCTAATATACATGCAGTTGTTACCAGCTAATTATAAAATCACGTGGTTAAAGTCCCAGTACTTACTGTAACACTAGGTTATGCATTGTATAAATATATCCCAGACAGTTTGACACTGCATTGTTGTCAAATGATATTAACGAGGATGCTTGCTAACATTCCTATAATTTTTATTACAGTTTTAAAAACTGTAATGTGTTTTTTTTGGGGGGGGGGAGGAGGAGAGGGAGTTTGCTGGATGGAGCCTTAAAATAAATAAGCTAAAAGTAGCTTCAGAGCTCGCTGTGGTTTTATCCTTTTAACCCTTTCGTATATAAAGTCTGATTCCTGTTACAGAAAATCATGAGTTTGTTGGTTACAGACCGTGCTATCAAAGGCACGAAGCCAAGAGGGAAAGCTAAAGAAATTGGACACATTTAACCAAATGGAAAAACGGCAAAGAAAGAGCTGCATGAAAAGCAGCATTCAACAATCCGAAAGGTCACCATATGGAAGATGATGTGACGTGAAGGTCGCATTTGCATGTTGTGTTCCACATCAGTGTAAGAATTGCTCCTAATCCCACAGCTCCACAACGCAGCCATGCTCAAAATTTGAGAAAATGCTTGCAACTTAGATATCTCACGGGTTGTCAAACAATCAATATTTTACTAATACAACCTTAAAAAAAAAACATGTTTAGTCAAGGTCAAGGTTGACATTTCTTCCATGTCTTGCAGTTTTCCCTTTAGTGAGAGTTCTTGGCAAGAGTGTACCAGTCAAGCATTACTCCAACTGAAGCAGAAAGAGGCATTTTGCCCCCAAAAGGGATCACTTTTTATCCACTAAATTTCTCTATATTAAGGAGGTTATAAACATGTGTCTTGAAAGGAGGAGGAGAAGGAAGAGGTGTTGTGCAGAGGTAGTATTCAACAGGTTCTGACCAGTTCTGGAGAACCGAAAGCAGAAATTTTGAGTAGTTTGGAGAACTGGCAAATACCACCTCTGACTGGCCCCGCCCCATCTATTATCTGCTTCCTGAGTCCCAGCTGATTGGCTGGGTTTTCTTTTGTTGCCCTGCACAGGAGAACAGAGCTGGAAAGCAGGTTAGTGAGGTGGGGAGCGAATGGGATTTTATAGTATCCTAGCCTGGAGTGGGGTGGGAATGAAGATTTTGCAGTATCCTTCCCCTACCATGCCCACCAAGCCAAGCCAAGCCATGCCCACAGAACCAGTAGTAAAAAAATTTGAATCCCACCACTGGTGTAATGGCAATGAAGAAGACCATGGTTATTTCGAAGGATATAATTTGATTTGTCCTTCATATTAAGGAAAACTCTAGAAAGTTAGAGGTCCATCTGAGCTAACCTGCTTGTTTCCCACTTTTGCAAAGGAGAAAGGGGCAATCTTCACATGGTTGCACAGCTTCTCTCATTGTGAAAGTCTCAGACTTTTGGTTCCCATCCCATCATTCAAGGACAGTTCTTGCAGTCTCCTGATCATAGCAGGGCTGTGAAGTTCTGGTGCCATGTTTTGATTAAAACATTGGCATTAAATAATTGGCATTATGGTTGGTTGAGTGTTCTGCATGGAACCTAGCACTGGGTATACTGTGGAAACTGGTCACCCTTGGCGTATCTCTGTTGTTGTTGTTATTAAAGAGCGCTTTCAACTTGTAAAGCATTCTTGGACTGCTGGATTTCTTTTGAAGCTTGGCTCGAGGCTCCTGGTTTAATTAGGGCATCTGTGGAAACGGGACAAACGCCTGGCAACTTATAAGAGATTTGTTTGATATGAATGCTTTTTTATGTTATGCTTTTAAATCAGTTTGGCTTGAACTAATAATAATGTTGAAAATTCCTTTCTTCGCTGGTAAGCTTATTGTCTCTGGCTCCAAAAGAAACAATTGCATGGGCATCTGATCACTGCCCTGATCCTAGGCAAAACAGGAGGCTTTACAATCAAGATAACAGGAAAAACAACTGATGTACAACTACTTATATAGCCAAGATAAATGTGATGAAAGCAATTTGGATAAGGGTGAAATGCCATATATGCAACATAATTATTCATAATTGTGAGTAGATGTAGAATTTAAAAGCTTTAGGTTAATTTTGTTAAACATATTCTATGTTTTAAGAAGATGAACTCACTGTGAAATTTACATGGCAAGTCGATTGGGATGGGGATACAGAAGCTGTAAGCCTCTTTTTTTATATCAGTGGTTGTGTTCATATGGAAAATAAATGCAAGGTAATCATCAATCCTTTAGGCCAGTGAACTAGATGTAACAAAAGATATGCTGTCAAGTCAAACTTGACTTTTGGTGAATATATGTGAAAAATTCATGTTATTTTCTTGGCAAAAATATAGATGAAGTTTGTCACTGCCTTCTTCTGGATTTTTTTTTTTTTGCGGGGGGCTTCTAGTCTAGACTAAAGCAATGGGAGTCCTAGTTACTAATCAAATACTAACAGCACACACACACACACACACACACACACACACACACACAGATGGGCTTTCAAGAAGCAAGTAAGGAGGACATGAAAGCTATGATCTTTCACATAGTCGGTGACTGATTACCTTTTAGCCCAATGATTCCATTAAAGCAGGGTCCCCAACCACCGGTCCGCGGACCGGTACCAGTCCAGCGGAACAAGTCCTACCGGGCCGCTGGCTTGCTGGCGCCGCCATCTTTTGATGAAAAAGTGCTTCGGTGAGCTTTTCGGGTAGAAAGCTCACGGAAGCTCGCTTTCATCAAAAAAGAAGCGCATGCGCTCGGTGAGCTTTTCGGGTAGAAAGCCATTTCTGCCGGAAAAGCTCACGAGCTAGCGCCGCCATCTTTTTATGAAAAAGTGCTTCGGTGAGGTCACCGGAAGCACTTTTCATCAAAAGATGGCGGCGCCAGCTGATGCCGGTACCGGGCTGCGGCGCCAGCTGATGCGGAACCGGGCCGCGGCGTAAAAAAGTTGGGGATCACTGCATTAAAGGGAATATTTGTAGCTCACGGTTGAATTGTGGGGTCCTTAGTGCTCTCTGAGCTAGGTGGTGCATCTAGTACTGATGATGTTACCTAGTTTGATAATGAAAATAGATCTACAAGAAAACAACCAAACTCAAGACAGCATCTCGTGATTCCATAAATGCTTTGCATCAAATTTATCATTCATGAATGTGCCCCATTTTCTTGGGAAACCATATAAGGTAAATTGGGGTTGATCACCACATTTTATTACACTCCTGCCTGCCATCATACAAGGCTGGAATTAAGAGCTAAATTTACCACATGAATGGTACATAACTTTTCCTGGGCCAAGAACCAAACTGGGTTTTTAAAGAGCATGATATGTGCAAGATCGAGGGAAAATTAAATTCTGTATCATTAATATGATTATTCTCCAGTTAAATATTTAATAATTTCCACTTTCATTACAAATGACAATTTTGTAACCATTTTGAAGCTTTTTAATGTCTGTGCTAAATACTTTCAGGAAGCCATGCATTTCTATGGCCTCAGGTTGTAGACTTCTGCCTGACATGAAATATGTATTTGCAGAAAAATTTCTGTCTTACTTTGCAATTGTAAATTGCTCTGAGCAATTTTTCAATCTCAGTATCAATATTAGAAATAAGTCAGGCTGGATAAAATTTCGTACAGCAACAGAGCTCAATGAGATTATGCTTAGAAAATGATGAGATTGGTTTTCTACACTTTTGCTTTATCTACGAATGGAGCAGAAAATAAACTAGCTGGAACACAACCATTCTAAGTAAACAGAGTTCTTTTCTTTTATGATCCCTTATAGATATTTCATCCTGTGCAAGTGCAACACCTATTAAGGGCGTTTCTATGGGAAAGCTATGACTAAGGACAGTTTGGTGTAACGGTTGAGGCACCAGCCTAGAAACTGGGAGAATGTGAGTTCTAGTCCCACCTTAGGCACTAAGGCAGCTGGGTGACCTTGAGCCAGTCATTCTCTTTCAGCTCTAGGAAGGAAGGATACAATGGCAAACCACTTCTGAAAAACTCTGCCATGAAAACTGCAGGGACTTGTCTATCTAATTAAAAACTGACAACTCCAGGAGACATATGGGGAACTGGAGTCAGCTCTGTGAAAGTGGAGCTGACAACCACAGGTTTTAGGTGGAGAAATGATTTGCAAACCTATAAAATGTTGCAAAACGTTATACCAGTAAAAATACCAAAGGAGACTTTGAAGAACTGAATCAGAAAATAGTAGCCACAATCTCAGCGATATAAATAATACTCTGCTTCTATGAATTGATTGGGTCTAAAATATGTTATTGAAAAAAATGATTGTACAACAAAATTTATCTGAGAAGCCAGAGATAGTGTTGAATGTGGATTTAAAAATGACAAATCAAAAGAATAACTTCAAAGAGAATATTTCACTGGATCTACAAAAGAAACTGGCATGTTTTAAATTTTCAAAAAGGATATATAAATGAGAAACCAAGAGAGTGACCTGGATACTTTTTGCTATTGGATTTAGAAAAGAGAGTGTTAAAGCCTTGAAGAACTCTGTGTGATGGGACAAATGAAGAGAAACTAAATCCTACGACAATATTAGAACAAACTAAAGATTAAGACTGTTAGAAGTGAAAAGGAAGAAATATAAAGTTGGTTTATTTGATCAAGATTAAAAGAAAATATGTTTTTTTTTTCTGGCAACCTTTATGACTTTCTGCTAAAACCAGAACTGAAAAAAATGATGTCTTTATAGATTGATTTATAGATAAGAGATGGGATAGGGAAAGAAGGGATAAATATTTCTAACTTAAAGGGAGTGAAGTAAATTCAGGGGTGACTAAATTAATCTATACCTCTTATGAAAAAAGTAACTTCTTTATATATATTTATTTTCACTTTCTTTATTGCATTCTTACTTTTCTTTCACCTCTCTTTTTTCTTGCAGTTTGTACTCTTTTCTGTTCTCTTTTCTTTCATAGTTTAGTTTGCATTAGATTTTACTATTATAATACAATTCTTAATAACAGTTATATAAACATTGCCAAGAAAAATGCAAGCACTAGTCCAGACAGTCACCAGGAGTCAAAAATTGACTTGGAGGTGCACATATGCACTGACAGAGAGAGAGGGAGTGGGAGAGGGAGAGGGAGGGAAGGGGAGGGAGGGGGAGAGAAAGAGCTAGTTAATATTAACTCGATCAGTGGGCAAGGCAAAACAATCACCTTACTAGCGATGTTTGGCTTCTTATTGGACTCTATGCACTTCCTTCCTATTATAGAGCATAATGCATTTTGGGTTTTTTAAACTCCTTCCATTGGAAGGCACAATTTAATTGTTAGCTGGAAGCAAATTCATTCAATTGTAGTTGTGTGGATTAGGGAAAAAACGCTATCTTGCCCTGTCTTTCAGACAGCAAAAGGTCTTGGACCAGCCTAGAGGAAAGCTGTTAGAACAGCATCTGCACTAGTTCTAAAAATAACCAGTACACATATGTAAAAACTCCCTTGGTTTTCCTTTCCCAAAAAAATGGATGCGCTGACACTATATCCATTTCTCTGGAGTAATTAAGGGCAAACATAAAAGGAGGGGAAGGGAGGGAAAGCACATTATAGCATACAAATGCTGCACTGCACTTTGTGCTCGTTCTCAAGAAAATGCACATTTCTTTCCTCTCTCTTTTTGAATGTGTTTGCTTGCGAAGGTCTCTCTATTTGCAAATGGGCGAGCACAGCCATACATGCTCAGGCATGCATGCACACACAATTCAGCTACTGTAAAAGAAAAAGCATGTAACAAATTAAAGATACAATTTAAAAATTAAAACAGCTCCTGCAGAAATCTTATCAATAAGTACTAATTATCTTACATATAACAAGCACAGTACTGGCAACGAGAACCTCAAGATTGCTGTTACATAGCTTTCCAAAGAGATAATATCTAGGTTTTAGTAGTAGGAGGCTCAGCTTTAATTATTGTTTCGGCTTAAAACTTCAGTTTTTTTAATATAAAGTACTGGACTTGTACCGAAGTAATTGATGGTGTGATGTTCCTTTATGTATTGGTGTAAGGCTGAAATGAATTACGAATGCTTGAATTGTCTGTCTGCATTTGCTTCTCTCTCTCTTTTATATTCTTGTTCAAAACAACCTGGAGACTTATGTGTATTCTGACGTGATTCAGTTGACATTGGTCAATATAGTACTACTTGTTATATACATTAGATATGACAGTTCCATGGATTGGGATCAAATGCCATCCAACTGCAAATAATACAAAACATTTTCCAACCTTGGAAGGAGGAATTCCATTAACCCCCTCCAGCAACAAATTCTATGTCCCAGAAATCCAGAAATATTTCTGAGGGATTACAGGTTCAAACTCTAAAAGCACAGGATCACAATCTAAAAACTACAATGTATGAAGAACGGTTGCAGGAATTGGGTATGTCTAGTCTAGTGAGAAGAAGGTCTGGAGTGGGGAGAGACATGATAGCAGTGCTCCAATATCTAAGGGGCTGACACAAGGAAGAGGAAGGATCAACCTATTCAAAGCACCTGGAGGCAGGTCAAGAAGCAATGGATGGAAACTAATCAAAGAGAGAACCAGGGGTGGGATTCTAATGGTTCTGTCCACCTCTGTAGAACCGGTAGTTCTGAAGAGCAGCAGACAGAGAGCATACATAGAACTGGTTCTATGTCTGCTGCTGTTTTGGCCCACCTGCCCTCCCAGGCTCTTACCTGACCTTTATTTCCTGCTTTTTCAACCGCAGCTGCTTTGCACGACACAGCTGCGGCTGAAAAAGCAGGAAAAAAAGGGCTTTTCCAACCACTGCGCACTTGCACGCAGCGCTGCTCAGCTGTCCAGGCAGCTCAGCGGGTCGTAAATTGCACTCACGGGATGCAGAGCGACAGAACCTGTAGTTATACCGGTCGGATCCCATCCCTGGAGAGAACCAAGGTAGAATTAAGGAGAGATTTCCTGACAGTGAGAACAATTAACCAGTGGAATGGCCTGCCTCCAGAAGTTGCTGGAGATTTTAAAAAGAGACTGGACAGCGATTTGTCTGAAATGGTATAGGGAATCCTGCTTGAACAGGGGTTTGGGCTAGAACAGGGGTGTCAAAGTTGTTTTAATTGAGGGCCGCAACAGGGTTGTGTTTGAACTTGGGGGACCGGGGGTGGCCTGGCTGGGGTGGGCATGGCCAGCTCAATGTCACTCATGTTGGGGGTGCCTGTGGCTGCCTGAGTACTCTGCCAATGAAAATGGGCTCCCAAGCTCCGTTTTCAGCTGTGACGGCCTCCTGCAACCCTCTGCCAGTGAAAATGGAGCTTGCGATGGCCACGCGTGGCCCTCCTGAGCTCCATTTTCATTGGCAGAGACACCACAGGCCGGTCCTTTGCTGTTTCCAGGGTAGCCCCATGGGCCAGATCTAAGCACCCTGTGGGCCGTATCTGGTCCTCGGGCCTTGAGTTTTGACACCCCTGGACTAGAAGACCTTTAAGACCTTTAAGCTATTGCAATTTGAATGCTATGTGTTAAACTCAAAGAGTGAAGGGAAAATGGAAACAAAGCATAATTTAGCCTCATTTAAGCCAAATATGGCAAAAGGATACAATACACACAAAAATTAAAATCCCAATCACTGTTAATAGTAAATATAATTCAGCTGTTGAAAGAAACCACTTGGAATTCTGCAATGGCAATTCAATAGAATAGAATATAGGCAATGAGGATGATTTGAGGAATATTAAATGTAAATGGTAAATGCATTGAGAAATACAATAGTAAGGAAGAAATGAAGGATCAAAGCAGAAGATTCCTACTGTGAAAGAATAAATATTTCAATGGTACTGAGATCTGGTTACATTTAAAAAATAATATCATTGACTATATTGGGACTGAATTGTGAACAACTGTGTGTAAAAGCATGCTTTGTGAACCATATCTGTAAAAAATTACATAGATTTGTACGTATAATATACCTTATTATATATAATGTGATAGCTAATGCCAATCTCTATGGAACAGAGAAATAATTGCTATACAATAACTATATAAGTTCACAGTCTCTAAGTTCACTGTTGAGTTAGTAAACTGAGGCATAATTAAAGTAAGAAAAAAGGACTGTTAAAGAAAGTCCATAGAATCAAAACAGCACCACTGTAGAGTATTACAAATAGATTTAAGATATTTTAAGATTTTGTTTATGCCCAAGGCAAGAAAGCACGTGAAAGTAATTGCTTACTAGCGCTGATTGTAACAGGCCCAATACAAGTAAGGATTGTTGGTCATTAAGGTACAATGGAAAGAAAATAAACCTTTAACTAATAATAATAACCATAATGCTTTTTATCCAAGATAAGTTAATTTAAAGGAAATTCCTAGGAATATAGAATGGTTCTGCCAAAAGAAAGGCTAACTTTGTGCAGAAGTGAGTTCTTAGAAAGTTGAATTTTTAAATTGCTATTTATCTCAATTCTCTACAACTGTTTATGAAGGTTCCTCTCCCAAAATTTATCAGCGAGTTTGCTCCTTAATACTTATTTTAGGAAAGAACTTAAACATTTATATCTGCTTGGGAGCAATAAGGAACGAGTAGGAAGAAATCACAATAAATTATATATGTCTATGGATTGATTTGTGACTTTCAGAAAATGGTGAGTGTATAGCACATAAAGGATCTGAATGCAGCATCACCAGCATGAAATCACAGCACTTTTAATCTTGAAAAATGAAACAGGGTCAGAGCTGGTTAATGCTTAGGTGGAAGATAGCGAGTGTTGTGGTTAACCGGTAGCAGGTGTGGATGGCTGAGGAGAGTCAGGACTCAGATGAGGTGTCAGTACCATTAGGGAGTGGACTGCTGCCTTCAGAGATTGTGGGAGCTGGCAGCAGTGAAGAGGAGGTTCCCGAGGAGCCTGTGCCAAGTGCGTATGCATGCAGGATTGCTCATAGGAAAGAGCAGCTACAACAGCATGGGTGACTCAGGAGTAAGGCTGCAAGGTAATGGCCCCTCCTTCAAGAAGATAAAAGCCAGCTGTGAAAGGAACGTACTTTGCAGAAGGCAAAAACGTTTTGAAACTCCAGCCTCATGGACATTGCAGTATCCTGAATTTGTACTTGAAGATTCTTGTATTGCAAATTATTTCTTGTCTGTTATCTTTTGGCAAGCCTCGCACAGTTTGGCAAGGTTTGTGCTTAGCACAGCTAATTATTTTGTAAAAGCATTACAAGGTTTCTGTTCCCTTTGGATTATGTTTGATTTGTTGGAAAAGGGCGTGGGTCAGAACAGTGAGGGAATCCTGTGGCTGTCGGCTAGCCTGGGAAGTGGGGGGGGGGGAACAAAAGCAAGCAATGGAAAACCTTTTAATACTTGCTGCATGAAACTTCCAAAAATTGAAGGTAACTCAAAGGACACAATGCCTTACTTACATACTAGATGGGATTTCCACCCGTCCCTCACTACTCCTAATGCATCCTAAATTCTGCCTTGCTAGTGTAACTAGGAATGTGTTGTGTAATACTCTTATATTATACCAGGGTTGTCAAACTCAATTTCATTGAGGAGTGCATCAGAGTTGTGTTTGACCTTGAGTGGCCGGGGTGGGCGTGGCCAGGATGGGCATGGCCAGCATGTCCTCACTTGTGTCAGGGGCACCAATGGTGGTCCAAGTACTCTGCCAGCAAAAACGGGCTCTCAGGTCCTGTTTTGTGATGGCTACTCTCTGTGTTGGAGATACTCAAACAAAACACTTCCAGTAATCCCCAATCTGCTGTTTTCCCCTCTAAATGATAGGTAAATTTGTAGTCCTAGTCTAGGTGACACAGTTGAGTAGGAATCTTTGTTGGACAATGTCCTCTGGAACATTCCCTCAGACTATACTTTCTGGTCAAAGTGACTAAACCAGGGGTCAGCAACCTGCAGCTCTGGAGCTGCATGTAGCTCTTTCATCCCTCTGCTGTGGCTCCCTGTTGCTGGTCGGCTCCACAATTGATAGGCCTTTGGGTTAGGACAGGAAGAGGAAAAAGGACGCCGTGCTAGGAGGAGACTCTATGGTGGGGGAACCGGACTTCGGGTCAGCTCCAGAATTGAAGGGGGGGGCCTTCTGGTTAGGACCTTTGTGGCTCTTTGAGTGTTTAAGGTTGCTGACCCCTGGACTAAACTGCGATAGAACTTAATTTGAAGTCTGGTAAAGAAATAATGGTCTGCTAATGGTTATTACAGAAATGAAAGGGTGGAAGGGAGGTTCCTGTCCAACTTCAGGATGTAACGCATGAAAAGCTTTTGAGAAATTTCCACCCTCCTTAACTTGGGCAGGAGGCTGGGGTGTAAATATGTCCACCTGATGGATGTACATGTTCAGGCAATTAAAAAGCATTTGTGATTTATACGCTCTGGGTGCATTTCAACCCATGGAATGTTTGTTTTTGAGGTGGGAAGCTGAGGTTCTCTGCTCAACTTTAACAATCACTTGGTGGCTTTTAACAAGCCTATGGCCTCTTCAATTTTCCAGCTGCAGTTTAGGCACTGTTGATAAGCTTGGATATGAAACCATCTCACCTTAATTCCACAGATTACACAGGAACACAATTTGAGGACAGGGGTGCAGATAGAATTCTGAAGGCCTATGGGTGCCCTCCTAAAATGGCTGCTTGGAAAGGTGAGATGTAGACATTTGCAAATTAATTGCCTTCAAATTTGTTCAGTCCTGTCCGACTCCTTGCAACCCCAGGCCCCCCATCCTCCACTGTCTCCTGGAGTCTGTCCAAACTCATGCTCACTGTGTCAATGACACTATCTAACCACCTCATCCTCTGTTGTCCCCTTCTCATGTTGCCTTCAATCTTTCCCAACATCATGATCTTTTCTGACAGCAGCATAACCAACCACAAGCACTCATTTATGAGCAGGTTGTTTTCTTAATTTGGGAGCTAAAATAAAATTAACCGAAATTGTTTCTATGCTATTTCTAATTTGTTTGAGGGGTTTTGTTTTCCAAATATCAAACATATCTCCAAATGAAGCAGGTTCCTGATACCGTAGTTTTCCGTGTTTAAGACGCTACTTTTTCTTAAAAATATTTACTTGAAAATCGAGGGGTGTCTTATACACAGGAGGCCGAGAGGAGAAGACGTGGCCCATCTCCTTCCTCCAGCTCTACCTTATATGCAGCTCTATCATTCCTCTCTATTGCAGTTGTTTCCTGTATCACAAGGATGTCAAACACAAGGCCGTGATGTGGTTGGATCCAGCCCATGGGGCTGTCCTGGAAAATGTAAGGGCCCATGTTGCTTCAGCCCAATCTACCCAGTGCAAAGAGGAAACATTGGGCCAGTGTGGCTAAGGCCTGGTCTACTCAATGTGAAGAGGAAACATGGCAGCAGTTTGGGAAGTGGCGTCAAGTTGGTCACACCCGCCCAGTCAGCCATGCCCATCTGACCCACCCACCCCAATGTCAACCACAGCCCTGATGCGGCCCTCAATGAAATTGAGTTTGATACCCCTGCTCTACAGGAAACATGAGGGCATCTTATAGGCTGAAAAATACAATACTTTTATCTGCTTAAGAGTCCAAAGACATTCTTATAAAGATGAGTAATGGTGGAACTTTCACAACATTCCTCACTCCTAGGAACTGTCTAGATAAGTCAATATTGTTTTCTTGGTGATGTTTGTCTTCTTCCTGAAGCTGAAACTGAGTGACTTGGCCAAAGTCAGCTTTGTGTCCAAGGGAAAACTAGAACTCTCAGATTCCTGGTTTCTAAAAAGTGTCATTAACCACTACACCAAAGTAGCGGTCAAAACAGGACGATGCTTTGCAGCATCAAATGACTATCCTGAAAAATTAAAAGTACAAGAAACCTACATTAGCAAGTTTCAAGGATATGTCCAGTGACACACATCATTTGCCTTAATATCCTGTGTCCAGCATTTAGAAACAGGATTCCCACTTTGAACCCTGAAGGAAACTAGAATCCAACAAGGCAGAATACAAATCCAAGGAATAAAACAATGAAAAGGAGAGAAGAAAGTGTGTGGCTCTTAGTTTGATAAATCAAGAATGGATGAGTGGATAGACTCATTTCAGTCAACCTCAATTCCGGATGCTTTTGTACACACATCCATACAGGGTTTTTGGCCACAGTATGGAAATGGTTTTGCCATCACTTTATCCCTGTACTTTTTTAAAAGTTTAGCCTACAAACCCAGGAATTTGCTAATAATGTCCTATCCACAGGGGTGGGATTCAAAAATCCCAGCAAACCGGTTCGCTGCCCGGTTGCTGGATGGGCGTGTGGCCTACCAGAACTTCTGGGAGGGCTGTTTTCCATCTTGCCAAGGGTCTGGAGGCCTCCCCAAGGCCTCTGGGAGGGTAAAAACAGCCTCCCCCGGGCTCTGGAGGCACCCCAGAAGCCAGAAACAGGCCTGTTTTTGGACTTTCGGAAGGCCCACTTTCCCCCCTTCCAGAGCCTCCACGCGGACCCTGAACTTACCTGCATCACGTGGAGACTCCTGGGAGGGGAGGGGCAGCGTGGGAGGGGCCAGCTGGTCAGTTGAAATATCTGTTCGGTGATCCAGGTGAAAACTTAATATCCGGTTCACTCTAACCCAGAGGTCTCATCCTCGCGGCCCGTGGGCCAATTGCGGCCTGCAGGACGATATCCTGTGGCCCCCACCGTGATATGAAAGTATAATATTAGTGTATAATATAAATATAAAGTATAATATAAAGTATAATATTATGCGGCCCAGCCTCACCCAGACTCTGCCTCCAGCGGCCCCCAGGTAAATTGTGTTTGAGACCCCTGCTCTAACCGGTCCAAACCGTTAGAATCCCACCCCTGTATCCACATATTAATCAACCTCAAACTTGCTTGATTTGCAAACTTAAACAAGGAAAACCAAGAAGTGACACCTTCTGAGATCTCTTTGGGCTTGCTCACCTATAACTTATTTTCTAATCTAGAAGAGGAGAGAGAACAAATGTCATCATTAGTTGTCATCTTTACACATACACACACACACCATGGTCTCCCATTCCGTCTTCGCTTTTGGAAACAAATACTTGGAATGACCATCATATTGTACCTTAATTGGAAACTTCTTTGAAAAGTTATCTTGGCTATAGATTAAGACACAGGTAGTCCTCAATTTACAACAGTTCATTTAGTGGCCATTCCAAATTACAATGGCACTGAAAAAAGTGACATTACCATTTTTTACACTTACGACCTTTGTAGCATTCCCCGTGATCCTGTGATCAAAATTCATATGCTCAGCAACTGACTCATACTTATGACCATTGCTGTGTCCCAAGTTCACGTGATCCCCTTTTGTGACCTTCTGATAAGCAAAGTCAGTGGGGAAACTGGTTTTACTTAACAGCCGGGTTACTTACGTATCAACTGCAGCGATTCACTTCACAACTGTGGCAAGAAATGAGGCAAAACTCATTTAACAAATATCTCACTTAACAACATAAATTTTGGGCTCAGTGATGGTCGTAAGTCAAGGACTACCTGTAAAAATCCAGTAATGTGAACCATACCCATCCCATAGACAGCCCTAAGTCTCTCTCTCTCTTTTTTTTCCTGCAATGCAAACTGGGAATTTCTTTCAAAGCTGCCTTTTCTGCATAATATTAATATTAAGCTGCATGATAAGGACCTGCATATTGTGGAAGAGGAAAAGTGCTCGTTCTTTCCCTAAACCCATTGAAACAACAACAAAAATAAATAATCCCATCAGCTCTACAAATTTTAACTCATGGCCGTATATACTGGATCTGTGCCAAATATGCTGATGAATTCACTTTAAGCATCTAGTACTGTAACATGCAGTGCCATATGGCAGTAAGACAGCACATCACAAATTGTTGTTTAATCTCTCTTGTGCTACAAGAGGCAGGTGAAACAAGATGAAAATCGGCAGCTACTGAATGCGGTGGCTGGAAGCCGAGGAAAGGAAGCAGATGCATTTATCTTCTCCCAGGCTTGGTGCTACACTTATTCCATGGGATCTAGGAAAAAAAAATGCTTTTGCCTGCTATTTTGGTTAAAGGGGTTGGGAAAGCATGGAAGAATCCATGATCTGCATGCTTTTCCAACCTTGTTCTAGAACAGGGTTCTCCAACCTTGGTAACCTGTGGACTTCAGCTCCCAAATTCCTCAGCCAGCCATGATGCACAAGCCCATAATTGTCACTGGCAACCCCAAATGCTCCACCAAAGCAAGGGAAACCTGCTACCAAGTGAGAGAAACCTGTGGCCTGAAAAAGGCCCAAAATGTGGAGATCTCCCTTCCGTCCATACTATCTGAGGAATTCAGTCCACAAGTCATAAAATTGCCAAGGTTGGAGACTACTGATCTAGAACAAAGTTGGAAAAGCACGCAGATCATGGATTCTTCCATCCTTTCCAACCTCTTTAACCAGAATAGCAGGCAAATCCATTTTTTCATTGTAACAAAAAAAATTTGTGTGTTTTTCTGTGTTCCATTTGTGTTGCATAGAGGGAAGACTGTGATAATTTTAACATATTTGCCCATTTCCTTGAATGTAGCCTATTAGCACTTGAGGGGGGGGGATTTATCTAGTGGTATCCTTTGTTGATGGAACAATATCATTGTGTACGATGAGTAGGCACTTCCCTTCCCTTCTAATGTTCCTTTCAAATCTGCCTCCAGGACATAAAGAGGATCTGTCTTGCAAGTTGATAAATGGAGAGATAGGCTATAAATGTAGTCAATCAGTATAATTAAATTTAAGGACATGAACTGGGTTAAGGTATTAAGATTTAAGAACTGACCAGCAGTGAGTAGCTGCTACTTAATGCTGTGAATCTGATGTAAGTCTGGCTGATGTAACAAGGGTGATTCAGCAGAGTATGGGTATTTCCCTTTAAGACTGGAGAGAAAAGATCCCCTTGAGGTGTGTATATAAAAGGCAGCCATTAGAGGGTGTGGTTTTCTTTCCTTGTGGCCAGCATTCAGTGCAGAAGTTCTCTGTGTGCTAAGAAGAAGAAAGCTTGCTTGAAAAGGTATTTTGCTACCACATGTATATTATCTGTATATACCTATTAAACCATGGTTAATGTCTAAGTCGCTGTGTGCTGTGTGTTGCTCCTTGGTTATCTCATAAAGGTAGTCACACTGCCAAACGCTCTGACAAATTGAAGCCAGAGTACACACCAAGTTCTGCCCTCTCACTCCTATTGCTCAAAAATGCTCAACGCCTTGTAATGTTTTCCTTTTCCAAAGATTAGTTTCTAATCATGTTTCCCCACATCTGTGAGAATCATCTGCTTTATTCCCAGTTTGTCATGAGGAAGCCTGACAGATGGAGGAAGAAGAGTAAGAGAATAACAGAGCTGGAAGTTTATGGAGATTCTCAAGTCATCCAGGTCATGGTTGTCCCAAAGATGCTTTTTGGCTTTGAAGACGTTTTGCTTCTCATCCAAGAAGCTTCTTCAGCTCAAGTCCAGTTGCCTCTTGAAAAAGCATCTTTGGGACAACAGAGTTGGCAAGGGCTTTGGAGGTCTTCTAGTCCAAACTTCTCCTCAAGCAGGAAACCCTATACCATTTCAGACAAATGGTTGTCCAATCTCTTCTAACCTCCAGTGTTGGAGCAGCCACAACTTCTGGAGGCAAGTTTTTTCACGAATCGAGGACAAATCTGGTTGGCTCACATGAGCCGTAATCCAAGAGGTTTAACACACTCCCCATACTTCGTTGCTCATTCTGTTTTGACTAAAGGAACTATAGTTTGTACACACCCAACCCTCTAGAATTAAAAGAATACTATCTAGAATTAATGGGTTGAATGGTTCACAATGAACTTCATGCCTGCTTTCAGCATTAATATGGCATTTGGGTATCGTGACTAATGCCTCCTGCAGAAGGCCTTTGGAGAGGCTACAATTTCCAATGAACAGGTGTAGGTGACGTCTAATTAACAAGCTCCCAGAGCTTTCTCAGAGGCAGAAAAACATTGTTACTGAACCTTGGCAATTCCAAGTGCTACTGAACAGGTGATGTTCCCTTAAGGGGCTTCCTCTAGAGTCTAGCTGCTCAAACTTATCAGAACAATTGTGTCGCTTATATGCTTAAGTGTTCTGCAAAATGAAATTCATTTTCAAAATGCCAGCAACCAAGGTGGAAATGTTGGTCGTTTGATAAAGAATGACTATTGAGCAGAAAATCACCAACCCACCCTTGACTTCTGTCTAACTGCCACAAATGAAGAAAGGTAAGTTATTCCTCTGCGATTGCACTCCCCCCCCCCCCCACCATTAAAATGTGTTATCTCTACACAGAAATTCTGGGCAATGCTCCACAGGAGAAACTTCTCTTTTTCTTCTTCTTTTAACACAAAAGAAGTGGAAAGGGAGGCTTTGTAAATATGTACCAGGAAGAAATAGGCAACAATGCATTCCTATGCCTAAAACATCATGCCAGCACAGGTACAAGTAAGACAAATGAATAAACATGTAGCTGGGTGCAAATCTTTAACCTAACAGAATGGTAGATATTTGGACATGTCAAACTAAATACAAATAATTAAACAGATTGCTGAAACGGATCCAAAATTAAAATTCTTAGCTCAAAGTGCAAGATACATAATCTCCCATCATTTTCTCAAAGAAAAGACAGTGTAATATAACCAGGAGCGCTACTCAGGTGACCCTGAGAACCAGTGGTGGGATTCAAGTGTTTTTACTACTGGTTCTGTGGGCATGGCTTGGTGGGCATGGCTAGGTGGGCATGGCAGGGGAAGGTTACTGTAAAATCCCCATTCCCTCCCCACCTCACTAACCTGCTTTCCAGCTCCGTTCTCCTCTGCAGGGCAACAAAAGAAGAACCAGCCAATCAGCTGGGACCCAGGAGGCACAGAATAGATGGGGGTGGGGCCAGTCAGAGGTGGTATTTGCCGGTTCTCTGAACTACTCAAAATTTCCATTACCGATTCTCCAGAACTGGTCAGAACCTGCTGAATACCACCTCTGCTGAGGATACACACAAACCTCCAAGTGCTTCAACAATCCTCTAAAACTTGCGGCCCGG
Organism: Notechis scutatus; assembly: GCF_049901735.1. NCBI lineage: Eukaryota > Metazoa > Chordata > Lepidosauria > Squamata > Elapidae > Notechis > Notechis scutatus. Next base: position 193,391,379 of record NC_142011.1, read on the forward strand.
GTGCTGGATGCATCACATGCTGGCCACGCCCATCCCGGTTTAGTGAAATAGGGAAAAGTCACAATACATGATGACGCCACGAGTTTGACACCCCTGCTCTAAAAGGAGGCAAATGACCAGCTGTCTGCAAGGAATATAAATCCTTCCATTCCCCACTATCCTGTCAGAGCTGAAGAAGCTTCTTGGATGAGAAGCGAAGCGTCTTCAAACAAAAAAAAAAGAAAGTCCAATTTCCTCCTGAAAAAGCACTTTGGGACAGTGTAATATAGTGATTAAGGTGATAATAATGTAGTAGGTAATATAGTGATTAAGACTGCAATTTGGGAGATCTAGATTCAAATCCTCTTTCCATTATGGAATTCAATAGAACAGCCAGTCACTATCTCTCAGTCCCAAACTACAATTTAGGATTGCGGTAAAGATACGGGATAAACTGAAAAGAAATGTCCTTGCATGTGTTATTTGCTACCACAGAAAAGGTGGGTTCTAGCTACAGTATAATGTAATACTTCTCAGGCTTCTTTTCATGCTTCTTTGGCTACATCTCCTAATTAATCCTGTGCCTTTTTTCTCCAGGGTAAAATTCTTCTGAGCAACTCCAAGATCTCTATGAATTCATTCTTCCCTTGATTCTCCCCAGGAAAAAGCTGCTAATATTAATCCTTTTTAACCTGATCTCTTAGGTCAGTGGTGGCTAACCTTTTTGGGCTCCTGTGCCAAAAATTGTGTGCCCGCTTGCATGCTCACACTCATGTGCCAGCACCCCGAAGGCAATGCGTGCCCCCCCACGCCCCCTACGCATGCGCGTGCAATCCCCACCACCACCCACCACCGCCCCCTTACCTGCAGTGCGCCTCACAGCTGATTTTTGGCCTGTTTGAGGCCTTTTTCGGCCTCCCAAAACCTTGGGGAAGGCTTCTGCAGGCTTCTGCAAGCTTTGCAGGCTGAAAACTAGCCCCGTTTCATCGCTTCCGGTATTTTTAGAAAAACAGGAAATGATGAAACAGGGCTTGTTTTCGGCCTGCAAAGCTTGCAGAAGCCTGCAGAAGCCTCCCTCAAGCCTTTGGGAGGCCAAAAAAGACCTCAAACCGGCCCAAAATCAACTGTGAAATGTGCATATGCGCAGTGAGGTAAGTTTGCCTGCTGCTCGTGTGCTGGCAGAAATGGCTCTGCGTGCCACCTGTGGCAAGCGTGCCATAGGTTCTTAGGTTCAAGAATGAGAAGTGGGGCAAAGCCATCTGAAAAATAGCTTGTCCTTCCTGATGAAAATAGCCGGAATCCCTGCTTGGTTCAACGTGGTAAATTTGGCATCAAACACTTATGGAGGGAGAATCTTTCAACAATGAAAATCTTATATAGAATCATAGAATCTAGGCGGGAGGTCTTCCAGGGCAGGAGATCTTATTCCATCCCAGCTATCCAATCTTTTCTTGATAACCTCCATCGATGGTGCAGCCACAACTGCTGGAAACAAGCTGTTCCATTGATGAATTGTTCTTACTGTAAGGAAATTCCTCCTTAATTCCAAGTTGGATCTCCCTTTGACAAGCTTCCACCCTTTGCTTCTTGTCCTGTCGTCCGGTGCTTTGGAGAATAAGTCAACCCCCTCTTCTCCCAGTCTTCTCTTCATTAGGCTAAATATACCTAGTTCCCTTAAGAATTGAATGCATCATGTACATGGTTTAGTCCCCAGACCTCTTATCATCTTTGATGCCCTTCTCTGCACTCCTTCTTTTAACTGGGCTTGCTAAAAGTTGCACATGATGCTTTATTAAACTTATGCTCAATTCCTCATGCTATGACTCCAAACAAATGAAGTTTCAGATGCTGACATCCATGTAATTTCCACCCTAATGAAGATTCTTTTATTGTCCAGTAATAATTTTGAACATATATTCCTAGATTATGGACAGAGATGCCATAAATAATCATCCACAAAGCATTGCTTGTATTTTCATGTTCCTCCATTCAGTGTTTTCCTCAAGTCCCTGAGTAAGTTCTTTTTAAAAATTAATGTTGCTTTATTCAGACCACAACCGTATTGCTAATGGTTTTTGTGCTTCATCTGACAATCCATCCTTCATTTATTCATATATATACCAGCACTTAACGGTGTTAAGAAGATGTGCCATGATATGGCAACATTTGGAGCATTTCATAAAAGGAAAAAAAAAATGTTATTCATTTTCTTATATTTGGCCTTGACTATAAAGAACTTTTGATGGATCCAGAAATGTCAAGCAAGAAATAATATTGGTTTCTCTTTCCGATCAATAGTTTCTCATTTTTTTTTCTCTATAGTAGTTTGCATACATGTAGCTGGAATGGATTTATTAAGAATAAATATATTGAAATGCTTTAACTGTGGCCTTCAGGAAAATAATATATTGTGGCAAGCTGTGAAGTCAAAAATAAACTTCATTTATACTGATAATGGATCCTGACAAAAAGATTTCCATTTCTCTGAGAGTTTCCTTCTCAAGAAAATACCTATCAATATGTGCATTTATTAAGGACACAAATGGAGCTCAAATTTATACCTAATGATTTTAACACTGTAAAAAAATATAGTTTAATAATTTTAATGAACCCATTATTAGATAGATAGATAGATAGATAGATAGATAGATAGATAGATAGATAGATAGATAGATAGATAGATACCGGTAGATAGATACCGGTAGATAGATAGATAGATTTATTTATTGTCATTTATTGTCCTTTTTTCTGTGGGCACACTGGCACACATTAAAAATGAAATTCTGTTGCCTTCTCTCAAAACTGTACACACATATACACATGCTATATACATATACACATGCTATATACATGTACATATACATATACATATACATATACATATACTCTGAGAAGCACAGAGCCGAAGACACAAGCCTGAAGATGATGAATGAGACTTCATCGAAACGTTGCCTAGATACTTCCAATCTTACGCGGGAGAAAACCCGAATAACCAAAGATCCACATACAAATACCCGCGAGAACCTCAGAAAACAAATATACATATACATATACATATGCATACATACATACATATATGCACACACACACACACACACACACACACACACATATATATGCACACATACCCACACACACACACACACATATATACACACACATATACACTTATGTATGTATATGTATTTATGTATTTATGTATGTATGTATGTATGTATGTATGTATGTATGTATGTATATATGTATATATATGCTGCTCTCTGACTTTGTCCATATATATAGAGAGACATGCCAAACTGCAAGGACAAAGAATGAAAGAAAGAAAGGAGGACTAAAGGGTGACACGGTAGCATCTTCCAATATTTGAGGGGCTGCCCCAAAGAAGAGGGGGTCAACGTATTCTCCAAAGCCTCTGAAAGCAGGACAAGAATCAATGGGTGGAAATTTATCCAGGAGAGAAGCAACCTGGAATTAAGGAGAGATTTCCTGGCATTGAGAACAATTAACTAGTGGAACAGATTGCCTCCAGAAGCTGTGGGTACTCCATCACTGGAGGCTTTTAAGAAGAGATTGGGCAACCATTGGTGTGGAATGGTATGGGGTCTCCTTCCTTGAGCAGGGGATTGGACTAGAAGAACTCCAAGGTACCTTCCAACTCTGTTATTCTGTAATTCTGTAATGTCCAGAGAGCAGCACCTTCTATCATGGCCAAGACTGCCTACCAACTAGAAGTCAATGGCCCGTGACCTTCCTGGTGTCCAAAACAGAGATTGCAAGACACCTTCAACAAAGATATGCAGGGCATAGACCTGTGCCCTGGAGATGCAACTGACCATGCAAAGTGACATTCAATGATCCGAAAAGTTGTCCATCCTTTTCACTTTATCTGTTTGCACTGACAAAATTTGGAATTCTAGCTTGCTTCAGCCAAAGGATGGCTAATGATTACAGGTAATGGAATGACATCTAATGCCAAATGAAAATCATTAGTTTACCATCCTAAAACAAGCTAAACTAAAACTCTCCCAGAGCACCAGAAGCTCTCCAATGCAATCTCCAGCATCTGCAGTTCAAAGAGGTAGATCTCTTAGTACACTTGAACAGGAGCACAAAACAACAGCATCATAGAATGGTACATAGTGCAATAAAAGTTCAACAACAAGAAGTAAAAGCAGCTTATTCTACATGAACTCGAATGACACCTGGTAACTTGATGAGTTTATCAAGGGAATACAGACTATTAAGTACCTATGGCAAAAAGGGGATGATCTTCTCTTTTTACCTATCACGAATGACAACTGAAGTTTTCAAAGGGCAATAAAACAGCTTTCTGTTTTTACCAGATCCTTCTAAGTATAATGCAAAATAGGGGGTTGAAGGAGAAAGAGGAAAAAAAGTGCTCAGGTTCAAGGGAAAATTACGCTCAACCCAGGAATTTATGAATCGAACTTACAGTCCTTTGCACTCTGAAATCTTTAGTTCTCTCACCAAAGTTTCTTTAATCAGAGCAGTGTAATTCATAATACGGTCAAAAATAAATCTTGTTAAGTGCTCCAGAGGCAGGCAGGCAGGCTGAGAGTACCGAATAAAGGTTGGAGGTCTCAACCCGCCTTTCCGAGAAGCCCTGAATTTATATATTAATTCCACCTTTTGCCTAGATGTGTCACTTGTTAATTTTCACTTCGACAACCTATTTTTTTAAGGAGCGCATCCTTCCTCTTAACCCCAGTGTCAGAGATGTAGGGCTCCATATCCTCTGTTATTTTTTTGTAAAAGGAGGAGGAAAGGGGGAAGGAGGAGGAGGAGGATGGAGGAAAGGAGGGAGGGGGAAAGAGGAAGGAAGAGGAGGAAGAAAAAGGAGGAAGAGGAGTAGGAAGAGGAGGGAAGAGGAGGGAGGAGGAGGAGGAGGAGGAACAACTATATGGTGCTATCTTCTGGCAGCGTAGCATTGAGATGGGAGAATTGAGAATCAGATCTCTTCTTTCTAAGCTTCATCATCAATTCAGTTTCTCAGGTTTTTCCACACAAGGCTTCTTTGATCTCTGTATTGTAGCTATTTCCAAATTTAACACCCTGTTTTAGAGCTCATATTAACTTTATCCAGTATGTTCAATAGTTAGAGCCGTGATGGCGAAGCTATGGCACACGTGCCACAGGTGGCACGCAGAGTCATTTGTGTGGGCACACGAGCCCCAGTCAAACTTACCTGCACTGCACATGCGCGCACCTCCCAGCTGATTTTTGGGCCATTTGAGGCCATTTTCGCCCTCCTGGAGGCTCGAGGGAAACCTCTGCAGCCTCAGGAGGCCGAAAAACAGACCTTCCAAAAATACCAGAAGTGCTGAAATGGGCCTGTTTTCAGCCTCCTGAGGCTCCAAAGGCCCTCTGGAGGCTGAAAACAGGCACTTCCAGTGTTTCCAGAAGGCCCGTTTTTCAGCCTCCCGAGGTCGCAGAGGCTTCCCTCAAGCTTCCAGGAGGGCGAAAATGGCCTCAAATGGGTCGAAAATCAGCTGGGATGCATGCACATGTGCAGTGTAAGTAAGGGGGTGGGGTGGGGGTGTTGTGTGCGCATGTGCAGGGGGGCGGGGCAATTGTATTGTGGGTGCTGGCACGCATGTGTGCTATTGGTACACCGCAACAAAAAGGTTCACCATCACTGAGTTAGAGGGATGAGAATTGTTGACCTGAGCGAGTGAGAATCTCCACAGACGTCCCGGAATAATGTTGCAGGATCCAATCTGGGTCGGTCACCAGGACCTGAGGTTTTGTCTTCCAAGTTTTCGGACTCATGCTGGAGCCCATCTCTCTTTATTGAAAGCTTTCAAAGTGGTTTACTTGGCAAGGTAGCAGAGAGAGGTTTGACAAGATGTGGCCCAGGGCAAAATAAATCTCATGGGAAATTAACGGTTTGTGCGCACATCTCTGGAACACAATCAATTCTCAGTTTTAGCATGGGATATATCAGAGATATCTGCATATGCTTGCCAGAAGCGAGCAATGCAAGATCTTCTCTAGCTTTGTTAGAAATTACGTAATTTGGAGAAGGATACCAGGGCACAAAAGTGTGAAAAAGGGTAATGTGCATACAGGAATTAAACTATCCTAAAATTTAGACATGCAATTGTTGGGGTGACACCCCTTCTCTCAAAAATAAGGAAATTAAAAATGCACACCAGTGAAAGCTATTTTAGCTAAGCCTTAAAGAATTCATAATTACATTTAATTTATAATGTAGCTAGGTATAGAAAAAATGAAAAGGGCAATCTTCCATGAAAAGAAGGAACAAATTACCTTTGCAATACATAATTTGAAAACCCAATGAAGAATTTCAATATTGTATTCATTTTAAAAGTATCAAAAACATGGGGATTGCTTTCATTCTTCAAAGGATATAACAGAATTATACAGTGATTATTACATATCTTCCTAATACTTGAAGTTAGGTTAGGCTTATAAGTTTGGGCACCCTGCCTTTGAGATTTATGGCCTTGTGGAGAATTTTAACCTAGAAGTCAAGAATCAAACCCATCACTTGGTTGATTACATTTCCCAGTTATTACTAATTCCTCCTCCTTCCCTAGATTTTGATTTCTAAAAACATGGCTGTCCTAAAAATTATTATGATTTTCAACAGCATGCACTTCATTTCATTTTGAAGTCAATGCTTTCCTTTTTCACTCTTGAATTTGCAACTAGTTATGTTGTAGTTAACTTCAAAACAGGCAGGTGGATTGTTGCAATTCACATGACATCCTTGTTTCTCCACTCCAATTCCTAGACTTTTTGGAGTTTAAACAGCTCATGAATATATTACAGGAACAGAAAGATAAGTCAAGTGTTTTGTGCAGGCTAGTTACATTCCTTTTGCAGTTCCTTGAACCCCAAGACCCCAGAGTGGCTGGATCCATTTTGCAATTCTTTGGGGATTTGCAAAATGTCATTTTATGGGGAAATGAGTCTCTTAAGCTTTTTAGATTCTTAGCTCTGATGAAGATATGGGTTAAACCATTTTTTTCCAGAAAAGGATGTTTAGTTCCAGATTCAGGGTACTTTTAAACTTGTCATAATGTTCTTTGGTCAGATGTTAAAAGTCCTTCAAAATGTTTATTTCCTTTCCAAATGTTCATATAACTGTAACAAGCAGATGAGGGCTTTTAAACAGTCCATCTAGCTCTTCCAGAAATGGAGAAAATTACATCATCGCCATTCACTTAGCAGGCTTTAGCTGATGCTAAGACAATATCCTCCTAGTACAGATAGTCCTCTGTTTAAAACTGGTCACTTTGCAACTATCTAAAGTTATGATGAACCCCTCCCCCAAAAGTACGTACAACATATCTGGGACAAGTGATGATTGATTCAAAGTTCCAATGGCATCCCCATCCCTCAGTCATATGATCCCATTTTGAGTTCTCAACAACTGGCTTGTGTTTACAGATGTTCTCAGCATTCTGCAGTTATGCAACCACAATTTTCAATTTTCCCCCCGCTCAGAACAGGCATTTATTTCTGGTGTTCAGCAAAAAGCTATTGAGAGTTTTGCAGTGATAATTCAGCACCAGAAAAATAAACACAGATGGCTGATGCTTCATTTAACATCTTTATAAACATAAGTAGAATTTACAAACCAGTTGTAGATTTCTCCAACATGGAGCAAACTCAAACAGAAACATGTTGCAAGTTCAGAGCAGGGCTCCAGTCTTCAGCAAGCAAGCAAGTTAGTTTCATCTTCAATAGATCAGCAGGCAAGCAAGAAGAGAGAAGCAGTTTCATCTCAATAGACAGACTCAGAGCTCAACATAGCTGCAGAGTTGCAGAGCTGACAAAAACACCTTTGCAAACAATGAGTTTGCTTAATGACCATGTGGTTCACTTAAGGATCCTATGAAAAATGTAAAATCAGGTCAGCAACAAGATGATTTGGTTAATGACAGGCACAATTTACGATGGTAATTCCAGATCTAAGGCCCATTCATACAGTAACCAAGTTCTTTAATTGGCAAAACTCAACTGTAGCTCTCCATGGTGCTGAATTCAGTACCCTTAATTCAAACAGGTTTACTCATGAGGCACCCTGCTGTGCTGATATCAGCAGTGGCAAAAATTGATGGGTGATCACCAGGAAATTCCAGGGCTGTAGGCTAGACTGGGAAGGAGCAAGGTCAAAATACTTCCTGAATGTTGCCAAGAAAACATGTGACAATCCATAAAGTCACTTTGAGTCATGATTAACTTAATAGAGTTTTAACCTTTGCTTGCCTTGATTGAATTGGATTCCAACTCTTTGCCCAATTTCATCTGCCTAGGCATAATTGCTCTCCAGGGACAGAATTTTCATGCCACTAAGATGCCCTTGTGACCTGTAATAACAATATAGATGAATTATATACCTAGCACATTGATTTCAATGGCATTATAATCTGGAGTATTTTTAACAATACCATTAGAAGGAGAGTTACATGGACATTAAGGTCTACAGTGTGCAATGTGCAAGGGGACAGTGGCAACAGAGGAATGAGAAAGAAATCAAAGTGGGGACAAAAAAGGGAATATAGGCATTTCAGGTACCTTGGTTTAATTACAGTACTCAACTTATGGCCACAATTATTGAACCCAAAATTTCTAAGCAAGACAGTCGTTAAGTGACTTTGAGTCCATTTTATGACCTTTCTTGCCACCTCTGTTAAGTGAATCACTGCAGTTTTGAAGTTAGTAGCGTGGTTGTTAAGTGAATCTAACTTCTGGAGCCCTGGTGGCGCAGTGGTTAAAGTTCAGTATTGCAGGCAAACTCTGCCCACAGCCTGGAATTTGATCCTGACGGGACTCAAGGTTGACTCAGCCTTCCTCTTTTTGAGGACAGTAAAATGAGGACCCAGATTGTTGGGAGCAATATGCTGAGATTATAAACATCCCAGAGAGTGCTTTAATGCCAGATGGGGTGGTATATACTATAAGTCTAAGTGGTATTGCTATTCCCTATTGGTTTTACTTGTAAGACGGTCACAAAAGGTGATCACATGACCCCAAGACACTACAACTTTCATAAATACATGCCAATTGCCAAGCATTTGAATTTTGATCACATGACCATGGGGATGCAGCAATGGTCATAAGTCACTTTCCGTTGTAACTTCGAAAAGTCACTAAACGAACATTTGTAAGTCAAGGACTACTTGTAATGAATATCATGTACAATTGCATCAATTTTGCTGAACATATCTACTATATTATTAATGCAACTTTAGTTTTGTTATGTGCCCTGCCAAATGTATAGTTCATAGAGGCAATGCTATTAAAAGCCAGTTGAAAATGTTACGTGGAAAAAGCCTGTCTGAAAAATGATCCCAATTCTGAGCCACAACGGCAGATCCCCAACACAGTGGCCTTTGCTTCCACAAAGCACAGCAGCCCACACACAAAACTAAGGGATGCACCAACTGATAGCTTAATGAGCAAAATATTTGTGGGTTTTTGTGCAATCTTTAGGAGACTGGTTGCTGGTTTGTATGAATGTAGATTAAGAAATAAATTAAGTATGTCTTTTCAAACATCTCTTCCCAAGAGAGAGCATGGATATTTTTGTCAAATAAATTAAATAACCTGACTGAATTTTTGTAGCCAAGCTCAGTAGGGTGAGTAGGTCAAAATTCTGACCTTCAATTAAGATGACAGCAAGACCGATAAGGACACCAATCTAACTTTTCTTCAGAAAATTGAGCTAGTTGTCAAATCTTTACTTAATAGAAATGATCACTAAAAAGACACAAAAGCTTTGCATATTTCACCGTTTTTGTCAACCGAAAAAGAAGTGCAAAATGCAGCCATCAAACCAGAATAACAGTGAAGCCTACTACACTGGATTTCAAATCTATTTTAAGATAATTGAAAGGACACAAAAATACCCACCAAAGTAAGATGCTTCAAAAGACAGGTTTGAGAATAGAAAGGAACTTTAAAAAAAAAAGTGTTGATGAAATCAAGTCATTAATTCTGTTTGGTTTAAGTTTAGCTAGAAGATGGGAAGGCACAGAAGTTGAGCATTTTAATGGTTAGGTTGAGCCAGCTAAAACAGTGGTGGGATTCAAAAAGTTTTACCACTGGTTTGGTGGGTGTGGCTTGGGGGGGGCGTTTGCCAAACGCGCACTTTGCACAGGCGCAGAGGTGTTTTGACTCACCTCCTGGAAGCCTGCACTCTGCCGCGTTGAAGGTGAGTATGGGAGCCCGGGCAGGCGGGTGGGCCCAATAGCAGAGAGGCAAAGAGAACCGGTTTGGTCTCTGCTGCTCATCGCCGCTACTGGCTTGGCAGAACCAGCTTGGCAGAACCGGGCCGAACTGGTAACATACCATCATTGAGCTAAACCCATGAGGCGAAGAATGACCATTTCCCCAGCTCTGAAAATCAAAGTCAAACTGTCTTTGGCCCCAACTTTTAAGAAGAATAGAGCGGCTTGCCGTCCCTGAAAAACAAAAAAACGGAACAAGGAGAGCCAGTGTGTTTTATCTGGCCAACCTGGTGTGCCCAAATATGGGATGGAGCAGACTGCTTCCGCTTCCTCCTTTCAGTTCCAATCCAGGAGCCTTCACAGGCAGTCGTGACAAACTATTTTTGTGTTAAATTTATGCTTACTGACAAAGAAATAAAGGGAGACTAGTATAGATCTATTTCAAGCTATGTAGCTCTTGTCAGCTAGCCATACCCTTCTGGGATTCAAACCCAGGCTGCTTACATATTAGGTAGATGTATTAACCTCTACGTCACGGGGTCTCCTGGCTTTGTTGGCTATACCAGAGGAGAGATTAAGTGGTTTTTATCAGGGCAACCTGGTCTACCCAAATATGGGATGGAGCATACTGCTTCTGCTGACGAGAGGTAAATAGCTTGAAATAGATCTATACTAGTCTCCCTTTATTTCTTTGTCGGTAAATATAAACTTAGCACAAAAATAGTTTGTCACGAAAGCGACTGCCTGCGAAGGCTCCTGGATTGGCAAAAGCAGAAGCAGTCTGTTCCATCACATATTTGGGTAGACCAGTTTGCCCTGATTAAAAAAAAAACCACTTAATCTCTCCCCTAACAAAGCAAGGAAAGCCTGTGGCTTAGACGTTAATACATCTACCTAATATGTAAGCAGCCCAGGTTCAAATCCCAGAAGGGTATGGCTAGCTGACAAGAGCTAAATAGCTTGAAATAAATAGATTTATACTAGTCTCTATTTATTTCTTTGTTGGTAAGTATAAATGTAACACAAAAACCAGAACAATTCTCCTCTGGCTGACAATTATGGAAATAAATACTGGCATAAACATAAAACACATTTCCTCGCTCTCATCAGCAGCACCACTAACTCTGCTCCCAGTTGCTGCTTTGATTCCAAGTGCTTGCTTCTCCTCCAACTGTAGCGCCTAGTAGATAGCACTTATCCAGGGCATATGCCACTGCCTAATGATTGTTGCTGGTGTGTGTATGAGTGTGTTGGGAAATGGGGAGAGAAAAAGAGAGAGAGAAAGCAAGTGATGTGACAGAAGAAAAAGGAGACCAGGGTAAGGATAAAATAGAACGGGATCAATAGGTCAAGGAAGTTAAAGGTGCTTTGGGATATGTTTTCCATAAATTGAGAAGTGTGACCTATAAGTGTCAATCACATGAGCCTTGGGGAATAATCAGTAATGAAGAAACTGGGTCAGCTTCCATTTACATCTCATTCAGAAAGCTGTCATCATCAAGTTCAACATGTAAGTTTAAGAAGAAAAAAATCAGGTCATCATCTGAAGATGCATAATACGGACTGTTCCTGAAATGAAGTAGGTTTTGAACTAGAATAAAGCTGAATAAGAACCTGTTTGAAAATTGATGTACCTCTCCTTAAAGTTTAAAGAAGAAACAAAAGAATAGCAAATAGGTGCTTTTAATATGTAAAACAAGCCAAAGGGACTCTTATGCAGTAGGTATTATATCGAAGAGAAGTACTGTAGGTAGTCCCAAAGGTTCTTTTTCAAAACACAACTGGACATGTTTTTTTTTCCTGGAAGACATTTAGCTTCTCATCCAAGAAGCTTCTTCAATTCTCCAGAAGTTCTTCCAGAACTTAAGTGAAGTAAAAAGTGAAACCAGAGGTGTTTCCAGGTGAAACCAGAAACCAGCAGGTTCTGACCAGTTCTGGAGAACCGGTAATGGAAATTTTGATTAGTTCAGCAAGCTGGCAAATGCCACTTCTGACTGGAGATTTTACAGTAACCTTCCCCTGCCACGTCCACCAAGCCATGTCCACAGAACCGGTAGTAAAAAAAATTGAATCCCACCACTAAGTGAAACATCTTCCAGGAAAAACAAAGTCCAGTTGCGTTTTGAAAAAGCACTTTTGGGACATCCATGACCTGGATAGACAATTACTGTACAGGGACTTAAATGAAAATATCAGTGTGCCAAGTGGTGGTGAACGTGCAAAAACTGTTCCTGCTATTGTTTTAGCAAACTGCTAAAAATATTTCTCCCCCCCAAACCGGGGATGTGTTTTACATTTTCTCCCCTTTCTATAGCAGAATAGATTCTGCTTAAATAATATGCAGTGCCATTCTTTTTGCTGATTTTCACATTCCCTTAAGTGTTTTGAAAATAGTGACAATATTTACATAAATTCATGACTCTTTCATATTGAAACATCCTGACTTCTAGCATGTGTGATCAACCATCGACAGAGCTCAGTCAGAACATGGCAGGGACTACAAGGTTAAAAAAAAAAACCTTTTGTTTTCAACATGAGATCTAGCCCTGGCAAGACAGTTTACACTTGACTGTCTCTATCTTCCAAAAACTATTTTTTGCACCAGTATACATAATTATCAACTGCAAGGTTTGGAAGATTAAAGAGTTCCTAAAATGCCATCCTAGAACATGCATTTTTCCTGCTGCTTATTGGCTTCCAGAAAACAATCTCCCTATTAATGTCCTTCTTATACATACTTTTTTGAATATTTAAAGAGCACGATCAGAAGGAACACAATAAGAAAAGAAAACAAGGTCTTGAAAAATAAATTTCAACTGCAGGGCTACAGCAACTACAGGACTACCAGAGGGAAGATACATACTTTTTCAAATATGTTCCAGAGAGGAGAAAATACTGGCCAAGATCTGGCTTGCTTTGAAGAAGCTTCTTGGATGAGAAGTGAAACATCTTCAAAAATAAAAACAAGAAAGTTGCCTCCTGAAAAATTGCCTCCTGAAAAAGCATTTTGGGGACAACCATGACCTGGATGACTAAGAATCTCTACAGACTGATTGCAATTTAGCTATACTAATTTGGGGAAGTTAAATAGGAGCATCTTTTAAAGGCTCTCTTTCAAGCCCCTTTTAAAAACATCCAGGTTAGGGTTGAATCTAAGCCTGTTTTCTTTCTTTCTGTGCCAACTCAGAAAGCTCAAACTGCCCAAGGAGCTGCTGATACAGTTCTACAGAGGAATTACTGAGTCTATCATCTGCACCTCTACAACTGTCTGGTTTGGTTCTGCAACCCAACAAGACAGACACAGACTTCAGAGGATAATTAGGACTGCAGAAAAAACAATTACTACCCACCTGCCTTCAATCGAGGACCTGTATACTGCACGAGTCAAAAAGAGGGCTGTGAAAATATTTACAGACTCCTCACATCCCGGACATAAACTGTTTCAACTCCTTCCCTCAAAACGAGGCTATAGAGCACTGCACACCAGAACAACTAGGCACAAGGACAGTTTTTCCCAAATGCCATCACTCTGCTAAACAAATAATTCCCTCAACACTGTTCAACTATTTACAAAGTGTACACTACTATTACTGTTAATCTTCTCATCACTCCTTATCACCCATCCCCTCCCATTTGTGATTGTAGGACTGTAACTTTGTCACTTGTATCCTTATGATTTATATTGACTGTTTCCTAATATGATTTGATTGCTGATTGTACCCTATGACTATCATTAAGTGTTGTACATTATGATTCTTGATTCTTAATGAATGTATCTTTTCTTTTATGTATACTGAGTGTATTTACACTAAGACAAATCCCTTGTGTGTCGAATCACACTTGGCCAGTGAAGTATTCTATTCTATTTCTCCCTTAGCCAGATCTCCAAGGCCTTATATAAAGGTTGTCATAGAAGATCTATAATATAATATCCTTTCTGAAGTCCTCTTTGAAGACTAACACTGGGCACAATATTCCAAGTAGGTGATTGATTTAGCTGCATGTTGCTTTTCTATAACAATGCTTTTTCTATGAATAAATTTTCTAATCTCCCACATGGATTTGCCACATTCACAACAGTCAACATCCTTTGATAATATCCCAACAGCATTACAATAGTTTGAATTTAAGCACATTTTGCCTCAAGGCTTCCTGTATAACATCAAGAGGGTGGCCTATAACTGGAGTATTGGAAAGTGAGAAAATGAACCCCACTGGTCATAACATAATTTGCTTTCAACAAAATAAGTTCATTGGGATGGCCTACAAAATATCTTGGTCAAATCATTCCACTGAGGTGAGCCCTTATCTTCCATTCAAGGCTCTATCTAAACTATCAAATGCACTACCGAGAACTATTGACCCCAACCTAAGTCTTATGAGGGGTTCACAACCTTGGCTGGCATAGCATTAACTTCACTGTGAATCTTAGGGATTGCTTCCCTCAAGGTCAACTATCTGAAAAGGATTGTCATCCCAGTTATTTTTCATTCATGCAAAAAAAAAAAAAAAGCAACTATTCATAGTGAATTTTCTTCTTCTTTTCCTTGCATCACAGTTGAGGATACCACCCACGTGCATACTTTTCCTTTCAGACACAAGAAAATTATTGCACCGTCTGGCAAAATAATATCATCAATTTTGACCCTGCAAATAATTAGGGAGAAAAATTGTAACTATCACACCACTGTGTACCATGATGTATAAGTGGGCTTATGCTTGGCATAATCTCAGCAGCAAATACTTTCCAAAGAATGACCGACTCTTTGGAAATAAATATTTATTTGACAAATAAAGTCAAAGGCAGATGTCAACTCATAAAACATTTCTCTGGTCTTTTAGACTTGCCAGAAGAAATTATCTATTTTCATAGATAATTTTTAGGCAACTGAACTTTCTGGCGCACAAAATTATAACTGGAGAGCATGATGACTCTTGGCTATGGATGTGTCCCATTGCAGAATATGAATTTTGATACACCCGGGGGTGGGGGAAGACCAGGTTCAAGGGTGAAATGAATGATGTGTCTCAGAGTCAGCTACACACAGGTAGCACCAGCATATTCATTCCTAATAAATCTTCTTTGAGCTCTGAAAGATCTGGCTAGAGACTGATTGATTTAAATGGGGGTGACTACCAGAGCTCTGACAGCAGATGAATTTGAATCAAGCTAAAACCACAGCAATGGAGAAGGCACTTTGGTGAGACTGACACAAATCTCTTGTAGAGCAAAGTCTCTACACTTTGATACAAACACCTGCAACATCTAGTACCCACAAGACCATATTAGTTATGAAACCATACTCAACAAACCATGCATTAGGGAGATCTAGCAACAGTAGTACCATTCATGGTGTATGTTAACAGACAGCTGGAATCTTGAAACTATGAATGATATCAAAAAATAATTGTTATGACTCCCAGTCAGTTCCTTGTTGAAGCCACCAATATTGGATATTTACTAAGAAAGCTGATTCAAAAATGCGGTTAGAGAGAGGAAGCTGGTTCAAATTTGCAATATTATCTTTGGAAACAACTGCAAATCTGATCTAATTTTCATAGTGATCAGATCTTGTTTTTTCATCCTGTGAGTTCTGAACAAAAGAACAACAGTAAGGATATTTTATATTCTAGCAATATTGAGCAAAGAAAGTGCTAAGCAACAAGAGGAAACAAAGAAGAATGGACAAATTTAACCTTCTGCCCAATAGACTGTTTGTAATGGTTAGGCAAGCTGAAGTCCTTACTCAACCACCACTTACTCTCTCTCAGCCCAACCTACCTAGGCTTATATTAAAGTTAAAGAAGAAAAATCAATCACAGCCTTGATTTCACAAGGGAAATAGAAATACATTTCAAATCTTTGCCTTGAACAGAAAGGGAAAAGACTGGAACCAACTGAGAAAGTCTACAATAGTCTCTGGAGTTCCAAGATGTATTCTACAAATATAGGCTATCTCGGGATTTAAATCATCAAATTTTGTAGCTGACTATTTGGAGAAGGACTTCCTCAAACCAGTTCTGTAAATTCCTCTACCCCAGGGGTGTCCAACCTTGGCAACTTTAAGACTTGTGGACTTCAACTCCCAGAATTCCTCAGCCAGCAGATCTGGGGGTTAAAGTCTTAAAGTTGCCAAGGTTGGAGACACCTGGACTAGACTATTTTAATTTAATTTTTCAGATTCCTAAAGAGCAATACATGAACAAGATATCAATGCATTACTATAAAGAGAGAGGAATACCTTGCATTGGGATAGGTACTCAGCTAACAACTGGTAAATTTTGAAATTTTGCTTAACAATTGGAACTGGGATTGTGAAGGTTGAAGTTGCTAAGCAATGCATAAAACAAGATGGCAGATGATTGCATTGCTTAGCAACTGCAACCATCTGCCATCTTGTTTTATGGCCACATCACTTAACAACCAAAATTCCAGTAAGTCAAGGACTACCTGTAAGTCAAAAGTGGGAATGATTCTTCACATAATTGGACCTAGGCTTTTTTGATTTTATATTTAATTTATTACAATCACCCAACTCTAATGGATTCTGGATGGAGAACTTGAGCTCTTTGGGCTAATGATTCTGGTTTATTCCAGCTACTACTATTACTGCAGTAATTGGCTTTTAACCAGGGAACCATCCTTAATGAAACTCTGGTTTTCTTAGTAGAAATAAGCGTGCAAAAAAGTTACATTTGTTCATATTATGGCCTGCTACTTTATAATCCTTGGCACTTGGTGAAAGAAGATTGGGAATAAACAGTTGTGTTTTCAGAGGTGTAGGATCAGCCAGTTTATTTTATTACACAACTATATTTGCTCCACAATCATCATCTTGAACTGATTTGGAATTCATCTTTAAGTCAAGACACCCCATCTAATTTATGGAGTTTTTCTCTCTTTCCTGGCCTGCATTCAGAAGGGTAACAACTTGCCTGATGAACTTGAAAACTTACATTCTTTTGGGGTTATTTTGGTTGGTCTATTTTGGCTTGGCTTGTTTTTGTTTTGTTTTGAGAAGGTAAAAAAGTTTAATGCCCATTTAAACATCTATTCTGTGATCTTTCTATTGTGAGGTTTCATAACGCTCAAAGGATAAACCAATTTCTTCTTAGATTAATCAGGCAAGACTGGATCAAGCTCAATCAAGGGAAAGAAATCTAATTTGGCAGGCAAAATCAGGGGATTACGTATATTCCAAATCAATGTTCTTAGCTACAACTTACTCATTTAGAACAATGGGAAGATGTTTGCTTAATAGCAAGTTAAAGTTTGTTGAGATCTAGACTTTATCATACAAGGTTGCCATTAAGCTGAGTTGATCCAAGTAGTTAAAATGTTAATATATTCTGAGTCCAAGATAATAAGATTCATCAGTGAACAGATATTGCAAAACACTTTTGATCAAATCTCTTATATCAGGGCTGTCAAACTCAAGTCCCGCAGGCCAGATGCGTCATGCACTGGCCACACCCATGCCCGGTTTAGCAAAGGGGGGGAAAGTCACAATACAACACGTGATGACGCCATGACGCCATGAGTTTGACACCCCTGTCTTACATCTATTCCAATTCTGACTGCAAGTTGAGAGAAGATTCTATAGTTCTGGATGAGTATATACTTTTTTTTATATGAAAAGTGTGAGTATGAAAAAATGAGGATATATTTTTAATAAGAGATTAGACAACTATTTGCCTAAAATGGTATTGGGTCTCCTGCTTGGATGGAGGGTTGGATTGGAGGGTCTCCAGCATCCCTTCTAACTCTATTATTCTGTTCTGTTATCCTGCTATACTTTCTAGGATCACCTGTATCCATGTGATCAAGCCCAAAGAACATCTGGAATGGTATAGGGTCTCTTGCTATGGGCAAGGGGTTGGACTAGAAGACCACCAAGGTGCTTTCCAACCCTGTTGTTCTATGTTCGGTGTTGTTTCTCAGTTTCTTCAAGGATAAGTTTCATCTGTTTTGATATTAACCTTGGAACAATTTGTTAGATAGTAGACTAACAAGTTAGAATAATGTTGTGTCTGGTAGTAAAAAACTTTCATTTGGGCCATGGATTTAGCCCTATTACGATCCCGAGAGCTCAGCATTAAAGTTAACACAACTCAGTTGCTGAAAATAGCTTTGCCTAGACCTTTCCTTCCATCTATGCAAGCTTTTCCAACCTAGCACCTTTTAGATGTGTTGGCTCCAGTCTCTGCCAATCCTGCAAGCATAAATTCATAACAGAAGGTGATAGAAAACAGCCAGTATTGATATCACAGCACAACAAAACATACAGTATATTCCTCATATTGGCCAGTTGGATTTCAGACAATGGAAGAGATCAGCATGGGAGTAATAGTGACTCATCCAAATAATTAAGCACAAAGCTTCTGCTTTCAAAATCTGCCCATATGAAGTCAAACAATGGATTCTTTCCTCAGCAGCATGAGTGATATAGAAGCAAATCATCACTATTTCATTTCCATTAATTAACACAGAATATACTTGTCTCCAGAAGGACCGACTCGTGTATGCAAATATGTGTTAGGAAGCAATAGAAGGGCTTGTTTCTAATACAAAAAAGGCTCTTATCATAACAGGCAGTTAGTCCATAATACATAAATCACCTGTTTTTGTATAGTTTTCTCTTGCTTGGTGCGAGGGAGAGTGCTCTGGTTGCACAAGACCTCCTTATGCATAAGTTCACGCTGGAGAGCATCAAATTAATCTCTCCCTGCTTGAAGGTGAACGTCCTGTCTCACCTTCTGCATTCTCCTTGAGTTGAACATTTCCTACCTTGTGTGAGTAGCTGTAGGTTTCGAACTTCCTCTCTCACTTTCAGCTGGAGCACTTGCTGCAGAATGTGCTGACGTAAGCTCTCCTGAGCAATCCCCATTCGCTCAAGCTTTTTGTCGGTAAGCCTGAGCAGTGCGCGGCCTGGATCCAAAGGAAGAGACATGAGGAAGAGGGATTACTCCAGGATTTCTGTTTAATGAATAAAAAAAAATTCTACATGCTGTCAATACCCTCAATCTAGGAGACAAAACCCACCTGCAGTGCAAATATTCTCTTGGAAACAATCTGATTCACAATGGGATAGATTGAGGGAATAGGCGACCCCGGAATATTTGTTGGCTCAGTGATTTAATTACATTCCACACTGGAGATCCAAATTCAGAAGATGAAATAACTCATTGAGATTCCAGCGCCTTGTACTTGTTATAGGAAAGGAGCTGTGCTTAATATGCTATGGTCAAAAGGTAGTTATGAGCACTGCACAATTGCTTAGGAGGAGAACATATAGCAATAGCACTTAGATTTATATACCACTTCATAATGCTTTACAGCCCTCCCTGAGTGGTTTACAGAATCAGCATATTGCCCCCAACAATCTAGATCCTAATTTTACCAATCTCGGAAGGATGGAAGGCTGAATCAACCTTAAGGCTGGTCAGGATCAAACTGCTGCAGTCAGTGGAGTTAGTTTGCAATGCTGCATTCTAAACACTGTGCCACCACAGCTCAGTTTTATATACTTGAGGTCTTCAATTGAAGCCCTGGTTTCTGTGCCTAGGAGGAATGCCTAGCAAGCAATGGAGATATTTTTGTTGAATAGGTAGGAAATAAATAGTACTGGTTGAGGGGTCATTTGTATGGGGTCAGTGTAAAGTAGTTGTACTTATCTACAATATCTATTCTGCCAGTTTATTCAGATGCATCCCTCACAACAGAAGACAATGTAGACAACAGAAGACAGAGTATTGCAATCAATTAAAATATTTTTAAAAAATAAAGTGCAACAGAAGAAATGGATCTTTAACACAAAATTTGCATGTACAACAGGAATGTGCCTGGGTGATGGGCTGGTGGAAACATCACAATAGGAAACAAGTTAATCTGGAACAATCTTCACAGAGAACTATAATCCCCATTTATATTTATAAAGTAAATAGGTGGCAAGCTCGAATTGACAACTAAAGGGAACAACTTTTTGAATTATTAGAATAAGGATGAAATTTATTGAATAATGAATGGAATAACAGTATGAGATAAAATTGCAAATGTGACAGTTAAAAGCAATATGTGTAATGAATATAAAAATGAAATAAGAATCTTAGATAATATTGTAAAATAAGATATGAGAATATTTTAAGAAAAATGAAATAAGTTAAGATATGAACTGGAATTGGATAAATTAAGTGTACTGAATTTAATATTTGAGAATATTCAAAGGAAAATAGAATAAGTAATAATGTGATATGAAATTGAATAAGAAAGATGAATATGTAACTGTGGTAATGTTTGTATTGAAATGTAAAAACCTGGAACCACACTGTTCACCAAAAGAAATGTTTTTTAAAACATAAAAATAAAATAAAAAATATTAAAAAAAGAAGAACTATAAGCCCCAACACTTCCTTGACCTTGCAACCATCAAAAGATTGGCAATGTCTGTGGTGACATGGTGGCCTTAGAATGCAGTCTTTAATTGTCCTCAGGTTCTGGGATAGTGATGCTCTTTGGTGAGGGGTGGGATTCTACCAGTTCGCACCTATTCGCTAGAACCGGTTGTTAACATTCTAAGCAGTTCGGAGAACTGGTTGTTAGAAGAAGTTACTGGTCTAATCCTGTAAGGAAGGTAGGAAGGAAACATTCTGGTGTTGCTTACAGAAACTGCCTCTCCGTTAACCCTTATTACATTCTTAGCAGGACTAGACTTCCTGTCTCAGGAACTTCTCTAGAGTTTTTTTCTCCTTCTTTGCTGGTACTTTGCTTGTGTGGAGTTTTAGCTTTGTACCATTGTGCCATTGTAACTTTGAATGGTCAAAGTTACAATGGCACTGAAAAAAGTGACTTATGACCATTTTTCACACTTATGACTGTTGCAGCATGAAAGTCATGAAAGTCATGAAAGGCCAGGTGAGGAGATGCATGCCTCGATGTGAGTGATACTGAGTTGGCCACACCCAGCCAATAACATAATCACCAAGCCACGCCCACCAACTAAGCCATGCCCACAGAACCGGTTGTTAAAAAATTTGAATCCCACCCCTGTCTTTGGCCCTTTATATATTTATATATATATCCTGCCTTTATTGTATGTGTGTGTGTGTATGTGTATCATCATCATCATTTTAGCCATTGTCTATCCACTGTGCAAATTGCTATTACTCCTTCCTTCCTTCCTATTTTCCCCATAACAAGAATCCTATGAAGTTATTCGAGTTGAGAGTGTGTGATTGGTTCAAGGTCATCCAGCCAGCTTTTTTGCCTAAGGTGGGACTAGAACTCACAGTCTGCTGGTTTCTAGGCCAGTACCTTAACCACTAGACTTTAGATAGCCATATCAAGAGAAATATTTCATTTTGGCATGGCTCCTCTTTATTAGATAGTAGCAATCCTAAAATCAATCCCTGAGCTAATTGTTCATGTATTATCCAATGCTTTTGAGTAACACTGGGAGAACACCAGCTATCCAACACAATGAAGAAGCTTCTAGTTCAAAAACAAAATAGTTAATAAAAACTGAACATTTTAATTCCTGGAAGTGTTTCAGCAAATAATTTATTGTCCTGATGGGATCTATATTGATCCTTTACAAATTTTGGATATAAAAGACTGTTAAGACAGTTCTGTTTTTCAGTTGAACCTATTCAGGAAGCCTTGATGATTTGAAGAGGAAGAAATAACCATAACTCGAATTCCCATCTGAAGTATAAATTCAAGCACAAATCATATTAAATTGCTTTGAAAATGCATTGTAAAATGTAAGACAGCCATTTTTAGAGCTTGCAGGAAGAACCTCAACGACCCACAAGGCAAATTAAATACAAATTTAAAACTTTGGCAGGCAGACATATAAATTTACATTACTTGTTCCTTGTACATTTACAAACTCATTTCCTAGATGCACTAACTGTTCAATAAATACAGCTGTAAGTAAAGTCCTCTCTGATGTAAGCTCAACTTTTGGTAACTTTATTGACACATCCATGCAGTTTTCTTGGAAATTGCAATGGAGATGATTTACTTCTGTTTTCTTCCAAAATGCTTTTAGACTCATGAATCTAGTCTAAAGTCCTTAGAATTCTCAGTAGTCTCCCATTCAAGAGTGAATGATGCTTGACCCTGCTTAGCATCCAAATCTGACCAATGTTAGCCAAGATCAACCAGCTACTAAAGCTATGGATTGATTTTATTTTCAATTAGACAAACCATGACCCATTGGATCATCATTTCCTAGATAATTCTTACCTAAACAGAGAAACAGAATGACCAAGGATTAAAAAAATACAATAGAAGTGGGAGTGAGTTTTGATTTCCTACCAGCTTGACTATGGCTGACCCCCTCTTTAGCAGATGATGGTGGGACCAGTCTACCCAGACTCCTAAAAACTGGAATGGGACCAGTCTACCATATATCCAATGGCCAAAGGAGGGGCTGGTCTACCAGGCCTCTGGAGGGCTATGCTAGGACTGGTCTGCTAAATCTCCAAGCAGTGGTATGGAGGCAATTAGCACGGAATCAACCATAAATTTGCCAAATTTCATCCCTACAGGAGTAATGGATCCCAGATTTTCGATACATTTTGTAGGTTAGTCCAGTGACCACATGATTCACTTAACAACTGTGGCAAAAAAGAGGTTATAAAATTGGGCATGACTTCCTTAACAACAACCTTGCTTAGCCACAGAAATTCTGGTCCAATTGTGATTAATAAGTCAAGGGCTATCTGTAAGGGATTCCTTTTACTTCTTTTTCAGTCCTGCTTTCCTTTCACTGATGGATACAACAACCCGGAACCACGAAATCCTAAACAGGGCTGTTTGGGAGTCGCTTAATACTTTTGCTTTTATCACCAGCCCCAATATTGTTGTGTTAGTATTTCCATATATTTTCCCACAGGCATTCAGTAAAAATCAAAAGCGGTGGATGGCCGTCACCTAGGATTTAGCGGAGGGGTGCCCATCTGCCAAGAAAATATGCAATATTATGCTAGGGATGATTAAGGAGCATCTTGAGAGTATAAAAGGAAGATAAGATAGTAAATGTGTTCCCAGCCATGCCCACCACAAAAAATAAAATAAAAACGAAAATAGGTGAATAGGTAAATAAACATCTTCTGAGATTATTCCCACAGCATTTTCTCCAAAAACTAGGTGCATCCACCATTCCCAAAAAGTTGCCTCCCATCAGAATAGCCCAATATTATCAGAACTGAGGCACACATTGTTTTCTTCCTTCAGTTTTTCCTTATTGTTGTTTTTAAATAAATGTTCTTGTGACATTTTGCTCTGACCTTTTCTAATATATTTTGCTGTATTCTTGTCCTATAGAAGTGGGCAATAGCTTTACAATTTCTTCCTGCATGAAGTTCATTTGTATGATATATATCCTGAGGGCAAAGATAGAGCTATCATAGATGCTTCTTAAAGTATTAGAAAGAGGACATGGCTTGCATGCAAAAATGCTTAGGATTGAACCTGGGTTCAAGTCCCAGCACTGCATGAAAAGATCTACCTTTGAATCACTGCAGAACCATTATCAGTCAGTGACCTAGATGGACGGTTAAGATCTATTCTTATCTCCTATTCTCTATTGCCTGGAGAAGAAAAGGTCACTTTTCTTGTCTTCTGACTGGTAACAGAAAA
The DNA here is from genome assembly GCF_049901735.1 of Notechis scutatus. Classification (NCBI taxonomy): domain Eukaryota; kingdom Metazoa; phylum Chordata; class Lepidosauria; order Squamata; family Elapidae; genus Notechis; species Notechis scutatus. The sequence continues at coordinate 193,415,226 of NC_142011.1, forward strand.
TTCTCTGGTCCATGAGCCAAAAAATAGCAGCAATGTTTCAACAGAATGGAACTATCGCAGTTCTGATGCGGTCAACAAATTATAATTTGAGATCAACCAAGCCCCGTGCAATAGCTGTCCACAAAATTAATTCTACGACCCAATCCTTATGAAAATATTAGTTTACTTTTCAGTTCTGGACAAATGTGAAATTCTCCACAAACCTACAGATCCTACATCATCTTCTTCTTTAACCAAATACTATTAAGAATGTCAAATGTCAAACTGAGGATGGTGTTAATATTTATAAAGTTAAATAATTGATGTTACCGTGTTTCTCCAACAATACGGCCTCCCCCAATAGGAAGTCCCAGCATGCTTTATAGTAGGCGTAAAATCAAATTAAGCCCCTCCCGCCAAATTAAGGCCTATATTAAACATGAGAAATGGGAGGGAATGGTGGGGGGGGGCTGGCCGTTAGGAAGTACTGTTGTTGCATACCCGGATATGGTGCTGCCTGCGTTGACCTTGGCGTTGGTGGGGCACTTCGTATTGGGAAACCTTCCGCCACCGTTGCTTTCCCTTCTCCCTGTGCTGTCGCGTCGTTTAAAGCAATGCCGTGGCGTTTGGCGCAGGGAGGAGCCCTGGCTGGCCGCGCATGGCTGCGCCAAATGCCGCCGTGTTGCTTTAAACACCGTGGCAACACAGGGAGAAGGGAAAGCAACGGTGGCGGAAGGTTTCCCGATACGAAGTGCCCCACCAACGCTGAGGTTAACATCCAAGCTGTCGCCGCCCACCTGCCCAAGGATGCAAGGGGGGGAATTAAGTCACCCCCAAAAAGACGGCCTAGCCATTTTTGGGGGGGGGGGTCAAAAAAAAATAAGGCCCGGCCTTATTTTGTGAGAAACACGGTAGTTATAAATGGAAAATTAAAAGTGCACTATATGTAAAGGAGAAAAGAATGCGGACAGTGAGCCATGCTATCTCAACTTATATCTCCTTAACTTTCAATAGAGATCCCATAGGAAGCTTGTTGGCTTAACAGCAGGATTATCTGATGGAACTTTTTCCTATGTGGTCACCTCCGTATTCTACTACCATAAAATCCAAGAGAGAGACAGACAGACAGACAGAGACTGAAGTCTGAAAGCCACCAGATTTCTTTACTATTGGCTCTGTGGGCTTAGGTGTGCATGCTGTGGCTTGGTGGGCGTGGCAGGGGAAGGATACTGTAAAATCTCCATTTCCCCCCCGCCTCTTCAGGGGAAGGATACTGCAAAATCCCATTCCCACCCCACCCCACTAAATTGCTTTCCACCTCCATTCTCCTGTGCAGGGCAATAAAAGAAGACCCAGCCAATCAGCTGGGACTCGGGAGGCAGAGAATAGATGGGGCCGGGGCCAGTCAGAAGTGGTATTTTCCGGTTCTCCAAACTACTCAAAATTTCCACTAGCAGTTCTCCAGAACTGGTCAGAACCTGCTAAATACCACCTCTGATGATGTTTAACTTTGAAGATCTCTGTGCAAGCTAATCTTGGTTGATGGACAACGGCTACAGAATTGGACAGCCTAGTTTCATGTAAGTAATCTGCTCTTGTATTGGTATTTCATTGGCATGGACAGGGAAGATGTGAAGCCACAGCTGGTAAATAGGTTTCAATCAGCCTGCCATTTTATTAAAAATATAAACTGCTTATTAAGTTCTCACAATTGTAACTACAAAGCCTTCAGCTCTGGATCAACAAAGTAGCATCCTGTTTTATCTTCTATTCATAGACATAATGCTAATCTATTCTAAAGCACTTAGGTATTCTTAGAGGTATTCAGCAATCTTCTTAATTGCACATTGTTAATCCAGTATTATGTGTAAACAAAAAAGGCAGCCGTTCAAAAGTAATGAAATGGGGAAGAGCGAAACTTGCCAATTGATTGTGAGATGTGAAAGGAAGAAAAAATAGAGCCACAATCCGCAAACATGAAAAACCTTTAATATAAGGTATCCTTGTTTCTTTTAGGCCCATCTGCCAAAATGAATTTCTATAACCTGGTAATATAAACAACCAGCCAAACAACAGCAACCCCCCACCCCAAAAAATCCACAAAATACTTATTTGTTAAACAAATGTATATAATTGCACAACTAACACAGTGAGGCCTGGCAGAATACAACATTAAAAGTCCACAGTTTGTTTTTTTTAATCACAATTTAAACCCCACTCTGCCCTCTAGCTTGTGGAGGCAAATAATTATCAATCAAGCACTAGAAGGAATCAACTCACATTTACATTGTGATAAAATACTGCTTTATTTGCTTTGGAAGCAAGCGATTGGTTATTCTTCATTATTGGAATAACTATGTTGGAAAGGAAGTAAATGAATCCTCTAGTTATTGATAAACAGCTGTCAAGAGTATGAATTGTAACATAGTGTTAAACACAGTGTTAAAACTGAATGTGAGAAAGACAGCAATAGTATCATAATAAGATCATAAGATAAAAGAGTTTCAATTTTTTCAGGCTTCAGGACCTATTTGTGTGTGTGTGTGTGTGTGTGTGTGTGTGAAATTTTTGGAGAACACTGCAGCATTCAACAGCTTGGAATAAATAAGCTACATTCAAATACTAAGAGGAAGTGTGCAGCAGAGGTGGTATTCCGCAGGTTCTCACCAGTTCTGGAGAACCGGTAGCAGAAATTTTGAGTAGTTCAGAGAACCGGCAAATACCACCTCTGACTGGAGATTTTACAATATCCTTTCCCTGCCACACCCGCAAAGCCACACCCACAGAACTAGTAGTAAAAAAATTTGAATCCCACCACTGGCAGCAAAGTAATATTTGAATCATCCATCCATACAGAGTAGAGCCCTACTTAGAAAAGAGATGCCAGATCTACAAGTTGGCTTCTAAAAAGGTTGAGGAACGTGAGACAATATCGCTGATACGTGATGGACAGCTGCAAAACCCAAAGAATGCAAAAAAACAAGTCAGTGCGTGTTTCATTAATTGGTGAAAGACCTTCAGTTGTGTCAATCATGTCAAATTGGATTGTTTTTGGAAAAGTGGGAATCACAGAAGAACTTGTGGTCCTTGTGAGAAAAGTATCTACTGGAAAGAAAGCCCTAATATGGACAAAATGTGATGACAAAAACTGGATCCTGGCTGGCAAAAGAGTGCAAGAAGGCTGCATAGTCTACAGGTTATGCTGAATTAAGGGAAGCTGGATTGAAAAAAGATAAGTATGGTTTTAAAACTAGAGGAAGAATCTGCACTTTGCTGATGACATTACTCCAATAGCTAACAATGCATAGGATATACCAAGCTCTGGTAGGAAAGTCAGGGAGCACAATAAGAAAATGGGACTAAAATTAAATATTAAGAAGCCAAACTAATGACAACAATCAGCCTTAGAATTGGCCATGAAGACATCAAAGAGGTGGTTAGCTTCTGCCTTTTAGGATCAACCCTTAACAGAATAGGCAGTCAAGTGATACTGGTTGGCCTAGAGGTTAAGACGCTGGGCATGTTGATCAGAAGGTTGGTAGTGTTAAGCCTGGATTCCCCAACGGGTGTTAAGGAAAACAAACTAAACAGAACGTGCAGCGAAGTCAGATAGGAAGACAGGTAAATGTGTGAGATAAGTTTTCTAGTTAACACGCAGTAAAAATACAGATACGCTTGTGCTATCAAAAATTATAATTTATTCCATTTAAGAATTATAGCATAGTCATTATAAACAGTCCATTAGTCATATACCAAATTCAGTCAAGTCTTGTCGAGGATACTCTAATTGCAAAGTCCGTGTCGAATAGCCAGTGTCAGTACACATATAATAAATCTGTCCAAAACTTATCTTCTCTCCGTTGAGAAATATCTTCAAAGTAATCCAACACTTCTTCTCCTCCCGATCCAGCAAGAACGCAGTCTTCAATAAGCCAGCCAGTAAGAGCCAGAGAGTGCCTTGCTGCTTATATAGTACTTTTACAGCTGCACCCTTAATTACATTCCTTTAGCTTAAAGTCACATACACTTTATCTGACAAACCATGATTCATCATTTTATTATCTTTACCCAAAACAGTTAGGGTAAAACAATGTTATCCCTAACAGGTAGTTCATGGCCCAGTGAGCTCCCGTTCTTGCCCCAGCTCCTGCCTACCTAGCAGTTTGAAATCAGGCAACTACAAGTAGATAAATAGGTACCACTTCAGTAGGGAGGCAACAACATTCCATGCACTTTGGCCTATAGCAGTGCTGGGATCCAAATAATTTAACAACAGTTTTGCTCAGGATCAGGTTGGCCATTGTGGGAGGTGTGACCCATCCCCATCCTCCAGCTCCACCATACATGTGGGAGCCTCCCACGATAGCCAACCTGACCCTGGGCAAACCAGTTGTTAAGTTACACCCACACACCCACTATCAAAGTGGATCCTGGGCGCTGCGCTGCAATGGAGAAACAGGCAATGGAGTGGCCTGCACAAGGGAAGGAGGAGGAGCAGGGAGAAGAAAGAGGGAAAGTGGCCTCCTCCTTCCCTCATGACGGCCGCTCCATTGCCCCTTTCTCCACTGCAGCACAGTGCCCAGGATCCATTTTGATGGGGTAATTTAACACAGTGATCCCCAACCTTTTTACGCCGCGCCCGGTACCGGCATCAGCTGGGCGCGCGCGCCCGGTACCAGCATCAGCTGGGCGCCGCCATCTTTTTGATGAAAACGTGCTTCCAGTGACCTCACCGGAAGCACTTTTCATCAAAAGATGGCGGCGCTTAGCGCTCGGTGAGCTTTTCCGGGTAGAATTGGCTTTCTACCCGGAAAAGCTCACCAGAAGTGCTGGCGCCATCTTTTTTGACGAAAACGTGCTTCCGGTGAGCTTTCTACCCGGAAAAGCTCACCGGAAGCACTTCATCATCAAAAAGATCGCGCACCAGCAAGCCAGCGCCCGGTAGGACTTGTTCCGCGGACGGTACCGGTCCGCAGACCGGTGGTTGGGGACCCTGATTTAACAAACGGTTCGCTTGAACCGGTGCAAACCAGTTGAATCCTACCACTGGCCTATAGTCTTGCTGGCCACAAGACCATGAAAGTGTCTTCAGGCAAAGCTGGCTCCCTCACTTAGGGAACAGAGATGAACACCATCCCTTATAGTCAAAGATGACTGGACAAGAGGAAATCTTTACCTTTTTATTAACTGTAACAGAACAAGCGGTCAAGAGATACACCACAGACTTGGCACTCAGAAGCACACAAACACCTTAGAAAAGATATTCAGATACCGTGATGTGTTTGCATCTACAAAGATCAGAATATGCAAGTAATGGTATTCCTTGTGAGACTCCATGAAAACAGAAGTTGGACTTTGAAGAAGCAGGATAGGAAGAATGTTCAGGCTTTGGAGCTTTGGTGTTGGAGATTCCCAGGAGTATCACGGACAGCTAAAAAAACATACTGATGGATCATTGAACAAATCAACCCAGACTTCTCACTGGAGGCCCAAATGACTAGGCTCAAAGTTTTGAAAGAGAAGACAAAAGGAAGCAAAGAAACTATATACAGTAAATAAAAAAAGTGCAAAGAAAACAATACAAGGTAAAAGAAAGAAGAAAGAAGAAAAAGTTCTAACTGGCTTCCAGTCTTCTTAACAGCAGTTACAAGTATGTTTATGTCTTTCTCTCTATAAGATTAAAACATAATTTCCTTCTTTCCATAGTCTACCCTTTCTAATCAAATCCCTAAATCACAAATTCACTTTCTTTTTTTCAGCAAAAAGTCCCTAAGGGATTTCCAGTCACTAATAACCGTAGCTATAGTCCTTTCAAACAACTCAATTTTGCCGTCTCTGCTAATTCTATCATCATCACCAGACATACCTCTGTTGTGATTCAGGTTTTTCCATTTTTGTGCAGGTAATAATCTTGTAGCAGTTTTCATATATAAAATCAATTTTCCATAATACTTTTCTAATTATCTACCCATTAAGTCCCAACAAGAAGAATTCTGGTTTCAATTTAAAGTATCCTGTTTTGGATCATTATGTGAAGAACTGGCTCTCTGAAGAAAGCTCTAATGCAGGAAGGGGGAAAGAAAATGATGAGGAACAAGGCAGATGGGCTCAGTCATGATGAAAACCTATCTGTTCACTAAGAATTGACACTGATTTGATGGCACATAATCAATCAGTAAAGCAATCAATCAAGCCATATAACATTAAAACTTCTACAATATAATAGCAAGAGCACTTAGACCTATATTCCGCCCCCTAGGGCTTTACAACACTCTCTGGGCAATTTACAACATCAGCATTATTTGCATATTGCCCCCCAACAATCTGGCTCCACGTTTTACTGACCACAGAAGGCTGTGTTAAAGTCTGTCAAGATCCTTCTGTACCTTAAGCCTATGATTGCAAAACCAGATATTTGACAAGAACCTGGATGGTGTAGAATCATATCTGACATGGGCAACAGACTTCTGAGGTTTTGTGCCAGTTTAGTCCCATCTTTGTCTTGACTGTGAAGCTGGAGCCTGGTGAAGATGATGATATCCATTCAGTAGTGTCATTCAGTAAAGTCAAGAAAAGCAAAGTATCTGGTCCAGGAGGATGGCATCTCTATATTTGACATACATTTTGTCAATAGAAACTTTTAGAAACCTTTCAATGCTGTTTGCTAGTCTTGCTTGTTCCAGATTTCATGACATCAGGCTTTCTGTTCTTCAAAATATGTTATTTTATTTTAAATAATAAAGCAAAACGGAGGACTGAGGAAACAAAGGGAGCTGCGATATGCAAAAAAATTGTAATGTTCCATTCCCTTTTGTGTTAAAATGCCCATTCAGAAAATGTCCCATATTCTGTTGCAATTAGGAGCATGGGGGAAAATATTCCTGTATTCCAGATTTCAAAAATTTCATGCACAGGACAATAAATGCAATGACCTCATTTCTAAGAGCAAATAATATATTTACGAGGCCATAGAGTTTTTCTAGTTTCCCTCCCTCTCCCTCTCCCTCCCTCCAGCCAAAGATGGACTCTTTTTCTCTCCAAGCAAACAATAAAATGGATATTCCTTCCTCAACTTTTATTGGCAAAAAGAAGATACTGCAGTAGGAGATGATCAGATACTTCTTGGAATCCAAAAGTAAGCTTAGATTGTCGGTTCTGAAAACTACAATACTTCTGAATATACTGCACACACTTAGATCTCATTGCTAACAGCCAGTGATAGATTAATGCAATTGAGTGGGATTTTTCTCCTTAAAAAGCAGGTGCTACATTTAAGATATAAATAATAACATGGTAACTTTTATATTGTTATAAAAGTTATATACTGTTATATACTGTCACTTTTATACTAAAAGTTAACTTTTAACTTTTAATGCATTATTCTATATTTCGCCTCTTAATTTCCTGAAATAAGAGGCATAGACAGGTTTGGCTGTCAGTTAAGGGCAGGGAAAGAATGCAGGAGTCTTCATACAAGATGCAGATAATGCCTCTAGCTTTGATAACTTTAAACAGGACCAGCAAGGGAAAAATGTGGTTCCAATCCAGCTGTTTATTCTATAGATATAATATTCTTAAGAGCTTTCATGAATCTGACCATTAAGAAAGGGAAATTTGAGCAACCAATTACTTTTTGTAAAATCAGATTCAGGAAGCAAAATAAAATGAGATATACATTCTGAACAGGCCTTTCTAACAAATGTCCTTTGCACCTTTCCTGTGGAAGGTCCAAACATGTCTATTTTCATTATACGGTGAAGTCCCAGTACTGGGTACCTTTTCAATAGTCCAAAGAAATTTTGTTAATTTGCCATGTTGCCACAAAATTGCTGTGGCTTATTCTAAAGGCCATATTGATTTTTCAGCACATTTGGTGTTCAGTCTTGAAAATTCAGTCCTTTAAAGCTGGATCCTTTCAAAACCTGTTTATTTCTGAAAAATAGCCATTGCAAGATATGATCACTACTAATGCACAAAAAGGACACCAGACAAAAAAGGTACAGAAGTGTGCATATTGACCAAATTAACATTCAAAGTGTACTCCTGAAATCCTCAGATGATTCGGCCTTTTTGCATTAACATCTTTTAAGAACACCAAAAGATTTTAGTGAAATTATTTTTAAGAGGTGTGGTCAGTGTTTTTCCAGATAAAGGTGGATAGTCCCTGAATGTTAATCCCCACTAAATTAATCTCATTCTGATAATCTTCATTTTCTTGCTGCATTGTTTAAAAAATGAAAGTGAATCTGCTTCAACAGAATTCAACAACATAACATGTAATGCCACACACTGAAATTAAACATTGATTTTAGTAGTTGAATCGACAACAAAAAGGGGGCTTTGATTTTATCTCAGAAAGTAGCTCATTTACCAGATGAATAAAACAGAAACATTTAAGACTACAAATACCTTTATAATAATCTCCCTGTGAGGAAACTTGTAGTGGTCAGTTAATTTTACTACTTGTTTCCCCCAAAATAAGACCCAACCAGGAAATAAGCACAGCATGATTTTTCAGGATGCTCTTAATATAAGCCCCATCCCAAAAATAAGGGTTAAGTTAAGATTGTCAGTCAGACAAATACAATATTTCCCTGAAAATAAGACCTAACCAGAAAATAAGCCCTAATGGTCTTTTGGAACAAAAATCAATATAAGATCCAATCTTATTTTGGGGAAAACATGGTATTCATGCTTAATCAGGTCAGACATAGACCTAATGCATTTGTACAATATGTCAAGACTGGCTAATTTGACCTTGGTTTAAAGTTTTGTGCTTGTTTCATAAAACGCAACCCATTTGATTAGTGAACAGTTCAGTGCATTGTACAAACCCAGAAAAGGGCCAATTCAGTAATTAAATGTCTTTGTTAACATACAAGTAGTCCTCGACTTACGACCATAATCAAGCCCAACATTTCTGTTGTAAGGGAAACAGTTGTTATGTCAGTTTTGCCCCATTTTACGACCTTTCTCACCACAGTTGTTTAAGTGAATCACTGCAGTGGATAAGTTATTAACCCGGTTGTTAAGTGAATCTGGCTTCCCCATTGGCTTTGCTTATCAGAAGGCCACAAAAGGGGATCATAAGACCTTCAGGCATAGCAGCCGTCATAAATATGAACCAGTTGCAAAGCATCTGAATTTTGATCACACGATCATTGGGGATGCTGCAAATGGAACTGTGAAAAATGGCTGTAAATTATAATTTTCAGTGCCATTGTAACTTTGAATAGTCACTAAATGAACTGTTGTAAGTTGAGGACTCCCTGTAGCTACTCTTTCATAAAAGCCCTTTCAGATACATCACCAGCTAAATGTCTATGGAGATTCTCAGTCATCCAGGTCATGGTTGTCCCAAAGAGGCAGTTGGACTTTCTGATTTTTCTTTGAAAACATTTCACTTCTCATTCAAGAAGCTTCTTTGGCTCTGCGTACCCTCAGACCCATAATAGATAGGCCTGAGCTGAAGAAGCTTCTTGGATGAGAAACGAAACGTCTTCCAAGAAAAACCAGAAAGTCCAGTTTCCTCTTGGAAAAAGCACCTTTGGGATAACCAACTAAAGTTTTGATGTCTGGTTTTATAATCCAAAATCATCACCTGGGAATTCCTTATACACTAAAACTGAGGAAGACACTCTCTTGGATTCAAACTCTGTGAAACAAAACATTGTCTTAGCAACAAATTGAACCACAGCATGCTATTTCTATGGATTATCCGTTGTAAAAACAACTTTTTCAAGACTTGTCCCAAATAAAAAAGTATAGGCTCTTTGGCTCCTTACTTCCAATAAACTTCAAGTGGTTATGATAGATAATTACTAGTGTTGATCTTCCCACAGTTTTTTTGGCAAACCATGGATCTCATTGTTTTTTCAAATTAAAGCGTTTAACCATCTACAATTTGAGTACTGTCCCTATCTGCTTAACTTATCAAAAAACTTATTTCCACTCCTTTTTGCTCCTTCATAATTTTACTTCTTCAGGCTGAATGGTGACCTTACTTCTCCTCCAACCTCTGATGTATGTTATTTTGTTACACAAGATTTTTTTTTTTTTAAAGACTAGATCCCTGGTTCTCAGTTCCTTCTGCTTTCTGCTTCAAGTCTTTCATCAACATCCCAATCTGACAGTCTGGTAAAAACTTTGATGTACGTCTGAGCTTTGTAGGTTCCGTCTTCCTGTTATCTTGAGACCTGAACAAGATCTACAAAGTATCTTTGAGAAAATAACATTGGCAATGCCCTCCTACACCCTGGTATCTAGCAACTACTGGAAAATTAATGCCTTTTTCCTGCCTTGTAAAAGTCCTTCAGTGCCTATTTAAAGCTATTTTCAAGTGATTCTATCACCACCGCAGCTGCTCTAAGTGCCTTAACTACAGGCTTGAGCAAACAAGCTATCACAGTGAGGAAAGTTTTACATAACATTTCTTTTTCTTTCTTTTTTTTTTTTTTTGTAAATTTTATTTGAGTTTTCACAAAGAGAAAAAAAATACAAATAAAACATCTTTTTTGAAAGCAGCACAATCCCGGGTTACATTTCTTCGTACAAACACAAATTCAGGTTCATGCTCATTTTTATATTCTATTCCATATCTTATTAATATTTTACATTTTCTGCATAGCTTCTCCCCTCTTTTAATTTTCTCAATTTTATTTTAATTATCTCATCTCAATTCAAATCATTGTATTTATATTTTTTGTCTGTCCTGTTTCAATTATCTATTATCTTTTCTCATTAAACAAAATTTCTCCTGTAGTTACTAATTGGAGTATGACGCCTTTATATATTTTCCATAAAGTTGTAACATTCAATATAATACATAACTTCCATTCGGATTCTGCTTGGTACATTCTTAAAATACACACTGTATTCTTAAAAAAAGAAAAAAATTATAAATGTATATAATTAAAACAACATTCCATTCCAATTCAATTCTATCATTAATATTAATATTCATTAAAGTCTTAACATCTTTAACTTTACTTTTCAATTAAATATCATACTTCTATGGGAACAATTATAAGCTTTCCATAATTCCCCCTCTTCACTTATATTTTATAAAACATTAACTAATTAAAATGTTCCCGTTCCTTCCTAATTCAATTTTCTCATTTATTTTATTTCACTTATTTTATTCACAAACCTTTCACTAAATTACACTATTTTATCTCTCATTTTAATCAAACGTTGTTTCCAATTTTCTAAAGTTATTTCTATTACTAATATAACAATACAATCTTATGTACCTTTACAGAATCCCTTTTTCAGTTAGATTTTCACCCATTATCTCAAAATAGGTCCTGTTTCTCTATATCTTGCTCCAGTCCTTTGTAACTTCTTTTCCTTTCCTTCTTCCCTCTCTTCTTCTCTCTCCCCCTTTTACCCCCTTGTCTCTCTACCTCTATTTCTCTCTTTGTCTCTCTACCTCTATTTCTCTCTTCTGTATTCCCCTTTTCTGTTGCTTTCCAGTGGCATTTTGTTCTATTTTCAGCTTAATTGCCTATTGATGCCAAAGCGGATTTTTCTGATTTCTTATTTAAGTCTCTTAGTTGTCAGTATAGGGAAGGAAAGAGAAGGGGGAAAAAAGCCAAACCTTTCCCTTTTCACTTTCCTTCGCTGCTTCCGACTCTTCTTTGGGAGCGATGTTATTTTTTGTAAGTTTAAATTCCAGGGTACCTTGGTTGTTGCTTTTACAATTTAACCTGGTCAGCCAAAACGTTCACTTCTTATCTTCCTCCTGCACGTTCTTTCTGGTCGAGTTCTTTGTGGTGGCCATTTCTGACCACCGCTGCAACCGCCTTCGGGAAAGGGAGTAATGGCCAGCTGAGGAGGAGAGATGCGGCTCTCCTCGACCCTGCTGGTGGTCTCCCCCTCTTCACCACCTCTACGGGGTGGCTTAGCCCCGAAACCAGCCGGCTCGGGGCGCTCCAGAGGCGAGCCCAGAAAGAAACCGCACACGATCGCAGATTTCTGTCTGTCGCCAAAGCCCTTCAAACCGGAAGCTCTCAACATTTCTGAGAAACCTAAAATGTACGAAACCCCACTGATACACTGGAAAGTTTTTGTTTTGGATTTCTACAGTGATGTAATTTAATTTAATGTAATTTAATTGTAGATCTTTGCTTTTTGCTAGATGAATGATCTCACAGTTCAAAATACTTTCTGCAAGTCAGCAGTTCGAAACTATGTAAAGTAATAGAAATTGCTTAGCCAAGACATAGCATAAAATATACATAAACATTTCCATAGAGAAGAAGTGGCTCTAGGTAGGATGATCTCTGGAAGATGGATTTCAGGGTATAAGAAGAAGAAGCACTACTTGGGTATCTGTTTCTGGGCATAAAATCACTGAGAATCTGCATTTAAAGCAACTAAATGCATTGAAAGGCTTTCGTGGCTTGGGACTGGGTTATGGTGAGGGACCATTTCTTGCTGGTTATATCCACCTGATCCTGTCAAATCGTAAAGCATTCCTGGCTTGCTCTTGAGTTGCCATAAGAAGGAGGGGGGGGAGATCTGATGGAGCAGTTTGTTGCTATCACCAGAAGCACATTCCATGCATACCTTTCTCAAGATTGTGTCTCTCAAGTTACCAAGCCCAGATGGAGAGGCTTTCCACAGCCTGTTTTCCACAGCCTGCAAAAGTGCTTCATTGGAGAATGTGATTTATGACATACCCTGGGAGGAGAGGAGAAACAGGGTCACAGGTGGGCTGTAAATTACGAGGGGCAGAGCTGATTGCACTTGGGAAAAGTGCCAACATGTTGCTCCTAATAAATAATTGGATTTCTTTTGAAACTTGGCTCCTCCCAGTTCATGAATTAGTTAGAACTTCCATCAGAACCCTGACAGCCCCACTACAGCAGGGAGGAAAGGAATAATGTAGGTTCTATCCAGTGGTGGGCTGCTGCTGGTTCAGACCGGTTCTAGCGAACCAGTAGTTCCAGTTTGCAGTTGGTTCCGCCCACCCACATCCGCCCTTTTCTGTCCTATATTTCCATTTTTTAGCTCAGCTGATTAATGCGGCACAGTGGATCACTGCGCCTCAGCTGTTTTACTCACCAGCGCTGACATAGAAGATAAGTTTTAAAGCTTAAAATGGGTGGTTTTTGAATGCTACGCATGCTCACTAAACCGGTTGTTAAACTGATTGCAGCCTACCACTGGTTCCATCCCCTAAGGAGGTACATCTGGCATGACCCAGACAAATGCTGGAATATTCCCCCAACAATTCCCTTCACCAAAACCTCAGAACTGTCCCACTTAAGTCCAGCCATCAGACCAACGTTAGCCCACAGAGGAATAGTCCACAAGCACTTGAAAGTTACTCAAACAAAATAACTCCACCAGACAAACTTTAAATCCACCAGGCAAAACTTAAATCCACACAGAAGAGAGCTCATGAGACAAGAAAAGTCCAAAGTCTTCAAGGCACGTTTCAATTCCAAACACGGTATCAATCCAGAATGAAGCAGGAATCACAGTGACCAAACACACAGCTACAAAACAAACACATTGTTCCCAGCAATGCCTCCATCTGTCCACTGTGATAAATAACCAGCTTCCAGTGCAGCCTATCAAGATGGGTGGTGCCTTCTCCTCTTGCGTAGTCTGGCTGACCTTCTCTGCTCCTGCCTTTTCTCTGCCCTATGTGTTCTTGGATCAGATGCAGAGGGCAGTTCCTCTTCCTCTTCACTGGCTGTCTGCCACTGCAAGCAGACAGCCAGCTGTGGCCTTGGCCAAATCCCTTCTGGATGGCTGTTCAGAGCCATCAATCAACTCAGTTCCTGACATGCCAGGAATTAGCTCATCCTTCCGTAAGCTGACATCTGAGGAGGTATTTGGGGAACTGTCCAGAAATCACTCCTGCCTTATAGCAATGATAACCCCACAGTAACTGCTGAGTTTCCATCGTCTGATACTCAAACTTAGGTTTAGTTTTCAGATGACCTGAGATGCTTTACCTGTTTCCTGGCTCACAGCAATAATAGACCGGTCTTTTAGTCTTTCTGTTCGGCATAACTGGGTATGTTCCTCCTCTCTTATACCATATTACTGTCCCCTCCCACAGGTTTAAAACAAGATTGATGAATGGAACCATTTTCTGAATTCACCCTAGACACTGAACTGCAAACAAATGAAAGAGACTGCATTCACATCACACCATAAGCTACAAAGAAAACAGAAGTGGTCTAATACTAACCGGAGCAAATGCATGACATTTTCATATAATCTAGTTAAATATGTCGTGTGAACTGTCATTGTGTGTGTGTGTGTGTGTGTGGCTACTCCATACAAACAAGAATGCTCCTTAGCACAAACACTTTGGACCTGTCTTATAGCACACTTTTTAGCACTTAGATTTATATGTTGCTTCATGGTGCTTTACAGCCCTCTCTAAGCGATATACAGAGTTAGCATATTGCCCCCAACAATCTGGGTCCTCATTTTGGCTTGGAAGGATGGAAGTCTGAGCCACATCAGAATCTGACTCCAGGCTGTGGAGTTTCCTTGGTGTTTCTGAAATGTATCTTGCAATGTAAGTCGCTTTTAATGGGCCAAAGCAGGTTTATATGAACAACCCAAGTAAACATGGCATACAATACATGAACTCATGAAGATAGAAGCAACTTTCCTTCTCTTAGCAGTAAGGGATTGAAATATTCTGTTGACCCTTGGCCCAAGGCTGCCCCAATCTTGCCTTTTTTTAACCTTCTCAGAGATGACATACGGCTGAGCGGTGTTGGAAAAATGCCTATAATAATACTTGTATCAGCTTTATAGGGCCTTCCCCATAGAATTTCCTAAGCAGAACAAGCCTTAAAAACTGCTTTCCCCTTCCACAATTTATAAGGAATTGAAGGGAAAGTATCTTCTTAGTTGCTTGCATCACAACTAAATGTTCTTCCTCACCAAAAGGGCAAGCAACTGAGGCAAATAAAAACTTTTTTTCCTAGTATTTTGTTTTTTAAAGTAAAACCAAAGCACTTGAAGTCTAGGCCCTGGAGGGGAGAAAAGATTTTTTTTTCCCCTTCGTGAAACTTCAAAATAAGAAGAGAAACACCTCCCATTACTTATGACCATGCTTTATTTGCTCTGACATCTGAAATCCCACAACTCACAAATGTTCAGGCTTGATGAAGAAAAAAAAAAAAAGCAAATCCTAAAATTCTCCTGGAGAGAAAAACCAGGAAAACAAGCTTGTCACTGCCTTTCAAAGAAAGTGGCAATCAATCAAAGGTGTTTGCAGAGATAATCTTCTGGTTTTAGTCATTCTGAGTTGGAAAGAAAAGGGAACCAACCATAAAATGAGATGGCAAAGTTTTATTTTTTAAAAGTGTCATCCATTAAACGGTAACGAAATCCCTGCCTGTATTTTGATCTAAGGATCGCTCATAGGCTTGTTTAATTTCATTTGTTTGTTTGCTTTAAACTTTGCTTTTCTGCGGGAGATAGGAGGGAAGGCCGCTAAGAAAATTAAAAATAAACAAATAATAAAAAGTGATATATAAACACACCTAGGAGAACAGATGGAAGTCTTACTGATGGAGCCAAATCTTCCAGTTCTTTAAGGCATTTGGTCTATTCCACCATACCTGGTCTTTCCATTTGTTTTGTTTGTTTGTTTAATGTATATGCTTCCCATTTCATTATCAGAATCATATAGAAACTAAACCAAGAGCATGAACAGTATCTTCTTTACCAGGCACCTCTAGCATGGTGTCTTCCCATCAGGGCCCCAAACCAACCAGTAGAGACATATTTTAAGGCTCTTCCAGATGGCAAAAAGGGTGGTGGCAGAACTCACCTCCAACCACAAGTAGTTCCAAAGGCCATGGCAGAAAAGGCTGTTCTCCTAGACCCCACCAGTCAAAGGTCCTTGACTGACAGGATCCACAGCATTCTCTAGCAGATCTAATCTATAATCTGCAAACGATGGAAACTAATCAAGGAGAGAAGCAACCTAGAACTAAGGAGAAACTTCCTAACAGCAAGGACAATTAACCAGTGGAACAGCTTGCTTTCAGAAGTTGTGGGTGCATCATCACTGGTGGTTTTTAAGAAGAGATTGAACAGCAAGTTGTCTAGAATGGTACAGGGTCTCCTGCTTATTGCAAGGGATTGGACTAGAAGACCCCCAAGATCCTTTCCAACTTATTCTGCATTCTGTATTCAGATCTCTGGGGTGAATACTTTCAGGACCAGCTCCTTGCCTAACCTATCTTGCCTCCCATCTTCAAGAAGGGAGACCCCAGCCTAGTTGAAAATTACAGACCAATCTCTTTATGCTGGGTCACCTGTAAAGTCATGGAATCAATTATTAACCAATCCATTATCCTCCAGTTAGAGACAAACAATCTACTCTCTAACAAACAATTTGGTTTCAGAAAAAAAACTATCCTGTAATCTGCAACTCTTACACTGCAAAAACATATGGACTATACAACTCGATCAGGGCAAAGCAATAGACACAATTTACATAGACTTCTGTAAAGCCTTTGATTCAGTGGTACATGACAAACTACTACTAAAACGGTAGTATGGTATCTCTGGACACCTGCAAAATTGGATAGAAGCATTCCTGTCAAACAAACAACAAATGGTCAAAATTGGGAGCGTCCTATCAAATTCTGTACCTGTAAACAGTGGTGTCCCCCAAGGCAGTGTTCTAGGACCAACTCTCTTCATACTCTACATAAATGACCTCTGGGATCATATTAAGAGCAACTGCGTTCTCTTCGCTGATGATGTAAAGCTATTCAACACCACAGACAATACTGCTACCCTTCAAAAAGACCTTGACTATGTATCAGAATGGTCAAACAAATGGCAACTTCAAATCTCAACAAATAAATGCTCTGTCTTACATATTGGCAAAAAAAAATCAGAAAATAAAATACAAGCTGAATAGTCAAGACCTTGCTGATGATCCAAACTCTGTCAAGGACCTTGGAATTCTCATCTCAAATGATCGAAGTGCTAGAGCCCACTGCAACTACATAGCCAAAAAAGCATTAAGAGTTGTTAACCTAATCCTATGTAGCTTTTTCTCTGGTAATATCACACTACTAACTAGAGCATACAAAACATTTGCTAAACCAATATTCGAATATAGCTCATCAGTCTGGAACCCACATTATGTATCTGATATTAACACAGTTGAGAAAGTCCAGAAATATTTCACAAGAAGAGTTCTACACTCCTCTACTCGTTGCAGAATACCTTATGCCACCAGACTTGAAATTCTAGATCTAGAAAGCCTAGAACTATGCCGTCTTTGGTCCGATCTAAGTATAGTATATAAAATTATACATTGCTAGATATGATATGGATGTCAACAGAATTAATAACTAATATTCAAGAAATAAATATTGAAACAAGTACTTGGGCAGATCACAATCCAATGACAATTAAATGGAAAGGACAAAAAAGAAGATCTAGATCAGGCTTGTCCAACCCGCGGCCCGCATGCAGCCCAGGTCGCCTCGTAATAATGCGCCCAACGTCCACCCCAACCTTCATGAAAGATCCAGCGAGGAGCAGGAGGAGAGGCAGGCGCGAGGCAGGGCGAGGCGAGCAACAGAAAAGGCGGGCAGCCGCAGCTTAAAAGTCCCGCCCGCCACCTCCTGCTGTTGCCACCGCTGCCGCTGCTGCTTCTGCCCCCCCGCTGCCGCTGCGCTGCTGCTTCTGCTTTGCCCCGCCGCCGCCGCCGCTGCTTCTGCCCCCGCCACCGCCGCCGCCGCTACTGCTTCTGCCCCCGCCGCCACCGCTGCTGCATTTGCAGGAGGAGAGGTAGGTGCGAGGCGGGCGAGGCGAGCAACAGAAAAGGCGGGCAGCCGCAGCCCAAAAGTCCCGCCCGCCACCTCCTGCTGTTGCCGCCGCCGCTGCCACCGCCACCGCTGCTGCTTCTGCTCCCACTGCCGCCACCACCGCTGCTTCTGCCCCGCCACCGCCACCATCGCTGCTGCTTCTGCCCACGCCACCGCCGCCACCGCTGCTGCTTCTGCCCCGCCGCCGCCGCTGCTGCTTCTGCCCCGCCGCCGCCACTGCTCTTTCTGCCCCCCCGCCGCTGCTGCATTTGCAGGAGAGGTAGGCGTGAGGCGGCGAGCTTTCTTCCCCCTCCCCCCACCCGCAAAATTTGGCCGGAAAATTAATAAAAATAAATAATTTGCAGGAGGAGAGGTAGGCGCGAGGCGGGCAAGCTTTCTTCTCCCCTCACCCCACCCCGCAAAATTTGGCGGAAAATTATAAAATAAAAAATAAATATTTTTAATAAATAATTAATAATAAATAATTAATAATTATTTTATTATTTTATTTTATTTTATTTTATTATTTTATTTTATTTTATTTTATTTTATTATTTTATTTTATTTTATTTTATTTTATTTTATTATTTTATTTTATTATTTTATTTTATTTTATTTTATTTTATTTTATTTTATTTTTTATTTTATTTTATTTTATTTTATTTTATTTTATTTTATTTTATTTTATTTTATTTTATTTTTTTATTTTATTTTATTTTATTTTATTTTTTTTTTTTATTTAATTAATTTAATTTAATTTAATTTAATTTAATTTAATTTAATTTAATTTAATTTAATTTAATTTAATTTAATTTAATTTAATTTAATTTAATTTAATTTAATTAATTATTTAATTTAATTATGTGCAGCCCAAACTAAATTTTCATCTTCTAATGTGGCCCAGGGAAGGTGAAAGGTTGGACACCCCTGATCTAGATGGACGTTAAATAATACTATTTTAAAGGAAAAGACTTCACACAGTGGATGGAGAAAGAACTGGCTTTTTCTTTAGAGAAAACAAAAAGAAGATACATCAATCCAGAATGTATGGGATACAATGAAGGCATATGTTAGAGGCTTGATAATAGACTATACAAGGAAAAGGAATACTATGAAAAGGCTAGCCTCTAAGGCCTTAGAGGATGAGTATAAAAGACTTGAAAAAGAGCTACAGAAAATGCCATAGAAAAAGGACATCAAGCTAAAAATGGATATAATTAAACATAAAATGGGTCAAATAGAAAAAGAAGAATTAGCACAGAAAATTAGAGGTGCTAAACAGAACTACTTTGAAGACGCAAACAAACCAGGTAGATGGTTAGCATACAAATTGAGAAAGGAGAAAGAATCAAGGAAAATATTGCAATTAATAGATGACCAAGGCCAAGTTTGCTATGGTAGTAAAGAGAAGAAGGAAATCATTCGAGACTTCTATGGAAAATTATATATGCAAGAGAATATTGATGAGGAAAGAGTTAAACAATGCTAATTTACCTCAGATACCTAAAGAGTTTGAAACAATGTTAGAAAGCAATATAACAATGATGGAGTTAACTGAAGCACTCAAGAAGCAAAATATGGAAAGGCACCAGGCCCAGATGGACTTCCGGCAGAATTTTACAAAACATTACAAGAATCGTTGAATCTTCCATTGCTAGAAGATATGAATGAAGTTGTGTTAAAGAAGAAGATACCTAAATCATGGTCAGAAGCCTATATTACACTTATTCCAAAAGAGGAGGCCGATCCATTACAAATTAAGAACTATAGACCCATTTCTCTACTAAATGCAGATTATAAAATTTTTGCTTCAATATTGGCAGAAAGACTTAAAAATATTTAAATAATTTTATTCATCCTGATCAAAATGGATTTCTGCCAAAGAAACAAATTAAAGACAATATGAGAGTAATCTTGGACACCTTGGAATACTATGAGGCACATCCTGAAAAACAAATGGCTCTGATATTTCTAGATGCACAGAAGGCATTTGATAATGTGAATTGGCGATTCATGTTATTACTGCTGGAACAGATGGGCTTTGCTAGAAAATTTATTCAGAAGCTATACTATTTATTTATTTATTTATTTATTTGATTTGCCAATTGTTTACAAGATAATAAGTATAAATGTATACATAGTTGTGAATACATGAAATGGGTACATATAAGAAAAATAAAAGAATAAGAGAAACAATAGGACATAAGCAAACGGCAAAGGTAATGATACAGGGAGAACTGACAGACTCTATCAATATAAGAAAAGGAACAAGACAAGGGTGCCCACTATCACTTTTTGTTGTTTGTGTTAACTTTGGAAGTGCTAAACAGAAATATTAGAGATGAAAAGAATATAAAAGGAATGAAAATAAAAAAGGAAGAATTTAAGCTGCAAGCATTTGCAGATGATCTGGTTTTCATCTTAGGAGACCCTTTAGAAACAGCATCAAAGTTGATAGAAAAGATAGAGACGTATGGAAAGGTGGCTGGTTTGAAAATAAATAAAGATAAGACAAAGATCTTGACAAAGAATATGCTATTAAGACAAAAGGAAAAACTGGCAGACCTATTGAAAATTCAGGTCACGAATAAGATTAAGTACTTGGGGATATATTTGACAGCAAGATGTAGTACATTAAAAGAGAATAATTATATCAAACTTAAACAGCAGATAGCGCTAGATCTGGTGAAATGGGAAAATTTACAACTGTCACTAATAGGGAGAATTTCAACAATCAAGATGAATATATTACCCAGAATTTTATATTTGTTTCAAACAATTCCAATTAGGCTTGGAAAAGATTACTTTGAAGATTTAAATAAAATTGTGTTGAAATATATATGGCAAGGTAAGAAAGCAAGAATAAAGTTAAAACTTTTGCAAGATGCTAGAATTAGAGGAGGATTTGGTTTGCCTAATTGGGAGTTGTACTATCAAGCTGCAAATCTGATGTGGGTTAAGGAATGGATAACATTAAGAAAAACTAGATTGTTGACATTAGAAGGACATGACCTGTTGCTGGGGTGGCATGCTTTTTATGGTATAAAGGAACTAAAACACAGGGTATTTTAGAAGACATTATATACGGAGTCTCTGTGATTAAACTGGGAGAAGATTAAAAGACAATGTTATTTGAAAATTCCAGTCTGGTTATCGACTATTGAAGCATTTTCTTATCCTATAATATACAAAAAGGAACAAACAGTTAGATATGGTGAAATATTGAATGAAAAGGGTGAACTCAAATCTATACAAAAGCTAGAGGAACAAGGTATAATTGGTTTTCATATGTACAAATACATTCAAGGTATGATAAAGATTCTAAAATGGAAGGTTTCTATGATAAATTGACTGATTTAGATAAGATTTGACAGGTACTGATGAAAAGGTGATTAAAAAACTGTATGGATATTTATTAGAAATTAAATTAGAAGAAGAACAAGTTAAAGAAACTATGATTGCTTGGGGGAAGAATTTTGGATATGGGATCGATTTAGAGAAATGGCAAAAACTGTGGTCTCAAAATTATAAAATGACAATGTCAACAGCATATAAAGAAAATTTGTATAAGATGTTTTACAGGTGGCATTTCCCCCTGACAAAAATAGCAAGAATGTTCAAGAATAACCAAAAATGTTGGAAATGTCATCAGATACCTGGCTCATATTACCATATGTGGTGGACTTGTGCAGATGCTAAAATATACTGGACTAAAATCCACACGTGGTTGGAAAAAATGACAAAAAAGCATATAGATTTGAAACCAGAAATATTTTTATTGGGAATTTTACCTGAAATATATAGTAAAAACTTGAAATACCTGATTGTAAATGTATTAACAGCGGTTAGGATTGTATTTGCTAAAAACTGGAAAAATGAGAAAATACCATCACAGGAGGAAATCATTAAGAAAATATTGGAATGTGCTGAAATGAGTAGATTGACATTTGAAATTAGAGAACAAGAGGATAAACAATTTTATAAAATTTGAGATCTTTTCTATCAATGGTTAGACAATAAAATACAGTAATGAAATATGTAGACTTTTAGAAAATAATAAATATATAAAGATGTACTTCTTTCTTATTATATCTACAAAATGATTTTAGGATAGATTTGGTGTGATAATATGAACTGTTATAAAATAAACTAAGTAAATTATGATTATCTTGTAAAACATGGATGAATAAAAGTATAGTCAAATGATTGATTAATAATGATACTAAGGTGTTATGTCCCACCTTCTAAAATAAACAGTTAAGGCTGAAAGCAGCAGTCCTTGTAAAGAAAGGCAGCAAACAGGAAAATGTTATGTCCCACCTTTTAAAGTAAACAGATAAGGCTGAAAGCAACAGTCCTTGTAAAGAAAGGCAGCAAACAGGAATTTTCACAGATAGCTCCAATAAGTAAAAGTTCCAACGAACTAAATCCAAGACTCAACAAGATTCTTCAGATCAAAATCCTTCACAAAATAATTCCAATAAGTAGAAGTTCCAACGAATTAAATCCAAATCCCAACAAGATATTTCAGATCAAAATCCTCCAAACTGTGCTCTTCAGTTCTCCTTGCAAATAGACACTTTGTTCGGACAAAGTGCAAAGTCATATCTCTCCTTTATAGAGTAACTAATTAGTCTAATTGCTGGTCTGCTCTCCTACTGTATCCTCGTTGGTTCCTCCTTGTCAGGAGACGTCTTGTCCTGACATCTACCCAGCAATCATCCAAATTATCATCTTCTTCACCTGAAGATAACATTTGTTCCTCATTATCACCCGTTCCCGGCTGACCACCTAATTGAAGGGTGGAGGAGGTTTGAAGGTTCAAGCCGATCTTGCAAATCAAATGCATTCATCTCCTCCTCATCGTTAGAACTTGCTGATTCATATAAGTCCTCCTCGCTGGAGCTGTCATTCAAAAAACCTGTAGCAGATGCCGGAATCACAACACTAAGGTATTTAATTTTTGATTGAAAATATGAGATCATATGCAATGTAATTGTAATTGATGACTACGAAATGGAAGCACAAAACAATTTGTAAACCAACCGGCACATTGTATGTACACATATGGAAGATAGCTTGATGTTTTTATGTTTTGTTTGTTTATGTTTGTTTTTAAAAACCAATAAAATTTAAAAAAGAAATACATTGCAATGTCTGTGGGAATAACTCTGACTCCAGTATTGAGTAATGATTAATCTAAGACCTTATACATACATGTCTGCCTAAAGGTCACCTAGATAAAACAAGGAAATTAAAGTAAACACCAGAAACAATCAAGCAGCTCAGACAATTGTAAATAATTCTGTGTATTATGTTTAATTATTGTAATCCACAATGTGAATGCTTACTATGTGTAAAATTCTCAATAAAAGGGAGCACTAGAAATTGCTCTGGACTCCCATCCCAAGTTCACTCGCTTGTGTCTCATCCTTTCCATGGGAGTCCACCACAAGTGGTGACCCCGACGTGATCCACTGCACGTGGTACGTGTCCGGACCTCCGTGTTTCCTCACTTGGAATAGGTAAAGTACGTACTTAACTATTGCTGGACAATAGGATTTTTCAGGGAGCATGGGGGAAAACTCTCTCAGCCACAGGACGGCATGTTAGTGAGCTGCTGAGGTTAGTCAGGACAAACTTCTTTATCTTTAAACCCTCTGGGGGGAGCAAATAGTTCTTTCAAAGGTAATGTGAAAGAGCTGCTGCAAGAGATCTGGCGGCAGTGTCCCTGGTATCCAGAGAAGGGATCTTTAAAGTTAGACACATGGAGGAGAATTGGAACTATCCTTCATGAAGAGCCACGGGCAACAGATGAAATTTTGATATATTGGAAGGTTGTTATGACTGCTTTAGAGACACAGCAGCAACCTCTTTTAAAAATTTTAGTTGAACCTCCTCCTTATGAAGGAGTTGTGTTGCACCCCCAATTTCTAAATTGGAATATGCCTTCTCAACCCCAACAGCGCTTACGCCTGTAGAGGAGAAAATCCAATCACAAATGGGGAAAGTTCAACAATGATGCATCAGGCTTTCAATGAAGGGAAATTAGAGCCTGACGAGATTACCCAGATGAATTTGTTTCAGTTAATAGGCAAATAAATGCTCAAGGTAATATGCAAACTGAATGGATTCCAATTCCTTTAGCTGTTCTTAGGGAAATTAAAAAAGCAGTTAAAGATTATGGTATTCAAAGTCCTTTTACAAAGGGGCTTCTGACAAGTTTGGCTACCTCACGTATGATTCCTAGTGACTGGAAAGATTTAATGAGAATGATATTGAGTTCTACTCAGTATGTGGTCTTTGACTCAGAATACCAAAGAGAAGCTATCACTAGGGAAGGAATTCAGTGGGGCTGTATACGCCAGACCAAATCTATGGGGCAGGCTTGTTTGAATCCACTGCTGATCAAGCTGCTAATTTGCCTGATCACGTATTTCCAGTGGTTATGGAAGCTGTCCTTGGGGCATTGTCCCGCATCCAGGATGTGAGAACCCCAGCACAGTCTTTTTCTCAAATTAAGCAAACAGCATCTGAGTCTTATAATGATTTTATGGAAAGGCTGCAATTGGCTATTACCAGACAAATATCTAATGACGAAGCAGCAAAGGAACTTTTGCTGAAATTGGCAGTTGAAAATGCAAACGCTGACTGCAAGCGTATTTTACAGCCTTTGGTGGCTAGAGGTGAGGTTACTCTGGCTGATCTGTTAAAGGCATGTGCAGTAGTAGGTTCTCAGGCTTACAACATAGAGACTTTGGCTATGGCATTACAAAAAGGGATGAAACCTACAGGGAATTGTTTTAATTGTGGGAAGCCTGGCCATTTTAAAGCTCAGTGCCGTGCTCCTGGTGGGGGGGGAATGGCATTTAACAAAAACAAAATTAAGGACATTCGCCCGAAGTCAATCTGTCCAAAATGCAAAAAGGGTTTCATTGGGCAAATCAATGTCGCTCTGATCAGAACCAAAATCCGTGAAACTAAATTTGGGGCGTGCAGCTAGCCCGCTCCCAAGGCTGTCACAAAAGCATCGCCTGCAATTACTGGGAGTGCAGGTTTGAGTTTAAAATGCACTCAATTGATGTGACCTTTCCTAATCAAGTGTACATTGGGGACACTCATTTGCATGGGCCACTGCCAGAAAAACAGTGGGATTGGTACTTCCCAGGTCTTCTGCATCAGAAAAAGGGTTTTTGTTATTCCAGGAGTTATTGATCAAGATTATAAAGGGGTTATTAAGATACAATTGTACACTGATACTCCTGCATCATTAATGGCGGTGACTCTATTGCCCAGTTATTATTGCTTCCATACATTCCTATGAATCCTTTAATTGGGATCCCACGAACTGGCGGTTTTGGGTCCACTGAAATGACCAGTTCTCCAGTTGCTGCAGAATTGCTAGCGCTGACAAAAATTTGACTACAGATCAACCAAAAATGACAATTGAAATTCAAGAAAAATCATTTTCTGGCCTTATAGATTCCGGAGCAGATGTCTCTGTGATACGCCAAAAGGAATGGCCAAATGAATGGGCGCTTGAGGACTCTCCAGTTGTTCGTGGAGTTGGTGGTATGCAGTTTGCTAGAAGTAGTGTACATTGGTTGAAGGCATTGCATAGAGAAACTGGTGAGACTGCAAGGATTCAACCTCTTGTGTTGCCCTTGCATATAAACTTGTGGGGTAGAGATTTGCTATCACAATTTTGCACAAAAATTGTTATTGGATAATGGAAAAATTACAATTGTTAACCTCTCAGCCAGTCTGGATTGACCAATGGCCACTTCCAAAGGACACTCCTTCACATAAAAACAAAAACGGGGGAAGTGGATGGATATGGCTGCCTTACATACAAAACATTCTTAAATATTACTTTATATACTTTAAATTTTCTAAACATGACAGCTGCTACGGCAGCCAGTAGGCATTTTGCTTCCTCCCCTTCTGCAGGTACGCCAAGACCGAAAGTTCGATATAGGAGACTACCAGATCCAAAGTGGAGAGGACCTGTCCGCTGATAACTTGGGGCAGAGGATACGCTGCTGTTGAAGATGAGGGGACAGTTGTTTGGGTTCCTGCTCGCTGTGTGCGTCCTTATCATCAGCCAAAGGGGCAAGGGGATGGATTTGGGGAATGGAAAAGAAACACGTTGATCCAGGACATGGGGAAGCTAGCAAACCTTCATAAATAAAACTGATTGTTGGATATGTATGCACATGCCAACTCACAAAACATCAGGGCTTCCAATGGTTGCAGTACCTCTGGCGAAGGTGACTGGTATAAGGGACAATGCTATGGTTGTTAGGGGACGTGGTCTAACAGTTGGACTACAAGTAACATAAATACCTTGCACCTTGGAAGCCGAATCCAAGAGGTGGCAGGTATCTGCTGGACCCACAATGAGACAGTAGAGAATATGACTTACTTGGGAACATATCCATTTTGCAACAAAACAATTGTTATTAGCAATTGAAGTCGGTTTTATTCTAATGATATGAAAACTAAAAATCTCACTTACTTTGTACATAACATTTCTTGATATGATATCACATCTTTGATCAATGAAAATAGGTGTCCATATATTCCTGCCACATGTTGTCCCACCACGAGAGAAAACCAGTTGCCCAAATGTGCAAATGGGAAATACGCACCACCATCCACTTATTTGGCTATGTTAATGGAATCCTTTGCACAATTAATCTATGCTGAACCAAATATGGTTGGTCATCTCCTGGGAGCAAATCTATGGTTACTGTGTGGACGGATGGCCTATGATCGCATGCCAGCACGATGGAAAGGAGTCTGCACCTTTGGGAAAGTAATCCCATCTCATTTCATTCAAAAATCATTGGGGACTGCTCATATCCGCAATGCACGTTCCATACGGAGTAAACTCTGTTTTGACTCATGACTACTGGACACAGATATCGGGGAGTTATTCCTCCTTTAGGAGTCATGATGAACTATAGAGATTTACATCGTTTAAACAATTGGACAGTTACTATGTTTAAAGACACCATTAAAACTCTAAAGCTGCTTGAAGAAGAGCAAGGAAAAATCCTTGACTTTGTCCTGCAAACCAGATATGCGGTGGACACTATTTTGGCAGCGCAAGGGGAGTTTGCGCTGTGATTCATACGCATTGTTGCATGTATATCTCTGATTATTCTCCAAACATTACCGCTACTATACAGCATATGGAACAAACCCTGAATGAGAATCCATTACGATCGGAAGACGAGGACTGGACGTGTGGTCTGCACTTTGGTCCTGGTTGCCAGATAGTTCATGGATTCGTCATTTAATTGTTGGAGTGATATTGCTTTTTATACTTTCTCTTTGTGTATGCTGTTGTATCCAATGTCTCCCTGGACTTTTAGGAATGTGTCGGGTGAAGCCTACGGAAGGAGAGCTGTTGTTGCAGATGGCGAAAAGCTACCGAGGCATCCGCGATCATCAAAAAACTAAAAGCGGGAGATGTGGGAATAACTCTGACTCCAGTATTGAGTAATGATTAATCTAAGACCTTATACATACATGTCTGCCTAAAGGTCACCTAGATAAAACAAGGAAATTAAAAGTAAACACCAGAAACAATCAAGCAGCTCAGACAATTGTAAATAATTCTGTGTATTATGTTTAATTATTGTAATCCACAATGTGAATGCTTACTATGTGTAAAATTCTCAATAAAAAGGGAGCACTAGAAATTGCTCTGGACTCCCATCCCGAGTTCACTCGCTTGTGTCTCATCCTTTCCATGGGAGTCCACCACAAATGTCCTACCTGTCAATGAATACTTCAGCTTCAACCATAACAATACAAGAGCACACAATAGATACAAACTCAAGGTTAACCCCAAACTCATTGCGAAATAGCTTCAGCAACAGAAGTCAATGTCTGGAACACTACTGACTCTGTGGTTTCTTCCCCAAACCCCAAAAACTTTAACCTTAGACTGTCTACTATTGACCTCACCCCTTTCCTAAGAGGTCTGTAGGGGGTGTGCATAAGCACACCAACGTGCCTACCATCCCTGTCCTATTGTTTCTTTTATTTTCCATTTCATGTATTCATAACTATGTTTACTCTTATACCTATTATCTTGTAAGTGATTGACAAATCAAATTAAATAAAAAAATAAAAAATACAGGACTGTCAAACTCGATTTCATTGAAGGCTGTATCAGGATTGTGTTTGACCTCTGGGGGGCCAGGGTAGACTTGGCCAACTTGATGTGACTCGTGTTGGGGGCGCCTGTGGTGGCCTGAATGCTCTGCCAGTGAACACGGGCTCATGAGCTCTGGTTTCAGCAGCAATGGCCTCCTGCAACCCTTTGCCAGCAAAAACAGAACTCAGGAGGGCCACATATGGCCCCCACGAGCTCCATTTTCACTGGCAGAGGTACCACGGGCCGGTCCTTCACTGTTTCCAGGGTGGCCCTACAGCCCAGATCTAAGCACCCTGAGGACTGGATCCAGCCCGCAGGCCTTGAATTTGACACCCCTGTGCTAGAAAAAGTGGGGCGGGCCAACCCCACTGAGTCAAGACAGTTTCTCAGATAACCTGCTCCCATGCCACAAAGGGCTTTAAAAATGATAACTAACAATTCAATTGAATCAGAAGCAAACTGACAACAATGCAGCTTATAAAATAGCGTTATGTGTGCCACCTTAGGGGCATCTGGAATTGTCTGCACCATTGTGCTCTACACCAATCTTTTTCTCCAAAGATCTGCGGTGGTGCAGTGGTTAGAATGCAGTACTTCATGCTATTTCTGTTGACTGCCGACTGCCTGCAATTTGCCAGTTCGAATCCCACCAGGCTCAAGTTTGACTCAGCCTTCCATCCTTCCTAAGTTGGTAAAATGAAGACCCAGATTGTTGGGGGCAATATGCTGACTCTGTAAACTGCTTAGAGAGGGCTATAAAGTACTGTGGAGCACATTATAAGTCTAAGTGCTGTTGCTATTGCTATGTTCTATGCATATTCTTTGGCTCCCTCACCTGTTGGGTTTTTGTGAGGATTATTAAATGTTCTGAAACTTTAATTTTTCTTCCACGCTTGACATAGTTAATACAATTGAAGGCTTTTCTAAACTCAACGAACCACACC
This sequence comes from Notechis scutatus, assembly GCF_049901735.1. Classification (NCBI taxonomy): domain Eukaryota; kingdom Metazoa; phylum Chordata; class Lepidosauria; order Squamata; family Elapidae; genus Notechis; species Notechis scutatus. The sequence goes on from NC_142011.1 coordinate 193,444,136, forward strand.
TTAATCTCTTTTTTAGGGTTCTTGGTTTTCTTCAGTGTTTCAGTATGAATTTGTAAAATAAATGAATATTGAAATATGCCAGAATACAAGTATTGAGGAGTCTGGAGAGAAGCAATGAAGAATATAATGTACAGGAATCTTGCCAATTTGAAGATCCTGTCCAGAGTTTTTTTTAGATGGGGAAACACATTTAGTGGTCACTCTCTCTCTCTCAGCTCAACAGGGTTGTTATTGTGGAAAAAATAAGAGGAGGAAGGAGTAATAGGACTGTTCACCATCTTGAGTTATTTATAAAAATAATAATAAAGGTGAGATGAGAGAAAGACAGAGAGCAAAAGACTTGCGATTTTAAGGTAGCAATCATAAAACACTGATTTACCAATATCAGGTAAATGCTCTTCCAGGCCATGCTATACAATCTGTTAAATGTTTGGCATCTGATGACAACTCAATAGCAAGATTCTGACAGAGGGTACTTTATCCTTTTATTGAAAGGGAAACTGTTACAGACATTTTGATAACAAGTCTTCTACTTCTAAGAAACCTGCTCCCCCTTCATTGAGTTCACTTGAGTAGAGCTTTCTCTGTTTCCTTGATAACCACCCTTTGATGAAGAAGAGACATAACTAACCATTCACCAGATAATGGAAGAATCTCCAGATGTTATGAACTTGCAGTCTTATCTTTCTTCTTTCCTTGGCTTTGAAAAGACCATTAATCATCTCTGCTACCTTTGCTATTTTTTTCCCTTGATATATAGATATAAATCCATTTAGTTTTGCTTGGGTTCATTTTTTTAAATTTAAAAATAACAACAGAGAAAGCAATAACGTCTCAGGGTAGTGATTTGAGATGCCAAACTCAAGACTATAAATAATACACATTCATTCATTCCCTTATTCATTCATCTGATTTATACCTCATCCTTCATTCAGCAGCTCAAGGCAGGGTACAGTATATAGCATATCTGCTCCTTCACTCTACTTTCCCCCAACAATCCTCTAAGGAAGGTTGAGCTGAGAAAGAATGAGTGGCTGAAAGTCACCCTGTGAACCCTGTGAAACCCTGTGAAATTGAGGATGGGCTAAAACCTCTCCTTGCTCTCCTCCTAGAGCCGTGATGGCGAACTTATGGCACATGTGCCAGTGTTGGGGTTAGCCGGCAGCAAGTGTGGACGGCTGAGGAGAGCGAGGACTCAGATGAAGGGCCAGGACCATTAGGGAGTGGACTGCTGCCTTCAGAGATTGTGGGAGCTGGCAGCAGCAATGAGGAGGTTCCTGAGGAGCCTGTGCCAAGTGCGCGTGCATGCAGGATTGCTCATAGGAAAGAGCAGTTACAACAGCACGGATGACACGGGAGAAAGGCTGCAAGGTAATGGCTCCTCCTTCAAGAAGATAAAAGCCAGCTGTGAAAGGAACATACTTTGCAGAAGGCAAAAACGTTTTGAAACTCCAGCCTCGTGGACATTCCAGTATCCTGAATTTGTATTTGAAGATTCTTATTTTGCAAATTATTTCTTGTCTGTTATCTTTTGGCAAGTATTGCACAGTTTGGCAAGGCTTGTGTTTATCACAGCTAATTATTTTGTAAAAGCATTACAAGGTTTCTGTTCTTTTTGAATTGTGTTTGATTTGTCGGAAAAGGGCATGAGTCAGAACACAGAGGTGGCACGTAGAACCCTCTCTATGGGCACGTGAGCTGTTGCTCCAGCTCAGTTCTGCCACGCATGTGTGCCTCCACTAGCTAGCTGGTCTTCGGGGCTCTGTCATGCATACATGGGGGGGGGGTGGGGTGCATGCACATGGGGGGCACATACAAGGGGAAAATGCATGCATGCATGGGGGTGTGGGGTGCATGCGCAGGGGATGTGCACATATTGCATTTTGGGGGTGCGCAGGTGCGCTTGCACTTTGGGCACTTGGTGCCGAAAAGGTTAGCCTCCTAGAGGAAAATTTCCCTACTCTTGGTACAATTTTAAAGTTTTAAGTTAAGTTTAAGTTTTAGACCAGCCTTCCAAAACCTAGTATCTTCCAGATGTCTAAATTTCAAATTCCAGAATTCCTTAGTTAGTATAGTCATTGCTGTGATACAATTCTAGTACTTCTGAAGGTGAAAGAATGTCTAATTTGGCATTCGGTTCGTAAATGAAACAGCTTTCAGAACAGAATAGAATAACAGAGTTGGAAGGGATCTTGGAGGTCTTCTAGTCCACCCTCCTGGTCAATCAGGAGACCCTATACCATTTCAGACAAATGGCTCTTTCATTCTCTTCTTAAAAACATCCAGTGATGAAACACCCACAACTTCTGGAGGCAAGTCATTCTAATGGTTAATTTTTCTCACTGTTAGGACATTTTTCCTTAGTTCTAGGCAGGGGTGGGATTCTACAGGTTGGCACCTATTCCCTAGAACCAGTTGTTAACATTCTAAGCAGTTCAGAGAACCAGTTGTTAGAAGGAATTACTGGCCTAATCCTGTAAGGAAGGCAGGAAGGAAACATTCTGGTGTTGCTTACAGAAACTGCTTCTCCGTTAACCCATATTACATTCTTGGCAGGACTAGACTTCCTGTCTCTGGAACTTCTCTGGAGTTTTTTTCCCCTCCTTTGTTGGTACTTTGCTTGTGTGGAGTGACCATTCAAAGTTACAGTGGCACTGAAAAAAGTGACTTATGACCATTTTTCACACTTACGACTGTTGCAGCACCCCCACAGTCACGAGAGGCCAGGCGAGGAGATGCGTGCCTCGATGTTAGTGATATTGAGTTGGCCACACGCAGCCAATAACATGACCACCAAGCCATGTCCACCCAGTCACATGACCACCAAGCCATGCCCACCACCTAAGCCATGCCCACAGAACCGGTTGTTAAAAAATTTGAATCCCACCCCTGGTATTTCACCCCTGGTTCTAGGTAGGTTCTCTCCTTGATCCTCTCCATTATTGTCTTTCCTTAAGCACTTTTATACACTGTGAGGGCAGAGATGTTTGGAGGTATTAATGATGACATTTTCCAGCAGATTGCCCTTTGCCAAAATGTTTTTTTTTTCAAATAGACCACTACCTGCTTTTTAACTATTCAAGAAAAGGTTTTTGTTTTGATTATGTTTTTAATGCCTCAAGTTCATTTATTGACTGTTCGAGGTTACAACATCACTGAAAAAAGTGACTTAAGGCCATTTTTCACACTTAACAACGGTTGTAGCATCCTCATGATCCCATGATCAAAATTCATTTTTTTTCTAAAGTAAATTTTTATTAATCATATTTCCACCATAACACCACATTTCCACTCGTTACCGTGTTCCGGTATCGGTATTCACTCATATTAACATAGTTTCTAATTGTATAGGTTACTATTCTATACATTATATAGTTATTTCTACATTTAACTTGTAACAGTATTTACAGATATATATACAGTATTTCCCCATTTTACTATAGCTCCTACATACTCTCCATGTAACAACTTTATGTCGGTTTTCTAACCAATTATACCAGTGGTGGGATTCATATTTTTTTACTACTGGTTCTGTGGGCGTGGCTTGGTGGGTGTGCAGGGGAAGGATACTGTAAAATCTCCAGTCAGAGGTGGTATTTGCCGGTTTTCCGAAGTACTCAAAATTTCTGCTACTGGTTCTCCAGATCTGATCAGAACCTGCTAAATGCCACCTCTGAATTATACCATATATTCTAGATCTTATAATATTCTGTTTCTTCTCTGTCTTTTAATTCCATTGTTAACCTGTCCATCTCTGCACACTCAAGAACCTTTTTAAATTATCATTACATCAGAAGGAATATTGTCTTGTTTCCAATTTTGAGCAAAAGCAATTCTCACCATGGTTATTACCTGGAGTATAATGTATTGAAATTTTTTGCTAGTATTTTGTCTTAATACGCCCAATAAAAATAGTTCTGGTTTCATCTCAATTTTTCATTTGGTAATTACTTCTAGCCAATTCTTTACTTTACATCAGTATTTCCTAGCTTTTGGGCAGGTCCACCACATATGAAAGAAAGTTCCTTGGCCAAAATGTTTCCAAACAGATCGGCAAAATGTTGGAGATGTAACGATCAAAATTCCTTCTTATTTATGATGGTTTCAGTGTCCCAGATCATGTGATCCCCTTTTTTGACATTCTGACAAGGAAAGTCAATGGGGAAACCAGTTTCACTTAACAACCGGGTTACTAACTTAACAACTGCAGTGATTCACTTAACAATTGTGGCAAGAAAGGTCATAAAGTGGGACAAAATTCACTTAACAACTGTCTCAGCTACAGAAATTTTGGGCTCAATTGTGGTTGTAAGTGAAGGAGTACAGGTGACTTTCCCCCCATCCAATATAATGCTTTCCTCCTGCTTATTTTCAACAATTTGCAAAATCATCCAAAATAAAGACAAACTAACTCAACTAGTTCAAAAATGGCTTTCCTTTTTCTTTAGAATTTTCATTTGTGCAGCATACTGAAAACGGGTTTAAGGATTGGTTCAAGAGTGCAAAGCATCACTCTAATAGTTTCTAAGGTCCAAACTCTTTGTATGCATGTAATTAAATAATATAGATTTCCTATGACACTAGAGAAAAGGAGAAATACAGAACAATAGCAAATTTAAGTGTTCCTTTCCCAGAAATTTTAACATCAGAATCCAGCAGTTAAATTACAAGTTAATAAAAAAATTGTGGCAGAGGAAAGAAATGCTCACTAATTTGTTTATTCTACTTATATCCCTTTTTCTGATCTAAACGAATTAAGTAGTTTACATTTAAATTTTACAAAAATAAACAAATAAAAACAAATTGATTAAATTACAAACAGAAGACATCACTAATTTTTGAAAACAGAAAGATGCAGCTATGTTAAGCAAAGACTCTTGTAGCTTAAATGGGAAATTTTAAAACGATCTGTTGAATTAAATTACTCTTTTTTTGATCCTTTCAATTCATTCCCAAAGGCTGGAAGATGTATTATTGTGTGTCCTGAAACAAGAGAAAAGAGTATTGTATTTTGTGTTCAAGCTCCCTCTAGAGGAGCTAAAAATTATTATACGTCTCGAGAGCATCCTGCTGGAAAATCCATCACAAATGAGACAAAGCATTGTCCTTCTCTTTTTTCCCCCTACCAATTTATCAGAGATACTTTGTACAAAAATATACACTGTGATATCTCAGCACTTGATGAGCTGAATGAAAAAAGGAATGTTAAAAAAAAAGAATGAAAACACCGACCTAACTAAAGATCACAGCCTTTGAGAGGATGAGTTTTATGGGGTTTAATCTGCCAAAATTTATTCACATGTGCTGTAATTAGAACCTGATTCCTCAAAGTCTATGCAGAGTTGTTGGAAGACACCTGGTCTCTCACAAGGCTAGGCAGGGACAGACCTGATGAATATTTAGGTCACCACTAGGAAATCCAAGACCATTTCCATACTTTTTTATTTTGGTGTCTTCAAATCAGCGTTGACTCCTAGCAACTGACTAGACAAGTCCCTGTGGGTTTCCCTGGCAAGGTTTTTCAGAAGTGGTCATTGCCTCCATTCTAGGGCTGAGAAGGAATGACTGGCCCAAGGTTGCTCAAGGAGAAATTTCCTGACAGTTAGAACAATTAATCAGTGGAACAACTTGCCTCCAGAAGTTGTGAATGTTCCAACACTAGAAGTTTTTAAGAAGAGATTGGATAACCATTTGTCTGAAGTGATGTAGGGTTTCCTGCTTAAGCAGGGGGTTGGACTAGAAGACCTCCAAGGTCCCTTCCAACTCTGTTATGCTATTCTTCTTTTTTTCAAACAGTTTTTATTATTTTCCACCAGTGCAAATCATAATTACATTTTCAACAGCACTTGCATCAGCATTCGGTATTATCTTATATTTCCATCATCTATTTGTACATATAACTAGTAATTATTATCTTTACTTATATTTACTATTAATACCTAGCTTTACCTATTTTACCTATCTACATATCTATGTATCACTCTCTTGAGAATTCTCCTATGTAGTCATCTTTTTCAATTCTTATCTCTCTTTTCTAGCCACTTGTACCATCTATGTCAAACCGAGGAAGAGTCAGATTCTTCTTTTTCCTTTATTTTTAGTGTGAGCATATCCATTTCTGCGCAATCTGCTATTTTTTGTAGAATTAATTATTCTGTTGGGACCTTATGCTCTTTCCACATTTGCGCATAAACTATTCTGGCTGCTGTCAATATGTGTAACATTATATATTTTATCTTTTTCAGATATTGTTTTTTGATTATCCCCAGTAAGTAGAGTTCCAGTTTGAATTCAATTTGATGTCCAGTAATTTCTTGTATCCAATTTTTAATTTTGGTCCAATAAGTCCTGGCCTTTGGGCATAGTCACCACATGTGGTAAAAGGTACCGTCAACTTGTTCACACTTCCAACATTTTGGGCTGGTATTTGGATATATCTTAGCTATATATCTTAGCTATATCTGTTATTCTATTCTAACTGGCTTCATGACTAAGGTGGGACTAGAACTCCCGGTCTCTTAGCTTGTTGCCTTAACTATTACACCAAACTGGTTCCATACTACAGCTAAAAAGCATATGTAAACATGTCCATGAAGTTATCAAGAATCAAGCATGAATCAAAGGAGACATCCATTTAGAAATAAACTTTCTGATATCCACATTGAATGTACTTTTTTTTAAAAAAAATTAACACATACACTTGTAGATATTTTGAATTATAAGCAACTTGGGGGGAAAGCAAAAGACACAGAGAAAACAGCAATTACATGAAACGCATAGTTTCTGATCTTTTGGAGAAATGCACCCCTATTTTAAATTCAATATTTAAATTCAATATTTATTTCCTAGCAGTTATTACATAAGTAGAGTCGATGTATTAATATTACTTTGCTAACCTAACTAAAAACCAAGAATGAATGAAATGAATTTTAATTAAAGTGATCTTCAAGAATTTTTGCTGCTGGGTTTGTTTTTCAACCATGATTATTTTCCGCAGTTTTAGCAATCACTGATCAAAAGAAATAAGTAATTTATTTTCCAGTGTTTTACCAGGATCAATCTGGCTGGCAAAAAAATAAAATCTAAATTAATTTCATGTATCCTATAATTTTATAAGTTCTGGAAAAAAATAGGTCACAAAATGACATTATCATTAATTATTGAAGACTGTTAAGCAATATTTTCCATTTCCCCCTAAATTTCCAAACCAAATGGGTAACTAAATGGACAAAGCCACCAGGAACATTCAGCATTATGTAATGCCATCACAATCCCTTTCAGCACCATTTACTAAGCCTTTGATTAATACAATGCAGTTTTATGTGAATTTCAGATAAACTATACATTTTTTAATAGCCAATTCTTCTTTTATGCTTCAAGCCTACTGGCCAATTGGAATAATTAAAGAATTTGATTTTTAGAAATTGTACTTTGTAAAGGATGGACTAATGTGCAAATGATGGCTTAGCAATGCATCTTATTTTGTAGTTCCCTCAGTTCTTCACTGCAGCTTTCTACAGTCTAAACACATCAAAATAGGACTCCGTACTGCTCACCTAGCAGTTTGAAAGCATGCAAAAGTGTGAGTAGATTAATGGGAAAGTAACAGCATTCCATGTGCCTTTGGCATATAGACATGCTGGTCACCAAATATTGTATTATCGAGATCTTATAAAATATTAAACGGAAGTATTGTTGTTTTGCTACATCATTGTTTGTTCTACCTTTCCTGCCAGCCCTGGTTTATAGACGGCATTTCACGTTATTTAAAATGATCGCCTTTAATCTGGAAAGGTACCCTATTTGCACTTCCTTCTAGAGCATATCTACAAGAGCAGTTCATGTCACAGAATCTGGGGACTAAGGAGGACAAGCAACGTCTGGTGAATTATTCAAAAATGATACATGAATCCTACTCAGATTTTCCAATGCAGCTTCACTCACCATTTGTACCAAGGGAATAGATGTGTAGCTTATGCAATGTCTCCCTTCTTGCAATTTCATACAATTATTCTTTTCTACTTCATTTTTTAAAAAAAATTGCATTGAGATGAAGAAAATGTTGTTCAATTGCATTGCTGAATTGCCATTGTGTTTCTTTTTACCGGGTATGTTTTATATATTTTTCCTAAGTAAGCCTTTGAGAGTCATTTTGATTGTGGCGGTATAGAAATATATCTAATAAATGTTCCTGGGAGAACAGATCTCAGGTCATTTTATGAATCAAAGTCTTTTCAAAAATACGATAAAAATAAGCTAATCTTCTATCCATATATTTCACTTTTATAGCAAAATGTTTTTGTTTTTAGAAATCTTAGTCCCCAAGTAAATTTTCTGAATTATTAAGAGCATAGTGTCAACCTTGAAGCTGATCTGGCCGGAGCCATCTTGGAGCTTCATTGATGCTACACTGGAGCCAGGGATAGGGAAAGGGGATTAGAGATAGCTGAGGTTGTGAAGTCACAATAAAATAATTTTTCTTGGGAACCAAGGACGTTCTCACACCTGGCCAGAGGAAGGAGAAGTGATGTCACCAGACCAGTGGAGTCAAGCAAAAGACATGCAGCGGAGTCTTCTCTGCTTTTAAAAATAATTTAAGAAAGGAATGTACTTTAGGTAAATGAGAAGCAATTTAAATCTTTTTTAGATTTAGGGATCTTTTGTAGAAGACAACAACTTCACCTCCTCCTCTACAGATTTCGCAATCTGACCGACAGACATGATATTCACTGACTGTGGTAATGGAGTCTGGAAAAGATGCATTTAACCATGTCTCACAGACTAATATAATGTTGAATGTGGTCGTGCCTAATAAGTTGAGGAATTCATGCATTTTGTATATCACCAGGCTTGACATTTTGGGCTTGGACAACCTTGAATGGTTAGGCTTAAGCATAGCACACAAAATTATCTGCTACAATGTCTACTTCCGCTTCAACCACAACAATACAAGAGCATACAACAGATACAAACTCAATGTAAACCACTTCAAACTCGATTGCAGAAAGTACGACTTCAGCAACAGAGTGGTCAGTGCCTGGAATGCACCACCTGACTCTGTTGTTACATCCTCTAACCCCCACTCCTTTAACCTTATACTATCCATTATTGACCTCACCCCATTCCTGAGGTCTGTAAGGGGTCTACACCATCGTGCCTACCATCCCTGTCCTATTGTCCCCATTTATTCGTACCTATTTCCTGTATTCTTACTCATGTTTATACTTATATCTATTATCTTGTAAGTGATTGACAAATAAATAAATAAAAATAAAAATAAACTGAGTTGGTTGCTTCCAAGAAGTGTTTTACAATTTCTCACTCTAGCCTATAGCCCTGGCAGTTTTAAAAGCTCCAAGCATTAGACCCAGCTTAGCTTTCTGAGACTACTGGAAAAACATAGTAAATGTTACAAAAATCACAAAAGATGGAGAAGAAAAGAGCAGCCTGCTTCTCCTTTTTTAGATGAGTTCTGTGTGGCTTCAGAGGAAACATAGAAGGCAGAAAGAAACTAGAAGCAATGAAGGATTAGAAGGTGGAGCTACATCAAGAATCTATCTCTTCTTTTCTTTTAGTTACAGCCAATGAAGAATTCCAATTCCTAAGGCCTTTTTAAAAAGAACATTGAAATCCTATGAAACTCACATTCACTTTCCTGATGTACTAAGCTGCACCTTTATACATGAAACATGTTCTCTTCCAAAGAGTTATGGTGCCTGTGAGTAAAACAATGTCTCCTGAATTTGGAATCTCAGCAACTGCATGCTGAATCCAACAGAAAGTTGGACTAGAAAGTTATCGATGGAGACCTATGAAATTCTCAATCATCCAGGACATGGTTATCCCAAAAGTACTTTTCCAAAAGGCAAATGGATTTCCTTGTTTTTTTCCTTTGAAAACATTTTGCTTCTCATTCAAGAACCTTCTTCAGTTAGAGTTAGAACAGAAGAAGCTTTCTGGATGAGAAGCAAAACATTTTCAAAGAAACAAACCAAGGAAGTCCAGTTGTCTTTTGGAAAAGCTCTTTTGCAACAACCATGACCTGGAGAATTGAGAATCTCCATAGGTCTCCATCAATGACCTTCTAATCCAACTTTCTGTTGGACTCAGCATGTAGTTGCTGAGATTCCAAATTCAGGAGACATTGTTTTACTCATAGGCACCATAACTTGGAAGAGAATATGATTCATACATAAAGGTGAAGATTGGTATATGTAAGGTGCCTTCCAGCCCTATGATACTAATTACTTTTACTTGCATACTGACTTTTATTTTTTAAATCATGTCCTCAATAGGAGTATTTATCACTCTGCAAGAAGTCCAGTAAAACTATTTTTTTAAATCACAGAATGACTCCCTCATTGCAAATTTTCTTTTCATCACTCCTTTAGATAATATCACATCACACATTATTTATTTCTTCCTATCTACAAACTGCTCCAGGGAATCACATCCATTTTATCAATCCAAACCACGCCCATATAAAACAAGCTACTCATTTATGGCATTAGAAGAAATTAAACATGTGCACATCTATTCTAAAATGAAATAAATTTGATATTTTCATACTTTACCAGTTATGTCATGCTGTTTGAACGACTCACTGTAGATTTGATACTGACTTGGGCAATGTTTCTTCAACCACTTGCATACATCTTGCTGCGACCAAAGGGCCACTGGCTTTGTCAACTTTACAATATGAAACTGGAAATACAAAATAAGTTAAACAAAAGTTAAACCGATCATTTTGTTTGCACTTTGCATATCCACCTGCATTTTGTACACTGTCATCAGCCAGGATGGCCAAACCCTGCAGAGCTAAATTTTCTACTTTGCATGAAAAGGTCAAGAATGAAAGGATTGTGATTAATCAGACACTTCTTCATGTGGCTAGCAATTAATAAACCATGGATATTAGAGATATTTCAGACTTGGAAGGAAGGTAAAGAAATCTCAAATTCAGTTCAAGTAACTATTTGGGTGATCAGCAAACATCTCAGACTCATCTCTGTGGATTCTTTTTATGCTACAAAAAAAATATGGGATGCTGAAATATCAGCCTTTGGAAAGCAGATCTCAGTGGCGTTAATAGTTACCTTATGTAGGAGATGACTAGGCTGAGCCCAAGGGTGGGGTCAAGCACATCATCGGTTTGGAGTCTCTTCCACCCATGAGATCCCTAAATCCAGCCTTCCATGAATTCTGTTGATTCTTATCTACCACCAATTTTCCTTGACCGTTAGTAGTTCAGATTCTTGTTGAGAGCTAGCATGGAATAAACTTGTACTCAAATGAACAACCCTGGTTCCTGATTTCTTGTGCCCAACAGTCTTCTCATCCAAAGTCCTTGGAGATAATAGCTTTGGGGAGATGTCTGTCCATCATTCTTTCTCTGAGATTTAGAACCTTCAGGTTCTTACATGCATGGATCTATAATCAGAGTTGTCCCCATATGCTTCATGCACTCGGCAGAATTTGGGAGTGGTTGTCTTTGAGAAAAAGAAGCAGATTGGCCTGGGGCTTTTGCCTTTCCCAAACTGGCAAGTAATGGCCCACTAGCCCTGCTTTTGTGAAATACTGCTGCTGGAACTGTTGAATCATTAAAGCAATGTTAGCTGACTATTGGATAAGTTTTAATTCATTGGGAAACTGATGAAAGGGAAAGCCCAGATATGATGAAAAGTTGTGTAGGATCTTCCTACTGAGAAAAATGAAGGAGATATGCTCCTTCTCAGACACACTTGGTATCGGAAATCTGGTTTGCTGTGGAGTAGAGCCTCAGCATTTGACATGAGTCATGAGGCACTGATAGAGTAGACCGGGGTATCCAACCTTGGCAACTTGTGGACTTCAACTCCCAGAATTTCCCAGCCAGCCATGGACAGTAGTAGACAATACAGGGCTTGTTTAGACAAATACTCTGAATCCATAACAATGCAGTTTCCTTTTATCCTGACTCAGCAAGAACACAAGTAAAAGACAAATGGGTGAAGAAATCTTGCCTGGAAAGCACCACGTAAATTCATCAGGGCACAATAATGAAACAAGAGTAGGGAGTGAGCAATGAAAAAGAAATGAAACCAAAACTATGGAAAGTTGCAGAACCATAAAATTTAAGAAAAAAAGGTTAAAAGTTCAGGAAGCTGGTGGGGAGGGAAGTGATTAGGGAGGAATAAGATTTAAAGGATATTTTTTTAATCTCTCTTTTTGGCAATGCTTCATTGACCAATCTAGTCCCAGATCATCTTAATAAGCTCCTAAGCCAATCTTGGTTGATCTTGGAAAGATGAACAAAATCAGATCTGGTTAATGCTAAGGTGGGAGACCATCCAAAAATATTGGGGCTGCAGGAGGTCAAGAAACATTCCTAAAGAGAGCAATAGCAACCCACTTTTGTAAGGCTGCCATTGAGTTATTTGACAAACGTCACTTGAGTTTGGCAACCTGGCTAAAGGATTTAAGGTGGAAGGTCAGTGATTTACAGCCAAGTGATGATCCTGGCATTCTAGCCATGGCCAAGAACACTGGATTAGAGCCTGGATTTAAACTTGACTCAAGAGTGCTTTTACCTAATCTCAGATCACAAAAGATTATAAAAACGAGTGCCAGTATGTAAATTTGTGCACAGAAATGGACCAGCAGCCAGCACAATTGTTTAAGAATACTAGAAAGGTTCCAATCAGTGCTTAGGGGAAGTAGGGAACCATGCCAAAGGACTAAATATGCATTCATGTTCACAAGTCTATTTGGGCTGGATTACAGTATTTTGTAGATTAAAGCCATGGAGCAATTAAGCTGCTCTACAACATTATTATTAAGAGTCCATAGAGCACTTCCTGCTTCCTCTTCTTTCCTCCATGTAGCAGTTAGAAGAACAAACTTCGTACTTTTAAAGGGAGCCAAGATGCATAATGATGTGCCAATCTCCCCAGACCATTTAAGAAATCATCTCTTTACAAAACAGAGCCACACCTTCCTACGCTGTGGCCAGATGATATGAATTATTGCTGCATTAAACAGCAGGAAGAGGGTGGTAACTGAATATGTAACTGAAGTTGCCAATACATGCAGATTTAATAGTGGAAGAACTCATCTAAACAGCCTGATTTCCACAGCATGAAGACACCCCACTTACATTTGCCAAGAACATGTCCTCATAACAATGCCTCCATCTCATAAGCATAACCATTTCCTTATTTAGGCAGTATAAAGTTAGTCCAAAGTGTACTGGTGGTATTTTTCCAGTTAATTCAACTGGAGCCCTATCATTTGGACATTCTAAGCCACACACAAGAGTTGTCTTGGGTGGTGTTCTGACCCAAACCTTGTTCAAGGAAACAAACACGAAACAGAGGTAACAGCAAAACCTTTTAATGATTCTTTACAAATTCCGTTCCTTCACAGTTAAAAGGCTGTTTCAAATTAATTATCTCTGATAAGAACGAGCCTTGCCAAGGTGGTGCAAGGCTGCCAAGAACATTAGATAAAGTTACTAAGAACTATTTCAAACACCAAGAGTCTCCAAACACCAACCAAGATATTCCAAACGTCCACAAGGCTTGAGTGCAAAACTTCTTTGCTTCCTGCAAAGAACTCTGGTTTCTTGGATGGCTTTTATCTCTTAAGGGAGGGGCCTTTTCAGCTTTATTCCTGAGTTGCCCATGTGCTGTAGCTGCTCTTTCCTTTGAGCAGTCCTGCTGCGCACACACACACTGGGCACAGGCTCCTCGGGGACCTTTTCATCACTGCTGCCAGCCTCCTCAATCTCTGAAGGCAGCATTCCAGTCCCTGATGGTTTTGGCCCCATCCCTGCATCACATGCAGACCCCTCATCTGAGTCCTCGCTCTCCGAGACCTCAGCCATCCGCACCTGCTGCTGGTGAACTACAACAGGTGGTTAAAGATCTGCTGGGCTCCAACAGGCCCTCTACGATCTACCTCCTAAATAACAAATTTTGCTGCAGCTGCCCTTCAATCTTCTACTGTTGTCCTATGACCGTGATGGTGAACCTATGGCACGTATGTCAGAAGTGGCATGCAGAGCCATTTCTGCTGGCACACGAGCCGTCACCTGAAACAGATCCCCCTACCAGCCAGCTGATTGTCACTTATCTGCCGTGCATGTGAGATGGGAGATGCATGCGTGGGAGATGTGCAAGCATGCACAGCTGGGCAGGGTGAGTGTGGGGCAGTCACGCATGTATGCGCAGAGGTGCACAGCATGACAGGGGTCACATGTGCAGAGGTGCATGGCGTGTGCATGTGGGAGTCACTCGTGCATGCTCAAGGGGCGAGGTCATGCACGCATTGCATTATGGGTGCAGGCACACGTGCACATGCATGCACTTTCAGCACACGATGAAGAAAAGGTTAGCCATCACTGTCCTATGACTTTCTTTTCCAACAAAGAAATGCTTTGTAGCCACTGTAGACAATATTATAGAAGGCAACGGTTACCATATGACAGATCTCCCAGCTCTTCTAGCCTACAAAACGGCCTCTTAGACCCTGGAGATTCCAAAGATTTGAGTATGGAAGATGGAAGAGAAGATCTGAACACTCTGCTCCCTGGCAGCGACCCAAAAGTGCCCCCATTGAATCTATTGGATTCCCTGGCTGAAATCTCAGTGGAAAAAAACCAAGTCAAGCCAAAGCTGTCAACCTACCCTTGCTTTGTAAAGAAACCAAGATGGGTAACAACAGACATTTTCAACTTCTGGGAGAAAGTCCAATTTAAATGCAAGCCTGGGCTCAAGGGCTAGGATCAATTTTGCTCCAACTAGTCTCCTAAATGAGAACCAGTTTGATGTATTTTTTTCAGGCACTGAATTAGAAACTGGGAGACTCTGAATTCTAGTCCTGCCATAGACACAAAGCTAGCTGGGTGACCTTGAGCCTGTCTCTCTCAAACCCTAGGAAGGAGGCAATGGTAAATCACTTCTGAAATATTGACTAGATCAGGGACTAGTTCAGCCAGGAGGCAACACTGAAGTAAAGGCATATGCACACACAAACATACACTGACATAGTTCCCTAAACTGACTTGTGCGATTTGTACTATGATCTCCCAGGATTTGAAATGGACACCTAACATTAGAACCATCATTAAAAAGGCACAACAAAGAATGTCCTTCCTGCGTCGATTCAGAAAAACAATTGCAACCAGCTTGCCTTCCATTGAAGACCTGTATACTGCACATATCAGAAAGAAGGCTGAGAAAATATCTACGGACCCCACATATCATGGACATATTTTTCAACTCCTCCCCTCGGGCTGTCGCTATAGGGCATTGCATGCCCAAACAACTAGACATAAGGACAGTTTTTTCCCCATGCCCTCACTCCAGGAGTGGGATTCTACTGGTTCTGTCCACCTCTGTAGAACCGGTTGCTCTGAAGAGCAGCAGACACAGAACCGGTTCTATGTCTGCTGCTGCTTTGGTCCACCCTCCCGCCCGGGCTCTTACCTGACTTTTATTTCCTGCTTTTTCAACCTCAGCTGCTTTGTGCAGCACAGCTGCAGTTGAAAAAGCAGGAAAAAAGGGCTTTTCCATCCGCGCGCAGTGCTGCTCAGCTGTCCAGGCAGCTCAGCAAGTTGTAAATTGCCCACATGCAACGCAGAGCAACAGAACCAGTAGTTATACCAGTCGGATCCCATCCCTGCCTCACTCTGCTGAACACCTAATTACCATAGTACTGTCTTATGTATAAGGATATTTATTTACCCATGTTGTATGGTTGTATGACTGTTATCCTTGTCAGCTTTTCTACTACCTTCTCCTATTGGTATCTTATTATTATACTACTTTGTTGCTTGTATGTACAGTGAGAGCTTATGCACTGGAGACAAATTCCTTGTGTGTCCAATCGCACTTGGCCAATAAAGAATTCTATTCTATTCTATTCTATTCTATTCTATTCTATTCTATTCTATTCTATTCTATTCTATTCTATTCTAATTTCCTATTCCTTTCTGTTCTGTTCTGTTCTGTTCTGTTCTGTTCTGTTCTGCTCTGCTCTGCTCTGCCCTGCCCTACCCTACCCTACTCTACTCTACTCCACTCCACCCCATTCCGTTCCGTTCCATTCCATTATTGTACTGCCCCTACATCAACAATCTCACTAAAGTATATTAATGAAAAGATAATTTTCAACTTCTTTTTCTCCTACATAGAATAAGGAGACACTCATGAAGTGGGGATTAAATGCTTCCAAACTCCATGCAAGAGAAACAAATTAATCACCTCATTTATTCCTCTCTTTGTGCATACAACTTTTAAATGCTATTACTTTTATTGTTTCAATTTATTGTATAGTGACTCATTAGTGTCCCATCATCATTGTTAATGCTGTAAATTTAAGCAGCTACTCTGTAACTATCTCATAATCTACTATGGGACTTTAAATTATAAGGCATTCTTGGATCAGACACTGCAGTCAAATTAATCCTTCTGGACCACAGTATTGCTTGAAATCCTTTTCTGGAGGTCATGTTATGCTAGACAGATGATATATTCTGATGATATTTACCAAACAACCCAGGTTAATTTCTCGCTTTCCTAATGTGCCCATTTCAAGATTTGCCAGTGAATTATATGTTGCCTCAAATTATGATCCTCATATTAAAACCCACTGTTTTCCATCTTCTGTTAATTTTATTCACTTTGTAAATTCTGCACATTGCCTAAACAACAGACAATGCCATGATGAGCAAGCATTTCTTTAGCTGTATACAGTCAAGGTTATTTTTAATCAGGCTATGCAGTTTACTTGCAGTATCGATTATCTGAATTTCATACATCAGGTTCACGAGGAGATTTAATTGGATTGATTTCTTGCTTAGAGGTGCTGGAGAACATTAAGTCTTTTTGGGCTTCAGCTCTTTTCAGCCATTTATTTTTTATCGCTTCCAGTCGATATTCTGCTTTGCTGCTAAGCAGCTGTTCCACAGCTGTCAAACCCTTGGTTCCCTCCCTTTTAAACTGCATTACATTATAGAAGAGAATAAACAGCAGTGTTTCTCCACCTAGGCACCTGGAAGATGGGTGGACTTGCTGGCTGGGGAATTCTGGGAGTTGAAGTCCACCCAAGTCAAGAAATGTTCTTGAAAGTATTGCTTCCTCATCTGTATAGAGTAGTACAAAAATGTTGTACATAGCTATCTTCCACTACTTGAGTGGCTGTCACAGAGAAGCAAATGCAATCCTAAATTGCATTAACAGAAGGATGCAATCAAGATCAAGTGAATAAAGCCTTAGTAAGAGCACACCTAGAGTACTGCATCCAATATTGGTCACCACAATATAAAAAAGATGTTGAGACTCTAGGAAAAGTACAGAGAAGAGCAACCAGGATGATTAAGGGACTGGAGCCTAAAACATATGAAGAATGGTTATGTCAGCATTCCAGGGAACCTCCATTCTAATCAATAACTCCTTTTTGTTCCTACACCACACTCCATAACCTTGAACTAAACAAAATAATTCCAATTTGTCTACTTAGAGCTACTCAATAAAAATCACCCCCTCTCACTTTCTCAAGCTATGTGGCAATGATGAATAAGGATTCCAAAGCTGATAGGTTACAGGAACTAGACATGGCTAGTCTAGTGAAGAGAAGGACCAGGGGAGACATGATAATAGTCTTCCAATATTTGAGGGGCTGCCACAGAGAGGAAGGGATCAAGCTATTTTCCAAAGCACCCAAAGGCCAGACAAGGAATAATGGATGGAAATGGTACAAGGAGAGATTTAACCTGGAAATAAGGAGAAACTTTCTGACAGTGAGAACAATCAACCAATGGAACAGAAGTTGCCCTTGGAAGTTGTGGGAGCGCCATTACTTGAGACTTTCAAGAAGAGACTGGACTCCCATATGTCAGAAATGGTGTAGGGTCTCCTCCTTGGACTAGATGACCCACAAGGTCCCTTCCAACTCTGATTATCTGTTATCTGTTAAGAGGAGGTTGACATATTCTCCAAAGCATCTGAGGGCAGACCAGAAGTAATGGATGAAAGCTCCTTAAAGAGAGATCCAACCTGGAACTAAGGAGAATTTTCCTAACACTGCGAACAATTAAACAGTGGGATGGCTTGTCTCCTGAAGTTGTAGGTGGGTTATTACTAAAGGTTTACAAGAAGCGATTGGACAATCTGCTGAATACCATCTCTGCTTCTGATCCTATAACTCTATATTTTATGTGTCTTCAATCAAGTTTTAGGGGACGAATGTTTATGTGGTGGAGATGACCCACCATGGAGACGAGTGTGACCCAGTAAATTTGTTCAAGTATTTGAACCTCATTCTACACCATATCTTCTTGTCTCTGAGTAAAACTGGCTCATTTCCAACAATCCGCTTTAGAGTGGAGTAAATCACTGATTCATTTCAGGACAGAAAAACAGTGACTTAAAATCTGGAACTCAAACCTCTCTGCCTGGGGAGCTTGCCAATCGCTATTTCAAATGACAATCTGTTGTATATCTTGTTCAGTTCTGCACATAATGGTTTTCTTCTTCCTTGCCTGTATAAGAATATGTGTGTGTTTTCATGCAAGGCTATTTTAAATGTTCCCATTATGCATGAATACATATGCTTCAAGGCAAAAAAATTCTTTAAAGCAATTTCAAGTCATGACTGTTTTACACATCCATAGGAAACCCAACATTTTGCTTTTTCAGAAGGACACAACAGGAAAGTCATAATCAAGTGGTCATGGTACAGAAATTCTACATTTTCAATAGCAGACAAAACGTACTTTCAATATCGTTTTCATTTTCTGCCTAGTATTGCATCAGGGCTTTGCTTTGCTTTAGTTTTTCTACATGATCAGTTATCTTCAGTAAGCAAATATTTGTTTAAATCAGTGTTTTGCAATCTCATCACTTTTATGATTTTCTCCTGGCTGGGGAATTCTGGGAGTTGAAGTCCACCCATCTCAAATGCTCTGACACTGAAAAATACTGGTATTCCTTGATTTATATCCAGTTTGTTCTCACCCAATGTCAGATCCGTGTATCTGCTATTCTTCAATGGAAGAAGGGGGGAGGGAAGTTGGTATAAGTAATCCTCTTTGATGTAACCTGAATATATTAAATCTTATAATGAATTTGTATAGCCTACACATGATATACAACTGAAGGTCGAGGGCCAGATGTCCAGAAACCTATCACCTCTTGAAGAGACAGCAAGGGCAGAAGGGACCATAAAAATTCCAGCTCCAGAAGATAAGCCCTGAGAAACTCTTAAAAAGATCGTTCCCAAAGAAGGGGAGGGGGGAATTAATATGTTGGGTCTTTGTTTGACAAAATACACATCAAGATTAAGGGAGGGGTCCTAACTTCCCTTATCTACCACTGCATGCCTGGGAGCCGTTAGACTTTGCTTTGAATCCTGCTGGAATCATCTCATTTCAATAAATAATTCCTTTTGAAACATCCAGTGATCAGAAGTTCATTCTTTTCGGTTGAATGGGAAAAATCCAGTAGCTGACACCCAAACCTTGTTCCGAAAAAAAAGAAAAAGAGAGAGAGAGAGAGAGGGGGGAGGGAGGGAGGAGGGAGGGAGAGAGGAGAGAGAGAGAGAGAGAGAGAGAGAGAGAGAGAGAGAGCCTGGGCGATGAGATTAACAGTAATAGTGCAGACTTTGTAAAGATGCTTGGCAACTGACTCATGTTTTTGATTATGGGGGAGGAAAGGGCCCTGATTCCCTTCATTAGCTGCAGCTGAGAACAGAGTGTTTAAAAAGGGAGGTTGCACATAGCAACTTGTTGGAAGCAAAATGTGAGTTATTTGTTATTGTCGAGGCTTATCTGGGTTTCTGATATATTCCCAATTGTGTATGTTTTGCTGGCCTTTCAAGTCTGGAATTCCTTCTCCTGCCCTGTTGAGTTAATCACCGCAGCGTGGCTTGCGTGGATTTTTATTTACGGTTTGTATGTTTTCAGACTAAATTTCCTCCACTTAAAACTCTTGGGAGAGTTTTTTCTCCAGCTGAAGGTAACTTGGACATTGTGGGCAAAGTTGGAGGTACTAAAGGGACTCTTCTTACTTATGTGACTGTGTTGCCTTTGTGCCACGCCTCAGGTCATCACACCTTCTTCAGTGTGACAGGCTTAAATATCTAATTCCTGAGCTAACATGACTGGAGGAGGAATTCTGGGAGTTGAAGTCCACAAGTCTTAAAGCTATCAAGTTTGAAAACCCCTAGGGCAGACAGTGTTATAATATATTTTGAGATCCAAAACTAAGATGCGGCTTTGAAATCACTATCAATGCAGCAATGCAGACCGTAAGAGCAGAATGAAGCCAGCAGTGACAACGAAGGGAAAACAGTAAGATTCCCCAACAGAATGATATCTAGGAAAAGATGTTTAGCTACCCTTAGTAATCAGGTATAGGAAAAGTCCTTTTCTTCTGTACCATTTTAAGTTAGAGCAGCATGTCCAGAGAAAAAAAGGCTTTTTCATCCAAAGGGTACCATCACTCTCTCTTTTTGAAGACTTTTTAAAGGCATTGCAGCATAATTATTGCACTAACTTCAATTCTAGTTGTAAGAATGGCAGAGTCAATTGGAAATTGGGCAGTCATTCATTAAATTAAGTTAAATTTAAATTAAATCAACTTAAGTTTAAATTAAGTCAAGTTAAATTTAAATTAAATCAAGTTAAATTTGAATTAAATTAAATAGACTATCTTTCCCCAATTACATCTACTGAGCCACCAAAGCGGGGAGGCATGGGAGGTTACAGATCCTCACTCCTAGGGAGATGCATCTAATGGAACAAAAAAGAAGGACCCTTCGCTGTTGAACATCATCCCTGCAGAAATTAGATTGATCTCCACCTTGGTATTCTTTCCAAATGCCCTGAAGACACAGTTTTGCCACTGGGCCTGTGGACTCCAGTATCAGGCACAAATAACCAGACTTCCATGTATAAGGTTCAAACTCACTACTTTATTGTATTCTGCCTATTATACAGGAATCTTCTCGGATTGCCAGCTTCAGCCTGGGAACAAATAGATAAGATTCTATGGAACTTAAGTGAGGTTCATCTGGCCAGTGGTAGAATTCAAATTTTTTTACTGCTGCTTCTGTGGACATGGCTTGGTGGGCATGGCATGGCTTGGTGGGCAGGTTTGGTGGGCGTGGCAGGGGAAGGATTCTGTAAAATCTCCATTCCCACCCCACTCCTGGAGGAAGGGTATTGCAAAATCCCCATTCCCTCCCTACCCCACTAACCTGCTTTCCAGCTCTGTTTTCCTGTGCAGGGCAACAAAAGAAGACCCAGCTGATCAGCTGGGACTCGGGAGGCAGAGAATAGATGGGAGTGGGACCAGTCAGAGATGGTATTTGCCAGTTCTCAGAACTACTTAAAATTTCCACTATCGGTTCTCCGGAACTGGTCAGAACCTGCTGAATACCACCTCTGCATCTGGCCCTCTTGCAGCTGCACAAGAACTCGAAGCTAATCAAGTGTTTGAGGCCTTCCCCGCTGCCAGACTGGGTGTTTCCCAACACCCAAGGTAATATGGAGCCCATCAAGTGGTTGGTTTGATTGTTGTCATGGGGAGGGAAGGTGAGGGTTATTGGGTTTAATACTGGAGTCGCTGTGAGTTGTGCAATAATATATTTTTTTCTTAAAAACTAATGATTAAATTAAATTAGATTATTAAATTAAATATTAAATTATTGTTGCATATCCTGCCCCTGCCTGATTACAAGACTCAAAGTGAATGCACTAATCAGAGGTGCTCTGCACCCTGGAAATAATCCAGGGGTTATTTTACAGGGACTTTCAACATTCACAACAATTTTAGGTCTCAAATTGCTTGTGGTTCACAGTGCTGTTAAACAAAACACAGATCTCAAGTCTAAAAGGGGTAGTATTTGGTACAAACCAAGAGTTCAGTAACATACAAACATTCCAACTTGTTTTGCTATTAATACAAAGGCATCAAATACAAAAGAATAAAGTCCAATGTCTATTAAAGTTTTAAAGCAGTCCATTAGCAACCCTCTAAAGAGAAAATAACTGCCTTCATGTCTTAAGCAAAAATACATGTTTGGTGATAAATTAACGCTCATGTGTCAAAATAATTACTAGAAGCTACTTCTGTCTGCCTTAAACTTCTCCTCAAGGACTTGTACTTTGGTCTTTCTTTCTTTTTTTAAAAGCATTGATTTTTCTCTCTCTTAAAAAAAAAAAAACCTCATGTCCTGGAAGTTAAAAATAGATGCCATTTTAAAAGTAACTTTATGACTGTTGGTAACAGGAAATGGCCTGGGTTGGATCCTTGAGTACAGGATTAGACTAGCCTGAAAGTGCAATTTTATTTTAATGAACCTCGGGGAATTGAAATTATAAGCCTTTCTTATAACAAAAGCAGTTTTTTCACACCTCCATTTAAAACAGGACACATTCTACTGCTTGGTCCAAAGACTATATCATAAGCAGAGTCAACTGATCTCAAAGTTATGGGACAACACCTTTTCTGATATAAAACCACATAGAGCAGTGATAAGTAATCCTGTGCAGGTCAGGGCCATCCTTAATTATTTAAGGGAGAAGAACTGAGGATTTCAGAGGTTGGAGCAATAGTAAAAGTAGAGAGAATTACCGTGCATGTTGCTACTTCTAGGAGTCAATGAATATAAAAAGCCTAGATTACTTTCTAGGACAGTGTTTTTCAACCTTAGCAAGTTTATGTTTTGAGGACTTCAACTCCCAAAATTCCTCAACCACCATGCTGACTGAGGAATTCTTGGAATGGAAGCAGGGATGGGATTGTACCAGTTCAGACCGGTTTGGTGGAACCGGATGTTAAATTTACACCTGGTTCACCAAACCAGTATTTGAACCGACTGGCTGGCCCCGCCCACCCCACCCTGCCCCTCCAAGGAGTCTCCATACAGCCCATTTTTGATGCAGGTAAGTGCAGGATCTGTGCGGAGGCTCTGGGAGGAGGAAAAATTGGTCTTCCAGAAGCCTGGAAAGGGACCTGTTTCCGGCTTCCAGAGGGCCTCCAGAGCCCAGAAGAGGCCATTTTCGTCCTCCCAGAGGCCTGAGGGAAGTCTCTGGACCCTTCGGAAGGTGAAACTGGCCCTACCGGAAGTACCAGAAGTCATGAAATGGGCCTGTTTCTGGCTTCCAGAGGGCCTCCGGAAGCCAGGGGAGGCCATTTTCGCTCTCCCAGAGGCCCGAAGGAAGCCTCTGGACTCTTGGGAAGGGGAAAAGTTCCGGTAGGCCACAGCCACCCAACAACTAGATAGAGAACTGGTTGCTGGGATTTTTGAATCTCACCCCTGAATTGAAATCCACAAAACATAAACTTGCTAAGGTTGAAAAACACTGCTCTAGGACACCACTTCTTTTGTGCAACCATGAAGATCTGCAGAAGAACCCTCTTTTTTTGGCCTATCCCATTGCTGTCTTTCTGGCACACAGGAAAATCTTTCCTCGGAAGCTGTATTTGATCTTCTATCAAACTCGGTAATTTAGAAAAGCCACTAGACCTTTAATAATTATGTGATGATTTTTAATTTTGTTTTAACATTTTCAATCCTGCTGTTTCATTTTATTAGCTGCTTTTAATAGTCACTTCAAGGGAAATGATGATAAATGGGCATCATCAAGCCAGTGATTGCACGGAAGGTTTTTCTCTAGAATTATCTTTCTCTAATCTGAACTTTTAGCTCTTCCAATAGAATAACTGTATAACTGATTCCACCCACCCTGGTCAGGCTCTTCTTCTCCCTTCCACCATTCCCAGCATTATAATTTTTTAAAGAGAGTGATGACTTTATATAATAGGTCTAAAATATGATAACTTGAGCCTAGTAATTTGTACCTCAAGTGAGAACTCTGACTTATCTATATATATAAAAGCATAAAACCACTCACGCATCATCACAAAATCTGCAGAACCGTAAAGCCTACAAACTTGAAATTTGGCATGTATGTTCCTCTTGGCTTCTAGGTGCTCACTAAGAAAGGATTTTTCGAAATGACCATCAGAGCATTAGTAATTCATGTATTATTATTAACATGCTCTGATGCTAAGGACTTCTATTCCCCCTCCCCACCTGAAAAGCAATCTGTTCCAAATGCAAAACACAAGCAGGGGAGAGGAGTTTCAGTTTCAGTTTTAGTTTCACAGCACCAAGCAGCTTTAGTATAGTACAGTTGAGCTAAGCCACGCCCAGGCTCCTTGCTGTCTCCTTCTTGCTCACACAGCAAATACTGTTTCAGTTTCCAAACAGCCCTCAACTCTCTCACACACTGACAGGAAGCTAGCCAGATGAATATAGATAGATGCTGGTAGGCAGAGTCAGATTACTCCCACTTATTTTCCTCCCCCCAAACTAAGCCCGACCACATACTTTAATAGCAAAGCATGGGTATCGAGCTAGTTTGATGATAAATTGTTTTCTTGGTAATCCATAGTATCTTGAATCTTGTGCAACACCGAAGTTGAAAGATGACAATATTCTTTCTTTCCTATTTCTTCAAAGTCCAACTTTCACTTTCATAAAATGCCACACCATTGCCTGCACGATTGTGATCCTTGTGGGTAAAAGACATATCACAACCTCAGTATAACATTTTTAAAGCCTTCATTACTAATCTACCAAGTGCTAACGTGTGGCATATTCTTGACTTTTAGTTACTTGACAGCTGATAGTTGATCCTAAAAATCAGAAGATATCCCCAACTCAATACCTGTCATTGGTTTGGCTTTTTATATTTAATCTTAGTTCCATTTTTCACTATGCTGCTTAAATTTTAATTATTAGAGCTTGAAGATCATTTGCATTTTTAGTTATTAAAATAATGTCATTAGCACAGCACACATTATTGATGTTTCTGCCTCCTATTTTAAATCCACATTCATCTTCTTCTAATCCAGCTTCCTTCAATATGCATTTGGCATATTGCTTAAATAAATAAGATGATTTACATCTTTGTATGATTCTTTTGTCAATCTCGAGCCAGTTATTTTGCAATGTTCTGTTCAGACTGTGGCTTGATCACTTCCAATAGGGTTGCAACTGAGTGCCTCTCCAGATTGGATGACATTCACATTCCTGGAAAATCCACTTAGGGTTAGGGTAAGGTCTCTATGAATTCAGACACGTAAAGGGATATCACCAATGGATTCAGAACCCATCAGTATGGTTAAAAGGCTGCATAAATTTCAAGCCGGTCTGATGTACATTACCTTGGAAAATACATGGGAAAAACAACATTCATGAAAAATCCACTTATGGTTAAGGTTAGAGGTTAATTCAGAGCACAAAATGGACATTGCCCATGGATTTGAAGCCCATTGGTATGGTTAGGAAGGTGCGTAATTTTAAAGCCAGCCTTATGTACATTTCCTGGCAAAATACATGGGAAAATACTATTTGCAGAAAATCTTCTCAGGGCTAGGATAAGGTTTTCATGGATTTGAAAGCAAAATGGACATCACCTATGGATTCAGAGGCTATTGGTATGGTTAGGAGGGTGCACACTTTTCGAGCTGGCCTGATCTACATTTCCTGGCAAAATACATAGAAAAATCCCACTCCGGAAAAATCCACTTAAGGTTAGGTCACTGCTAATTCACGAGCAAAATGGACATCGCCAATGGATAAGGATGTAAGAAATGTACATTTCCTGGTAAAATACATGGGAAAATCCCATTCTAAGAATTCCCATTCCCAGAACCGGCACCCAATATAGACAAACCCCATTAGGTCCCCAACCCCCCCCAACCCTCCCCCCCACCCCCCCCCCTGGAAATCCCCATTCAGGCAGAAAATCCCCCCCTTCCTAGGGTTAGGTCTCTTTATCTTTTTTTCTTAAAACCCATGTATTCACAACTATGATCCCATTATCTTAACTTTAAAAATCAACAAAATAAATAATTCGGAGAGCGAAATGGACATTGCCAATGGATTTGGAGCACATTGGTATGGTTAGGAAGGTGCATACTTTTCAAGCAGGCCTTATGTACATTTCCTCATAAAATACATGGGAAAATTTACGTAGGTTTAGGTTTAGGTCATCATGAATTCGGAGAGCAAAATCGACATTGCCAATGGCTTCAGAGCGCATTGGTATGATTAGGAGAGTGCATACGTTTCGAGCTGGCCTTACGTAGATTTCCTGGGAAAATACCTGGGAAAATCCCATTCCAGAAAAATCCATTTAGGGTTAGGATTAGGTCACCATGAATTCAGAGAGCAAACTGGACATCGCCAATGTATTCGGAGCACATTGGTATGGTTAGGAGGGTGTATACTTTTTGAGCTGCCTTTATCTACATTTCCTGGCAAAATACATGGGAAAATCCTATTCATGGAAAATCCACTTAGGGTTAGGTCTCCGTGAATTCGGAGAGCAAAATGGACATCGCCAATGGATTTGGAACTTTAGGAGAATGCATAATTTTTGAGCCTGCCTTATCTTTGTTTCTTGGTAAAATATATTTCTTCTGTTGCTTGACATAGTTCTATAGATATTTTATCAAGAACACTGATAAATCTTGATCTTCAAATACTGGAGGTTTCTTAACTGTTGACATGTCTACCATAAGTAGTCTTTCCACCTTTGTTTGATAATCTTTGAATCAATTGCTATTTATCCTATCCTTTGGCTTTCCAGTTCAAAGTTGGAATTTGGAGATATTTTAGAAGTCTTTTTTTTGCTTTCCTATCTGTTCTAAAAGAAGAGAATATATGGAGCCCAGGGATGAACTTTGGAGTCCTTTATGTCCCTAAACTTGGTTGTTTGCTTACAGAAGTTTAATCACCTGTCTAGGTAACATCATAAATGCTGCTACCTAGATGGATAATGAAACATCTACAAGCAACAACCAAAAGCAGAAACACCAAGGACTATATCTTTCATATCTGTTTAACTCAAATCAAATCTATAATTCGGTTCAGATTTTCAGGGCTTGGGTAATGCTTTTTCCCCTTTGCTTCTTAGGTAATATTTTAGACATTATCAGAGCTAGTTTGGTGTAGTGGTTAAGGCATCAGGTTATAAACTTGGAAACTGTGAGTTCTAATGCCATCATAGATACAAAGCCAGCTGAGTGTCCTTTGGCCTCTCTCAGAATAGGCAAGAAGATTTTTTTTTTTAAAGTTTTATATTAATACGTTCTCATACTTCTCACCTCAAAATGAAAAAAAGAAACCATTGGAATTAAACAATGCAGATCCTGGAAATAAAAAGAAGGTTCATCAGCTGCACATGTTTGTGAAGCCATAGTTTCAACCTTATTCTCATTGTTGTGAAACAGAGGACAAATCACCATTGCCATGTATAACACTTTATCATACTTTGTTTTCTACCTTAGAAGAAGTGCACGTTTTATCATTGAATATCATTTTCTTTCATTGGGTGAGTAATATTTTGCAAGGAAACACACTGGATTTTCTGTAGCTTTCTCATCAATAACGAAGAGCAATTGCAAGCAGGTTCTCCTTTATTTGTGCTCATCTTCCTTGGTCTCTGCTTTCTAAATGAGCTACACTCACTAGGAACTATGAGAATTATTGCACAATAGATTTTGAATTATCATCTTTAGTACATCTTTATAGATTATTAATTCTTTCACTAAAAAAAGAACCCTTAAAAATTATTTCAACCTACTGGTACTTCCTAAATCACTTTTCCTAACATACATTTCTTCCCAGAGTGGTGAGAAAAGATTTTACCTGAACTCTTCAAACACAATAAAAAAAATGTCCAGATCACAATCCAAACAAAAAGAGAAAGTTAGATCATCATATTTAATATGTGACACTTAATTTCATGCTCTGTTTCTTCTCCTGTGCCAAGAAGAAAAAAGGTATATCACAGTTTCAATAATAGTAATAATCAAAACAAAACAAAACAAAAAATGATAGCTTGTGCAGTATTTGAATGCATGTTCCAGAAATGGGGAACATCAGCACTCAAGTAACAGACAAACTCTTAATAACTATGCAAAGTTTAACCTGTGATTTTGTAAAATATTTCTACAATACTTTCTATGAAATATGCTTTTGCAAGATCAATGTACTCCCAGGCATTTCCACATCTTTATTTACTGTTATTTCTTTCCCCTTCAACCCAACCATCTGTACTTCAAGATGGCAAAAAATTGAAGCACAATGTTGGAGCAACAAGCAATAGTTTGGTTCACATATTGCAACTTTAGTCTTTTTAAAGAGGTATCAATAGTCAAACCTGACCAACCAACAGGGAAGCCAATGTGATTTGATGAAAATCAATTGTACAATGGGTAGCCCATTTGAAAAAGAGTGAGAACAATTAACCAGTGGAACAGCTTGCCTTCAGAAGTTGTAGGTGCTCCATCACTGGACGCTTTTAAGAGGAGACTGGACAGCCACTTGTCTGGAATGGTATAAGGTTTCCTGCTTGAGCAGGACATTGGACTAGGAGACCTCCAAGGTCCCTTCCAACTCTGTTATTCTGTTTATTAGAGCCTCCTATATTGGAGCAACTTAACAACCATGTTACTAACTCAACAACTGCAGTGGTTCACTCAACCATTGTAGCAAGAACGGTCATAAAATGGGGCAAAATTCACTTAACTGTCTTGCTTAGACCATATTTTATTCCAATTTCATTTAAAATTGTATTCTATCCAATTCCACTTTAAATTCCTTTTATCAAATTGTAGTAATTATTTATTTCTGGAATTCTGCACTTTGATATGGCCCAAGAGCTAATCAATAAAGATTGAACTGAATTGAATGAAAACCAAACTTAATGAAAACCAACTATGTTGCTAAATTAACAACTGCAGCAATTCACTTAACAACAGTGGCTAGAAAGGTCATAAAATGGGGAAAAACTCACTTAACAAATGACTCACTTAACAACAGAAATGTTGGGCTCAATTGGAGTTATAAGTTGAGGACTACGTGTATGAGTCGGATCAAAAGAGATCAAGAAGCCCTTAAAGAAGAGAATTAAGTATTTGACACCCAACCAACAAAGCATAGTTTTCTTCTGCTGATTAGATTTCAGACTAATTACACTAGATTCAATTTTAAATCGTCATATACATCTTACCAGGATCATTTTTAGATGACACAAAATGTTAAGATTTCTGAGTATATGGTCATAGCTCAGAGCAGTATTAAAAAAATTGGAAGGCGGAATACCGAAACTTGAACTTGCTCCATTGCTAAGAGTTCTTTGGAAGAAGGAGAAGATAAACTGTAGAAAACAATGATGTCATCATGCTCTCAAAAAGAAATTTTGCCATCTGCCTGATACAGAGCAAAAGCACCCACACCATGGAGAAGCGTAGTTGAATAGCAGTTTTCAGGACCATGGACAGATCACTTGGGAGGGAACTCCAGTCATTTACCTATTTCTATGAACAAACTTGCCTGTCATCATAACATACACACTTACACACACAAAAGCCCATTTCCCAATAAGGCCTTTTACGCTCCCATTCATTGTATAAAACTTTCTCTGTTTTTAGAAACCCCATATGGCAGGACACGTTGGTGCAGGTGCAACAGCCACCCCAAAGCTCTGATCCTGCACTGTATAACAATATGGAAGTGCTTTGCCTACATGAGGCCAAAGGAAGTGCTCTAAGACAGCCATCCAAAGGGTAGATGCAGAGGCACCTGTGGTCTTCAGCCTATGAAGGAGGAAAGTTGGACAGGTTGCTTGAAAAACACTTCTGGAGAAAGCATCAGTCATTCTTGGACAGTCTGTTAAAAGCTGCATTGCTGGTTTCATGTCCAAGAGAAATATAACATTTGGCCAGGTGATTAAGAGAATCGGAGAAAGCAACAAGAAATCCAGAAGTTAATATCCACCAAGATATCCAGACGTGTTGAAGAAATCAATCACAGTCAGGGGAATATACCGCTGCCTTTCTCCAATAGTTAGTATAATTGTCTGCCTATTAGATTTCCACCTGAAAGTTTTTTAGAAGCTCAGGCCAATTTATATGGAAATTTCCCTTTGTTCAAGCTTTCCTGAAAGGTAGACTGAGCCGAGAGTGAGAAATTGACCCAAAGTCATTCATTGAGTTCTCACATCCTAACATTTTAATCACAAAATCACACTAAGAACTATGATGAGGACTTCCATTCTCTTTTCAGAGGTTAGAGTTTAGATTTAGGGTTAGGTGTATGTTCTGTCAACCCTGTGCTGACCTGCCCAAAGTCATTTTTGACCGCTTCAGTGTTGCCATACAGGAGCTGAGGGATAGGGCGTGGGGATTTGAAATAGAGGAGATCTTGTAGCCAAAACAAAATACTTTCTCTTGGGAACCAAGGACATTCTCACACCTGGTCGGAGAAAGGCAGAGTGATGCTGCCCAGTTGCCAGACCACACTGTGATTGGACCATGTGACTGAGAAAATAGAATTTTTTTACTTTTAATTAGGTGAAAACTGTGGGGGTCTTCAGAGTCGGTTTTCATCAGATCACTGCCAATATGATATTTCCAATAAAGCTGTTCTTTGAGGAATTCACCTGCCTAGTTTTGCTTGCTATGGGATTATTACTTGGAACCTTGATATATTTCTTTGCAAACCAATTGTTACCTGGATAACTTTGCTATGTTCCATGTCCTTATGCTTATCATTCTCGATACTCATGCATCAGAGGTGGTATTCAGCAGGTTCTGACCAGTTCTGGAGAACCGGTAGTGAAAATTTTGAACCTGCAAATACCACCTCTGACCGGCTCTACCCCCATCTATTCTCTGCCTCGCAAGTCCCAGCTGATCATCTGGATCTTCTTTTGTTGCCCTGCACAGGAGAACGGAGCTGGAAAGCAGGTTAGTGGGGTGGGGAGGGAATGAGGATTTTACAGTATCCTTCCGCTACCACGCCCACCAAGCCACGCCATGCCCACCAAGCCACCCCACAGAACTGGTAGTAAACATGTTTGAATCCCACCACTGGCGTGCATGTCCGCTTATCACTCTTAGAAGGGTTGAGCATTTAGAGTTTGAAGCACTGAAGCTCTGGAGAGAATGAAAAGCTTTTTCTCAGGACTTAAGAATATAGAATAACAGAATTGGGAAGGACATTGGAGGTCTTCTAGTCCAACCTTCTGTTCGAGCAGGAGACTTATACCATTTCAGATAAATGGTTGTCCAGTGTCTTTTTGAAAGCCTCCAGTGATGGAGCACCCACAATCTCTGAAAGCAAGCTGCTCCGAAGGCTGATTAGGATATTTCTCCTTAGTTCTATATGCAATTCTAGTTCTGGCCACGCCTAACCTATTATCTCTAAATGCTATTAACCCTATAACATGTCTACATCCCTAACCGATTCCAACCCTCACCTGGTGCCACCTTCACCATGTCTTAACTCAATGCTTAATTACTACCTATATGTGCCCCAACCCCCTCAAACAATATGCACCACATCAATACATGAAAAAGCCATTTCCAGCCCCGCAGTTGTTTCAGAATCCATCCTTCAGCTCACAGCTCTGCTGAGTCATTCTAAAGCAACCTTCAACACCATCTGCTAGCACACCAGTAGCAATGCAGATCTGGCGTCAGCAGAGCTAAGGTGATATTCTCCACTGCCAGCTGACTTTCTGCGAGGTGTGTTCATAGTGAACTTGGAGCCTGATAGGTTGCTTCTCTACTTGGTTAGTTTCCATCCATTCTTGCTTGTCTTGCCTTTTGGTGCTTTGTGGGAAATAATTTGACACCCTCATCTTTGTAGGAGCCCCTTTTCATAATTGCAAGAGAAGATCTTAAAAATCCCCATAACCACACCATGGTCACAATCCCCTTTAAACCCCAACATGGTTTAAAACTAAACTTATTATTACAACCACCCTTTCAACAACCTAATATGCAGTCTAGACCTGGGTCCATGTCTTCCTCTTAGCCTGAATCAGTTGCAGAACTAGATGCTGAAGCGGTATTTCGACTGCTGGCTCTTCCTTGTCCCTAACAGAGCCTTGGTTGCTCTCAAACTGAAAATCAGGACAAATGGGGAAGCTGAATTTTTCTGAACACTGAATTCAGCCTTCATTGTTCTCGGCAGTTGCACAGAACTGTAGAAAACACCCTCAGCATTTAGAGCAAATTGCTAAAGTCACTCTTTTGAGTCTGAGACAATGATTTTGCTCCTCTCGTGATTAAGTTGTTAAAGGAAAAATGAGAAGTGAGAATTGGTATACTGGATTCTGAAGGACATGACATTTGATTTTCTACTCCAGTATATTGACAGTTAGAGCTAAAGGAAATTAATCCACCACTTTTCTCTTGCTTTTGTTGGTCACCGGGAGTCCTCCAACTCCTTTTGAGATAAGCAAATAATAGATGGCAATGTATGTCATGTAATTCTTTGCTCACTTAATTGGATTACTTCAGACTCAACCCTACAGATCAATTGCAGAAATGCAAGAGTTGCAGGAGGCAGAAAAGCATCTCTCTCTTTCATCCTGGAGCCTAGAGTTGGAAGCTGCTTTCTTGACAAACCACAAAAAATCATGTAGAGTCTAAGACAGACAATGGAGCAGTGATTAATATCAAAACTGTACAAAAGGTGACAAAAATGCATTAGAGTAAAACCTCACTTTTTCAAACCGATGGGGAAGAAAAAAAGGTGTCTGCTAAAGCGGAATGTCCATTAAATTTGAATTTAATGATGAAAATCAGGACATACAGAATGGAGAGGCTAAATTTTCCTGCGTGTTGGATTCAATGCCCATTGTTCTCTGCAGTTGTAGAGAATCACAGAGTATGTTCTAAGTCCATTTGCAGCAAATGACTTAAAGTTTTAAAGTCTGATACAAAGATTTTATTCCAATTGTGATTAAGTTGTATCTAGGTAAGTTATCTAATTTTCACACATTTCTTGTAAAATGTCTGTATTTTTGGACATAAAAAATGTCCAGTTTGATGTACTGATTAAGGCATTAGGGTAAAAGCGGGGAGGCTATGAGTTCTAGTCCCACCTTAAGTACAAAGCCAGCTGGATGACCTTGGGCTAGTTGTTCTTTCTCAGCCCTAGGAAGCAGGCAATGGCAAACTACTTCCAAACATTTTGTCAAGGAAGCTGCAATAGCAGTAGAACTTAGACTTATATACTGCTTTATAATGCTTATCAGCCCTCTCTAAGCAGTTTACAGAGCCAGCATATTGCCCCCAACAATCTGGATCCTCATTTTACTGACCTTGGAAGGATTGGAAGGCTGAGACAGGGATCGAACTCCTGCCAGTGAGCAGAGTCTGCCTTCAATATTGCATTCTAACAACTGTGCCATCACATATCTGTCTAGGCAATTGCTAGGAGTCAATCTCACTCAAAGATAGATAGATAGATAGATAGATAGATAGATAGATAGATAGATAGATAGATAGATAGATAATAGATAATAGATAATAGATAATAGAATAGACAGACAGAAAAGATAGATAATAGATAATAGATAATAGATAGATAATAGATAGGATAGATAGATAATAGATGATAGATAGATAGATTGATAGATAGATAGATAGATAGATAGATATAGATACACAACTTGACCCAAAAGCAATTTCACCAAAACAAAGAACTGATATGAATATACTCCACTTTCATATCATGTGCCATTTGCTACAAAATTAACCCAAAATTTAACACGTGATTCCCAATACAATCTGGGGATGAATTAACCTGAGTCCCCTTGACTCCATCTCATTCCAAATGGATGTGGCATTACCTTAAAAATAATTTTAACTACAGTAAAATGAACATGGTCCAGGCTAAGTTTACCACCTCTCAAAGGAAGAGTAATTAGGTTATTCTTACATCACAAGCATATTTCTAGTTAGGAACATGACCATCTTGCTAGCCATAGCAAAATTAAGTAGAAAGTTGCTGTATTTTATTATAGTGTCATTGACTGGTTATTCTTTCCAGGAAATTCATAACAGTGCACACGCAACAATTCAATACACAACATTGCCTGTATGAAATAGTTTAGGATGAAAAACAAACCAGCTTCCAAACAAGTCCAAATTAGAATGGGAGAAAATTTTAACTTAGTAAATTTATTTTTTCCACAGAATCCAATTTGTCACAATGAAACATTAATGGACCTCCTCCAATCTGGGTACATGACTGTGATGGGATTTCAATGTAGCATGCATTTCCCCACCAGGTCTTGCTTGTTCTTCGCTTTCAGTCATGCAACTCATAAACTACAGCTTTCAAACCAAACAGACAATACAGGAAGCAAAATCAAATTATTTCTCTTCCTCTTATTACTCACAGTGATGTATAGAGATATGAACCTAGCCTGTTTCTGATTATTTTGTGTCTCTTCATCTTCTGGCAATTTGTTTGCCATCACCGAAATGTGATGCTTGCATAATGTAATCGATATCTAAAGAAGATGTGGAACTTTAAGACTAACAAACTCATTTATGTACTTATTTATCAACTGCAGTGATTCACTTAACGATTGTGGCAAGAAAGGTCATAAAATGAGACAAGAATTTAACAAATGTTTCACTTAACAGCAGAAATTTTGGGCTCAATTGTGGTCATAAGTCAAGGACTTACGCAAATGTAAAAAGTCCATCTCATTTCATTCTTTAAAAAAAAAACGAACTATCAAAATTCATTTATGCACTTCCATGTAGAGTTTTGAAAGCAAAAAA
Source organism: Notechis scutatus (assembly GCF_049901735.1). Classification (NCBI taxonomy): domain Eukaryota; kingdom Metazoa; phylum Chordata; class Lepidosauria; order Squamata; family Elapidae; genus Notechis; species Notechis scutatus. Next base: position 193,478,791 of record NC_142011.1, read on the forward strand.
AAAAAAGCAACCACAGTCATTAATATTCAGTGAAAATCCCATCCAATCATTTCTGACACCAGCAATAATAAACTGATCAGTTCAACAATAGCTCAGCAGAGAAAACTGGAATGTGACAAAACAAAAAGGAGGCTCTGACATGTGACAGTGGAAGAGAGAATTAATGCAACACGTCTGTAATTTAGAGATAAAGGAAATATTTCAAGTGATGTCTCATATTCTGGAACAGCAATGTAAATATACTTTGCGCTAAGTACAAATGTGGGCTGCAAAAATAAGTTATCATTCTTTTCAAGCTTGGGAAATGGAACATTAATCTGCAAGTCCATTTGCCTCTTAAAATGACCACTTGTGCTGCACATGATCAAAATGTCAATCACCAAATTGTCATACATAATAGATGCAAAATCACAAAGGCATTGTCTTAATATTTGTCAGTATTCAAGCATTATACCAAGGATTAGATATCTGTTTGTCAGATAGCATAAGTCGGCTTTCCAATCGTACATTTTGACAAAGCTTTTTCTTGCAGTGATAACGGATGGAAGTTTTGGGTTTCTTTAAGTCAGGCCTTTCAGAGGCCACAAAATATTTGGAAGCCATTGGTATCTCTTGACAAGCACTTTGAATAAGAAAATCCACAGAAATACTTAACCAGAGCTGTGCATGTTTTATCGGCTTGCAGACCAGTTGCTAAAATTACAGTTGATCCAGTGGTGGGATTCAAATAATTTAACCACCAGTTCACCCAAGTTCAGGTTGGCTGTCGTGGGAGCCGTGGCCCATTCCTGTCCTTCAGCTCAGCCACACATGTGGGATGAGCCTCTCGTGACAGGCCAACTTAACCCTGGGAGAACCGGTTGTTAAATTACCCCTCCCCATGCTATCCAAAGTGGATCTTGGGCACTGCGCTGCAATAGAGAAACAGGCAACGGAGTGGCCAGTACAAGGGTAGGAGGAGGAGCAGGGAGAAGAAAGCGGGAAACCGACCTTCTCCTTCCCTCATGCCGGCTGCTCCATCACCTGTTTCTTCATTGCAGCGCAGTGCACAGGATCCACTTTGATAATGGGGGGATGGGTAATTTAACAACCAGTTTGCCCAAACTGGTGCAAACCAGCTGAATCCCACCACTGAGTATATCCAGCCTCCCAAAAATCTCAGATTGCATTTTAATTAAAGCTCGCTTCCTATCTTCATACAGCTTCAGAAATTGTGTTTCTTGTTTGGCTTAGAGGTTATAGTAGGCAGAACCAAAACTATGGGTCAAGCATAACTTTAAGGTATATTATGGGGGGGGGTTGTTTATTTACTTCTGTGTTCTAGATTAGCATCTTGTGTGAGTCCAATCTTTGTGGCTTATTTAAAAAAATCAAGTTAAAGCAAGCTTAGCCTAATTTAATGTGTGAAGTTGGAGGATATGATTCTTTCCACAATCTGATATCTTCTAAGTATATTGAGACCACAAATCCCAAAACTTCATCCAATGTAGCATTTTATATATTCAGTAAAGTCTGACTACAGAAAGGAAAATAATTGGCACTTCCTTTCTGACTCAGAAAGTTGGAAGGGCACAGCTGCAGGGAATTATTCAATGGCAATAGGTAGAATAGCCAATGATGCAGCCTGAAGACCTGGCAGCTTGCTAATTCCAGACAGATTTTCCTTAAATTTATTTAAAGTGCAGTCAGCATCAACACAGAATAGGAAAAATGCAGTGCCAATATTATGCAAGTAGTCAGGAGAGATAGCAGCACCTCTCTGACCTTGGCTGATATTTTAGAAAGCTAAGCAGAATCAGACTAGGTGAATATTTTGGATGGGATGCTGCCAAGTATTCTCATTGTGCTTATGATAAAGAACTTGAAAAATTTCCCAGAAGAAAGCAATGCCAAAAGAATTCCATGCTGTTGTCAAGAAATCAGTATAGAGCCAGATGCAGTGATGGTGAATCTATGGCATGTGTGCCACAGGTGGCACACAGAGCCCTCTCTGTGGACGCATGTGCTGTCACCCCAACTCAGCTCCACTGCACATGTGTGCACGCCTCCCACTGGTCACCTGGTTTTCGGGTCTCTGCCATGCATGCATGGGGGTGCGCTCATATGCAGGGGGCCCAAAAGGTTTGCCATCTCTGTGGTTAAGGCACCAACCAGGCTGGAAAGCAGGAGACCGTGAGTTCTAGCTTTGCCTTAGTCATGAAAGTCAGCTGGGTGACACTGGGTCAGTCATTCGCTCTCAGCCCAATCTACCCCTCGGGGTTGTTGTTGTGGGGGGGAAAGGGGAGGAAGAAGGTGTGTTGGATGTGTTCACCCTCCTTGAGTTATTTGCAAGAATAATAAAGGCGAGATACAAATAAATAAATAGAATATGCAAAATAGATATGTCTGCCTAATCACCAGAAATCAAGACCTTTCTATGAGAATTCTTTTTCCTTCCATTCAAGCTGATAAAAATAACAGATAATCAGAGTTGGAAGGGACCTTATAGGTCATCTAGTCCACCCCCCACCTAAGCGGGAGACCCTTCACCATTTCTGACAAATGGCAGTCCAGTCTCTTCTTGAATGTATCAAGTGATGACACTCCCACAACTTCCGAGGGCAACTTCTGTTCCATTGGTTGATTGTTCTCCCTGTCAGAAAGTTTCTCCTTATTTCCAGGCTGAATCTCTCCTTGTTCAGTTTCCATTATTCCTTGTCTGGCCTACAGGCACTTTAGAAAATAGCTTGATCTTTCCTCCCTGTGGCAGCCCCTCAAATATTGGAAGACTGCTATCCTATCTCCCCTGGTCCTTCTCTTTACTAGACTAGCCAAACCTAGCTCCTGCAATCGTTCATTGTATGTTTAGCCTCCAGTCCCCTAATCATCCTGGTTGCTCTTCTCTGTACTTTTTCTAGAGTCTCAACATCTTTTTTAGAATGTGGTGACCAAAACTGGATGCAGTACTCTAGGTGTGGTCTTACTAAGGCTTTATAGAGTGGTATTAGTACTTCTCTTGATCTTGATTGTATCCCTCTGTTAATACAATTTAGGATTGCATTGGCTTTTTTGGCTGCTGCTGCACACTGCTGGCTCATATTTAGCTGGTTGTCCACTAAGACTCCAAGATCATAGTTACTGCTATTGAGCCTAGTTTCACCTAGTCTATATGTGTACTTTTTCTTTTTCTTGCCTAATGTAGGAAATGTAGCAAAACTAATTCCAGAAACTCCATAAATGGCATATGGGGATTATTATACAACTGAAGGTGTATAAATGTGGGTTCCAGACAGAGGTGGTATTCAGCAGATTCTGACCAGTTCTGGAGAACCGGTAGCGGAAATTTTGAGTAGTTCAGAATACCACCTCTGACTGGCCCCACCCCATCTATTCTTTGCCCCCCGAGTCTCAGCTGATCGGCTGGGTCTTCTTTCGTTGATCTGCACAGGAGAACAGAGCTGGAAAGCTGTTAAGTGAGTTTTGCTCCATTTTAAGACCATTCTTGTCCTAAGTTAGAGTGGTTGAGTGAATCACTGCAGTTATTAAGTGGGTAACATGGTTGTGAAGGGAATCTAGCTTAGCCATTGACTTTGTCAGAAGGTTGCAAAAGGGGATCAGGTGAGCCTGGGACATTGCAACCATCATAAATATGAACCAGTTGCCAAGCATTTGAATTATTATTTTTTAAGCAAATTTTATTAATTTCAAAGACAAACAAATCATCATCAACCATTACATATTTGAACCTTTTTCCATTATAAATTTTACAAGTCAGATAAAACCTTATTTTATACAATACAATTCTATTTTAAGCCATTTCCATATGAGCATAAAAATACCTCTTATCCAATTTCTCTTTACTTCTCTTTACTCTTATTCAATTTCGCTATTATTATTTCATCTATTTCTTTCTGACTTGGTTACCATTATTCTCATTCTACAAGGTTTTATTAATACTCTCAAATACATAAACACACAACAAACAAACATATAAAAAATCTTTTAGGAAAGTAACTTGGCCCCAGGTACCTCTCTTTATATGGGCTTCAATTATATTCATGCTCATCTTACATATCATTACCTATTTTATTTACCATTCTATATCTTCTATATAAACTTCTCCACACATTTCACTCTTCATAATTCTATCTTATTTAATCCATCTTAATTTAAATCATTATATTTGTATCTTTTGCCCATTCTTTATTATCCCTCTATCTCATTCCTTATAATGAAAAAAAAGAATTTCTCCTGAAATCACTAATCAGAGTATGATGCCTTTCTATCCTCCCCCTAAATTAATTAGATTAACATTTAAAATAACACCTAATACCCAATCTGATTCTGCTTGGTACATTCTATCTACTAATTTTTTTTTAATAATAATAAAAATGATTAAATACATAGATAAATAATAAATCTAAATATTAAATTATAACATTCCCATTGCCTTTTCAAAAAACAAATGCTACTATAATAGTTTTATAATAACATCAATACCATAGTCATATTAAACTCTTTAATTAAAACTCAATATTCTAAACATTCCCTTTAATATTTTATTAAATTTTAAAATCAATCATTATTAAACATTTCAACATTTTAATTTCTTGTTAACTCTTAAACCATTCTAATTTTCTATTTCTAATACAGATGTTACAATACCATCTTATGTACCTTGCAAAATCTTTTTTAAGAAAATTGTACTTTACCCTTTGTCCCTAAAAAAAATTCCTCTTTTCCCATCTAATTTCAAAACTTTGTGGCTTTTCTCCGCCTTTCCCCTTTCTTTCTTCCCCCACCAAATCTTCCTACCCCCTTCTTCTAGCCTCTGCCTTGCTGGCATCCCTTCTCTGTTGTGTTCCCTTTTTCTTTTGTTTACTATCATTATATTTATTTTGCATCTTATTTTTCTCTTTCTTGAATGTTTTTTTAGATCTTAAGTCCTTCATTTTCCTCGCTTTCTTCCTTCCTTCTTTCTTAGTTAAATTTTGGGATTCATTAAAGATGGCGTCTTCGTCTTCTTCTTGTTGTTGTTCTTCTGCCTCCATCTGTTGTATTGTTTGTTGATAGTTAACCAGCACCATTTCTAAAAAAAGGAAGGCTTTTTCCATACCATCTTTACCATCTGTTTTTGTTTGCTCATATTCTTCCCTCAGTTCCTCAAAAGAAAAAGCCATTATAGATCTTTTCTTTTCTTTTCTTTTTTCCCTCTTTCTTCTTACACCAACCAAGATATTTTTTAAAAAAATAAATAAATCCCAAAATCCTCAATCAATCCAAGCCAAGACAAAATTCTCCCTTTCTCTTCCAGGGGTAGTATCAGACAAAAGAGAAAAGAAAATACAAATCTGTATTTTAAAGCCTTATTGGAATTATATTTCTGTCTTCAAATCCTTAAGTCATCTCCTCCAACAAAATCAAACCAGATGAATATATTTTTTGTCCTCTCCCTTCCGACTTATCCCATAAAGCTAGTTTTACCTGAAAAAAACCAGGTTTCTCAATATCCACTTATTAATTCCGTCGGGAGGGAGAATAAACTTTCCTTTCAGCACCTCAAAATTGCCGCTTATTTCCTCTTGTGGAAAGAATCATCCAAAAAGCCATCATTTCCAGGAATTATATTAAATGTATCTTAGAGTCCTGGATCAACCAAGAAAACTTTCACTCTCAAAAGCTTTCTCCTCTTCCTCCTGCGCATACTTGCCCAGCTGCCGGTTTCTTTGTGGCGGCCATTGCGGACCGCCGCTGCACCGTCTTGGGAAAAGGGGGTTCTGCCAGCCGGGGAGGGGGTGTGCAACACCCCCAAACCCCTCTCCGGATCCCCCTATCTTCAGCTACCCTTGCAGGGTAGCCTAGCTCCGGACCCGTCCGGATCGGAGCACCAAAAGCGGCTAGCGCGGCAGGGATCGCTCAGAGTCGCAAATCCCTGCCACTCGCGAAGCCGACAAACCGGAAGTCCCAAGCATTTGAATTTTGATCCCATGACCATGGGGGATGCTGCAATGGTCGTAAGTGTGAAAAATAATCATAGTCACTTTTTTCAGTGCTGTTGTAACTTTGAGTGGTTACTAAATGAATGTAAGTCAAGGGCAATCTGTTAATAGTTAAACTACAGCAAAGCAAAATTTATCATTCCTTTTCTTAGTATTTCTCTGCTTGCCTGAAAAAACTAAAACAAACAATAACTGCAAAAACTGGGCAACCACCCAAAAGAAATAGAACCCACAGAAACTTATAGGCAAGCTCATTTTTTTTTTACATTTTGAGGCTAATAGAGAGAATCTTCTCTCATTCTAAAATATCTAATTAAAAAATTCAATATTTTCAAGGACTGGGAAATGTCAGAAGTGTCCTTCTCACTCCTGAAATTTAGTAAGCTCGTGTAACCACTAATCAATTTCACAATGCACGATTTATGAGAAATAATTACACAGATTAATGAATCTATTATTCTAAACACAGATTGGACCATCTTGTGAATGTTATTTGCACCACTTGCTGTGATGCATTAAATGCCTAATTGGTTTTAAGCATTAGTTAAATCCCGATATATGTTATTTATTTAATATAAATATGCAATTTCTTTTCATCAGTGTATAAGGGCCGTTCCACCTTATAACATAAGATAGAAAAGGTAATTGTCATTTTTTTACTGCAAGCACAGTGGCACACATTAAAAATGAAATTCTGTTGCCTGCTCTCAAAATAAAGTATATATCTATCCAAATGCATAAACAACACACATATACACATGATACATACATACATACATACATACATACATACATACACCCGTATGATATGAATACATATATATTAATCACTGTCCATTTTAAATACATAGCAGAAAGGAAAAATGAGAGTTCACGAGACTGATACTATATGGAATAAAACTGTGGCTGAATTTGGATGTTCTGCTTCAGATACCACAAAGCCCCTTCCAAGAAGGTACCAAGGAAAACAGGTCCTGTGAAGAGGATGCGTAGCATCCCCAGAGAGTCTTGAGGAGCCTGTTCAACAGTGGTGGGATTCAAACATTTTTACTACCAGTTCTGTGGGCGTGGCTTGGTGGGCGTGGCTTGGTGGGCATGGCAGGGGAAGGATACTGTAAAATCTCTATTCCCACCCCACTCCAGGGAAAGGATAATGTAAAATCTCCATACCCTCCCCACTCCTGGGCGAAGGTGACTGCAAAATCCCCATTCCCTCCCCACCCCACTAACCTGCTTTCCAGCTCCTTTCTCCTGTGCAGGGCAACAAAAGAAGACCCAGCCGATCAGCTGAGACTCAGGAGGCAGAGAATAGATGGGGCGGGGCCAGTCACAGGTGGTATTTACCAGTTCTCCAAACTACTCAAAATTTCCGCTACTGGTTCTCCAGAACTGGTCAGAACCCACTGAATACCACCTCTGCTGTCCAAGCATCGCTTATGTCCTGGATAGAAGGGAGTGAACTATCAATAATCTTTTCTGCTGTCCTCACCACTCTCTGCACCGCCTTTCTGTGTGAAGCAACAATGCTTCCAAACCAGATAGTAATGCCATATGATAAGATGCTCTTGATCATCCCTCTACAGAAAGTGATAAGGAATGGGGGAGAAAGATATATTTTTCTCATGCGATGCAGAACCCAAAACCATTTCCACTACATCCAACAATTATGTGATTTCATCTCTAAATACAAGAAATACCCTCTGCAAAATTGTTACAAAACCTGCTGATAGCTTTTTGTAACAGCAGTAACAAAAAAGACATACTTCAGTACTTTTGTAATGCAATTAATATTGGAAACACTTTGATATGAAAACTTCAACTCAAAAATGTTTTCCTTCCATCGACTTTTCACCTATTTTCTCTTCCATTTCATAAATGATAGGAAAACTTCATTAGGCTTTTTTTTTTCAAATTATACACAATTAGTTATTCAAAGTATCAATTAATTGATGCCCAAGCAAATTACACACAGCAAAAGCACTGAAAAATGAAACCAGATGTTACAGTATAATCCATCTTGGAAATTAATAGCAAGCTATCTCCAATAAATCTATTGTACGCTCATCTTTTTTTTGGTACAACCCACATATTTATTTTTTTATTTTACTTATTAATCAAATTTATATGGCAACCCATCTCATGAAAAGTGACACATATATTTTGTCCATTCCACTTTCTGTGCACAATGCCATTATCATGTTTATCTTCTAGAATTACTTTTGACTTAAGCTTGATTTAAACTTATCTGCAACTGTGCGTAGGAGTTGACGCATCCCTTTGCATCCCTTTGCAAGTATAGGTTGCAGACAGTTGCAAACGGCCCGATGCTCACAGCTCCGAAATCTCAATTACATGTTGTGGGGAGATGCACGTCCTGTGTGCTGATTGGTTGATGTGTTCTACATTTTCTGTGCTTCTCCTCCTAACCAGAATGTTAACATTTGAAGAAGTATACATTTAACAGCTATGCATAATGGTGAGATTCAAATAATTTAACCACCAGTTTGCCTAGGGTCAGGTTGGCTGTCGTGGGAGGAGTGGCCCATCCGCATCTTCCAGCTCTGCCACACATGCAATGGCCAACCTGACCCTGGGTGAACCAATTGTTAAATTATTCCCCCATTATCAAAGTGGATCCTGGGAACTGCGCTGTGCTGCAATGGAATGGGCAACGATGCAGCCAGCACGAGCGAAGGAGGAGAAGCAAGGAGAAGAAAGAGAGAAAGTGGCCTTCCCCTTCCCTCATGCTGGCCGCTCCATTACCCATTTCTCCATTGCAGCATAGCACAGCGCCCAAGATCCTCTTTGATAGCGGGGTGGTGGTAGTGTAATTTAACAACCAGTTCACATGAACTGGTGCGAACCAGCTGAATCCCACCACTGGCTATGCAACCATCTCCAAACAACAGACGCATACATTCCCTGATGTGCAAAGTGATGCAAAGTCTAAATTAAGCTTTAGTTTCATAGTCCCAGAAATATAGTGACCTGCTTTGAAAGAAAGAATCCAACACCATTTTTGCTAGTACTTTTGATTATTCTCTCAATGCTTTTTCAGGGGAGCAATTGGGGCATTCTTTTGAACCCTGCATTTAACTAAGGAAGCTCAAGTGACAGCAGAATTACTGTGTGGTGTAAACTCCATTTTTGCTTTGATTGTAGATATACTATTGACATGCAGGCTGGACTTCTGTAGTGGACTCCACTGGGCTGAATTTAGAGACAGTGTCAAAACTCTCAACCTCCAATGATGTTGGTAGACCCAGCAGTCAGTTCACATCATACCTATGCTAGGCCTGCTACACTGAGCTAATTTACTGTTTTGTTATTTCCAAATGTTATGGAAATAATGTCATGGGCTTATCTGATGAATTCTACTGTGAATGGGAAATGCAGAGCTTGACAGATTCTGACCTCACAGTTTGGGAATCAGCAAGGTCATAGATATCTGCAGCTGAGGCTTGGAAAGAACCAGACCTTTTGATAGTAAGCCTGCAGTTCTGTAGCAATCAGCTAATAATTTTCAGAAGTAAAGTAGGTTGAGTCAGAGGGTTCAGAAGGCCTAATTGGGAAAGATACTCAGTCCTTGTACATGCAGAAAGATCAAGGTAGTAAAACAAAGTTGTTTGAGGAGGAGGAGGAGGACGATGACAACGATGACTCAGGAAAATACAAGTAGTCCTTGATTTACAACCATTCATTTAAAGACCATTTGAAGTTACAATAGCATTGAAAAAACTGATTTATGACCAGTCCTTACATTTATCACCAAGACAATATCCCCACAGTCAAATGATCAAAATTTGGGCACCTGGTAATCAGCATTTACTTAAATAATTGCAGGATCCCAGGTTTGGGTGATTATTATTTGGGATTTTCCTTGCTGGCTTCTGACAAGCTAAGTCAATGGGGAAGCTGGGTTTGGTTAATGACCCTATGATTAACTTAACAACTGCAGTCATTCATGCAACAACTATGGTTAAAAGGTAGTAAAATTGGGCACAACTCACTTACCAACTGCCTTGCTTAGCAAAGGAAATCTGGTCCAAAGTATACTTGTAAGTCAAGGATTCTCTGTTACCTGCCCAGAGTCACTTATAGAAAAGATGGAAAGCATAAAAATTTAATAAACATAAATAAATAAATAAATAAATAAATAAATAAATAAATAAATAAATAAATAAATAAATGAATGAATGAATGAATGAATGAATGAATGAATAAATAAATAAATAAAAGATTACTGCTATTAAATAATTGCTTGGGAATTGGATTTCTGATAACAAAACTACCAGCCTTCAGATGGGCTTTCTGAATGTAATGGTTCTTGTACGTACACTGAGAGTTTATTCACTGGAGACAAATTCCTTGTGTGTCGAATCACACTTGGCCAATAAAGAATTCTGTTCTGTTCTGTTCTGTTCTATTCTATTCAATAGAACAATGATATTCCATTCCGTTCCATTCTAATGGCTGATCTCTCAACTTGTGTGAGACAATACATATAGTCCTCCACTTACAGGCATTCATTCAATGAGCATTCAAAGTTATAACGGCATTGAAAAAAATGACTTATGACTGTTATTCACACTTAGTTCAGAATACCACCTGACTGGCCCCACCCCATCTATTCTTTGCCTCCTGAGTCTCAGCTGATCAGCTGGGTCTTCAGAGCTGGAAAGCTGTTAAGTGAGTTTTGCTCTATTTTAAGACCATTCTTGTCATAAGTTAGAGTGGTTGAGTGAATCACTGCAGTTATTAAGTGGGTAACATGGTTGTGAAGGGAATCTAGCTTCGCCATTGACTTTGTCAGAAGGTTGCAAAAGGGGATCAGGTGAGCCCAGGACATTGCAACCATCATAAATATGAACCAGTTGCCAAGCATTTGAATTTTGATCCCATGACCATGGGGGATGCTGCAATGGTCGTAAGTGTGAAAAATAATCATAAGTCACTTTTTTCAGTGCTGTTGTAACTTTGAGTGCTTACTAAATGAATGTAAGTCAAGGGCAATCTGTTAATAAATAGTTAAACTAAATAGTTAAAAGTGACGTATGACTGTTATTCACACTTAGGACCATTACAGCACTCCCATTATCACATGATTAAAATTCAGATACTTGCTGACTGATCCCCTTTTGCGACCTTCTGACAAGCAAACTCAGTGGGGAAGCCAGAGTCCCCTGACAACCATGTCACTAACTTAACAACTGCAGTGATTCATTTAACCACCGTGGCAGGAGAGGTCATAAAACGGAGCAAAACTCACTTAGCAACTATCTTGGTTAGCAACAGAAATTTTGGGCTCCATTGTGGCCCTAAGTTGAAGACTGCCAGTAGTTCTGATTCCTAGATCTTGGATTTGTCTCCATAAAATTGTGTCTTCTGACACAAAATGGCTGGGACTTAACAAACAATAACAAAGACCTTTCTCAAATGTAGGCTGCAAAGGACAAGAAAGGGTCCTTTCTACTCTGATTACTCTTTTCTAGAATTTTCTAGAATTAGGTCCCAGTTAATTTGTTAGGCCACCACTTCGATAGCTCTCAAGACATAGCAATTTTCTCTGACTTTCAACAGGTTTCATACCTGCAATTATTGTAGTTTATCTTTTAATAGTCTCATTATTACTTATGAACATTTATTAAGTTTTACTATAAGACTGGGCTTTTTTTTAAATCTGTAAACCACCTCAAGGGAACGATATTTTTAATGGCAATCTATAATGCTTTATAATAAAGCAAAGTAAATTAAAATTCATTACCACATGCCAGGTTGTGGAGGGCCTCCCTCTCTGTAGTGACATTTTTAGACTACATTTAACACATCTCCATTTTAAGCATTTAATTTGGCTAGTGGATTTATGTTTTAAAAAATGGTGCAAACTGGAAAAACGTTTGAAAAGCATAGAAGGTGAAATGATGTTATGCAGGTTGGTTCCTGTGGAGAAGGCTGCAATTATCATTTTATTTTATTTATTGGTTATCATTTCTTATACATTAATTATATAGTGGAGAAATATTAAAGGACACCTGAAATACCAATGAGCTTCTTGATTCAATGAGCTTCTTGATTCTTCTAAAAGTTCAATAGGACAACCTGTCAATAAAGAGATCACCTCACTTACTTTATTTATTTCTTTATTTTTTAAATCCTCCACTTTGAGATTAATTTGCCTTTGGCTGAGTTATAATAACAATGCAGCAATTACTTTTTAAAGGAGAAATTTAATTCTATCTTTAACGGTCAATATAAAAGAAACTCAATTATGCCAGCATTTACTCTACAATGAGCACAGATCCTTTGGGGTTTGGAATTCAATTTTTGTACAGAACTTTCGTACCTGAATTACCATATATAATACTGTACCCCATTGAGCTATAAGAAATAAAGATATGTACAAACCCATATAAAAGTTCTTGGTACGGATTCTTTTCATTCTTTCTTGGAAGCAATCAAATTATTACAGCATTTCTTGACAAGATAAATATCTTGTACATGTATCTAAAAGATGAGCTGATTATATAACCTGAGAAATGAAACATAGCCCTAAACATGATGGCACATTTGCAATAGATGAAAAGAAATTGATATGTAGAATAATCGGACGCTTATCAGAAGTACCTTTATAGTATAGCAGTTTATTTTCTAAATGTGACATTTTGATAACATCAGGCCAATAAGGGATAAATCTACTCAGACGTGATTTTTCCATTTTCAGTGTGACTATAATCATGTGCTTTCCGAACAAATAAGAACACAAAACTACAGTGAATAGAAAATGGGAATCGTTGATTGCAACCATAAATGATATTGTCTACTTTCTTGAATACCCTTCTCCACTCCTCCACAGAACTTCTAAATGTGACAACAACATCTGCATTTCATTTCCATGAAGGAAACAGGAAGCGGTATTGCATAATATTATTAGATTGGTTTCCTCACACAACTCACAAGTCAATATCCATACATCCTGGATTCCACAGGGGAAAAAGACAAGATGCTTTATAAGTTCAGTTCCTGTTCTTGGTCATAATAGAAGGAGATGAATGGAGAATGACGAGAACCAAGTTGATAAATGTAGACAGCGTTTGTTAACTGACACTTGATATTAGCAAAGGAATCAGCTGAGGTGTCAGTAAATCAGTGTAAAACATGTTTACGACTCTTAAGCAAAAAAAAAACACCAAACCCATCTGTGCTCAGTGTCAAGCCAATTACAAGAGGAAAAGCAGAGAATAATAATCTTTTGGCATGGTTTTCTCCCCAATGACAACCTTCTGCAACTGTTGCTCAGGTGTAATGAATAGCAGCACTAAACCCTTAAAGAGATTTAATTACTGGACTGAAGCATGCAAGTACATTCATCACTCTCTACTGTGCCTTTTCTCATAATAAGGCCTGTATGTAAAGGAGATGCACTCTGTCTCTCTTAAAGAAAGTGAGTTCATAAGAAAGGGAAACCGAAGCAGAAAGCACATATAGGTAGTTCTCGATTTATAATAGTTTGCTTAGTAACCATTCAAAGTTATAACGGCATTGAAAAAAAGTGAATTATGACAGTTTTTCACACTTACGACCAGCATCCCCATGGTCATGTGATCAAAATGCAGATGCTCAGCAACTGGTTCATATTTATGACCACTGCTGTGTCCCATGTGATCACATGTGATCCCCTTTTGCAACCTTCTGACAAGCAAAATCAACCCAGGGCTGGCAAATTCCCATCCCACAGGCCGGAAACATCACACGCTGGCCATACCCATGCCCGAGTTAGCGAAGGGGGGAATTGTCCCAATACATCATGCGATCCTGCCATGAGGACGTGAGTTTGACACCCCTGAACATTGGGTGACTTATCAACTTATCAACTGAGACAGGAAAAGTCATAAAATGGGGGGAAATTCACTGTCTCGCTTAGCAACAGAGATTTTGGGCTCAATTGTAGTAGTAAGTTGAGGACTAGCTGCATTTGAGAAAAAGCATCTTTGAAGTAGACCAGGGAGTCTCCAAACTTGACACCTTTAAGGGCTGTGGACTTTAACTCCCAGAATTCCTCAGCCAACACGACTCCGTAAGAAATTCTGGGAGTTGAAGTCCACAAGCCTTAAAGCTGCCACAGTGGGAGACCCCTGAAGTTGACAATTGCCAACCAACATCTGATATCTTTAGCAACTGGCAGGCTACAAAAAGGGCTACTGTAAGACCTCTTGGCATTGCTCTTAAGTCACTCTTAAATAAAATTTTAAAATGGAAGTATTCTCTTCTACAAGGTTGACTTTTCATGACGACACATTTTCTGAATATTGAGCTTCCAGCAGAATGGAGTGTAAGGAATGATGCTCACAGCAGTTTCAGTCATTGCCAGTAACTAAGACAGTAGGCTTAAATCAGATAGGATTATTTGCCCAGTCACCGCATTTGAATTCACTTGGTGTGCTAAGCTATCATCTAAATAATTCAACCTGGGCTTAATAGGCTACCTGGCCCCAGATGCTGTGGGGGTTTTTTTTAAGCCTTGGTTTATCATTGTGCTGTTCAGTCCTCCTCCAAATTCAAAGAGAAAAGGTGTTTTGGAGCACATAGTGATAGACCTTAACATCTGCCAGTAGCTGCTCAGAGCAGCTATGCCTTGTCTTGAGGTCATTCATCTGAGGCCTGCAGCCACAACAGGGACCCAGGAAAAGAAACATTTTGTTTAAGGAGCTGCCAACAAGCCAATTTTTGCCTTTCAATCTGGAGCACTGCATAACCCTCCTTCCAGATGAGATAAAGAATTTACAAGCTCCTATCAACTTTCTGTAGCCTCAGAGCATTTATGGAAAGGAGTAAAGCTAAAATAATATTTTGTTTGTTGAGTTGTTTGGTTGGGGGAGTGGGAAATAGGATGGAGAGAATTAAAAAATGAAATGAATGATTTTAAATCCCATTTAACCCTCCTCATCCTCCCTGCCACAGCCCTATTGGGTTGCTTTGTCCTAGGGTGGCTAAATGGAAAAATTGATGCCAAAATCTACCCTGAAGCACTAATTTCTTTTCTACCCTGCCCATCTCAATTCAGATGGAAAATTTTGAACCCAGACATAATCCATTCCTTGATTCTAAGGCAGGGGTCCCCAACCACCGGTCCCCGGACCGGTACTGGTCCATGGAACAATTTCTACCGGGCCGCCGGTTTGCTGGGTGCCGCCATCTTGTTTTGATGAAAAAGTGCTTCTGATGAGCTTTTCCGGGTAGAAAGCGGCGTTTGGGTGCTGAAAGAATCCTCGCGCCTTAGTTTCATCGAAGGGGGGACAGCTTCGAACAAAACTAAGGCACGAGGATTCTTTCAGCACGCATGGCAAGGCGAGCCGAGCGACTGTCCTGAAGCTGTTGCGAAGCCCATCGACACAGGTACAAAGGAGGAGTTGAAGGTGGCGGGGAGAAGCAGGGGACGGCTGGCTAGCCGGTCGCTTGGCTCGCCTTGCCATACGTGCTGATGCCGGTACCGGGCCGCGGATAATTTTGTGATGCCGGTACCAGGCCGCGGCACAAAAAAGGTTGGGGGCCACTGTTCTAAGGGATTGAAGTATGAGGATTTTATGGCTTGATGTTTTGTGCAAGCATAGGCTATTGCAGTCTGTTAAGTAAGGCACGAGACAGTGTCATGTGCCAATCCCACTGCTTCATTTGGTAGCCAGTTTCCAAGACATCACAGCCCAAAGTTCCTTTTGGTAAATGGACAGCTATATAATTTTGGGGAAAGAGATGGCAAAACCTGGGGGCAGAGTAAAAAATCCCTGCGTAGCCATAAAAGAACTAAGTCCAACCCCTTTGAGCGTTATTAACCCTTATCTAACTTAGCAGGTGCAGAGTGCTAGTTGAGAAGATTCCTGTGCATAAGCTTTTTGTAATAAATCAGGTTAATCGAAGCTTCACATATGGACTGGGTCTTACATGCCTGACAGTTAATTTGTTTAGTATATAACACTTATTTTAATGTGAATTGAAATGGTTCTTTTTCAATGTTATGTCCACCTTTGGATGAAAAAGCCAAGAAAGAACATGTTTGTAATACTGCCATCCCAATTTGTGATTATAAAAACATTAATAGGATTTTTTTTCTTTCTCTTTTTAAATTCTCACTTTTCTAAGCTATTTAAAAATAGAACATTAATATTTTTTAAATAATTGTATACAACGTATAAAAAGTAAAGAAGATGATCAGTATATTCTACAAAACAGATGCAGGAAGGTTCTGATTTCAAATCTTCTATGCTTGCGCAGGACCGATGATTTGCTTTGTACATATAATTTTTTTAAAAAAATTAATTCAGACTCAGAGAAAAAAAATATTGTTTAATATTTCTTCCCCTCCTGGGCTCCCATCTTTTTGTTATTTTTGACTGGAGAAAACGAGGATTGAACCTTTGGGGATTTAAAACACACTCACTGTTCTGACCTATGGTCATCTTGCAACTGAGCAGATCTAACTAATTTGTCTCTAGAATTCTAATCATTCAGGATTTTTTTTCCCTTAGAGACCCCTGGAATGAATAAGAAAAGTGTGCGTGTTCTGCACTAGACTTGAACCAATCTCTGAAATGTTGGTCAGTTAGTTATAAACCTCTTTTGAATATGGGATGGTACTGAGATGTCTCTGGAACTACATGGCAAAATGTGATTCTGCTTGTCCAGCCCAATCAACTAGAGCAGAGGTGTCAAACTCAATTTCATTGAGTTTGAAATCAGGGTTGTGTTTAACCTCAGGGGGGCAGGGGTGTGTGGCCAAAGGTAGATGTAGCCAGCTCAACGTCACTCATGTTGGGAGCACCTGTGGTGGCCTGTGTGCTCTGCCAGTGAAAACTGAGCTCAGGAGGGCCTTGGCTGTTTCCAGGATGGCCCCGTGAGCCAGATCTAAGCACCCCATGAGTCGTATCCAGCCCAGATCTAGAACAGGGGTGGGGAACAATGTCCCTTTTATGACTTTTATGACCTGAGCCATGCTGGCTCAAGAATTCTGGGAGTTGAAGTCCACAAGTCATAAAGGGGCCATCGATCCCCACGTCCGATCTAGAGAGAGCCTGCTTGAAGATCCCAGTGCCATAGGAAGTATCTTCAGCTATCAGCCGGATGGTTGATGTTTTGGGGAGTAGCACCCGTATTCTGGGACATGCTTTTTCTTTTAGCCCTGACCTTCCATGCATTTTGCAATGCTTTGAAGACCATTCAGGTCAAGCATCGGGTTGGGGTGCCTACGGGCGACCATCCGTTATTTTGATTACATATTATGAGTTTCAACCTGGTTTGGGTTTGTTGGTTTTTTTCCTCTTGTATACAGTCCAGAGCAGGATGGGATGCAAATATTTTTATTACCGATTCTGTGGGCATGGCTAGGTGGGAGTGGCTAGGGTTGCGTGGTCATGTGACTCAGTGGGCATGGCTTCTTCTTTTTCTTTTTCTTTTGTCTCCTGGACCTCAGAGAAGCCTTCTGGGCAAAGCAGAAAGACAGCGAGGGGGATCCCGGCACAGCTGATCATCGGAACAGCTAATCGTCAGGAGGAAAAAAAGAAATACCGGTTCACCTGAACCGGTAGCTGTTTTTTTACTACCGGTTCAGTCAAACAGTAGCATTTTTTACAACCAGTTTAGCCAAACTGGGCCAAACCGGTAGAATCCCACCACTGGTCCAGAGTCTGAATTATAGAGCAACTTACAAATATTGGGAGAAAAGGGCAGAGAATAAAGAAAGAGGTATAGTAATACCCACCTTAGATGCTTCCGATTCCGAAGGCCGTCTTTGGAGAGTTTCTTTCAACTCGGGCAACTTAGAGGTTTCTTTCTTAAGTGAGGTTGGTTCCACTCTCTCATCTTCAAGTTGCAGGCTAATTCCTTCAGTACACACAGAGAGATCGATACCATTTGGACTGAGGCTGCAGTGGATAGCTGAGAAAAGGAATTAGAGCGAGTTTAGGAGATAAGAGAAGGAAAGGCTGTTTTTAGTTGCTGTGCCATGTTCTATCCTGCACACCTCCAGCACCCCACAAAGGAATGGCAGTGGGATGTGTGGGTAGTGATATCAACCCAGGAGCTATCCGAGTTTGCAATTTTATGGGCCTGAATGGTTGCACCTTATGGTTGCACAAAGTTTATCAAGGATACTCTGGACTTGATGTAGCCTGACAAGATGCGTATTTCTGCAAAGTCCATTTTGAATGGTTCTAGCAATTTAAAGAGTGAAATGGGTGAGCTAAGCACAAACAAGACAAAGAGGTGATCTAAATTTGGGGGCCTATCTATTCTGGAAGACTCTGGGGACCACAAAAGGAATGCTGCTGCCACCCCCTTCATTTTTTGTACCTGTGCCCCTTAGTCAAAGAAGGGTATTGGCTATATTAGTACTGTTCCTGCGACTGTTATCATTCATGTAAGAATATAAACATAGTCTTCAACTTATAACTTTTGGTTAGTGACCGTTCAAAGTTACATGGCACTGGAAAAAGGGACTTATGACCATTTTTCTCATTTATGATGGTTGCAGGATCCCTTTGATCAAAATTTGGATGTTTGGCAACTGGCACGTATTTATAGGGTCATGTGCTTGTGGCACGTATTTACAGCATCATGTGATTGCTTTTTGCGACCTTTTGACAAGCAAAGTCAATAATGAAGCCAGATCCACTTAACAATTGTGTTACTATCTCAACAACTGCAGTGGTTCACTTAACCACTGTGGCAACAAAGGTCATAAAATGGGGCTAAATTCACTTAACTGTCTTGCTTAGCAACAGAAATTTTGGGCTCAATTGTGATCATCAATCAAGGATTAACTGTATTATAGAGCACTCTTTCTCACACAAATGCATTGGCAAAAATCATAATTTATTTTCTTACTGAAAAGGAATTAGGCACAAAAACATGTTTCCCTTGCGCATTGATCAGGTTTTGTGGCTGAAATACTGTGAGGAATTCATCACCTAACATTCTCTTGGTGTTTTCAGTTTCTCCAATCAGGGAGCAGTATTCAGGGATGATGGAAATTGAGATTCAAAATACCTGAAGAGCCTTTAGTTGCCTGCCCTAACACTGTTTTCCTAAGAACGCCAATTACTTTGGAGATTACTTTGCTGCCAAGTTTGAGTCGGAGCATTTCTGAGTGGCAGGCAAGAGGGAAGTTATTTTATCCATGGCTAACCAAGCAAAGCTTCCAAAGACTGGCACCTCATTGAGACCAAGCAGAGAATGTTACTGAGGCTGAGAAACAAAAGAGGATATTTCAAAACATGACTAATAAAAAAGAGAGAGAGAGAGATGCTCCAGTGCCAGCTTTATCTGGGCGAAAATGGCATTAGCTCTTTAGTTTTGAATTCAAGGAAAAAGAGGCTCAAGCAATTCTGAGACACCACCCTAATGCATTTGCTAATGAATGTAAGTGGAATTTTGCTTATTCACTTTCCAACATCCTGTATTCTAACTACCCATGTTTCCCCCCCAAAAAATAAGACCAGGTCTTCTTTTCTTTTGGGCCCCAAAATAAACACTAGGGCTTATTTTCAGGGGTTGTCTTACTTGTTTTCCATGTTTGTGAGGCCCACTTCTTTTGCTTGCTTGCAGTGGGGAAGAAGGCCATGCAGTGCATCAGTGCCACCACCACGAGGCAGGAGGTGGTAGAGCTTCCTCATGCACCCCACACAGGCTTACCTCAGGGCCCCCACAGCCAGTCCATCCACATCCCCACACCTGCGGCTGCAAGCAAGCAGAAGAAGTGAGCCGATGGCCACATGGGTCCCTGTTGCACATGGCTGCTAGTGCTGCCACCGCGAGGCAGATGTTGGGGCATGGATGGCCTGGCTGTGGGGTCCCTGAGGTAAGCCAGTGCATGGGCAGCTCCACCACCCGTTGCCTCGCATTGCTGGCAACACAAGCAACCAGATGGAATTGGTGGGTGCCCAGCTGCGCAGGCGCTTAAGTGGGGCTTATTTGGAGGGGTAGGGCTTATATTAGGTTCCTGCATAAAAAAAAAACATGCCAGGGCTTATTTTCAGGAAAACAGGTTATTTCTTTCTTGATGCTAAACCTGATTAATGAAACTCCATGTAAGGTTTGTTTCCCTGGTCAGGGTCTGCTGCTAAGGTTTTGACAGAGTACATTTTTCACTTGTAGTGATTGCATTTCTACCAGTTTTAATCTTTAAGACAGTTATCTTGAATAACTGCCTTGGAAAGAAGAAATATTTTAAGCCAAAAAAAATGCCAGAGTAATTATAGACATAGCATAGAAATACACATTTCAGATTCAGGATCAGGATATTAGTAAAGCCTTATTAGCAGACCCTTCTATCTTTTTGCAAGAGCCTGAAGACCTGGCTTTGCTGATTGGCCTGGGGACCAAATAGGGGAGTTCCACACTGGAAGTGACTGCTGGATTGAAGGCAGAGTCCATTTCCCCTCCTTGTTTCCTGCTCTCCACCCATCCATCTTTTGTTTAGCTATCATACTAATGTATGGAGCCCTGCTGACATAGTGATTAAGTGCAGTATTACAGGCAAACTCTGCCCACAACCTGCAGTTTGATCCAGATCAGCTCAAGGTTGACTCAGTCTTCCATCCTTCCGAGGTCGGTAAAATGAGGACTCAGAGTGTTGGGGGCAATATGTAAATAATGCTGACATTGTAAACCACCCAGAGAGTGCTGTAAAGCACTATGGGGTGACATATAAATCTAAATATTATTGCTGTATTTTATTGTTCTATTATTTTACTTCTGTTTTGTTTACACTCATTGGAGAAAGTAATTATGTTGGGAAGAGTTAATGGTAAAAGACCCACCAGGCCATCAAAGAACACGATGGCTGGACACCATCAAAGCCGACACCAGCCAGAGCATAGAAAAACTCAAAGAAGTAATGCAAGATTGGAAGACATGGAGTGATCTGGCCCAAAAGTCAGATACAACTCAATGGATAACATCATTGTTATTATCATCTGTTTACAAGTCCTTTCATTTTCCTTTTTATTATTGTAAACTGCCTAGAGTAGCACCATGATGAGATAGGTGGCAAATGAATTTAACAAAATAAAAAATAAATAAAATAAATCCAAAAAAAGATACTCTCTCATATCCATCAGCTTGTTGTAGCCCGCCAGTGGCCAGTGGAGCTGGCAACAGACTTAGACAGTGAGAGGTTGGGGAGGAACATGGGCCAGTCCTGGAGTCTGGGAAGACTCTGACAAGTGCTCTGTGTCGGAGGCAGAGATGGGCCCAGGGCTGTCTGACAGTTATCAGCTGCCTTCAGAGTCAGAGATCAGTGAGGCAGAAGAACAGCTGGAGCCTGTTCCCAATGTGTGCATGCACAGAGCTGCCAGAAGAGGGGAACAGTTGAGGAACAAGAGTCGACTTAGGAGTAAAGGCACAGGTGGATGATGAAAGATCTCTCCCATAGCAAATAAAGAGGACCGAAAGGGGAGTGGTGTTTGCAGGAGATAATCAGCTCATTTCAATAGGGTGAACATTTGTTTGTGACTTCTTGCCAAGTATTTTCCGGTACAGCATTGCGCTTGGAAGCTATCGGCCTGGCAACTCTCCAAGCCTGATAAGGTCTGTGGTTGTAATTCACCCTCGAAAGACTGTTTGCTGGGACTTTGCTGGGTGTGAATGATAGGAATTCACATTAGCCTAATAAAAGGGGGGCTTTGTCGGGACAAGGAGTCTGTGAAGCCTAGGTCAGAACACAGCCTGAGAATCAGAGTGTTTCAGGATGAGCATCTTGGGTGTTCAACCTTTTAGCTTGTCTGGACCACACTGAGTGAACGGAAATTGTTTTAGGCCATTTATAAAACATATAATATAGTTAATGTATACAAATAACAAACTTCCTTTATTTTTTAATACTTTTTATTATATCTTGTGGGACCGCATCACTAGCTATCCAAGGCCACATGTGGGTTGGAAAGGCCTGGTCTAAATGTTCATACTAACTTTCTTTTTTACTGAAGACAACATCATCTGTTTTACTAAAGCCACTCCTGTGATGTCAGCCCCATTGTGTAGGCCAGACTAAGAAATTAACTCTCTCAAAGGCTAGAACTACTTGGTAAAATAACAGAATCCTGCAAGTCAGATTGAGTATTACTTCTCACTTCCCCTCATACTTGTGTGAATTAGGGAGGTGCCTGCTTGAATCTTTTACACTTCTTCTTGTTTTGGATTTAAGCCATGTTTTTCCCTTGCTGCTTTGGTAATAAATCTGGCCTATCTGTCAAGATCATCTTCGTTACTCTCTACACATAATTAATGAACCACTTTCCTCCATTTGCAGCAAATAGTCCCATACTCTATTTTTGTGCTAGTAATCTGGCTGAAGATCTCTGCCTGGCAAAAATACAGAATGAAGGAGAAAAATAGCCAGCATTTGTTGGTCCAATTTCTACTGAGACCACCTAATCCAATATTTACTCACTTCTAACATTGTCAGCTAAAAGTAGGAACGTATAACAAGAAAAGATATGGACCCAAGTCCAACAAATAAAATGATACTGTTGTTACTCTTCGCTTGTCGAGCCAAGGAAAATACAAAGACCAGGCTTTCTAAAACCAAGTTGCAGATCTTTCAGAAAGAGATGAAATAATAATGATGGTGAGCCTTCAATTACCCCAACATCTATTGGGAGACAAACATTACCAATTCCTGACCTGTCTTGTTGATAGATTTGTCCTTCAGAGGATAAAGAAAGAGAAAAGGGAAATCATTTATTCTTGATTTGAAAATCAAATGAATCTTTAAATAGAAGAGAATAGCTCAGAGTCAAACTGTGGACTCCTTGGTGTTCTCTGATCTGGGTGTTTGCTTGAAGATATGTCATTGCAAAAGTAGATAACATCATCAGTGTACATTATCATTGATGATATTATCTAGTTGGGTAATGAAATGTGTGCAAGCAAACAACCAAGTTCTACATTCGCTAGCATTGCTGATGTTATCTGGGTTAGGTCATGAAATGTCTGAAAGCAAACAATCAAGTTCAAAGAACATCAAAGATTTCAGATGAATCTTTTCCCAGAATTGGGCATTACTTGTAGAGTAGAAAAGATGAGGAAAAGATGCCTAATTATCATGGTCCCTAACAGCAGTGGGATCCTACCTGTTCCACTACCACTTCGGTGATCACACGCACACGCACACACCTAACATGTGCGTGCAGCTTTCCCCACACCAGCTGAGGCCCGCAGCGCCAATCAGCTGAGAGGTTAAAGAAGAGAAAAGTGCAGGGGCAGGTGGGAAGGCCGATCCTTCTTTCTTCTCTCAGCCTCCTCTCAGCTGATCGTTGGAGGCTCTTTTTTTTACTACCGGTTCAGTCTAACCAGTCTGAACCGATAGCATACCACCACTGGTCCCTACATGCACACAAAGTCCCATTTTGTTCTTCAATTCCAGATCTCTATACAACCTTTTTTTATATGAACCAACAAGAGAGTGATAGTTTAGGAAATAGAAGAAGCAGAAAGAATATGACATGAAATCTTGAAACAACAAATTTCAATAAACCAAAAGCATGATAAACAGATATCGTGACAAAAGAAATTACTAGCAGAAGTTGCCCCAATCTTGCTAGTTTTCGGGAGAGTTTTGAGCTAGGATGCCAAATGAATATACTTTGGTATGTAGAATATGCCCTTGGTGTGTCTCAATTATGGTATGTGTTTGTTGTATTTCTTTGATTTTCATTGTTTTGAGGAATGCTGTAATTTTGATTTTGCTATTGAAAGCCAACTGGAGTGGCATTATTGCAACTTGGATGGCTTTATAAATTCTTCAATAAATAAGTATTAAATTAATAATGGGAAAGGAAATGTCAAGAATCTTAGGAAGAGGAGACTAATTCCCAGATAGGCTTATAAATGGAAAAATGAAGTTCTTGAATACTTCTAATATTTCCTACTTGGACAGCTCCATCCTTTATTTCTTAAGACTTAAAAAGGGTTCTCTTTCTTTCCTTCCTGTAGAACAGAAAGAACAAAAGTTCATATTTTGTGTCATTCTTCTTTACATAAGGGAAAAAATGTATGTAGACACTCACTGACAAGCTGCTAATATATTGGTGAATACATCAGAAATCTGTAAGCTGGTAGGAAAATCCATTTAACTATTTAAAGGCTAATGCTAATTGAGTAATTTCCTGAACAAACATGTTAAAGAGGAGAAAACATCTAAGCTTTGATTATGTATCCTTTTAATGCTTTTCAATACTTGCACAATCCCTTTCCACGATCCAGAGTCTGTTGGAATTGGGGGACTAATAATTTCTAAATAAATAAATAAAGCACTCACTATTTTGATGGTATAGCATCTACAGAAACAGAAGATAGCCAAAGAACATGAGGCAGACCCAGAAGAAGATGGATAACCACAAAGACACACTACAATTGCATAGCATGAAATAACAATAATTGAGGCCATCAGGTATGCGAGAACCAAAACACTCTCTACCTTGACACCCAAAATAGTAAAAGAGGAAGTAAAGAAAAAAGACTTTTTGATGAAGTTTACCACAAATAATGAGTAAATTAAACTTTCTCTGACTTTTCCTTTCATTTGTTGATTTTACTAAATTCAGAATGAGATGGACTACAGAGGATATTTGGGTGATTTATTATCTTTACTTACCAAATCTTAAGAAATCAATACTAAAGACATTTGGATAGGATTTCAATTTCCTGGAAGGTGTGAAACCTGCATCAGAGCCTCATATGAAAACAAAATTGTGCAACTGTAAAATAAGCCCCAAACACCTAGGTTGATGTTACTCTTCTACATTATTACACTTCTAGCATACCAAAGCCAAGAGCCATCACTAAATTTCTTTTGGAGTCCAATGGATATGAATTAAGTCAATCTTAATTCAGTCAATCTTAAATGACTGAATTAAGATTGAATTAAGTCAATCTTAAATGTATAGGATACAGTCCAACATACTTTAAAACTCTAACCACTGATTTGTTGAAATTTATTTCAACTATCAGCAATGTTCAAGTACCCAAGGATACGACAGGAGGGGTCAGTTGATACCACATGTATCGTGACATACAAATGATGTGAATTACATAACTACAGAATGTCAAGTTCTTATGAAAATTGAAATAAAATTCCATTCCCCTTCATTTGCATTTTTTAAACTAGGAAAACCTACTGCGCTATACAGGAACTAACTGTCTTCCATGCTATCAGAGGGGGTCAGATCCTATCTGTTCCCATAATGGCTTTTGAGATAAATCTGTCACTTAAATTCTGTAAGGAAATAGAGGTCAAACTGTCAGCCCAAATCTCCTACGGAAGTTATAATTCAACCTTAAAAAAGAAACCTTTAGGAGTTCAGCCTGAAAACTCTGAAACTATTTTATCCTTGCCAGTCTGCCATGACAGCCATTTCATTCACAGCCAAATCCCTTGGTAACAATCATTTTGTGAGTGCTCACATCTCATTGCTTTCAACATTCCAGATAAAAAGGATCAATAATCTATCCAAAAATGTTGCTCGATAACTGAAAGGTCTGCAGGTGTCTGAGTCCTGCTCTTTTCCTTTTTTTTGAAGATGGGATGACAACTGCTTTCATCCTGGCTTCTAAGACCAGAATAACAGAGTTGGAAGGGACCTTGGAAGTTTTCTAGTCCAACCCCCTGCTGAAGCAGAAGACCCTATACCAGGGGTGTCAAACTCAATTTCATTGAGGGCCGCACCAGGGTTATGTTTGACCTTGGGGGGCCGGGGTGGGGTGGCCAGCTCAATGTCACTCATGTCAGGGGCACTATGGTGGCCCAAGCGCTCTGCCAGTGAAAACAGGCTCCCGAGTTCCCTTTTCGGCTGTGACAGCCTCCTGCAACACTCTGCCAGTGAAAATGGAGTTTGGAAGGATGCTTCTGAGCTCCGTTTTCACTGGCAGAGGCACCACAGGCCGGTCCTTCACTGTTTCCAGGGCAGTCCAGATCTGGCCCCCGAGCCTTGAGTTTGACACCTCTGCCTTATACCATTTCAGACAATTGGTTGTCCAATCTTCTCCTACAAAAAACCCCAGTGATGGAATACCTCCAACTTCTGAAGGCAAGCTGTTCCACTAATTAATTGTTTTAATTGTCAGGAAATTTCTCCTTAATTCTAGGTTTGATTAGTTTCCATCCATTCTTCTTGTTCCTTGTGCTTTGGAGAATAGCTTGACTCCCTCTTCTTTATGGCAGCCCCTGAGATATTGGAACACTGCTATCATGTCACCCTAGTCCTCCTTTTCATTAAACTAGACATATCCAATTCCTGCAACTTTTCTTCAAAAGTTTTAGGTGCCTAATATCAACTTGGCAATTGTCAAGTATTTATTATGGTTGCAGCATCCCAGCGCCATGATGTGTTCAACATTTGAGACCTAGCCAGCTTCTGACAAGCAAAGCCAATCTGGGGAAGCCAAACTCACTTAATGACCATGTGATTCATTTAACAACATGGCAAAGAAGAGGAAAAAATCAAGCACCACTCATTTAACAACTGCCTTGCTTAGCCACAAAAATTATCCCTAATTATGGCCATAAGTTGAGGACTACCTATAAAGAAAGGGGAGGGGGTATTCATCAAAGGAATCCTCAGCATCTTACTTAATTGCAATAAAAAAAAATCCCACCAAAGAGAATACATCAATTGTTCCTTGTAAATAGGAACATTTATAATGTTCATTCAACTTATGTTCAATTCATTGTTCATTCAATTAAACGGTAATAATGTTCAACCAGAACATGCAATGTTGGCTCTCTTTCTCCTCTGCATGCTCATTACTTCAACATTCAGGCTGCCTTCACCCACCATTTTAAACACATTTTCTGATTTTTAGATTATTATTCATTTATATAGTAGTAGACAATAAGCCGTAAGCCATGCATTTTAGATGTGGAGCAATTTCTCTCTGTCCCGACATATCCAGGATTCCCAGATGATTGCTTGATTCTCAGAGAAGCCAAAAGAGAGAGAGAGAGAGAGATACAAAGACAGACAGAGAGAAAGAGACAGAGAGATAGACAGAGACAGACAGACAGACAGAGACAGACAGATGGACTCCAAACCAAACCAAACTGCAGATAAACAGATGGATTTGCAATTGGTGCAGGTGACATTAAATTCCTACATTAGCAAAATATTACTAGTCAAGCAATTCACAATTTCCCCAGAGATGCAAAGATTTGTATCATAATTTAAATCAAGTCAGGGTGTTTGTCACATCAGGAATGGAAAAAAAATGGAAACAAATTATCCTTCCAGTTATATCCTAAACTTCTAAATGAAATTTTGGTGGGATTTCGGGGGAAATGCTGGGGTAAAATAAGTAAGTAAGTAAGTTTAAATTAATGTGAGTTATATCAGGGCCTCCCTAATTCAAAGTGAAGTTAAAATTTAACTAATTTAGTCATATTGAAATAAATAAACCTAAATCAACCCTAATCCAAATAATTCCATTTAAATTAAATGTGACTAACTGGGTTTTTTGTCCAAGATTTTTGGAAAATTGCTACCCTAAGGACCAAGAGAATCCATCTGACCGATGATTGATTGATCAATTAATTTGGCGGGAAACCTCTAGGCCATTATAATTCATAATTACTGAGTTACAAATTTAGAAATGAGAAGGGTTTACCACGGAAAAGTAATACCCCAAGTGTTTCCTGATGTTCCACTCTGAACAGCAAACAGTTTCGTTATTCAAACTCTACGTTGGCTGTCCCTCAGTCTCACACTGACTGAGAATAATAGAAGTTACTGTCTACCATATTAGAAAGTCACTAGATTGAGAAATTCATCAAAAGATATTGATAAACTGGAACAAAACCATGAGAGAAAAGAATTATAAGTTACTCTTTTATAATGGAATTTTTATGTAGTTAGACTAGAAGATTCTTCTTTGCTCTTTCTGATGCTTTTCTGTTAGCTTCCTCTTTTTCTTTTTCTGCATAAAACCCCCACCCTAAAACCTAAAATGTGTTTAGTACATGATACATTGTTATAAGGGACAAGCTCCCAAGGTAAAGCCCAGCAGTAAAACAAGAAAACAATATCATTTTCTGAAACACAGAAAACAGTATCATGCTGACTCTCAAGCTTATAGTTTATCTCATTTTAGAATATAGAGAATAAGGGTGTGTATATTCTGTGCAGGGGTATAAAATATATTGTTTGAATATGGAAGCTTGCTCTTCTTGTACCCAATCCACTTTGGAAGGGACTTGAAGGCCCGTTTGCAAACGATTATTTTCTTTAATAAACCTTTGAATTGTGAACCAGACCTGTTCCTGTGTTGTGAGTATTGAATAATTCGGTTCTTACATCTCACAACCAGAAAAGGACTATCAAGATGGTGAAAGGACCAGAAACCATGTCCTATGAGGGGTTTAAGAAACCTAAGGATGTTTAACTTGCAGAAGAAAAGATTGAGATAATAGTCCCAAAGGAGGTTTTTCAGGAGGCAATTCAGGATTTTCTTGTTTTTTCTTTTGAAGATGTTTAGCTTCTCATCCAAGAAGCTTCCTCAGCTCTGACAGGATAGTGGGGAATGGAAGGATATCCTGTCACAGCTGAAAAAGCTTCTTCAATGAGAAGCTAAACGGCTTCAAAAGAAAAAAAACAAGAAAGTCCAATTGCCTCCTGAAAAAAAACCACTTTGGGACAACCATGACCTGGACGACTGAGAATCTCTGCAGACATTGAGATAATAGCTATCATCAAATATCTGAAGGGCAATTGCACTGTAGATGGTTTGGATTTATTCTCATTTGCTCCAGAAGGTAACAAGATAAAACTTCAAGGATGCAGGTACACATTTAGTCATTAGATAAAACTACTTGACTATAAAAGTTCCCATTAATGGAGTAATTTATGGTATGGAGAGTTTTCCTTTCCTTCACTGAAGGTTTTCAGAGGCTGAATAATAATCAGGAATGATGTAGTGAATCCTGCAGTGTGCAAGGGGTTGACTTGATGACCTCTTAGTTCACTTCCAAATCTACTGTACACATCTAAAACTGTATACCTAAACAAAGACTGCATCCAGTTGGACAGCTAGCACCCAGCCACTGCTGTTCAATTATACACATTAGATTGAAATAAACTTGAGTTGACAATCTTTTCAAGATCCAGGTACTAATGCCCAATATCAGAAGATGTTCCAAGTGGCTGTTGTTGGAAAAATAAATAAAATATTGCTAAATGATAAAATCTTATGGAATAAAACCTGGCATGATGTTTTTCAATATGCAAAATTATACATACTTTTAACGTCCTTTAATTTTGATTCCATTTTGGGTATCGGCCTTGGTTTTGGGTACAATAGGATAAGTCAGGAGAGGTATATATATTTAAATCACACACTTTTTGATTTGTACATTATGATAAAAGAACAAAGTACTTCTCAGAAGATTAAAAAAAAAGAGATTATGTTATAGTAAGGATATTGTAATGGGATTTTTTAAAAGAGAAAATTTTATGTAGCATCAAAACATCAAAACAGAAATAACATTCACGTTATTTTTAAGAAGAACAATTCTAATTCAGAGTAGAGAGTAGGTCTGGAAGGAACCTTGGAGGTCTTCTAGTCTAACCCCCTACTCAAACAGGAGACCCTATACCATTCCAGACAAGGGGCTGTCTAATCTCTTCTTAAAAGCCTCCAGTGATAGAACACCTACAACTTCTGAAGGTAAGCCATTCCCCTTTTTAATTGTTCTCTTTGTTAGGAAGTTTCTGCTTAATTCATTGAGTTTCCACCCATTGTTTCTCATCTTGCCTTCTGGTGCTTTCTCATCTTGCCTTCTGTGGCAGCCCCTCCAATACTGGAATACGACTATCAAGCCACCCCAGTCTTTCTTCAAAAACGAGAGCACATTCTTTAAAAATGAGTGTGTGCTTCCTTAAATAATTAAATTATTGACCATGCTGAGGTAAATATTGAAAATCAGCAAGTAGTGATAAGGTTACCAGCTTGAGATGTCTCCTAACATATTTAAATCATATCACAGGGGGGAAAAAGGCAGCCCAGCGGGGGTGGGATCAGATATGGTATTCAGCAGGTTCTGACCAGTTCTGAACCGGTAGCGGAAATTCTGAGTATTTGGAGAACCGGCAAATACCACCTCTGACTGGAGATTTTATAGTATCCTTCTCCTGCCACACTCACCAGGCCACGCCCACAGAACCGGTAGTAAAAAAAAATTGAATCCCACCACTGGGTGGGATTCTACTGGTTCAGACCAGCTTGGGTTAACCGGCAGTTCCGGTGATCATTTGGCCCCACACATCCGCCCCTGCCCTTTCCTGTGCTTTATATTTCCTTGTTTTTGAGCTCAGCTGGTTCACACAGCAGAGTAGATTGCCGCGCCTCAGCTGTTTTACTCACCGGGGTTGCAGTATTAGAGCTGAAAATGGGCATTTTTAAACACTATGTGCACGCACACACTCACCAAACCGATTGTTATATGGGTTGAATCCCACCACTGCAGCCCAGTAATACTAAGAATTATTCAGTCTGATTTTGTGGTAATTTTGTTATCTCTTCCCACACATAGCAGATTTTATGCCCCTTGGGGAAAGAGAGAAAATACAGGTCAATGCTTATTTGAAATGCCCCTTTCTAAAAGGAGCTGTGTGAATTCACAAAATGGAGGAATTTGCAGCGAGGTGAAGAGACACGGAGACACATACCATTCTGCCACCGTCAACTTCACTGCATGTGAAGTCACTTTCTTCCATTCCCAACCTTTCAATATATCACATTAAGAATCTGAAAGCAAGTCCAGGCTTCACCTAAGGAGTACGATGAAAGCCGGTGGGCTTTTTTCTTATAGAAGCAAAGTGGGTTACGAATCCTTTAAACCACAGAAGTACGACTCTGCTTCACTGCTCTGTGACTATGCCTTAATTACTGGAGCCTAAATAAATGGGAAAGACCAAAGCAGGAAACATAAAGACACATGCAGGCAGACTCCTGTGTGAACTGATATTCAGAGGAGGGAGAAATATTGCATTTTATTTATTTTTTATTCCTTAGGGCAAATCGTTTGGGAACAGCAGCTGTATCTTGGAGGTTGCAAGTCTTACGAATACCAGCACACCTACGCAGCCTGTTAATGAAAGAAAAATAAATCTGATCTATCTTGTTGTGAAGACACAGAGTTTGGTATGGTGGCTAAAGGTGCTGGAATAGGAATGGAGGGATTGTAAATTCTAAGCCTTTCTTAAAAATTAATTTGGGGCCAACTGCTTTCTCCCTGTCCTAGAAAGAAGGGACTGGCTAATCACTTCCAAAATGTTGTCAAGAAAACTTTCTGGGACCAGCCCAATCAGTCTTCAGGAATCAAGATTGACCCGAAAGACTATCCGGTACCATAACACAAAACATGTGTTTTCCACAATGAACAATCAAACATTGTGCAGCATGATGTTTGCACAGCAAATACCAAACGTCTTATGGTATTTTTTTCTCTCTATCCAGTTTAGGAATTTGTGGTTTTGCCAAATTGTCTTATTTCTTGAATATGCTTAGAGCCAAAATTTGTTGTGTCTTTCAATTTGCTAAATGGCAGCTATTTCATTAGAAAGGACTTTATGTTTCCCATCTTAGCAAAGATTAATCAAAACCCACATCAAGCAATAGATCACTCCTGCCTCATTCTCCAGTCTGGAACCTTCCATATCTATTTTGGCCTCAAGTCCTAGAAATTCCAGTCTAATTTAATCTTTGCCCCAAGTAGGTGGGCATACTTCCAAATGAAACACTGCCACAACCAGCCCATTTCATTTCTAGGGATATTTGTGCAATGCATTTATGCTTTATGGCAGTGTTTTTCAAACTTGGCAACTTTAGGTTATGTGGACTTCAACTCTCAGAAATCTCCAACTAGCCATGCTTACTAGGGAATTCTGGGAATTGAAATTTATGCATCTTAAAGTTGCCAAGTTTGAAAAACACTGCTTTATAGTATGCTAGCAACATATTTAACTCTCTCAAAGTAACTTTAATTTGTTTATTTATTAAATTTATATGCCACTCATCTTGCTATTCAAAGCAACTCTAATGAGCAGGAATGAGCTGTTCTGTAAAAAGATCCCTATATTTTACAGACAAAGGTTCAAAGCCTGTTATATTACATTTGCCCACGAAGTTCCTGGATGGGAAAACCATTAAAAATTCCAATTGTGACTAGACTGAGGGCTAAAAAAGTATGCCACATAAAATAATGACAAATGCACTGTTGTCAAGAAATACAACTGGGTGTTTCAACAATAATTGACCTTAAATTAAAAAAAAACATCAATTTCTTTTGCTTTTGATCTACTAGTTTTAGGCTGGGTTCACACTAGATTTAATTGTTTTGGGTAAATTGTGATTCAATTAATATGGAACTTAACCATAATAATAATAATACTTCAGTAAATATATACGCCACCCAACTTCCAGCAATTCCCATTGCTTTAGCATGTTATCAATCACAGATAAACCTCTAAGGGGCCTCAATGAGTCTCAGGAAGTGCTAATGACCAAATGACTGCAAAGTATGTAAATCCTTCCATTCTCTGCCATCCAGTCAGAATTGAAGAAGCTTCTTGGATGAGAAATGAAATGTCTTCTAGCAAACCAAGAAAGTCCAGTAGCCTTTTGAAAAAAAGCATCTTTGGGATGTCAAGGCAAAGTACAATTTTTTGGTTTGGCACTGTATTCAATTAATCTGGCTTTAGAGTTTTAACCCAATCATATTTAGAAGAGTAAGTGTTTCACAACTGAAATTTCTCTGTAACTATGAAATCTTCATTTCTAAATGACCAGCAATAATAGTTCTACTGGAAAATGAGCAATGTCATTGATTCTAAGGAACAATAATTTTAGTGCTTGGATTTTTTTAAAAAAAGTATAGATATGAAATTCAATAACTGGATTTTATTATTTTAATAATGCTGCAATCTTTTGCATTTAAGAGCAAGCTGTTAATCCTTCTTTTTGCAGGAATTAAAATAACTAATTTGTTGGTGACAAAGAGTAATTCCACTTCTCCTACAGCTTATTCATACCACGGCAGTCTACTTTTGGCTAGGGGTTGCACACGTCCCATTTATATAAAACTGCAATAGCACCTTTTCAAACTTCAAAAAAAAATCTATGCATATAAAATTATTGCTTTTGTTGCAACAAGGCTGTTTGCCAAGACCTATTTTTAATATCTAGTTATTGTATGTTTAATGGCTAGTCATTACTCATTGAATGTTCTCTTGCAAAATACATAGCATACTCGTCAAAAGCAGAATGTAGATTTAATTTGCAGTTGTTAAATTACAGAATAAGGGAATTACAGACAGCCATTACTGAATTACTGAATAACTAGCTAGTTAGATCCATCTTACCATCCAGAAAGTGGTAAGATGATTCTAATCAAGCTTTAGAAGGTGCTGTAAGCTTTGAAATATTTCTATAAGTCAGGGGTCGCCAACCTTTTGGACCTCAGGGACCACCAAACTCATAATTTTAGATCCCAGGGATCACTAACTGGTTCTGTGGGCATGGCCTAATTTGTGGATGTGGCTTGGTGGTCATGTAACTGGCTGGGCATGGCTTATATGTAAATATTATAAATATTTATATAAATATTGATTTTTTTATTAAAAAAGAGCAACTTTTACCCAAACTCCTAAAATTTAGTACCAAGCAAACTCACAAAATTAACTCACCATATTAACTCAACATACCATATATGTAAATATTGATATATTTTTTATAAAAAGCAATTTTTACCCAAAATCAGGCAGAGCAGGCAGATTGAGTTGCTCACAGAATCATCCAGTGATCTATCTATCTGCCATCGGCTAGCTCAGTCTCTCAAATTTGCTTGCCGTGAGTCTGCACTGAATTTGCTTGCAAGAAAACCTTCAGTCCTAAGGGAGATTCGGCTGTGCTTAGCTAGAAAGCAAGAAATCCAACCATTTCCTGCTTCCTAGCTAATCTAAATCTCCTAGCACAGCAGAACAGATGATGGTCGGAAAAAGGAAAAATAGTAACTTAGCAGACAAGTTTGCCAGGTAAAGAGTGAGTGGGCGGGGAGGGCCATGTGGGCGGAGCAGCCTTGTGTTTCTGCGCAGTCTGGATTAATTGCTTTGTGGGGGTGCTCTGGGGGTGAGATTTCTCTGCGGCCCAACAAAATTTTCTCACGGCCCACTGCTGTAAGGGAAACTAATGAAGAAAAAACTTTTGGGTTTCCACTAGATAAATACATTTTCATTAAAACAGGATGATTTGCTGAATGAACTGAAAAGTACAAAAAAGAAAGTCCAGAACTGCAAGAGAAGAAAGAAAAAACTTTCTCTCTCTTTCAATAGCACAATACAGTCTCTATACTACAAACTTCAATCACCTTTAAAACATCCCACAAAAGTCTTGAAATTTGGTGAGATTTCCCATAAAACTGTAGTACTCAAGATAGCCTAGAATGAGCATGAGAACAAAACATTATACACATATAGTTTAGATACAGTCCAAGACTTTACACATACAGTAGAACCTCTGGTCACAAAAGCTTCTGGCCATGACCAAATCAGGTTCCAACCAAAAAAATTCACATTTTTTTTTGCAGCCAAATTACCCTTCCACACCATTTCTTTTCTAAGTGCCAAATCTCCAAAATTAGGTTTTTGTTTATGGAACAAATTATGGTCATGACCAGAGGCTCTACTGTATCTCCATTCATTGGACCAATATGGATGAGCTTGACTGTCAGAATTACGTAGCTTTTTCTCTGGTAATATCACACTACTAACTAGAGCATACAAAACATTTGCTAGACCAATACTCGAATACAGCTCATCAGTCTGGAACCCACATTATCTATCTGATATTAACACAGTTGAGAAAGTCCAGAAATATTTCACAAGAAGAGTTCTCCACTCCTCTACTCATTGCAGAATACCTTATGCCACCAGACTTGAAATTCCAGACCTAGAAAACCTAGAACTACGCCGCCTTCAGTCTGATCTAAGTATAGTATATAAAATCATACATTGCAATGTCCTACCTGTCAATGAATACTTCAGCTTCAACCATAACAATACAAGAGCAAACAACAGATACAAACTCAAGGTTAATCGCACCAAACTTGATTGCAGGAAATACGACTTCAGCAGCAGAGTGATCAATGTCTAGAATACTCTACTTGTTTCTGCAGTTTCTTCCCCAAACCCCAAAAATTTTAACCTTAGACTTTCTATTATTGACCTCACCCCTTTCCTAAGAGGTCTGTAGGGGGAGTGCATAAACGCACCAACGTGCCTACTGTCCCTGTCCTATTGTTTCTTTTATTTTTCTTATATGTATCCATGTATTCATAACTATGTTTTTACTTATACCTATTATCTTGTAAGCAATTGGCAAACCAAATAAAATAAATAAAAATAAATTATGGATTTAAACTGACCCTCTGGAAAATGGACTCTTTCCATACCTTATTTTTCCTTTTAGGAATTGGGCTACTGTAGAGTAGAGTAGAGTAGAGTAGGTCACTTTAAATGTACACTAATCAGCAGATATTAAAATGAAATTTTGTTGTATTCAGCTCTCAAAAGATAACCATTATGCATATACCCACACACATACACATATATGACACAAAGAAACATCACAGTCTAGTTCAAATTTATGCATATACATGGTGAAAGAAAAGAATCCTGCAAGTTTACAAGACGGATGGCATAGGGAATACAGCTGTTACAGAATCTGTTAGTCCTGCTAGAAATATTTTGAAACCTCCCAGAGGTTTCGGAAACAGACTGTGAAGTGGGTGTGTGGGGACTCTAACAATGCTTTGACCAATAAGCACATAGCAGTGTCCTGAATAACAGGAAGCCAGCATAATCCTATAATTTTTTGGTTGTCCTTACCACTCTCTGTATGGACTTTCTATCAAAGCCACTGCTGCCACCAAACGAAACAGGGATGCTAAAGTTGTTAAAACGCTCTCAATCGTGTAAAAAGTGGCCAGGACAGGAGGAGAAAGATGTATCTCTTCATCCAACCCAGGAAATGCAAACATTGGTTTGCAATCTTCAATAAAGATAACATATGAATTTGTATATTTCATGAAAGTTCTTTGATATTATAAAGCTTACAGTTTGAAGTTTATAAACTTATTAGATCCTTGTTGCCTTCAAATACATTGATGAAGCATTGGCAATGGGGGGTACAGTAATAAGGAATGAGGTACCTGATCTTTATTCAGCTCTTGAAAGACTTGAGGCTAATATATACAGGTAGTCTTCGACATATGACCTTCAACTTAAGCCCAAAATTTTGTTGCTAAGCAAGAAAGTTCTTAAGTGAATTTTGCCCCATTTTACAGTCTTTCTCGCCACAGTTCTTAAGTGAAACACTGCAGTTGTTAAGTGAACCACACAGCTGTTAAGTGAATCTGGCTTCCCCATTTGACTTTATTTATTTATTTTATTTATTTATTTTTATTTATTTGATTTGCCAATTGTTTACAAGATAATAAGTATAAGTGTATACATAGTTGTGAATACATGAAATGGTTACATATAAGAAAAATAAAGAAGAATAAGAGAAAAATAGGACAGGGACGGTAGGCACGTTGGTGCGCTTTATGCACGCCCCCTACAGACCTCTTAGGAAAGGGGTGAGGTCAATAGTAGACAGTCTAAGGTTAAAGTTTTTGGGGTTTGGGGAAGAAACTACAGAGTCGGGTAGAGTATTCCAGACATTGACCACTCTATTGCTGAAGTCGTATTTCCTGCAATCAAGTTTGGTGCGGTTAACTTTGAGTTTGTATCTATTGTGTGCTCTTGTGTTGTTATGGTTGAAGCTGAAGTATTCATTGACAGGTAGGACATTGCAATGTATGATTTTATATACCATGCTTAAATCAGACCGAAGACGGCGTAATTCAAGGTTTTCTAGTTCTAGAATTTCAAGTCTGGTGGCATAAGGTATTCTACAACGAGTAGAGGAGTGGAGAACTCTTCTTGTGAAATATTTCTGGACTTTCTCAATTGTGCTAATATCAGATACGTAATGTGGGTTCCAGACTGATGAACTGTATTCGAGTATTGGTCTAGCAAATGTTTTGTATGCTCTGGTTAGTAGTGTGATATTACCAGAGAAAAAGCTACGTAGGATTAGGTTAACAACTCTTAATGCCTTTTTGGCTATGTAGTTGCAGTGGGCTCTAGCACTTAGATCATTAGAGGTGAGTATTCCAAGGTCCTTTACAGAGCTTGGGTCATCAACAAGATCTTGACTATTCAGCTTGTATTTTATTTTCTGATTTTTTTTGCCAATATGTAAGACAGAGCATTTATTTGTTGAGATTTGAAGTTGCCATTTGTTTGACCATTCTGATACATAGTTCATTCATGATACATGGATCATTCATAGTTCATTCATGATACATAGATCAGAAGGTCACAGCAGGTAATCATATGACCCTGGAACACTGCCACCGTCATAAATATGAGCAGGGGTGGGATTCAAACATCCCAACAACTGGTTCTCTGCCCAGTTGCTGGGTGGGCATGGCCATGGTGGCCGTGGCCTACCGGAACTTTCGGGAGGGCTGTTTTTCACCTTCCCCAGAGTCCGGAGGCTTCCCTCTAGACTCTGGGAGGACGAAAACGGCATCCCCCCAGGCTCCGGAGGCTTTCCCAGAAGTTCTGGAAGTCCAGAAATGGGCCTGTTTCCAGACTTCCAGAACTTCCAGGAAGGCCATTTTTCACCCTCCCAGAATCTTCACTGGATCCCGCACTTACCTGCATCCAAAACGGGCTGCGTGGAGACTCCAGGGATGGGAGGGGTGGGCAGGGCCAGCTGGTCAGTTCAACTACGGGTTCAGCAAACCAGAAGTAAATTTAACATCCGGTTCAATTGAACCGGCCCAAACCGGCTGAATCCTACCCCTAAATATGAGTCAGTTGCCAAGCATCTGAATTTTTATCATGTGGCCATGGAGATGCTGCAATGGTCGTAAATGTAAAGAACAGTCATAAATCTTTTTTTTTTTTCAGAACCATAACTTGGAACTGTCACTGAATAAACTGTTTTTAAGTTAAGGACTACCTACATGTTAAATACATTGCCTTACAAAGCATAGGACAAAACAGCAAACTAATATGGGATTTTTTTTAAAAAAAAAAACCTATTATGTTTCAATTACTGATAATGGACATCTTCAGGATCAATATTCAGGCTCCAGCTACTTTCTGATCTTGGACTGAACTACTTGGAACAGGAGAACGGAAATAATTGTATTCATTGACATTCAGAGTTAAAGTGGATTTCTCACAGTCTAACTAGCCCATTTGTTAACACCTGCCCTAACTATAGCTGCTTCTGGGTCATGCCCCATAAAATTAGTTGGAAGGCTGTTTGTGAGTACATCTGTGGCTTCTTCTGGGAAAAACAGAAAGCTTGAAATCTAAATTATCAGCATAGGTTTTGACTGCAAACGTTTTGCAAAACAAATCTGAGCTAAAAACCTGGGTGTAAATTGAAGTGAGCATACAACACTTGTACCTAAAAGCTAATTCAGGTGTGAGGTGCTGCTAGAACTATAGCTTAAAAACAAGATGGATATAATTGAATATGGAATATAAGTTTTGCTTATGTTAAAATTTGAGCCACCAAAAAACTCCCCCAGTAACCCATTATCTGGAGTCAATCCTACCATTCTGTAGATAACAAGAAGTTGCTTTGTCCTATCAAAAAAGTTTCCCTTCCAACCTTTTGCTGATATTGACCCTGCCTGCCTGCCTGCCTCACACCAGTGTGATTTGTTGTTGTTGTTGTTGTTGTTGTTGTTGTTGTTGTGTCTGATTCTCACAGCCTGCCTGGACAGGTCTTTGAGGTTTTCTTGGCAAAGTTTTTCAGAAGCAGTTTGCCACTTTTTTCCTAAGTCTGAGAGAAAATGATTGGTCCAAAGACACCCAGCTAGCTTTGTGCTTAAAGCAGCACCAGAACTCACAGTCTCTTGGTTTCTAGCCTGATGTCTTAACCCAACCTTAACCTAGAGGTCCCCAACCTCTTTAGCACTAGAGACTAGTTTCGTGGAAGACAATTTTTCCATGGACCGGAGAGCAGGAAGGGAGGACAAGCATGCAACATATATCCTTTCCATGCACAGTAGAGTTTGCGGCCCAGTTAGTCATTACACCAAACTGGCTCTCTGCCTATGTGAAAGGAGGTTAAAAAAAAACATGGAAGATCTCAATTAGCATAGGATAGACACTTTCCAGACATACGGAAACTACAACACCCAGAATCCCAAAGGAGCATGCCAACATGCGCTAGAAATCAGGCAGGTTTCACTCCAACACAGCAGAAATGCAGGTAAAGAAACCTATCTTAACCAGAGACATTTGGTGGGGGGGAGTGTCAATTTTTTTTAATGTCAACTGTGCCTGCCAAGTCAAAGCTCATCCCTGTTTATAGATTCATGCAAATATCACACATACGCAAAAGTGGGGCTTTGATAAGCTGGCAACTGCCCTCTGAACTTATTTCTTATTCTGCAGCTACCGCTGGACTTCTCCCATCTCCACTATAGCAATACAGTAACCAGTTTGTCTACTGTTTCAAAGAGGAAAATAACAAAATTTATGTTAACAAAGATCACAAAACTGTCAGCTCTGACCTATTTCTTTCACTTCAACTAGAAGGAAACAAGCAATTCTACCTTCTAAAACCAAAACAGAGGCCTTTGCTGACAGCCATCTCAATAGGCTTATATATTTAAAGATGACCTGCATTATCCATAGTCAACTTTTTCTTCTTCTTCATCATCATCCTTTTGCAAATGTAGAACAAACACAAATACCTTACAGTATAAGTTAATTCTGATTCAAGATGAAAGAAACATTTCTAATTTCTAATAGAAATCTATATATATAAAAGCGAAATACCACTCACGCATCATCACAAAATCTCCAGAACCGTAAATCCTACAAACTTGAAATTTGGCACGTATGTTCCTCTTGGCTTCTAGGTGCTCACTAAGAAAGGATTTTTCAAAATGACCATCAGAGCATTAGTATTTCGTTTATTATTATTAACACGCTCTGATGCTAAGGAGTTCTATTCCCCCTCCCCACCTGAAAAGAATGCAAAACACAACAAGCAGAGGAGAGGAGTTTCAGTTTTAGTTTCACAGCAGCAACCAGTTTTAATACAGCACAGTTGAGCTAAGCCACACCCAGGCTCCTTGCTGTCTCCTTGCTCACACAGCAAATACTGTTTCCGTTTTCAAACAGCCCTCAATTCTCTCACACTGACAGGATGCTAGCCAGATGAATGGATGGATGCTAGTAGGCAGAGGCAGAATTTTTCCCCCCTTATTTTCCTCCCCAAAAACTAAGCCCGACCACATAAGTTTCGTAGCGAAGCACGAGTATCGAGCTAGTCAGTATATATTCACTTACAGTTCCCTGCCCTGTATTCTGCCGCATAAGTTTCTCAAATTATTAACAGTGACTGTGCTTATAATCTTCCTTCAGCTTTCCTTTGCTTTACAGACTTGTGAAGGTCGTAAAAGTGGGGACTGGTGATAAAGTTATTACTTCATCACCATTGTCGCTGTGCATGGTTGCTAAGTCATTAAATGAGGACTCCCTGTGCAGATGCAGAGCAGGCTGGCAATGACTGAGCAGAGCAACTGGTAGCCAAGCGATACTGTAAAATTTCTCTGTGCTTTCCTCTGATGGTCATTCACATTTTTGTAACCTAAGCGTGACAGCCTTATGCATTGGAAAAACCAGAATTTCTGCTACAATCTTGCCTTCCGCATTCAGAATGATTACCACTGTT
Source organism: Notechis scutatus (assembly GCF_049901735.1). Taxonomy (NCBI): domain Eukaryota; kingdom Metazoa; phylum Chordata; class Lepidosauria; order Squamata; family Elapidae; genus Notechis; species Notechis scutatus. Next base: position 193,519,620 of record NC_142011.1, read on the forward strand.
TGTATTCTGATAATGAAAGGGGAAATTAATACCCAATCATTACATTTCCCTAATCATTAGAGACTTGTGTCCTTTGTTCTCTGCAATGGCTGGCTCCTACTGGTAATTTTCAATAGATCCCCACTTACAGTTTGATTAGGAAATTAACGGGGCGTATTGTTCTTTCTTTATTCAAGCTTTCCCACCAACAAATTCAAGTAAGGTGGCTATAGAAAACCTGTCGGTATGCAGCCTCTCTTGCTTCAGCAAACCCGGAATAAGGAACTTAGTTTGTTAGGATACCTCTCAAATTTTGCAAGAAACGCTCTATCCCTGTCTGAAATTATAGCTGAATGCCAGGAAAAAGATTTTTTGTCCTCTGTTTTTCATACAACCTGAAAGGTTTCCTGTTGCTCTTTGATACCGAAAGTTATTACCGGGTTGATCCAAGCCACCAGGATGTAGCAAAGAAAATCTCTGGGCCAATCTTTCTTCTCAGACAGAAAGAATGGGGAAGATGCCCAAAAAATATGCTTTTTTGGCTGCAGAAGGAGGAAGCACTGAAGCTTTTAATGTGCAAATACTTTCACACGGCTGATTTGATAATAGCAGCAGGATTAAGCCTGAAGGTTTATCATCTGAACTGACTGCTCCTTAGGACAAAAACAAATAATAAACAAACGAACAAGGGGGAAAGGCTATTGTTTTGAGTTTCTATTGTTTCCAATGGCTGCACACCCAGGAAACATCCTGTTTTGTTCCAAGCTGCCTGTAAAAGTTTTTAGGGCATTTGAGTTGAACTCAATATAGGTAAAACATGTGTTCTTGATTCCTAATTATTTGTTGTTTTCTCTGTTTTCCCTATTTATTCCCTTCCTTTATTATGCCAAGGGTGCTTTTTCAGGAGGCAACTGGACTTTCTTCTTTTTTCTTTTGAAGACATTTCGCTTCTCATCCAAGAAGCTCCTTCAGCTCTGACAGGATAGTGGGGAATGCATTGTTACATTACCAATAACGCCAGGCAGGAAACAGAGACAATACAGGTAGTCCTCGACTTACAACAGTTCATTTAGTGACCATTTGAAGTTACAACGGGGTTGAAAAAAAGTGACTTTCGACCGTTTTTCACACTTACGACCTTTGTAGCCTCCCCCATGGTCATGTGATCAACATTCAGATGCTTGGGGAACTATTCATACTTAAGATGGTTGCAACGTCCTGGTTGCAATGACATGCGATTCCCTTCTGTGACTTTCTAAGAAGCAAAGTCAATGGGGAAAACCAGATTCACTTAATGACTGTGTTATTTAACTTCACAACTTTGGTGATTCGCTGAACAACTCTGGCAAGGAAAGTCATAAAATGGAGCAAAACTCACTTAATATGTGTTTCACTAGGCAACAAACATGTTAGGCTCAATTGTGGTCATAAATTGAGGACTGCCTGTACTCCTTCGTCTCTTTTTCCCATTAGAACAACCCTATGAGGTGGGTTGGGCTAAGAGAGAATTACTGGCCCAAAGTCACCCAGCTGGCTTTTTTTATAAACAAAGTTTTTATTTTTTACAACAAACATACGAACAAAACATAAGAACATAAAACCCTCTTTCAATTATATACATACAGTGTGTCAATTGGTTACAATCTTTTGTGCTAACCTTGTTTTACCATTACTCACAAGTTATATAAATTCTCACCTTATCGGTCTAGCTTGTGCTTATATAATATCAATTATTAAACATTCATTTGACTATTTTTCCATCACTTTATACGAGATATTCTAATTTTCATTATGATTTAATCTTATACATTCATCCAATGGCCAGCTGGCTTTCATGGCTAAGGTGAAACTAGAATTCACAGTCTCCCACTTTCTAGCCTGGTGCCTTAATTACTAGACCAAACTGGGATTATGGCAGCTTCTATGCACATTCAGATGAATGCAGGATAAGCTGAAATCTTAGAGCAGGGGTGTCAAACTCAAGGCCCACGAGCCAGATCCATGGGGTGCTTAGATCTGGCCTGTGGGGCCACCCTGGAAACAGAGAAGGACTGGCCCACGTTGCCTCTGCTAGTGGAAACAGAGCTCAAGCGGGCCACGTTCAGCCCTCCCAGGTTCATTTTTCCTGTCAGAGGGTTGCAGGAGGCCATTGCAGCCACAAACGGAGCTCAAGAGGGCTGCACGTGGTCCTCCCCAGATTTATTTTTGCTGGTAGAGGGCTGCAGGGGGCCGTCGCAGCTGGAAACAGTGCTCGGGAGCCCATTTTCACTGGCAGAGCACTCAGGCCACCACAAGTGTCCCCGACATGAGTGACACCAAGCTGGCCACGCCCACCCTGGCCTACCTAGGTCAAACACAACCCTGATGTGGTCCTCAATGAAATCGAGTTTGACACCGCTTGGAGCATAGGCAGGTTGAGGTATGTATGCAAACTCAGCCTCAATCTCTAACTCACTGTCAGCCTTGCATGTTTTAGGCCAAATGTAGCTGAACAATCCCAGGAAGCAAAATTCATTAGTTTTACACATGACTAGAAAAGACGTTATTTGCAAGCAACTTGCACATCAAATTACATCCGACCTTCATTTCAATTCAGAACAAATCCATGCACACGCTTGCTCTTTTTTTTTATTTATTTTTTTACCAATGCAGCATCTTCTGCTGAAAAGATAAAAACATCAGATCTCTTTAGAGATAGAAATCACTTTGATTTAAAAAAAAAAATGTTTCTGTCCCACACATTGGTGACTCTTCTTAAGATTCATCCCAAGGCTAACCCAGTCTCTTTCTTCTTCCAAGCTCAAAGCTGAGAACAAGCTTGAAGAAGAGATGGAGGAAATATAAAAACTTATTGCAAGACTGATAAAGGGGCGGGGGGAAATCCCACAGATGCATTTACGTTTATAATTTTATCCTGGCTTTTGCAAAATGCCACAGCTTTGATCATATTTCTGTCCTGGCTGTTTAATCTTCCCGTTGTTTGTTTTCCTAGGCAGGGCTCCAACACACTGCACATATGGGTCCCAGGCCATTGGAGGCTTGTATTTTTCAGGCAACAGCCCCCACTGCCACATGGTAAGCTGCTTTCCAAACAGAGGGGAATTTCAAAAGCAGATTGTAGGATAGCATGAATGATGGTTCACTAAATAAAGCTGAGAGATTTTTTAAAAGATTCCTTTGGATGAGCTTAAAAATGGAACTTTTTTTAGTGTGAGGGTTTTCTTTTTTTTAAAAAAACAACAACTACAATTTGATATTCTTGTATTGTTTCCACTGTGAAATTTTTATGGTTGATTGGAGGGTTGGTAGCAAGGAGGTATATGATAGATAGGTGACAGAGGGAAGATAGATGATAGATAGCCAGGCAGGCAGGCAGATAGGGATGGATGGGTGGACAGACAGACAGAGATAATAGATGATAGATAGATAAATGATAGATAGAAAGATAGATAGATAGATAGATAGATAGATAGATAGATAGATAGATAGATAGAATGGATGGACAGACATAGGTAATAGATGATTGATAGATAAATGATAGGTAGAAAATAGATAATATAGATATATAATAGATAGATAGAAGATAGATAGATGATAGATAGATGATAGACAGACAGACAGACAGACAGATCAGCTGTGGACTAGATTCTACCAGAAAACCTGGAATTTAATTTTTAGAGAGAGTTAATAGTACAGAAATGAGGAGATTAAAAAATGGAAGGGGCAAGAATTACTAGAAAGAGAATTACATGGATGTCAGCAGCGGATCATGCTGAGAGGAAAAGAAGCATTAATATAAGTTGCAACAGGAATGTTAATGCTATTTACTGCTTTCCACTGCTTTATAGATTCTCATGCTCAGCCAGGCAATCTATTCAGCTATTGAGCCTCCCCTGCAGAAGAGATGGGGTGAGGCCTACACTGTTATCAAGCAACCCCAATCCTGGAAACGTAATGTCTAAAAGGTCAGTTTTATTTTATTCAACGTTTATTTCCTGTCCTAGACCAGGCATCAAACTCGATTGCATCGAGGGCCACATCAGGGCTGACTTTGATCTTGGGGGGGCTGGACAGCTGTGGCCAGGGTGGGCATGGCCAGCTCGACCTCACTTGTCTCAGGGGTACCTGTGGTGGCCCATGTGGGCCTGGGAGCGGGGATTCTCCTGCAGTCCTCTGCCAGCCAAAATGGAGCCTGGGAGAACCGCATGGCCCTCAGGAACTACACTTTCACTGGCAGAGGCACTGCAGGTCAGTCCTTTGTTAGTTCCAGGGTGGGCCAGATCTAAGCACCCCATGGATCAGATACGGCCTTGAGTTTGATCAAGTGAGGTACTAATACCACTCTATAAAGCCTTAGTAAGACCACACCTAGAGTACTGCATCCAGTTTTGGTCACCACATTATAAAAAAAGATGTTGAGACTCTAGAAAAAGTACAGAGAAGAGCAACCAGGATGATTAGGGGGCTGGAGATTAAACATTTGAAGAACGGTTGCAGGAACTGGGCATGACTCGTCTAGTGGAGAGAAGGTCCAGGGGAGACATGATAACAGTGTTCCAATATTTGAGGGGCTGCCACAGAGAGGAGGAAGGGGGTCAAGCTATTTTCCAAAGCACCCGAAGGCCAGACAAGGAATAATGGATGGAAACTGAACAAGGAGAGATTTAACCTGGAAATAAGGAGAAACTTTCTGACACATGAGAACAATCAACCCATGGAACAGCTTGCCCTCGGAAGTTGTGGGAGCGCCATCACTTGAGACTTTCAAGAAGAGATTGGATTGCCATTTGCAGATATGGTGTAGGGTCTCTCTCCCACTTGGGTGGGGTGGGGGGTTTGGACTAGATCAGCGGTCGCCAACTGGTGGGCCACGGCCCACCGGTGGGCCTTGAGAAAATTTTGGTGGGCCGCAGAGAAATCTCACTCCCAGAGCACCTCCCCAAAGCAATTAATCCAAGCTGCACAGAAACACAAGGCTGCGCCGCCCGCATGGCCTGTAGGAACGCTCCTCGCCCACTCACTCCTTACCCGGCAAACTTGCCTGCTAAAATTGCTATTTTTCCTTTTTCCGACCATCATCTGTTCTGCTGTGCCAGGAGATTTAGATTAGCTAGGAAGCAGGAAATGGTTGGATTTCTTGCTTTCTAGCTAGTCTTCGACTCTGCTTCCCTTAGGACTGAAGGTTTGCTTGCAAGCAAATTCAGTGCAGACTCACGGCAAGCAAATTTGAGAGACTGAGCTAGCCGGTGGCAGATAGATAGATCAATGAATGGATTCTGTGAGCAACTCAATCTGCCTGCTTTGCCTGATTTTGGGTAAAAATTGCTTTTTTTATAAAAAAAATATCAATATTTACATATATGGTATGTTGGGTTAATATGGTGAGTTAATTTTGTGAGTTTGCTTGGTACTAAATTTTAGGAGTTTGCTTTTTGTGACAGACTGAGCTAGCCAATGGCAGATGGAAAGATCTCTGAATGAATCTGTGATTCTGTGAGCAACTCAATCTGCCTGCCTGCTTTGCCTGATTTTGGGTAAAAGTTGCTCTTTTTTATAAAAAATTCAATATTTATATAAATATTTATAATATTTACATACAAGCCATGCCCAGACAGTCACATGACTACCAAGCCACACCCACAAATTAGGCCATGCCCACAGAACCGGTTAGTGGTCCCTGGAATCTAAAATTATGAGTTTGGTGGTCCCTGAGGTCCAAAAGGTTGGCGACCACTGGACTAGATGACCTACAAGGTCCCTTCCAACTTTGATTATCTGTTATCTGTTAACCCTGTTCTAGACCATCTACCTCCTTCAAGGAGCTTCTTTTCTTATAAAAAGGTAAAGATTTCCCCGTCTGTCTGACTTTATGGCATGGTGCTCATTTCTGTTTCTTGGCCAAGGGAGCCAGTGTTTTCTGAAGACATTTTCCATGGTCTTGTGGCCAGCATGGCTATACACCAAAGGCGCACGGAACAGTGTTACTTTTCCACCAACATGGTACCTATTAATCTACTTGCATTTGCATGCTTTCAAACTGCTAGGTGGGCAGGAGCTGGAGCATGTTAACGGGAGCTCACCCCATTGTGTGGAGCTCAGGTCTCAAACCTAGGCTGTCAGCTCTCCAGCTAACAAGCTCAGCATCTTTAGCCGCTGAGCCTTCTTATATTTTGACTCAAATGGGAACCATGTAGGGTTCTCTCTATCATCCTAATTCCACCTTTCTTCTTTGGGGACCTTCTATCTGCTGAATGTATTCTTGTAGTATCCTCTGGACTTCCCCCCCTCCCCAATTTTTTTTAGCAAAGTTCAGATCACTCTTACTATCTCTCATGGACCAATACAATAATTTGCAACACAAAAGCATTTGGAAAGGATAGGAAAGGCCCTTAATATTCTCTCCCCCCCTCCCCCCCACACACAAAATAAGTTCTTTAGCCCATTTTCAAGTTTCAAGCCCTCTTTGCAGGACACCCAGCAAGCACAGAAAACTAATGTACATCTTTGTTCCATTTCATAAACAGGGACATCCGTATATGACCCAGGGCTGATTACAGGGAGAAGATCAAGGGCTGAGTTCATCCATCATGTTCATGGGCAACAGTGTGGTTTGGTGGGAACCGAGCTCCTGGGGTTTATAAGACAGGCTTAAGGACTTGGCAATGATATGTGAGTGCAGCCACTTCCTGCAAGGAGCAGACCACCACACCTGAGCTGTCCAAAAAAAAAAAAAAATGCTGGTGTGCTCAGGCCTCCTTTGAAGCCTCTTCAGGTGAACCTCAAGGGCAGCCTCGACCATGGAGTAGCCACGTAGTAATAGCCTTCCTGCCCGCGGGCTTCACCTGATGCCCAGATAGTGCTTGCAGACAGGCAGGCAGCTCAATCTCTTAACGTTTGACTAACAGCTGCAAATAAAAAGGACGCGGTGGGATTCCATGAAGGTCCTAAGGAAGGGAGTGCGGGTGTGCAGGTAGGATTTGGACGGGTCTCCGTTGAACGAAACCGCAGGCTCCTCATAAAGCGAGGTCGAGGGAGGGGGCGGACGGGCGCTGCAGTGGAGCTAATAATGCAGGAGCCTGGCAAAGAGGGAAGCCGCGACGGCGGTCCCTGCCTTAGCAGGTTCCTCGCCGGCTCACCTCTCCTCGCCCTTCCAAGCCTCCATCTATGGCCGGCACCTCTAACACCCCCCCCCTCATTTGGCAAAGGTGCCGAAGGCTTTGATCTGCTTGCTTCCCCTCCCCCCCTTCCTAGCCAGCCGACTCGGCTGCGATTATCCCCTCAGGTGAGAGCAAAGGACGAGGAAGGCGGGGAGGGCGCCCGGGGGCGCCTCTGGCTTTGCAAAAGGAGAACCGCAGCCCTTACCTTCCACAGCCATTCTCTCAGAGCTCGCTTAGTGCATGCATAATTCGCCTGCCCAGAGATGCTTCTCCTCCTCCTCCTCCTCCTCCTCCTCCTCCTCTTTCTCCCTTCTTCCCCCACCCCCTTCTTTCCTTCCTTCTCTTTCTCCCTTCACGGTTTTCCCTCTTGCTCATCTGCAACCGAGAAGTTCAACCTGCAGCGAGGAAGGCTTTTTTAGCTCCCTTCCCTCTGCAGCCTGGGAAATGGAGTCTCCGCCCTCCCCTCTCAAGCTGCGCCCCGGTGGCCCTTGGCGGCGACGGGGCTCCCTCACGCCCGCAGACCCCCCGCCCGGCCCTCTCCGCCTGAGACCGTCCCGCCGCGGAGGAGGAACCCGCGCCTTCTTGCCCTGCCTGCCTCAGGAGCTCAAAACCAACGGGGGCAAGGGAGACTACAATTCCCGTCATGCAACGCCGCCAGGTTTAGCGGAGACCTGGAGTGGGAACGCTTTGATTGAGCGTTTACTTGTCAAATTAGAAAAGAAAACAGGTAAAAGTGGGTTGCTGTCCGACGGCCTAGCCAAAAAAAATAAAAAATGCCAGCGGCTGGGATCTGAAAGCAAAGGGAGACTTTGCTTCCCAAATGGCTTTGCTGCAAACGGGCCAATAAATCCGACAGTGGGGATGCTACTGTCATCCTTGTGTAGTAAGGTTGCACCTTCTAGGTCTTTTCTTGCCTCTTTCTTGGGCTCTTTTAGGTACCTGTCTCATATCAAGCCATGTGGGTTTCTTAGAATCATAGAGCTGGAAGGGACCTTGGAGATCTTCTAGTCTAACCCACCAGCCCAAGGCAGAAGTCCTTATACTATTCCAGACAAATGGCTGTCCAATCTTTGCTTGAAAATCTCCAGCAGTGAAACATCCGCAACTCCAGGAGGCAAGCTCTCCCCTTGGTTAATTGTTCTCATTGTCAAGAAATTCATCCTTACTTCCAGGTTGGATCTCCCACTTAGGAGCTTCCATCCGTTGCTTCTTGTCCTGCCCTCAGGTGGCTACAGAGAATAAATTGATACCCTCTTATTGGAAGACTGCTAGGAGATCCTCCCTAAGCCTTCTCTTTGTTAAACTAGACATGTCTAGTTGCCCCAGTCAACGATTGTATGATTTAGCCTCCAGATTCCTTATTGTTGTTCTTCTCTGCACTTTTTCTAGGGTCCCGGTATCTTTTTTTAGTTTTGTGGTGAAGGTTGCTTAATAGTTCTCAGTCGGAGAATTCCTGTCATTTCTAGTCTGGATTTTCTTCTCCAGAGATTTTACCCATTGGTTCTTGGCCTACTCTTGAGCACTAGGGAAATTAAATCCATACTTCTTCCTTGTGACAGCCCTTCAAGTATTGGAAAACAACTATCAAGTCAGTGGTGGGATTCCAAACAAGTTTTTACTATCGGTTCTGTGGCCGTGGCTTGGTGGGTGTGGCAGGGGAAGGATACTGTAAAATCTCCGTTCCCTCCCCACCCCACTAATCTGCTTTCCAAGGTCCGTTCTCCTGTGCAGGGCAACAAAAGAAGACCCAGCCGATCAGCTGGGACTCGGGAGGCAGAGAATAGATGGGGGTGGGGCCAGTCAGAGATGGCATTTGCCAGTTCTTTGAACTACTCAAAATTTCCACTACCGGTTCTCCAGAACTGGTCAGAACCTGCTGAATACCACCTCTGTATCAAGTCTCCCGTAAGCCTTCTCTTTGTTGGGCTAGACATACCTCATTCCCTTAGCCATTCTTCATACAATTCAGCCCCCTGGCCCCTTACAATATTTGCTACTTTTCTCTGCACTCTTTCTAGGGTTCCAGCGTCTTTTCTGTATCATAGTTTTATGCTTCAAAGGAATAAAATTCACAAGGGAAGAAGAAAGCAACACCATGCTACCCTTCCTGGATATCCTCCTCAATAGAGGCAGTGATGGTAATTTAGAAACCCAAGTCTATCATAAAACCATGCACACCAACCAAGTTCTCCACTTACAAAGTAGCAAGCTGTATAAGAACACTATTTAGACAAGTGCACTGAATATCAGTAAAGGGAAACAGGTCATCTACACAACATCTTCCAACAAAATGGATGCCCGCATATATTCCCAGTGGACAAACTCCTGGAAAATGAATCATTCAGTTCTCACCTTATACATCCTAGAAAGGCAAGAGTCATTTCTGAGTGTGTATTTTACACAGGGTTTAAATGTGGCTGTTTTTATCCAACTGCACCCAACTGCACTGATTTTTAATAATGCGTGCTAAATTTCTGACTGCACTTTCTTAAAAGTGGGGAAATACCACCCCCACCCAGGAGGCAGGCTGCAAGTCTTGGCCAACAATATCGCCTCTTTTCATTAAAAGAGGTTTAAAACTATCTTTAAAAAATAATAATCCCGTGGGAGATTATTGAAGAAGATTTGTAGCTTCTCTGCTGTCTGTTCCTGGGTCAGAACAATTAATGCATGACAAGGGTATATTCTTTTCAGCTTTCCACCCTTCCCATTTGTATAAATGTTTTATTTCTATTAATACATGAAACAAGAATGGCAAAATAACATCGAACAAAGTTGTGAAATGGCATCAAACACAACAAATTAAAGAAATGGAAGAAATCAATTTTTTGAAGCTCCATAAAATGAAATGGGTTTTGGTTTTTTCCTCTCTTGATTCCTTCACGGCAGCTCTTGGAAATTGTTCTTCGTCACTCCTAGTTGTTCTGCATTTGATCAATGAGTGTGAGAAAAATAATGTTGATCTTTGCTCCGTTAGCAACAGACAATGCAGTAATCCTTGACTTACAATCACAATTGAGCTCAGAATTTCTACTGCTAAGCAAGATAGATATTAAGTGAGTTTTGCCCCATTTTACGACCCTTCTTGCCACAGTAGTTAAGTGAATCATTGCAATTGTTAGTAACATGGTTGTTAAGTAAATCTGTTCTGTCCTAGGTTTCCCCAAAAAGCACTAAGCCAACTCTTGAGTCCTGTCAAAACCTCTTTTATTAAATTAATGTGAATTTAGTGCATTCACATTCAACTTGGCAAACAGTCTTGCAAAGGTATAATTATTAGCTCAGACCTTATCTATCCTGGAAAGCTGCCCAGGAAATATTTCCACACGCAGTGCTGACAGATAAAGGCTGGGTTACACAGACAAATCTTCACGAGGCTGGAACGAATGAACAAACGAATGAACAAGCGAGTTTTTCCTGCAAAAGCCCCCTCCCCTTTTGCTCCTCTTTTAAACCTGATGGGAGGGGCCATTCATCATCCACCTATTGCCTTACTTTCATGTCGACCCTGAGTTCTTAGTTGTTCCTTCCTTTTGGCAGCTCTGTGCATGTGCAGGCTGGGAACGGGCTCCAGAAGCTTCCCTGCCTCACTGCTGTCCGAGCCCAAAGGCAGCTGATGATTGGCAGCCTGCCTTGGCTCCATCTCTGCCTCTGATGCAGAGCCCTCGTCCGAGCCTTCCTCAGCCTCCAAGACTGGCCCAGATTCCTTCCCAACCTCCTCGCTGTCCGACTCTGCTGCCAGCTCCGTCAGCCACCGGTGGGCCACAACAAAATCTGACTCCCATTGACGTTGCTTGTCAGAAAGTTACAAAAGGTGATCACATGATTCCAGGACGCTGTTATAAATACGAGTCAGTTGCCAAGCATCCGAATTTTGATCATGTGACCACAGGGAGGCTGCAATGGTCACAAGTGTGAAAAAAGAGTCACAGATCACTTTTTTCAGTGCTGTTATAACTTTGAACGGTCACTAAATAAATAAATGGTTGTGAGTCAAAGACTACCTGTATCATTAGAAGTGTGAACAATGAGTGTGAATAGAAATATTCAAAGTACTATACAGCCACAAAGTTTGTTCAGTGACATTGGGTCAGGCACTCCATATTGGCAGAAAAAAACTTCATAGGATTGTTATGAAGAAAAATGGAGGAGGTCTGAATGCCCAAGTTGAAATTGGATTAAAGTTGGTAAAATCTAATAAAGTGATTGGACAAAACTTGGAGACCATGATTACAATGCTGGACAAGTTCTTGGATTGCATCCACAATGTTTTGGATATTCTGGGCTGCACGCAAGTGATGAGGATGCTCAATAATTAAGCCTTAATACCCCTTACCTCTAAGAATATTGGTGAACCTACATTATGCATTAGAGATTAATGTACAGCATATTTGTAGCAATGATGAAGTCTATAGGCCTTTGGAAACCTAGGATCTATCTTCTGAGTTCTACTATTGGGTAATGGATCTTTTCATTTGTAAGAACGTTATGCTCTCCTACATATAATCAGTTTGCTTACTTATAAAAAAAGTAAGCATTGGAAAACTCTGAAGAATTGGTGATGTTACCCAGTTTGGGTAATGAAAGATCTGCAACAAAACAACCAAGCACCAAGCACTCATTTCAACCTTGAGCTACAAATATTCTCCTTTATTTATTGTAAAAACTCTTGTTAAGTCTCTAGGGCTCCTGTACCCAGAGGAAGTCAACTCCTGATGAAAATTACAAACCCCTTGGAATTTTCTTGGGAAAGGAAGGGCACCTTATAATGTGGAAATCAAACACAAAGTCATGTGTTTGTTACATACACATCCTGAACAAAGAGGTGCAAAGATGCGGTGCAACTTTACGATTTATTTCTTCCAAGAAACTTCCTCTTTTTTCTGCCATTATGACCTCACCTGCACTTTTTAATAAACAATTACAGTTGAACTTCTGCATTTTTCATGCTACCAATAGATTAGGAATCTTCTAGAACAAGGAACTTCAGTTTTGTTTTGTGAACTTTATACTAGTGGGCACTTTTGCAGCCTATTAGTGATATTAATTACAATAAAATCAAAAGGAGACCAATAACTTGGTAGGCATTCCTAAGGTGACCAACTTTTTTACAATGAGAAGGAGGACACAAATAAATTGAAGAAAAAAAACAAAGCCAATTGCGCACGACACACGCTTGCATGTGGCACATTCTCTCAAAACAATTCTCCTGTGTGGAGTGCATGCGTCTCATAATCCTGTCTCGCCGCACTATACCGAGCTTTGAAGAATCGTCATGTCAAATACAAATATGTCACATCACACACAACGGAACAGATCGGCATCGATCAAATACGGAGATTTACAGATTAGTCTTCAAATATCAAAAAGGAGGACATGTAGGAGGACACTTTTCGAGAGAGGACAGAATTTACAAGGACTGTCCTCCCTAAAGGAGGACGGTTGGTCACCTTAGCATTCCAGTACATCATCCAGGGCAAGTCCCACAAAAGCAAATGGGCAAAGATGGTGTGAGACTAGGCCGAAGCCACCATACCTAAAAGTGGTGAAGGCACATAAACAGGATGGACAAAAGCCAAGGAAAGTCCCCTCAGGGGAAGGAAGCAAGAAAACAAAAGGACAAAAATTGAGTCTGAGAACATGGGAAGCTCCTCCCCAAGTCTCACCAACAGCTAACAAACAGGGGAGTCAGGCCTGAGCACATGGAAAGCCTCTCCTCACAAAGAAATCAAGGATTCTAGGGGATAAAAGGGGTCCTGAAGCCTGCCCACCCCTTGAGTTGTTTTTGAATCCCAGACTTGGTGGCTTCCATCCATCGGGCTAATGCCTGACAGCCTACTTGAAGGATGTTGGGTAAATCTGAATGAGAGAGAGAGAGAGAGAGATTGTAAAAGAGCAAATAGATAAATAAAAAATAAAATAAACAAATAAATAAATAAAATAAACAAATAAATAAATAAAATAAATAAATAAAATAAACAAATAAATAAATAAAATAAACAAAAAATAAACAAATCTGTCTGGCAGGGAGATGAATAGTTGTCTGCCACACCTATTCATCTCCGCCCCCTGCCTTTTATCCGCAGAACTAGGGTGGGGCTTCGCTAGCAGCAGTGGCTCTTCTGTCCCAAGGATCGGCCCATAGATTTCCACTGCCCTCCTCTCCTCTGTCTTCTGCGCATCCACGTGTCAGGCACTGGACCCAGGTGTTCCTCCTCTTACTCATCAGCCACCTCCAGACCTGGGGGCTGTTGACTCTCCATCTGACCCAGGCTCTGCCTCTCTCTCTCTCTGCCAGCTCCATTCCCTCTTCCCCCTCAGAGCTCTTAGGTTACCTTGCTGCTGACCCTGACTCCCACACCTCCTCCTCATCTGATCTGGCTGCTGGAGGGGCCAGCGGCTGACAGGCCACAACAGAAGTGCAGCTGTGTGCACATGCATGCTCATCTGTTGTTTTTGAAGCCTGTTTCTGAATGGGTCATGGCCTGTTAGCGGGCTATGGCCCGGAGGTTGGGGGCCCTGTTCTAAAGAACTGGTTGTGCCTCAGTGATTTGAAATGATAGAAGTGATAGAAGTGATTTGAGTGTGGCAATTTTCCAGGGCTGTGAGTGAATGAGTGAGTGACCATAAGCTGAACCTGAGAACCCAAGTGTATAACAGGACACTTCTACAGCCAATTAGCAATATTAATTACAATAAAGTCAAAAGGAGATAAATCACTTTGGGTAGGGATTCCAGTACATCATGCAGTGCAAATCCCACAAAAAGCAAATGGGCAGAAATGGCTTTTTTGCTGCTTTTACTACTCAGATACAAATTCTGATATTGAAGAGAAATAAATATTACTTGGTAATAAATCACACCTTCCGTTTCCTCTTTGGGGAATGAGTGAATGTGAACAATTGACTAATCAGCTCATGGTGTCCTTGTTCAAATTGTACACACCATTGACTTTGCAACTGTTCATATATCCTACTAAGTCGTAATGAATTTTATTTAGTTTTGACTTAGCGGGATGTGTGAATTCAGCTGTTGCAACCTATAAACCATGATTTGCTCACAGGAAGGGAGATGTATAAATAAATAAATAAAATCTGGCTAGCCACACCTGATGATTCTCAGTAAAAATGAACCTGGTAATATGTATCTCTTGTTGTCAACATAACTGAGCACTCCACACAGGAGTTTCACTGTGTAAACATACAGAGAAATGTTTAGATGTGGTGGAAATCATGTAAGACCCCATACATTGGGAATATGAAATAATATAACACCTATATCTCTCTGTCTTGACAGCTTAAGGAAAGTTGGATTGTTACATCCTTTGGATAGCATAACAGTAGGTATTTGGAACCCCAACATTGCAACTTGTAAGATAAACATCCTAAGTATTCCAAATAAAAATATATCAAACGCCATGAGGAAAAAAATGGCATTTTCTATATTTTTTATGTGAACAAAACAAGAAAAATGTTCAACAATGTCCAAATGTTTGGTTAAACATGAACCTTCCAAATGATTGTGAAATTCAAGTTTTATCTGTGTTTTATGAGTTTGTGCTTTTATGATTCAGGTGTTTTATTGTTATGAGCCAACCACAATTTAAGATGGCTGTCCATACAAATCTTTTCAATGCGTTTTTCTACATTAGGAATATTAATTTCTCACCTATCACAAATGCTTTTTTTTTTTATATCAATGGCAATTTTGCACCACTAATGCTCTGCTGAAGTGATTCAGTAACTTTCTTTTTTAACTAATATGTTCCAGGGTCTGAAAAAGTTGTAGATTTCTGCTCTAGAGGTGTTACTGCTTTAAGGATTCACTACTTGCTCTCCTTTCAATCCTTTTCACAATCCACTTTTTCTGGCAGCCCTTTTTATTATCCCCTTCTGTCACCCACCTTTCTTTCTTTATTCTTTAAAAAAAACACCACCATCTGCTTTTCTTTGTTAGAAACTTCTCTTTTCTCCTTGATTGCCTTATATTTTATTTATGCTTAAGTCTAAAGTTAAAGTTTTATTTGTTTGCATCTTTCAGCTGTGTTTCTCTTCATGTGTGATGTTTTAAAAATTGACTAAATAAAAGGAATTAATTATATTTAACATTTGCATTCTAGTGACTTTTGAAAGCATCTGTTCCTCTGCTGTTCCAAAAATTCTTGAGATCCCAAAAGTTATTAGGCAGTTTTCCCTTCAGGCTTCAACCCCTGTATTTAAGAATTAGTAATTAGTCTCCTATGTCATATTTCTCTGAAAAATGATGGTTCGTTTACCATGTTTGTAATGGAGATTGAAGATTGGTCATTGTCTAACACAATTACAATTTTGCATCTCAGCTACAGATTCTCCAACAGCCATCCCGTTCTGTAGCCAACTTAGTTTTCTGGGTGTACAGTTTTCTTCATCTCAATAGAACAACAAAAATTGCACTGGGAATACCCAGGTGCAACCCAAGTAATGAGAACTGGATTTTCGGAGTAGAAATAATTTTAATTATGTTTGCCTTTTTCTCCAGAGAATCACATTGTGCTTCTTTAAAAACACACACACACACACACACACACACACACAAACTAATTCCATTCATTGGGTACAGGGAGTGCAATTTAGAAGAGAGTTTGCTCTCTCATTAAATTCCACTATTTTTCTCTGAATGCCAACTAATCAACTTAATGCTATATACGAATGGGACAATCCATGCTGTCTCTCTTGTGGTTTTTGGATCCCAGTGTAGAAAATCCCTATTTTTCTTCATGGTTGTGTGTTTAAATTCCCTCAACTTTATCCAACAAAGCTTTCTTCTACCAAGTTTAGTTCAAATACATCAAGATACTCCAAAATTCTAGTTCCTGGTTATATACAGCTTAACAGAGTTGGAAGGGACCTCAGAGGTCATCTAGTCCAACTCGCCTGCCCAAGCAGACCTTACACCATTTTTGACAGATGGCAGTTCAGTCTCTTCTTGAAAGCTTCTACAACTTCTGAAGACAAGCTGTTCCATTTCAATTGTGCTATGAGTTTATATGTTCCTTTCTAAAGGATAAGAGCCCTGTGGAAGTCCACATCCAATGGACCAATTATTATAATAGAGCAAATGGGAATAAGAATAAATAAGTACAAAAAGGTGCTATTATCTGAGGTGCCAACTTAAACTTCATTATTTGGATCTAAGAAGCTATTCTTCCTTACACACCGGGCTGTATAAGCCTACTCTATGATATGAATTTTAGGTCTGGATCAGTGATGGGATTCAAATTTTTTTACTACAGGTTCTGTGGGTGTGGCTTGGTGGGTGTGCTGTGGTTTGGTGGGCGTGGCTTGGTGGGCATGGCAGGGGAACCATACTGTAAAATCCCCTTTCCTCCCCACCCCACTAACCTGCTTTCCAGCTCCGTTCTCCTATGCAGGGCCACAAAAGAAGAGCCAGCCGATCAGCTGGGACTCGGGAGGCAGAGAATAGATGGGGGTGGGGCCAGTCAGAGGTGGTATTTGCCGGTTCTCTGAACTACTCAAAATTTCCGCTACCGGTTCTCCAGAACTGGTCAGAATCTGCTGAATACCATCTCTGGTCTGGATCCCAGTGTAGTATGTTTTACCTGATTATATGTTCTTATTATTACAGGTAATCCTTGACTTATGACCACAATTGAACTCAACATTTCTGTTGCTAAGCAAGACAGTTGTTAAGTGAGTTTTGCCCATTGTGCCTTTCTTGCCACAGTTGTTAAGTGAATCACCTCAGTCATTAAGCTAATAACATGGTTGTTAAGTGAATCCCCTTGACTTTGCTTGTCAGAAGATTGCAAAAGGGGATCCCATGTCCCCAGGATATTACAACCACCATAAATATAGGCCAGTTGCCAACCATCCAAATTCTGATCACGTAATCATGGGGCTGATAGACCCCCATGGTTTTTTTTCCATGTCATTGTAAATTCAGACCGTCAGTAAAAGAATGGTATACCACCGTGATGGCGAACCTATGGCACGCGTGCCACAGGTGGCACGCAGAGCCATTTGTGCCGACACGCCAGCTGCAGGCAAACTTACCTTACTGCACATGTGCTTGCCTCACAGCTGTTTTTGGCCAGTTTGAGACCTTTTCGGCCTCCCAAAGGCTTGAGGAAGGCTTCTGCAGGCTTCTACAAGCTTTGTAGGCGAAATCTAGCCCGTTTTTCACTTCCGTTTTTTGGAAAAACAGGAAGTGACAATCCCGGCTGAAAATAAGCTGTGAGGTGCGGTGCAGGTAAGGGGGCGGCGGGGTGGGTGGGTGGATTGAGCACGTATGCGTAGGGGATGTGGGGAGGCGCGCACATTGCCTTCTAGGTGCTGGCACGCAAGTGCAAGTGTGCAAGCACACACACAATTTTGGCACAGGAGCCCAAAGGTTAGCCACCACTGGCATACCATTTCCCTTTGGGGGATGAATTTTGAGGAGGGGTGGCTTATGAATGGATTAAATAGATAAACAGCCCTCATTATTTCTTATTGATGACCAACCATTCTGATATAAGAATTAATATGATTTAAGAGTTTGTCATGAATCCCTGGATATCATATTGTTTTGAATCATATTCAAAGTAGCTCAATGGTCAGAATGCCGTATTGCCAGCTAACTCTGCCCACTGCCAGTTAGTTAGTTAGTTTACTTTATTGTCATTGCAACTTGTACAACAAAATCAAACACCATCTTCAGTGCACATCGTGACCATGACCATGAAAATAAACACAAACACACATCCTCCACCCTTCACACATTGAACCGAAAACCCCCAACACCGCACCACACTGCACTATACAGCAGAATTCAAAAGAGCTACTGCCCTGGGATAGAAGCTGTTTTTCAGCCTATTTGTCCTTGTTTTTATTATCCTGCACCGTCTGCCAGATGGTAATAGTTAAAAAAAAGGGGGGTTCCCAGGATGAGATGGATCTTTGAGAATGTTTTGAACTTTCTTAAGGCAGCGGGAGCTATAAAGCTCTTCCAAAGAGGGGAGAGGGCAACCAATGATCCTCTGAGCAATGATGTTAACCCTCTGGAGCGCTTTCCTATCTGCCACTGTGCAACTGTTCGATCCTGATTGGCTCAAAGTTAACTCAGCCTTCTATCCTTGTGAGGTCGATAAAATGAGGACTCCCAATTGTTGGGGGCAAGATGCTGACTCTGCTTAGAGAGTGCTGTAAATATAAGCCTTAAGTGCTCTTGCTGTTGCTAGTGCTATATTCCATTGAAGGAAGAGCTTCAGTGCTTGGAGATGTGCCTATTTGTTTACATATATCTCTGCCCAGGTATTAAAATGTGCCAAAGGAGCTCTTTTCTACATGCCACTGTTGAAATCCATAGATAGTATGGAGATAAAGAGGACCTTCTTAATGGTGGTATCCAGGGGTGGGATGCTACCGGTTCTGCCCGGTTCTATAGAACCGGTAGCTCTGAAGAGCAGCAGACACCAAACTGGTTCTGTGTTTGCTGCTGTTTGGCCCACCCGCCCTCCTGGGCTCTTACCTGTCCTTTATTTCCTGCTTTTTCAACCTCAGCTGTTTTGCACGGCACAGCTGAGGTTGAAAAAGCAGGAAAAAAGAGGCTTTACAAACGCTGCACACCTGCGTGCAATGCTTTTCAGCTGTCCGGTTGGCACAACCTAAGGTTGTTTTACATGTGCACATGCGCGCAAAGCACAAAACATAGTCACCGAACCAGTAGTAACACCGGATGAATCCCATCCTTGGTGGTATCCTGATTATAAGAATGCTGTCTACCCAGGGGTCATACTGGATCCTCCACTTCTATGCCAGGTGAAGACTTAGGTTGCTTAAGGATCAGAGCTTAATCTCTAGAATTTTATTTTTCAGGTATTGAACATTCTGTTTTTACAGGTTAGGCTCTGCCTTAAAACCCACGAATATAAAAATCCATCAATAAAATATGAAGGGAAAGTATTTGAATAGACAGAAAAACTTCAATCCTCCAATGCAAAGCCCAGAGAAAGTTGACCTGGATGAGTGGCAAATAGGATCAAAGTGCTGACAACCTTCCAACAACCATCTCTTAAAATCCCCTTCTCCACTGGAGCAGTCCCCTCCCCTCCAATTTGGGCGTGTTTGGGAGAGTCAAGGGAATGAAGGGGCAAAGCAGCTACAATATTAGTCTTGCAGAAGCTTAAAATGTCCATAGAATAACAGAGTTGGAAGGGACCTTGGAGTTCTTCTAGTCCAATCCCCTATACCATTTCAGACTATCTATCAGAATAGAGACAGAAGGGACCTTGGAGGTCTTCTACTCCAACCCCCTGCTCAAGCAGGAGACCCTATACTTGGCAACTTTAAGACTTGTAGACTTCAACTCTCAGAATTCCTCAGCCAGCATAGCACAGAGTTGAAGTCCACAAGTCTTAAAGTTGCTAAGTTTGGGGACTCCAGCCCTATACCATTTCAGACAGGTGGCTGTCCAGTCTCTTCTTTAAAACCTCCAGTGATGAAGCACCTACAACTTTTGAAGGCAAGCTGTTCCACTGGTTAATTGTTCTCACTGTTAGGAAGTTTCTCCTTAATTCCAGGTTTGCTTGATTATTGATTATTTTCCATCCATTGTTTCTTGTCTCGCTTTCTGATGCTTTAGACAATAATTTGACCCCCCCCTCTTCTTTGTGGCAGCCCCTTCAAATACTGGAAAACTGCTATCATGTCACACATAGTCCTTCTTTTCTCTAGACTGGCTATACCCAATTCCTACATGAAAAATGAGCAAAACCAACCTTGCAATCCATGTCATATTGACTTTGTTTCCATCCTGTCCCTGCCTATTTCTGGACTGCATCTTTTGATGTGCTTTCGGCGTTCTAGTCCAGTTCTCACACTGACCATGGGCACCATGGCTACAAGAATGAACCATAAAAAGAAAAGCATCGAACAATATTACAGGGGAAGAAAAAGACTGCATATGCTGTGTATTAATTAAATCAGAATAGCAGCCCCATTAAAGAGCTCAGAAATGCTATTTCAAGTAAGCCGATATGAAAACCATCTTCACTGATCCATTTAATATGGCTTCTCTGCTTTTCCTTGTCCAGGACCCCTTAATTAATCAAACCCTTGAAGCAATTTAGGACAAATTACACTCTGCCTTAACAGAAGATCTGTTCAAGGACATAAAAGCTTCATTTAGTGAAGCAATTTTACCCATAATAGTTACTGAGAAGGGAAGGGGAAGAAACTCTGAAAATATAAATGGGTTGCCTTTTTACCTTAATTTTAAAAATGAAACATAATTGTGTCTCCCTTTTTTTTTTTGTCAAGTCACCTTGTCAAGGGTTTAATGTATAATTAAAGGAAGGTCAATCAGTTTTACGAATACTGGCTTTCTTTCCCATAAGTTAAGCAAACATTGATTATGAGGTTTTGATGTAATATCAGCAATGCATTTCTCTTTCTCATTTTATAATTCTTTTTTCTTTTTAATATGCCACCTTCCCACTTTAGCTTGTATCTTCAAAAAAACGTGCAGTTGGAGGGGAGAGGAAACCCATTTAAAATCTCCTTTAAAATCTCCCATGTCATTTATTCTATGGCAAACACTTTCCTCTTTTAAATCCGTATTTGCTTCTCCATAACAAGGACTGGATGGTTTATTCTAATAATGCTTCGCTATTATTATGATGGTATTCAAAAAACTATCAGTGCCCATTTGTAAAATAAAATGTAAAATAAATGTAAAATAAAATAAAAATGAAGGTTGCTTTAAAATAGTATCTCTTTTATTTTTCTGGCAGCATGTTCTGAATCTAGAAGGTCACAGTTCTAATTGCTGGAAAAGAAAGTGAGTTTATAAAAAAGCAGTGCTGAAATCCTAACTAGGCATTGTTTGTCTTTCTTGCAATTGTTAAAAATAATCAGAATATAGTCAGAATATCCGACATTCCTGCTTTGTTTGCTTTCTTTTCCTGATAGACAGTGGGTTTAGTCCTCATATAAAAGATTGGTATTTTAATGTATTTTTATAACAACATTATTTCTTACTGAGCCTGAATTTAGTTGTTTACGGAGTATTTTTTTTGTCTCAGTCCAAAAGTCCCTGTTATACTAAAAATTCCTGCCAGCTATGAAAAACCTGCCACTTCTAAGAGACTAGGATGAGTTGAAAAAGTTACATAAGATCCAAACTGGTTAATATTTAAAGGGCAGACCATCAGTATCTTTGAGGTGTTGAAAACATAAATTCGGAAGGATAGCAATGAGAACACTCTTTTCCACTGATGCCAAGAAAATTACAGGGATGTGTTCATGCTGCTACATTGATCTGACTTACTGTTTTCACCTGTAACTGTATCCTTATACCATACACTACTATTAATCAGATAACTCAATTAACAGCCTGTATAATGTAGTGACTAACACTGTTGCTTAACAGATAATCCGAGTTGAAAGGGACCTTGTAGGTCATCTAGTCCAACCCCCTGCCCAAGCAGGAGACCCTACACCATTTCTAACAAATGTCAATCCAATCTCTTCTTGAAAGTCTCCAGTGATGAAGCTCCCACAACTTCCAAGGGCAACTTCTGTTCCATTGGTGGATTGTTCTCACTATCGGAAAGTGTCTCCTTATTTCCAGGTTAAATCTCTCCTTGTTCAGTTTCCATCTATTATTCCTTGTCTAGCCTGCAGGTGCTTTGGAAAATAGCTTGACCCCCTCCTCCCTCAAATATTGGAACACTGCTATCATGTCTCCCCTGGTCCTTCTGTTCACAAGACTAGCCAAGCCCAGTTCCTGTAACCATTCTTCATATGTTTTAGTCTCCAATCCCCTAATCATCCTGGTTGCTCTTCTCTGTGCTTTTTCTAGAGCCTCAAAATCTTTTTTAGAGTGTGCTTTGGGATTAGAGATTCCATTTCCTAGAAATTATATATATTTTTCACTTGCAGAGTGACTTTGAGCTAGTTACTCTCTTTCAAGCTAAACTAATCTATAATATTGCTCCTTCTGAAAATAACATTAGCTGAGATGTCCACACAAACTGTCTTAAGCTCCTGATGTTAAGAGAACATGTGGGATCCAGTGATGGTATTCTACTAGTTCGGCCCAGTTCTGCTGAGCCAGTAGCGCCAATGAGCAGCGGAGACCGAACCAATGCTCTTTCCGATGCTCTGCTATTGGGCCCACCTACCCACTCAGGCTTTCATAGTAACTTTCATACTGCTTTTGAAGTACAGCTGCTTTGCACGACACAGCAGATTGCCACATGGCAGCTGCTGAAACGATAGAGTGCAGAATTGCAAGTGAGTCAAAAAGCCTCTGCACCTGTGCAAAGTGTGCGTTTGGTGGGCTTGCGCAAAGGGTGTGGGTGCGCCAAGCATGCCCACCAAGCCACACCCACCAAACTGGTGGTAAAAATTTTTGAAACCCACCACTGGTGGTATCTACTTGCAAATACATCCATACATACTGTACGAGAAGAGCAGCCAGAGCTAGGGGGGACAGAGTTAAATGTGTTATGAGCTCGGAATCCTTATGTTCTTCTAAGCTATCCAAGTCCAGCCTTGAATTCTGTTGACCCTTATCTGATGCTGATTTCAGATTTGACTAGATTATTGAACAATAAATCTTTCTGAACTGCAACTTAATGTACAGTCCTGATGTTTTGTACCTGACATTAATTTCCTCCTACACATACATAAAACGGGCATTGATATTAGTAGTTTAAGAGGCTTTCACAGACTGCATACTTAGGTCAGGAAATTAAAGCTCAAAAAAACAAGAGTATAATTTAATTACAGGTAGGCTCATCAGTGTCTTCTCCTGCATCTGTCACTAGCCATAGTTTCAAATAAGGAGAACAATTCTCATTAGCTCTTAGAGAGCATCATAAGTGGCCAAAGATGCTGAACCCGAAACATAGAAACATTGGCGGATATAAGTTTCCCACTCATGGTGCAGATAACTGCAGGTGAAAATAACCAGGGGCATTTGTTAAGTTCAAAGCACAGATGAGTTTATTGTTATTGCTACAAAAAACTCACATAATTTTACCTGTCTGAAAATTGAGAAAGAACATCTCTGTGCCTGCTTATTTCTGTCTTAAGTACCCAAGAATCTTTGGAAAGCACCACATTTTAGGAGCAAAGACAAAACAAAAGTGCGAATAGTCTGTCCTTGGCTGCACTGGACACACGTCCGGGTTGAACTTCCATCTGTCAATCCCCACAGGCTACAAGAAGCAAGATGTTGCTCGAGAGGAAATGGCAGCCACTTGGATGGGACATCGGAAATTGTTGGCAAGCATTGCACAAGCCTGTGAGATGGACATCTGTCATGAACACAGGGGGTGGGATGGGGGCAAATGAATAGCACTAAGTTCTCCTTAAGACAGAGAGATTTTGCATTTTGCATTATCTGACTCAGGGTCTCAGAATTTTCCAGCCTCAAAATTTGTAGTGTATGAAATTCTGGAAGGACAGCTGGTAACATGGAAAAGTAATAATCCAAAGAACAATGAAAATTCCTTTAGCTGTTATGATTTCTGTGCCCATATTACTGTAATTTTCGGTGTTTAAGACACTCCAAAATATAAGACACACCTAACTTTGGGGGAGGAAAACAAGGAGAAAAAAAATCTGCCTCTGCCTCCCAGAATTTTCCCTCCTTGCAGCAAACAGCAAACAGCCTGTTTCAACTTCAGCACAGCCTGATTAGCACAAGCAGCTGATTGTCAATGATCAGCTGACAATCAGCTGTTACAGGCTACAGGGATTGCCATTGCCTATTGCTGCCTCCACACACCCCATTTTCAGCCTCCCCACGCCCCATTTTTGGCTTCTGCGTGCCCCATTTTTGCCCCATTATGGGTGGCGGGGATCAGATTAGGCAGAAAATGGAGTGAAAATGGGGCACTTGAAGGACAAAAATGAAACGCAGATGCCAAAAATGGGGCACACGGAGGCAGTAATAGGCGATGGCAATCCCTGCAGCCTAAAATAGCTGATCGTTGAGAGGCTGATCCAACTGACAATCAGCTGCTTGTGCTAATCAGATTGAGCTGAAGGTGAAACCGGCTGTTTGCTGCAGGAGGCAAATTGCTGGAAGGCAGAGGCCAAAGGGTGGGGGCAGTCGGGTGGGCGGGGCTTCAGCAGCATTCACGGAAAAAGTGCAGCTTATACTCTGAAAAATACGGTATATATGAATGAAGAATGCTTTCAGGATTCCGGCAGTTGCCCTAATTAAATCATGAGCCTCCAGCCAAACTTCAAAACCTATAATGAATTTATTAGGAACGAATATGTCGGCAGGACCTGTTTGAAGCCGATTCTGAGACATGAAATTCATTATCACCTTTGACCCTGCTTTCCCTGCCCCCACCCCTTTGGGTGCATCATAATTCATATTCTCCAACGAAACATGTCCAAGAGTCATCAATCATGTTCTCCAATTAGAGATTTTCATGGCAGAAACTCCAGTTGCCTAGTTACAATCTCTGCAAGTTATGAATGGAATGCACTTTCGATTCCAAACTGCTGCACTGCTCTTTCAAACTCCTTCTCCTCCCCTTTCGGTTGGCAACTATAAAACGGGCATAGAAAGAGGCTATTTCTGCTGACTGCAGTTCAGCAGTTTGAGCCTCACCGGCTCAAGGTTGACTCAGCCTTCCATCCTTCCAAGGTTGATAAAATGAGGACCAAAATAGAAAAAACTGTAAAGCACTGTGAAGTGGTATATAAGTCTAAGTGCTATTGCTATTTGGGTAATCCTTGACTTATGGCCCATCATTTATTGATTGTTCAAATTTAATGACTGTACTTCAAGTGGCAACATGGCTGCATTTGCAGCTGTTTGCAGGAACCCATGGTCACATGGCTCCATTTTACAACAGTTTTGCTCAAAACTGGCATTTTCAGTTGTCAGCAAAAGTGCACATAACAAATAATTAATTTCTTTAATGACCATGGCATTCACTTAACAACCACAGTGTTTGTTTAATGACCACTACAAAAAAGGTCATAAAATGACTATTGTTGTGACCTACAATTTTAATGGGTAGGCTTCATTATCGTCATATCTCAAGGACTACCCATACTATGTCTAGCTATAAACAAAAATGTGTGATGCTATAGCTATGAAATGGAGCATATGGTAAACAAAGAGTTATGGTGGCACAGTGGTTAGACTGCAATACTGCAGGCTATTTCTGCTGACTGCCGGCTGTCTGCGGTTCACCAATTTGATTCTCACCGGCTCAAGGTTGACTCAATCTTCCATCCTTCCAAGGTGGGTAAAATGAGGACCCAGGTTGTTGGGGGCAATATGCTGACTCTGGAAACTCCTTAGACAGGGCTGTAAAGCACTGTGAAGCAGTATATAAATCTAAATGCTATTGCTACCATATGCTGTCAAGGGGGTTATGAATGTATAGTAACCATTCAGCAGCAGTGTATAGTCTGTTCTTTATAATGATTCATCCATGAGGTGTTGCACAGAATTAATGGTCAATTGTTTCTCTGGCTTCAATTTTGCAGGTGAAATTATCACCACTGTCCTTGCTCCACCACTGCACACTCAGTTACACTCATCTCCTTGGTTAGCTTATATTCCCAAAAGCTGGCATTTTGTCACATTTTGGATCTTCTGCCCTACCGTAAAATTTATACTGTGGTAAACATATATTTAGTGGACCAGGATGATGTTATCCTTTACAGCTGATGCACATCATTTGCCTTTTCTGCATATTAACTGTCATGAAAAGAAAAGGGTTTTTATTGTTGAATTTACAGGTAGGTTTTGAAAGATCTATACTGTTAACATTTAGTAGAAGAATAGCCTTTCGCCATCCCAAGTTGTAACAATTTTGTTACATTAACAATTTATACCAACAAAAACCATCTTCTTCCTTCCTTCCTTCCTTCCTTCCTTCCTTCCTTCCTTCCTTCCTTCCTTCCTTCCTTCCTTCCTTCCTTCCTTCCTCCCTCCTTCCTTCCCTCCCTCCCCCCTCCTCCCTCCTTCCTTCCTTCCTTCCCTCCCTCCTCTCCCTCCTTCCTTCCTTCCTTCCTTCCCCTCCCTCCCTCCCTCCCTCCCTCCCTCCCCTCCTTCCTCCCTTCCTTCCTTCCTTCCTTCCTTCCTTTCGTCTCAATACTTTTATTTTTATGGCTTGGGTCGTCTTCAATTGCCTGTATTTTTTAAAAAAATATTGATCTATAATCAACTAAAAGGCTACAAAAAAGATCAAATAGCTTGGAATTCAATGGGTTTTTTTTTAGTAGTCCTATAATAAGGTTCTGAAAAAGGAAGACATTTGACAATTAAATTGTGTTTTTTTTCGCTGTCTTACTTTTTAGAGGACTATTAAAGTTTGCCCACAAGGGATCTCATAAGATGATGAGAGTAGCTAGTGACTTTTCATATATGGATAAGAAAACTGCCTGAACTGAAAAACATTCATTTTTGAGCGATGTATACCTGAATAGCAATTCACAGAAGCTTCCTACCCCATTTCAAAATCATCAGACAAAGCTATATGCATTCTCCTGTCAGGTACACCCTCTTGTTGATGTATGTCAGCCACTTGTTCTACCAAGGTTACTTGAAAGGTGTCTGCTTTGATTTCAAATTGAGCTCATCATCCTTCAAGCTGGAGGCAAAGAAATCAATAGGATTCTCATATTGAACGTTGCAGGGTAGGTGAATAGTATGAAAATTCTGCCTGTCCTGGATGTACTCATTGCTCTTGTGTGGTTAAATGACGCTTGTCTTTCTCTTAGAGTTTGGCCTGCTGAGTGACATTCCTTACCCCGAGGAGCTGCCCAGCAAATGAGACATATTGCTTTATTCCCATCAGCATTAGGAGGCTGAGGGATTCCCACTCACCCACCCGGTCTGAACTTTGCCGACTGAAATTCCAAATCTACTGACAGTCTTCTTTGCAGAATCAAACCACCCCACCAATTCCTTTGGAAGGGAATAGACAGCTTTCCCAGTCCGTTCCAGACATTCCTGCCCATTTGCAGCCATTTAATTATTCCTTTCGCTTTCTGCACATGCATGCTCGTACCCAGTGGTGGGATAAAAATTGTTTTACTACCGGTTCTATGGGCGTGGCATGCTGGGCATGGCTTAGTGGACGTGGCAGGGGAAGGTTACTGCAAAATCCCCATTCCCTTCCCACCCCACTGACCTGCTTTCCAGCTCTGTTCTCCTGTGCAGGGCAACAAAAGAAGACCCAGCCGATTAGCTGGGACTCGGGAGGCAGAGAATGGATGGGGGCGAGCCAGTCAGAGATGGTATTTGCTGATTCTCCCAACTGCTCAAAATTTCCACTACCGGTTCTCCAGAACTGGTCAGAACTTACTGAATACCACCTCTGCTCGTACCGGTGTTCTAGTGATATGCCCAACGCTTGCATATATTGGATTTAAAAACACAATGTGTGGTTAAACTGGGAGAAGATTAAAAGACAATGTTATTTGAAAATTCCAGTCTGGCTATCGACTATTGAAGCATTTTCCTATCCTATAATATACAAAAAGGAACAAACAGTTAGATATGGTGAAATATTGAATGAAAAGGGTGAACTTAAATCTATGCAAAAATTAGAGGAACAAGGTATAAAGATGAACTGGTTTTCATATGCGCAAATACATTCAAGATATGATAAAGATTCTAAAACAGAAGGTTTCTATGATAAATTGACTGATTTAGATAAGATTTTGACAGGTACTGATGAAAAGGTGATTAAAAATTGTATGGATATTTATTAGAAATTAAACTAAAAGAAGAACAAGTTAAAGAAACTATGATTGCTTGGGGGAAGAATTTCGGATATGGGATTGATCTAGAAAAATGGCAAAAATTGTGGTCTCAAAATTATAAAATGACATTGTCAACAGCATATAAAGAAAATTTGTATAAGATGTTTTACAGGTGGCATTTCCCCACAACAAGAATAGCAAGAATGTTCAAGAAAAAATCTGAAAAATGTTGGAAATGTCATCAGGTACCTGGCTCATATTACCATATGTGGTGGACTTGTGCGGATGCCAAAAAATATTGGACTAAAATCCACACATAGTTGGAAAAAATGACAAAAAAAGCATATAGACTTGAAACCAGAGATATTTTTATTGGGAATTTTACCCGAAATATATAGTAAAGAATTGAAATATCTGATTGTAAATGTATAAACAGCGGCTAGGATTATATTTGCCAAAAACTGGAAAAATGAGAAAATACCATTACAGGAGGAAATCATTAAGAAAATATTGGAATGCGCTGAAATGAGTAGATTGACATTTGAAATCAGAGAACAAGATGATAAACAATTTTATAAAATTTGGGATCTATTCTATCAATGGTTAGACAATAAAACATGGTAATGAAATATGTAGATTTTTAGAACATAATGAATATATAAAGATGTATTTTTTTATTATATCTACAAAATGATTGTAGGATAGATTTGAGATGATAATATGAACTGTCATAAAACAAATTAAATAAAATATGGATTATCTCGTAAAACATGAATGAATAATAGTATAGTCAAATGATTGATTAACAATGATATTAATGTATTTAGGAATATTTGATTGACAATATGAGAATATATACAATATAATTGTAATTGAAGACTACGAAGTGGAAGCACAAAACAATTTGTAAACCAACCGACACACCGTATATATATATATATATGGAAGATGGCTTGATGTTTCTATGTTTTGTTTTTCTATGTTTGTCTTAAAAAACAATAAAACTTAAAAAAAAAACAATGTGACAAAAAAGAGGAAAGAAGGAAGGAAAGAAGGAAGGAAAGAAGGAAACATTGTTCAATGGTTTGCCATTATATTCTCAATAGAAGAAAATATATGTAGCTCAGGGTTGAACTGTGGAGTCCCTGTTGCTCTCTGAGCTTTGTTATTTGCTTGCAGTGGTTTCATTATCTGACTAGGTAACATCATCAGTTCTTGTGACTGTGGGATTTGCTCCCTGTTTATACGCAGGAGCTTGTTCTACCAGTTTTGGTTGGTGAGGATGTGGTTTTCATCTTGGTCATTCTTTGATAAGGGTATTGTTTTCTACTTAACCATTTGTCTGGAGTTAATCCCTGCTTATCTGAGCGTAGAGAGGCTGCTAGAGAGGATGTGTTCTGGTGTTTTTGTTCCTCACAGGCTGGAAACTGGAAAAAGCTACCCACTTAGGCCATTTCCTCCCTGCATGAGCATTTGGTTGAAGAAGAAGTTCTTCAACTGAACAAATCAGAGAGCTTCAAGAAAGCTCCTGATCCCCGTAGTGGTCACTACCGGTTCTGTGGACATGGCTTGGTGGGGTTGGCTTGGTGGGCGTTTCAGAGGAAGGTTACTGCAAAATCCCCATTCCCTCCCCACCCCACTGACCTGCTTCCCAGCTCTGTTCTCCTGTGTAGGGCAACCAAAGAAGACCCAGCCAATCAGCTGGGACTCGGGAGGCAGAGAATAGATGGGGGCGGGGCCAGTCAGAGGTGGTATTTGCCAGTTCTCCAAACTATTCAAAATTTCCACTACTGGTTCTCCAGAACTGGTCAGAACCTGCTGAATACCACCTCTGATATTCAGATGAGGTTCTGAGCTTGGGACTAGGGGAAAAAAGTAGAAAGAACATTGTCATTTGGTGGTTGATGCAGAACCAGGAGCTTTCTAATCCAAACCCTTCTCCCCCAGAGCAACTCTCTTGCACGTTGAGCAGAAAAGTTTCATTTAGCCAGGCCAGTGGATCATCTGCCTGTAACATTGCTAAACTTTTGACTCCTGCATTTTAAAGGCAGTCGATCTCACCAGTTAATGGCCCATTTTCCCTGATGCCGGATGACATCTGCTTTTGAAATATTCCACCAGGGACGCCGTTTTTCAAAGGCTGTGCCCGAAATGGCTGACCTGCAGTGAAAGAGGTGGCTTACAAAGCTATTTTTTATATCCTCCCAGAGCTCTCCATAATATCTAGGGGCTGTGATCATAGTTCAGCATAGCACCCGGATGAATTGATCATGCCAGTTTGGCTTGGCCGCAACCCCATGCCTCTGTATCCGTTGTAGGAACAGTGCTTGGTGTCAGTGGCATTATTAGTGTTATTTTATTTATAAAGCACTTACATGCAGCGTGGAGCTTTACTGGACATAAACTCTTAACTTCTTTTTAGAAATGACTTAAAACCATTATTAAGCTGGTGCTTTAAATGTTAATGCTAGTGCTATTAATCTGGCTAAAGAGAAACATGTTGCCTTCTTTCCTAAAATGTAGACAAGCAGCAGAATGGAATTTATGAGGGAGGCCCTTCTAGAGAAGGAGTTCACCCCCAGTCCATGGACCGGCATTGGGCTGCGGCATGCCAGAAACTGGGGGTGATGACTTGGGATGTGGCCAGGGGTGGGATTCAAATTTTTTAACAACCGGTTCTGTGGGCATGGCTTAGGTGGTGGGCATGGCTTAGTGGTCATGTAACTGGGTGGGCATGGCTTGGTGGTCATTTTATTGGCTGGGCGTGGCCAACTCAATATCATTCACATCAAGGCACGCATCTCCTCGCCTGGCCTCTCATGACTGTGGGGATGCTGCAACAGTCGTAAGTGTGAAAAATGGTCATAAGTCACTTTTTTCAGTGCCATTGTAACTTTGAATGGTCACTCCACACAAGCAAAGAACCAGCAAAGGAGGAAAAAAAACTCCAGAGAAGTTCCAGAGACAGGAAGTCTAGTCCTGCCAAGAATGTAATAAGGGTTAACGGAGAGGCAATTTCTGTAAGTAACACCAGAATGTTTCCTTCCTGCCTTCCTTACAGGATTAGGCCAGTAATTCCTTCTAACAGGTTCTCTGAACTGATTAGAATGTTAACAACCGGTTCTAGCGAATAGGTAGAATCCCACCCCCGTGTGTGGCACGAAAGCAACACAGCCAGAGAACAGGTCTAACTCCCCTTTATTGCTCCAACTTTGCTCCCAAACATCCCCATGTTTACTACAAATCCTGGAGCAAAGCTCTCACATGCACCTTCAGCAGTTTCTGGCTGTGAGTAATCCAGTAAACCAGGTTAGCCAAACAGTAACCAGGGCCAGCAGTTCAATAAGCCAGGTTTAGCCCAACAGTAACCAGGGCCAAGAGTCCAGTACGCCAGGTTAGTCAAACAGTAACCAGGGCAGCAGTCCAATAAGCCAGGTTTAGCCCAACAGTAACCAGGGCAGCAGTCCAATAAGCCAGGTTTAGCCAAACAGTAACCAGGAACAAGAAGTCCAGTAAGCCAGGCAAACCAGGCAAGCCTCACAAGACAGAGCACAGTAGTCTCCAGGCATCAGCAAGTGAACACAAGTCTCCCAGATTCAACACTTGTTTCTGACAAATACCCCTCCCACTAGCACCTCCTTACATCTCAGTCCCTAGGCGTGCCTTGTGAAGAGGATGGGGCACTCTCCTCCCTTGTAGCCAGCTCAGTCTGCGTTGGTCTTGCCTCCTCTCTTCTCTCTGTGCTCTAGGATCAGGAGGGGGTGGTCCTTGCTCTTCACTTGAACTCTGTCTCTCCTGCTTCTTCCTGTCTGCAAGCTTTCTAATCCTGAAAAGCCTTGCCCGGACTCACTCTGCTCTTCCCCAGTTTCCTCCAAGGCCAATGGAGCCGCCCTCTTAATCTCTATTGCAGTGATGGGATTCAAAAAATTTTACTACCGGTTCTGTGGCCGTGGCTTGGTGGGCGTAGCAGGGGAAGGATACTGTAAAATCTCCAGTCTGAGGTAGTATTTGCAGGTTCTCCAAGCTACTCAAAATTTCCACTGCCGGTTCTCCAGAACTGGTCAGAAACTGCTGAATACCACCTCTGCTTTATTGGCTCTTGTTCCAGCTCATCTTCCCCCACAGATTCAGTCTCTGACAGGGGCATGACACTGGGCCATGCAAACAAGTGAAGCCCCATCCACAGGATGCAGGCAGCACACAAAACCATGCCTGCTCCGGTCCACAGAAAATCCTCTCTCCATGTACTTGGTTCCTGCTGCCCAAAAGGTTGGGGTTCTAGAGCTTAGGTGCAGCTAGAAATCCTTCTCTCCTGCAGTGTCCAATAAATTGGGCCCAGGAACAACTGATAAGCAAGCAGGTCCTTCACAACCACATAGCTGAGGAAGCAACTTGCATACAACAGTTAACTATACTGTACCCAGGGGTGGGATTCTACCAGTTCGCACCTATTCGCTAGAACCGGTTGTTAACATTCTAAGCAGTTCGGAGAACCGGTTGTTAGAAGGAATTACTGGACTAATCCTGTAAGGAAGGCAGGAAGGAAACGTTCTGGTGTTGCTTACAGAAACTGCCTCTCGGTTAATCCTTATTACATTCTTGGCAGGACTAGACTTCCTGTCTCTGGAACTTCTCTGGAGTTTTTTCTCCCCTCCTTTGCTGGTTCTTTGCTTGTGTGGAATGACCGTTCAAAGTTACAATGGCACTGAAAAAAGTGACTTATGACTATTTTTCACACTTACGACTGTTGCAGCATCCCCACAGTCATGAGAGGCCAGGCGAGAAGATGCGTGCCTTGATGTGAGTGATATTGAGTTGGCCACACCCGGCCAATAAAATGACCACCAAGCCACGTCCACCCAGTCACATGGCCACCAAGCCACGCCCACAGAACCGGTTGTTAAAAAATTTGAATCCCACCCCTGACCGTACCATCCACTTTTTGAGTGATCAGAAACTTTTGAATAACCCAGCAGATTAAATGTAGGATTTACCCCTGCTTCTTATCTAGAGTGGAAACACAAAGCACATTTAATGAATGAATAAGTAAACAAATAACCATTAGCCTCCAAGTTGTTAGATGAAAGTGTCCACATGGTCTCTGGCAGAAATAAAATTTAAACTGGAGGACAGATTGCAATCCAAAGATAAAATGAAATACCCTGCCAACAAGGGAAGGAAGAAATAAAATGCTTAGATTTAAAGAAAAATATATGTATTAAATTTTGCCAGCAAGCCAGGGGGTTTCTCTGATTAGCCTGGCCATCTGGACTTTCTCAAGCCATGTTTCTGGAAATGTTTTGAGGTGATACTTTGGTTTGGCTTCCTTTTTGTTTCACTCCTTTCCCACCACATTCTGGATTTTCTAGGGCAAGTAAAAGAAATTATTTATAAAGGAGGATATTTGTAGCTCAGGGATGATATGAGGGGTCCTTGGTGCTCTCTGAGCTTGGTTGCTTTCTTGCAGACATTTCATTATCCAAATTAGGTAACCTCATAAGTGCTAGTGATATTACCTAGTTTGGGTGAAGAAATGTCTGCAAGAAAACAACCCTCAGAGAGAACCAAGGACCCCCTCAAAGAGACTATTGATTAGAAAGATCTGGCAAGAGGGAAATGCTTCAGTGGAGCTCATGGGGAAAAGTTTATTTAAATTGCACCACTGGAAAAAGAAAAGAATTGAAATTACTGTAGTTTTTAGGTTCTGGAGCCATTCTGTTCATATCCTGCCAAATCACTATGAAGTGTGAGTTACCTGTTTTCCATTTATCTATCTGAGGATAAAAATTGCAACCATCACAAATAGAGACCAAATAGGTTTCCTCTATGAACACACTGCCTGTCAAAATATTTCATTGAGGTGAATGAAGTTTCTCAAATGATTGACAGAGTCACAGTAGTCTAAATTTAGGCATGGGAATGAGAATCATGCAGTTGGTCAAATCAAGTAATTTCCATAGGTTTCACTGTGGCATGGATCTCACTATGGAAATTAATGGAACAAGAACATTAATGGAACATTAATGGTACAATGGAACAAGATTCCTCTAAGGGAATTAGTGTTTATGATGAATCAGAAGCTCTTTAACAACAAAGTACTAGAAGAAAAAAAGAAATATATCAAACATTATGAAATGGTGTATCTGCTATACATCTATTTATCAGTAATGGGGATAGCTATTGTTATGATATGTACAGAATAACCCTTGAGTAACAAGGATATGCACATGGAAATGTTTATGAGAATAGTTATGAATAATTATCCAGCCACACACAGAGATACACTAAATTGAGTTAAAGTTAACTTTAAGAAATAGCACAGTCCAATAAACGGTCCAGGTCATATACGTTTAACAGTCCAAATAATATCCAATTACAAAGTCTTCTTACTGGTTGCCTTTGTCATTTACTGTAAACAAGGATATCAAAGTATAAGCACAGCATAAATAAAATGGAGAAGCTTAGATAGCAACAGAATGTCAGAGAGACAGAATGTCAGAGAGAGTAAGCTATGATTTCTAGCTCCCTCTTATGGTAATTTGCAATATAATCAACCAATTGGAATATAATATAAATCAATACAGTGATTTTGTCTTAAAGCTACAAACATACATTGTTGGTTTATATATTGCCAACCCAACTAATTGGTGTATATATTCCTAACAGCTATGCATGGGATCTTCTGATATTAATTACCTTTTGATATTTAATTTCTCCCCAAAGTGTATTTATTTATGCATTTATTTTATTTTATAGTTTCTATTTTTATTCCAAAATGTCTGCTCAGGTAACAGATTCTGTCTTGGTACCAACAAAATAATTTCCTCCTCTGTGAATGTCTCCATAATAAACAAATATATTCTTCTGGTCTGATCTAACAACCCCACTTATATATCACTCCCTTTAATAATAATCATTCTTCTGTATTTCAAATGTATAATCCACAAAAGGATAGTGCATTAGTGCAAAATAAAAATATATTTTCCATTTCCATGTCTCTATCAACATTCCATACTTTTGTAAGCACATGATTTTCTCACAAGTTAATGTTTCTTTTCTTTTTCGACTTATCTCTTTGTTTAACACTCAGCCAGTCAGCTTCCTCAACAAATTTAAACATTCTCCTTTCCCATGGAGATACATATTATCTGTTTATTTAATTAAAAAAATACTTTAAATGAGGCAATATTCCAAATTAACTGTCCCTTTAGTCCCTTTTTTAAAAAACTTGCTTACACCAAAATCCTGGCAAGATTTTAGCATTTAATTCTTTTTAAAATCTTAAGAATTCCTTCCTTCCTTCCTTCCTTCCTTCCTTCCTTCCTTCCTTCCTTCCTTCCTTCCTTCCTTCCTTCCTTCCTTCCTTCCTTCCTTCCTTCCTTCCTTCCTTCCTTCCTTCCTTCATCAAATTTAGAGAATGTCCATCTCATTCAGAGTGACTTTATTTTTTGCTTTAATATTTCATGGATCAAAGGTACATTCATCCAGGTAGGTTTAGGTGCTCCATTGTTCTGAAGGTCTCTCTAAACTTTACACTTACTCCATTTAAACATAGTTTAGAAAGTGCATTAAATATGGCTATAAGCATGATGTTTTCTTTTTGCAAAGGTTCCTCATGAGAACCTGCCACAGGTGCCACATCCACACAGCCCACAGCTTATGTGGGTAATCTCATGCCCTCTCCTTGCTGTCGGTCTTTGCCTCTAGGAAATCCTCACTGTTTCATGGAGACATGTTAATCTACCATGTTTCCACCCAGAAGATTTTTGCTTTGGTAATTCTAACAAAAGCACCAAGCTTTTCCAAATAATCATTCAAGAAAATACTCCATTTTCCTTTCATGGAAAGTTGACATGACTACAATTAAAGCTATTCAATTCGAAGACCATAAAGTACACCCAAGCTGGTTCCAAACACTAACAAAGTTGGACATTTGTCAGAGCCAAAGGATCATCAAAGTGTGCATTGCACAAAATGCCCAGGATCAGGAATAACCAAAGAGAACAAACTATCACTCCCTTTGTGCAAATTGTCTGGGAACTCACAGGTGTCTAGAAATTGTTTCTCTAAAGTTACATTTTTACTCATACACCATTTTTCCAGGCGGTGAGAAGTCCCAAGAGTAGCATGATACAGGTTTCGCTTCCTATGAATGACAGAACACTGGAGATTTATGTCTTCCTGTGGCAGTCCCTCAAGCTGCATCTCAAATGGATGAGAGGCATCTATTTCATCAGCTCTCTTGAAAAATCAGCTCTGTTAAATTGTTCCTCACTCAGAACTATTTCATGCCTGTTAAGAGCTATCCAGTGTTATGCTTCTGCTCTTCCCTCCCCTCCCCTCCCCCCTCTTCTTTTGTTCTTTGTAATCTGTCTTTTTGATATCTCAAAGGTGCTTTTTCAAGAGGCAACCAGACTTTCTTGTTTTTCTTTGAAGACGTTTCGCTTCTCATCCAAGAAGCTCCTTCAGCTCTACCTGGATGGCGGGGAATGGAAGGATTTATACTCCTTGCTGATAGCTGTTCATTTGCATTCTTTTAGAGAGTCATTGAGGCCATTTGAAGGTTTACCTGTGTCCTTACCTGAATAGTGCAAATGGCTGTAGAGCCTTCTTGGAACTGTTGAAAGGACTGTGTTGTAGACTGGAGATAGATGATATCATATCCCTCGCCCTCTGTTGAGAGCGGGCTGATCAATTTTGACATAGATGGCCTCTTTGACCCCTGTTTCAAACCGGCAGTCCTTTCTCTCCAAAATGTCAGCCAGAAATTATTTTGTTTTTAGGGATCATAGATAGGAGCCTTTGGGGACACAATGTAGTAACTGGACAGAAACCATTAAGCTAAAATATGATAGTCAATTTCGCTTACTATATTTAGAGAGCTGATGATGCATTACATTTGCATTCTATTGCTCCAGATCATACATTATAAGAAGGAAGATTTTAATTAGATGCTAGGAAGAACTTCCTGATGGCAACATTTATTTGGGATCAGAAGAGGCTCAGTGATTTTTGGTCCAAAAGTGGGCTGGGGTAATGAGTTTGGGAACATAAAAAGAATGAAAGTACATGGCACCAAAAAAGAACATGCACAAAACAGCATGTTCTCAGCTAGATTCTTTTTCTAATAATTTCATTAACACTTAAAAATGAAAAGAAAAACTAATGCAAACTAAAAAAAATACAAAAAGAAAAAAAAAGAAATGTGCAGAGGGAAAAGGTGGAGGGGGCTTGAAACTCAGTGGTTATTGATTGTTGTCATAAATGGAGTTCTGGTGATGCAGTGGTTAAACTACAGTACTGCAGGCAAACTCTGCCCACAGCCTGCAGTTTGATCCCGATAGTGCTCAAGGTTGACTCAGCACTTCCATCCTTCCAAGGTCAGTAAAATGAGGACCCAGATTATTGGGGGCAATATGCAAATAATACTTCTATATTGTAAACTGCCCAGAGAGGGCTGGAAAGCAGTATGGGGCAGTATATAAGCCTAAAACGTTCTTGCTATTGCTCTGCCCTGTAAACCTTTCCACTTATTCCTCAATTTACCTCCCACAGAAGTAGAGAAGATGACCATGCAGTAGTTTAGTGTCTGATTCTACACCCTCCATGGAGCCTCAGTTTCTGGGTTTGTCGAGATTGTTGGAAGCAACACATTAGAAAAATACCAGGACAGCCCAGCACAAACATCCCCTGAATACTAAATAGTCCTGGTGTTGTGTACCCCAAAGGTAGAAAATTATGAATTCTCTGACAATCCTTATTATTTGAATTCACCTTGTGTCTTGTTAAGCTGTTGGGGGAGGGGGGAGCACTTTAAAATAAATGTCAGTGAATGGCATCAATGACCCATAGGCAATTTAGAGGGATGGAGTTACACAATGTCAGAGAAATGATTACCACACTATAGGCGCTAATTGGCACTTTTGGCCTCATCCCCAGAATCCTCCCTCCATTTCAGATAACTTGTATTGAGATTTTTTTTTCTTTTTTGTCTTGAGGGATTCTGTGCACTTAGACAAACAGCATCGTTTGCAAAGCAAGCCCATGCTTCCATTGTAGAAAGAGCTACAACTGCAATTAAGCATGCTTAAATTGGTGAAAGGGGGAGGGATGGCTCAGGGGATTAAAGAATAAAATTTATGAATTTATGAAATTTATGAAGTTTCTGAATAAAATTATACATAAAAAAGACACTTGTCAGCTGGAAAGCTGACGGTCTGGGTTCAAGACATGAGTGCTGCTCAACAGGATGAGTCCAGCTCCTACCCACCTAAGCGGTTTGAAAGCTGTTCTGCTGAGGACTGCTGATCACTCTAAAGTTGGTTCTTTTTTTCAAAAAATAAATTTTTATTACATTTTACACTTTTAAAAACAAATCATATTTGCAATTTTTGCAGTAATTTGTGGCATTGACTTTTCCGTATTCATTTACACACATACACACATGTGGGAATTGCTATCTGTTTCCTCAGCGCGTGTGCAAGGACAACGGGCCTTCTGGTAGTTGTTTGTAACACGAGGCGAGGGACAAGGCTCGAAATGTTGCCACTTCTTACCCAGAATTGTAGCAAACTTAAACTTTACAGCTTTGTATTCTCATATGGTATTTTGTGTGATGTAATGAGTTTGTAACAACACACTAACAAAAATTGCAAAGCGTTAACAAAGATTGCTTCTAATAAAAGAGGGTGTCAGAGCTTGCCCTGGGCTCTCATCCCGATTTGGCTTCAAGACGACTGCCTCAGTGTCTTCATTCATGAGAGACCACCATAACTGGTGACCCCGACGTGATCATCTGCGAGGTGGTACGTCTTTGGACCATCCATACTCATCGGCTGGCATAGCCTTGGTACTCATCCCTGATTCGATCGCAGGCGATCGCCGTGGATCCTCGTGAGTATGGGTGGAGGATTCTCTCAGGATCAGAAATTGCACATTGAGGAACTAAGAGAATCAACCAAACGAAATTTTTTCCTTTTTAAAAGAGGGGGCTCTCTTGAAAAACCCCTCAGTAAAGCCTCTTTAGACACTTCCGAAATGACGGCTGCAGCTATCACCAGAGGTAATAAACCAT
The DNA here is from genome assembly GCF_049901735.1 of Notechis scutatus. Lineage (NCBI taxonomy): Eukaryota > Metazoa > Chordata > Lepidosauria > Squamata > Elapidae > Notechis > Notechis scutatus. The sequence goes on from NC_142011.1 coordinate 193,558,562, forward strand.
CTGGTAATTGTTACAATTGTGGGAAGCCTGGTCATTTTAAATCACAATGTCAAGCCCCGGCGGGGGCAGCAAAGCCCTCCGCCAGCAGAGATGCTCGACAGTAGAGGGGCCGGCAGCTAGCCCCTCTCCCAAGGCTGCCCATATACCATCCACTGTGTATGAATTATCAATGGCAGAAGATGTGTTCATATCCTTTCCCCATCTCTGTCAGCACACAGCTTCCTCCTTCTGCCTCCTTTTTCTCCGATAAAACTGCTCTTACAATCTCACCCTCATGCCCTTCTCAAAGGAATCTCTGTGGTTCCCGATCTGCTCTATCCTTCCTCAAAACTCTCAGCCTCTCTCTCTTTTTTTAACAAACTTTGTTAATTTTTAAAGACATGCAGAACATGGATACACAGAAACACAAAACATAAAAGCATAAAAATCTCTTTTCTGAAAGTTGCTTAGTCCCAGGTCAAAACTCTTGGTACAGACACAGATTCAGATTCGTGTTCATTTTGCATACCATTGGCATTTTGCATACCATTGGCATTTTGCATACCATTGGCATCTTATTGGCATTTTCAATTTTCTACATAGCTTCTCCTCTCTTTTGAATTTTCTCGGTTTTATTTTGTTAATCTCCTCTCAATTCGATCCATTTGTCTTTCTTCTTTGAAGAAAAACTTCTCCTGTGCACTGAATGGAGTGTGATGCCTTTAACTCTTTCCCCTATATTTGTAATACTTAATATAGAACACATAATTTGCACTGGGATTCTATCTGGTGCATTCTGAAATTGTGCAGTATTGTTATTCATTAGTGTTGCTGTTCATTTGTGTCTTGAACATTTGGTGCATTGCTTTTCAGTTAAACCACATCACATATTATTGATCATTATTTCATTGCAGTGTTCCCCCTTCTCCTACTTCAGATCTCTCATTTCACAAAAGGTTTCGCTGGGATAACATAGTCTAATCATTGATGTTGACAATCATTTATGTCTTAAACATTTTACCCCTTTCGGTTAGATATCATGCCTTTGTGGAAACACTTATGCTTTCCGGGATTGTTTCCCCCCGCCCCACATCCCATGTCTTAAATCATTGTTTCATTACAGTACTCCTTTTCTTGGCAAAGGTTTCACTAGATTATACTGAGTGTTTTGTCACATTTTGAATTGCATGTTGTTTCCAGTTTTCTATGGTTATTTCTGGATGTAGGTGTAGAAATGCGGTCTTGTGTGCCTTTCTGAAATCCCCTTTTCAGTGGAATTTGTCTATTGTCTCTGGAGAACTTTTGCTTAAGGCCTCTCATCTCTTCCTTTCTCCCTTGCTTCTTCTTCTCCTTGTAAAATATTGGAAAAGAGTGCCTAGGACACCTTTCCCTTCTTGCTTTTCTTTTTTTAAATTTTGATATACAAGTTTCAGTCCATCCACACGTGATGCCATTGTGTAGACATCCCTCGTACAATTACAACAATATTTAGGGGCTATTAATTGGACCCGTCCCTATTTTGGCATTACTACACACATGCTCAACCCCCTGTTTGATGTGTTAAAGGGAGGAACCACTCCAGGGGATAAAATTACCATTACAGATCATCAATTAAAAATCACCCAGGACATATAGCACATTATGCAGAAAAAGTGGGTCAACCGATGTCACAACAATGCTCCTATTTCCTTAATCTTGCTCAATACACCCCTCCTTACCTACTGCTGTATTAACCCAAAAGTCTCAGCACACTAGCAACCTCCTTATCTTAGAATGGATACATCTTCCTCAACACTCCTAAAAATCTCTTAGTCTGTTAAAACTGGTTGTTGAAAATGCAAATGAGGATTGAAAGAGGATTCTGCAGCCTCTATCTGCCCGAGGGGGCTTCCTCTTGGACTATCTAAAGGCTTGCAGAATCGTGGGAACTGAGGACCATGATTGTTTGTTGCAAGTAGGTGGATGGGTCAAGCAGGGTTGAGGAAGGAAAGAGGAAATCAGGATTTGCAGTCATGATAAGAGCAGGGGAGGTCATAAAAGGCTCCCTCCCTTCCTTCATGGTCTGCGCAGAAATGTGAGTTGTTAGGGTTGGAAACCTGAGGAAAAAGAGAAAGATGAGTTGGGAAACTGAGAAGGGGTGAAGGTGGTTTCTGTGAATGCAAAGTATGTTTGAAAGTAAACAAGAAAGTAGCAAGGAAAAAGAAATGGGAGGGCAACCCTGATGGGCTGGCCTTTCCAGAGAACACAGATTGATTTCATCGAAGTACTAACTCCATACGCATAAAATGCTTTCAACTACTGCCTATCCTTCACTTCAGTCTCTGTCTCTAAACATCTTCTCTCTCTTTTTGTTACATTGCAACACCTTGTTGCACAGCACCAGCACCCGCTCTTTGTAGCACACATTCGCAGCCACCAACCCTTCCCAGGAATTCTCCAGGAAGGCAATGATATGGCTGATGCGGCAGCTGCAACCGCAGACAGCGCCATCTCTTGCATGATTCTTTCACAACAAACACCCTGGGATAGTCATAGTTATTTTCATCAAAATAAAAAAGCCTTGGCCAGACAGTTTAAATTCAAATTTAAAAATGTCACAGGGTTGCCAGGACTCCAGAATGCATTGAATGTTTGCTTGTTTACTCTTAACTTCCTCAATGAGTCCGGATCCCCCATGCACAGCAGCATCACGTCATTTCGCTTCCTTGCCTCATCTTGAACCCAGACCAACGGTATCAGCTTCCAGATCCTCAGTGGAAAGGTCCTGCTGAACTTATAACCTGGGGACAGGGTACGCTGACAACAACAACACCATCTGGGTCCCTGGACGACACGTAAGGCCTTTTCTACCCAAACCAGCCTTGCCTACATCAGCATCATGAAGCTGCCCACTGCATTCATCATTTGTTTCCTGGGTTTCCACATCATTCCTGCCAATACAACAGCCACCCCATCCTCCTGTGACGCCTGCATCAAAACTACTGCAGCGGAACAAAGACCCAGTCCACCCTGATCTATCATACTTTGAAACCTGAGTGCAACTCCACGACAGTCTCCCTTGTCTGCATAACAACACTCAATATGCATGATGCTACACCAAACAAGGTATCCAATGCTACGAACCAAAGGCTGTGGGGCCCATCACCGCCTCACTGTATGTCTATGCCTACAAAGGAGGATCCAGCTCTGACCTTGCCTCAATGTTCTCTACCAGTCAAGCAAAAATGGGTACATTGCCCATAATGTCACTCGGGGTTACCAACACTTCTGTGTGTTTTGATGCTTGTTTTGCCATCAACAAAGGCCAAGGTCCTAACGACGCTGCAGGAGTCACCTGCAGCTCACACAGCTGGCAAAGATCTTATCTACAGGAAAAGAAATATCTCTTCCAAAAGGTGTCCGGGACTAATGTGGGGGCCACCACTGTTACAACTACTGATACACCCCACCTATTGACTCTGCTCAAGTAAGAGGCCCTCAAAATATTAATGTCACTGTTAAATCAAGCTCTACTTCATGTACCACTGACAAATGTAATCCTATTTGCTTGTACACTCACTTACCTGAAACAAGGGGTACCATACCCCCACATATATATGCTCAATAGAATTATAAGGTTGCAAGCTGTATTAGAAATTATAACCAATGAAACTGCTCTTGCTTTGAAAACATTAGCTAAAGGAAGTACATTGTCTAGAACATATATCATGCAAAATCGTTTGGCGTTAGATTATCTTCTTGCCAAAGAAGGAAGAGTGTGTGGAAAATTTAATCTTAGTAATTTGTTGTATTGAAATAGATGATAGTGGAAAAGTTATTCAACAAATTACTGATAGAATGATCAAGATTGCACATGTACCTGTACAAACATAGAATGGTCCTGATTTTAGAGACATGTTTGGATCCTGGTTCCCAAAATTACCTGGTTTGCAAGCTATTGTAGCGCTTATTGGTATGATTGCTGCAGGATATATTATATTGCCTTGTGTATTACCTATCTTTGTACGCACTATTTCTAACAGTTTATCCCTTTTGGCTGAGAAAAAGCCACTGCACAGGTAATGGCTCTCTGGAATCAACAAATAACTAACACATATGAACCACTACCATCCGAAGAAGAGATGGGAGAGCCAACCTGTGATGACCCAGACGAGGACAAGATGTTTGTGATGGTCGAAGAAGTCACGAACGCCATGGATAACATCAGCATACACAGCACTCTTGCCCGCGCCTAACAAAGGCTGTTGTTGGAACTAAAACACTCCCTGTCTTTTAAAAAAGAAAAACAGAGGAGATGTGGGAATTGCTATCTGTTTCCTCGCGCGTGTGCAAGGACAACGGGCCTTCTGGTAGTTGTTTGTAACACGAGGCGAGGGACAAGGTCGAAAATGTTGCCACTTCTTACCCAGAATTGTAGCAAACTTAAACTTTACAGCTTTGTATTCTCATATGGTATTTTGTGTGATGTAATGAGTTTGTAACAACACACTAACAAAAAATTGCAAATGTTAACAAAGATTGCTTCTAATAAAAGAGGGTGTCAGAGCTTGCCCTGGGCTCTCATCCCGATTTGGCTTCAAGACGACTGCCTCAGTGTCTTCATTCATGAGAGACCACCATACACACACACACATATAATTTACATTTACATTTTGCATTGTCTTTTATTCCTGTTATCTAACCAAACATACCATTTTTCCTAGACCGTATAATATTATTTTTCTTCCTTCTCCTGCAATTCCATTGTAAGTTTATTCATTTCTGCACAATCCATGTTTTTTTTTATAATCATATCATCTGTGGGACTACTCTCTGATTTCCAATTTTGGGCATACGTTATTATAGCTGCTGTCAATATGTGTATTATTATATATTCAATATCTTTCTTGTAATCACCTCTAATGATCCCTAGTAAGTTCATTTCAGGCTTAAGTTCTATTTTTAAACCAATTATTTCTTGCAGCCAGATCCTTATTTTATTACCATTTTTTTTTTTTTTTTTGCTTTAGAACATGACCACCACATATGAAATAATGTTCCTGATGTCTTTTTGCCTTTCCAACATATCGGGTTCCAATTTGGGTAGATTTTGGGCCAATCTTGTTGGTGCTAGGTGCCAACAATAGAACATTTTGTAGAGATTTTCTTTGTTGGTTCTATAGTGACATGAGGGTGGCAATTACAGCACCTGACAAACAAGGAGTTGTTCAATGAAGGAATTATGTAGTTCTTTGATGCTCTGGACTAGCAGTTCTGATAAATCACTCGGTTATGGGCTAAGGTGATATGATGAGACAAGATATAGAGACTATTCCTGAACGGGGTGGTGGCCTAGAGGTGGAACTCTTGCCTCACAATCAGGAGGCTGTGAGTTCAATCCTAGGTAGCAGCAGATAGTTCTCTCTCTGAGTGCAAAAAGAAAATATCTGCTGTGAGCTCTGCATAGGAGTCAGGGGAGGGCATCCAGCCAGTAAATGCTAAGCTCCAGTCACTCGCCCAGTGGCCACTCAGGTGCAAGGGATTACAGGGTCTTTAAAAGAAAAAAATAAAGACCATTCCTAGTAATATAATAATTCCTGGCATTGTTTCCAGCATTGCAATGACTATGTTGCAACTGAGATCCTATGAAATATTAAATATTTCCTATAAATATTTCCTATTGCTGGTTTCTAGAGTATAGTGGAAACTTGCTGTAAGTAGTTTGCTTGGACTTGTAGTAAAACGCTACCATGTTTTTCAATCAATAAACTTTGTGTTTATCTGATCATTTTCTTTCTTTCCCTTTGTTCTTTTCTTTTCCTTAGTGCATATTCTGTTTGCATCTTATGACATATCCCACACAGGACTAATAACTTGTTGAAGGTCAACCTTGCCTCAGCAAAAAAATAAAAATAAAATAAGAGCCAGGACAGAAGAAGAAATATGATTGATGTAGGGGTCTTTTTTAGAAGTCACTCAATAGATTTTATTTTTATAAACTTTTCCACCTGAACTCTTCCTATCGTTAAAAGTGCAACATGCAATATTGACTTGCTAGTCTAAATTTGTTAAGATGTCAATATTTCTCCAATCCGTGGCCTCCATGGAAATGCAACTCACCTAAAACTATTCTAATCTACTTGTTTCATTTCTGAACAATACATCAAATGAAAGAGCTGACAGTTCAAGGAGGAAGAAAAAAAAATAAGATATTGAAAATTCAGGCATGAAAGTCAGAGTACCGCATGACAGGCCTTGTAATTCCCCTATGTATAAAAAACAGTGGTAAGTCTCTTTTGATGCACATTTCTCCAAATGTGCCTGTTTGTCCCCAGTTGATGCAAATTTTCCCCATTATTGGAGAATTGTCAAAGAAGTAGCACATTTTTGTAGAGACTTTAACAAACTATATTCCTTAAGGGTATGTTAAAATGCATTTAAAAATTCAGAGAGAACCAGATCTTGAATAAGGGCTACAGATAGTCTTTCATTTACAAACAGTCACTTAGTAACAGGTCAAAGTTATGACCTACCTGGAAAAGGTGATTTACAACCTGGATGTGAAGTTCTGATGGTCAGTACACCTCACACACACTCCTGTGATAGTTGCACCTTTGCAAATGAAGTCCTGCTCCTTTGACCATGTATGCAACATTCACACACATGCAAAGGGGATGGGGTTTCAGGCTCACCATTGTGACCAACATCTTGACTTTTTTGATGCCCCTTCAAACACTACTGCTATTAATGTTCACCTCACAGTGCCACAAGGTGTCAGCTGCCAGCTCATGTTTGCTTGTGCTTCACCATCATTCATTGAGAGTCTGCCATGGATTCTGGGGAAATTGGATGGACAGTGGATGTTAGGGGGAAAGAGAAACTACTGTATATCCCTGAGATGCTGCTTCAAGATCACCCAGATGGGAGAAGAATACAGCTACATAGCAACCTATACTTGAAGTGACTTCTGAAAACATCTTACTTGAACTTGATTGATCATGAGGGGGTCAGTGATGGGAGGGAAAAGTTGAACCTAGGGAATTTGGCACACGATTCTCATTTCTGGCTGTACATTACTGCAGTACACTTGACTTCCAGTAAAAATATACCTTTCTCAACTAATAGAGCCAAGGATCAGTTCTTTTTTAAAATATTTTATTTTTTAAAAACAAAAATACAAATCTCTATTCAGATTAACAGTGTTCTTGTCATTATTAATACATACATCTCCTTTTATACATAAACATCAACTCTTATTTCTAGCCTCCACCCAATTGTACCACCTATCCCAAACCACGTAATAGTCCGAATCATCTTTGCCTCTTAATTCCATTGTGAATTTATCCAGTTCCGCACAATCCATTATTTTTTGTGTCAAGTCTTCTTCAGGTGGTATCTTTTCCTTCTTCCATCCCTGTGCGAAGGCTATTCTCGCCGCAGTTATGATAAGTATAATGATGTATCGGATGACCTTGCTCAGTTTTCTCCAAGGATCATTTCTATTTAGAAGTTTAAGTGCTGTCAGGTCTGACACAAGAGTGCAGAATGCACTCCTTTTATAGAAGTAATCCTCATGTTACAACAAGGAGAGAAGCAACCTAGACCTAAGGAGAAATTTCCTGACAGTTAGAACAATTAATCAGTGGAACAACATGCCTCCAGGAAGTGTGGGTGCTCCAACACTGGAAGTTTTTAAGAAGAGATTGGACAACCATCTGTCTGAAATGATATAGAGTTTTCTGTCTAAGCAGGGGTTGGACTACAAAACCTCCAAGTCTGTTTTTCTATTCTATTCTATTTTAACAGATCACTTAGCAATCTTTTGAAGTTGCAAAGACCCAGACAAGGGACTTACACCCAGATTCAAAGTTTTGACATCTGTCCATCCCCCCCATGGTCACACGACTGCATTTTGGGCACTCAGCAATTGGCCTGCATCAACAGCTATTTTTAACAAATTAACAGAATTGGACAATCAATCAGAATAGAGCTAGAAGGGACCTTGCAGGTCATCTAGTCCACCCAAGCAGAGGGCCCTACACCTTTCTGACAAATGGCAGTCCAATCTCTTTTTGAGATTGAGATTTTTGCAGTGTTCATGTGACTGGATTTACTTCTAGTTTTTAGCAAAAAATGGTCCACAGCAAACAACAGGCTCCCTTAGTGACTGCAGTGTTTGTTTTATGACCTTGGTGTTCTCTTTACGACTGCTGGGTTCACACAACAGCCACTGAAAAAAAGATTGTAAAATCAGGTGCAATCATCTAATGTCTTGCTTTACAGTCATCGTGACTTTTGATCAAGAGTCAATTATAGTTCTAAGTCTGCATTCCTTGCTATAAGGTTGTGTTCTTTTGATCACTTTTGTTAGGGATAACATTGTTTACCCTAACTGGTTTGGGTAAAAATAATAAATAAGTTATCATGGTTTGTTGCTTAAAGTGTGTGTAACTTTAACTACAAGAATGTAATTAAGGGTGTGGTTGTAAAAGCACCATAAAAGAAGCAAGTCAATTGCAGCTCTCACTCTCTGGCTTAATGATCCCTAATTACTGGATGGATTGATGACTGCGTTTTTCCTTACTGGAACGGAGGAGAGAAAGGAGTGTTGATTTCTCAACGGAGAGAAGAGATAATACGGACTGATTTATTGTAAGTGAACTGACATTGACTTTGCAACACGGACTTTGCAAATTGAGTATCCCCGACTGGACTGACTGAAATGATACATGACTAATGGACCGTTTATTTTGACTATGCTATAATTCCTAATGGAATAAACTATATTTTTGATAGCACAAGCGTATCTGTTTTTTACTGCGTGTTAACTAAAATACAAACTTATCTCACACATTTACCTGTCTGCCTATCTGACTACGCTACACATTCTGTTTAGTTTGTTTTCCTTAACACTCGTTGGGGAATTCAGGCTTAACAACTTTGAATTAAATATTTCATTTTGACAAGCTAACCAGGTCTTTCTCTGGCAAAAATTGCCTTTGGTTCTCAGGAAAATGTTACAATGGACCTATTTACCTTCATTCTAAGCCAGCAGCACATTTTTCCTGACACACAACTTAACAATTTCTTTTCTCTCTGCTGTCTATAGAAAAGCATCTCTGGGTGTATTAAATTCAAGGCTGGCCAAGAAGAGGGAAAATTGCATGCTTAAATCTTTCTTCAAGCCATTGTTTCCAAACTTCAGATCTTAGCGAAAATACATTTCAAGCCTCCACAGGAGAAATAGTTCTTTGGGTAGGTGAATTAGATGAAGAAAGACAGAGAAAAAGGGAAAGCATTTCCTGGCTCGTATAATTTCTTCACTCTAAGTTCAGAAGCTGATTTTCTTCAACAAACAAAAAAAAATATAGCATTAGCTTTACACTGTAGTCCTGCATATTATTATTTGGCTCAGCATCAAACGGCAATAAAATGTTGCCCTGAGGAGAACCCCTAAGGTTGATTTTATTCCTCTCTCAGCTGTTATTCAACTCCCACCTTCTTAATAACCATCCTTCTGGGCTTCCCAAGTATGTTCTACTTTCATTGAGACGTTTTAGGAAGATTCCCATTGGGTACTGTTGGTTCAACAAATGTGGGGGCATTGCAAATTGTACAATGAGCATGAATGGTGGTATTTTTACAGAAACCCACACTCAATGAAAAAACCAGCATCTGTTGGACAACAATAATATAAACTAGCCGGTAGATGGCAGTGATAGAGCATACTCCCATTATCCTTTCTTCTAAAGCAGTGAAGCTAAGTAGCAGCTTCTGTATCTCCAGACCATCCATTCACAGAAAATATATGAAGGGCATATATCCACTTGTTTAAACATAGGTTTGCCCACTACAGGCAAATGAAAAATGAAAGTCTGATAGAGTCATTTGGACACATGGTTGAGAGTAATATGTCTCTTCTCATCCACTGCTTTCTACTTTTCAGCTTTTTCTGGGTTATACCGTTGGAAGAGAGGAGGAGGAAGACAGGTAATGAGAAGGAAAGGTTAGCTTCACTTTCCCTCCCCTTAATTTAAAAACATAGACCCTTCATTTTTATCCTCGTCTATTCTGCACCCTATTGAAGCAAATATGGGTTTGAGAGAGAAGAAACACCACCATCAGTGGTGGGGTTCAAATTTTTCTTGGTTCTTGGTGGCATGGCAGGGGAAAGATAGTCTAAAATCTCCAGTCAGAGGTGGTATTTGCCGGTTCTCTGAACTACTCAAAATTTCTGCTACCGGTTTCCCAAAACTGGTCAGAACCTGCCGAATACCACCTCTGGCCATCGTCCTGTTTAGAAGAACACTGAATTAAAATCTGCCTATCGGTTTACCATTTTCTCCCCCCATAAGAGGTTTTTCTGAAACTCTTGAAAAAATTATGTGTGGATTAGATTTTTCTTTATCGTCCTCTTCTGAGAAAAGTATGGCTTAAAATGGGATTGAGTGAGAAACTGGAGATTCAGTATGTTCCTACTCTTACTGCTTCAAACTCCATATCTTAAAGTTTTTTTAAAAAAATAAATAAATATGGGCTTCTCTTAGACATTGCCCTTCTCTTTATTTATTTGTGCCCATAATAAACAATTTAAGACACCAAACAGCCAGGGAAAAATAATTCAATTTCTAATCAACAAATATCATTATTACAAGGGGTTCAACTAGCCACTCTACCCCTAAAATCTTGGGGGAAATCTGGATTTTATGAGGTTCATTTAAATAAAGTCAATTGGGCTCATACAAATCACTGTGGAGATATTGTACCAGAGGTACTACAATTTGTGAAGGGTCATTTTCTGGGCTCCATTAAGTGACATTGTTCAATCAATGGGAAGCAGAGCATGGATGCTTGGCCATAAGGGATGAATAGGGACCACAGAAGATCTCAGATAAGTAGGTCCTATAACTGTGGTGCTCGAGAAGGCTCCTGCATATTCCTTGGACAACAAAAGTGACTAATAAGCAAGTCATTTCCAGCTCTAGTACTGGAGTGCATAACACCAGACATGTCACTAGAAGGCAAAATCCCAAAACTGTGTCTCACTTACTTTGGCTATGTCATGCGGGGGGAATTCTCTGAAGAAAGCAGTTATTTTTGGAAGAGTTCGTAGTAAAAGGAAACCAGGCAGTCAAAGAATGTGGTGGCCGGACACCATCAAAGCTGACACCAGCCACAGTATAGAAAAACTCAAAGAAGTAGTGCAAAATTGGAAGATCTGGAGAGACCCTGACCATAGAATCAACAAGAGTCAGATATGGCTGAATGAATAATATCATCATCATGAAGAACTTTATTAGGGATAATCGGCACCTTGAGTTGTACCTGGAAGCCAACTGGCAACCAGAGCAGCTTATGGAGCAGTGGTGTTACATAGGCATAATATGGGATGTCCATCAATACCTGGGATGTGCCCTCCTGGCCCAACTGCTGCTTCCAAATGGTTTTCAAGGGCAGTTCTGTGTATTTCACACCTCGGTCATTCAAAAGTGAAGTCATGAGTGACTGGCTCAGGGCCTTTGGTTCAGGTAGGGGTGTAATTGTGTACAAGATGAATTTGTGTGAAGGTTTTCTTGACCACAGCTGCCATTTGTTTTTGACACAAAAACTGTGGGACCAAGGAGATTGCCAAACTGTACACAAGTCCCGGGGTGGGAAGATGTTCAGGATTAAAGATGGAACATTTTCAGACCTAAGTAGTCCAAATACTTGCAGCTACTTGGTCTTACCAGGATATAGTCTGCATTTAGATGCACATAGTTTCTAGACACTATTACAAGATCTAGGCAGGATCATTGTTGATTTTCTGATATTTAGATACTACTCAGACATCTAGAAAGACTAGAAAACACTATGGCTAAAGACTGATCATACATGCATTTATTGGCTTTACATGCAGCTCCAGCCAATACAAAATCTGATACACCTGCACTCAGCTCCACACATCAATATATATGGTTACATATGTTTACAGGTATTGGGAGCTTATCATGTGGCCTTCTTATCTATAGCCTTTTGTCAATGTTGGGAAGTTAATGGTGTGGGAGAAATCCTAGAAAAATATGAAATCTCTTTTGATTAGTGGCAGCAGCAAGAACAAATGAATGAATGGGTCCACACAATGTCCATAAGCCAGAAAAATATCCTGTTTGGAGGTGCTTTTCAGACTCTCCAATGTATCTACATAGGCATTACATTTTGACATACTTCTTTCCACAGTTTGCACAGCTCTCTCTTGTATAATTACATTCAGTCTTAGATCCTTCAGTCTGAAAGTAAGAATTTATCTTTCCTCTGAAGAAATTCAGAGAAATTAACCACCCATATAAAATCCCATCTATTTACTGAACCAAATCCATCATTGTAGGACTTTCAAGATGCAACTACAGATTTCTTGACTGTTTGCACTAATGTATATTGACATACTTGGAGAGGCGTTTGGAGCTTCGTTTTTATATTTGCTGTGCTTTCTATAATTGAACACTGATACTTAGATTCTTTTTTTCCCCCCAATCTGCTTTTCACCAAAGGAACATAGTATTTTCTTCTTTCTGCTCTCCATTTATAAAAATTATTCCTGGGACATGTAACTTTCTTAATAAACTTTACTAGGGATCCCAGTTCCAGGGTGCAAAATCAAGGTAACCACTAGCTGGAAGTAAAATAGCATACAAAAAATTAATTATTAGCTGCCATCTAATGATTGTTTAGTACTAAATATATGAACCAGCAAAAATTGAAAACTTGGTAAAAGATAACAGATAATCAGAGTTGGAAGGGTCCTTATAGGTCATCTAGTCCAACCCCCCCCCCCACTCAAGCGGGAGACCCTACAGCATTTCTGACAAATGGCAGTCCAATCTCTTCTTGAAGGTCTCAAGTGATGGCACTCCCACAACTTCTGAGGGCAACTTCTGTTCCATTGGTTGATTGTTCTCACTGTCAGAAAGTTTCTACTTATTTCCAGGTTAAATCTCTCCTTGTTCAGTTTCTATCCATTATTCCTTGTCTGGCCTAACAGGCATTTTAGAAAATAGCTTGACCCCTTCCTCTCTATGGCAGCCCCTCAAATATTGGAAGACTGCTATCATGTCTCCCCTGGTCCTTCTCTTTACTAGACTAGCCAAGCCCAGTTCTGGCAACAGTTCTTCATATGCCTTAGTCTCCAGTCCCCTGGGTCTTCTCAAAGAACGTAGCCTCACCAAGGAAATTTTAAACAGTCATAAAATCATAACACATAAAAAAATATGAGAAAGTCACCTAGAAGAGATGGAAGATGGGTTAAGGAGGAAGTACAGATCTTATAAACATCCGTAATTTAACCACTTTCAGATGATAAACAAGTTTTCTCAGGTTGTTGCAACAAGCCTGAAATGAATATCACAGAATGCACCACATCCTTGTAGATATAAATGGCACCTATGGACACCATGATTATACAGTTCAAGTCAAAGTTCAGATTGTATTCCCATGGAAAAGGACAGCAAACATGAAGGCACAGCTAGTTATTTGATTATGCAAAGGTCCCATTTGATATAGGAAGTGGCCTGGGTTTGGCTGCCTACTCATGGGTTTGGAAATCTCTTTGTTATGTAAGCTTGCAATGAGATCTGATGGCATGGCTGAGGAATGCTTCAATTTTAATGGGATGTTTGATGCTTGTACAGCCCAACAGGTGGTGGGCTAGGCGAGGGACAGCAGTAAACATAAAATAGTAACGTATTAATAAATATGATGTATTAAAACACCAGCAACAACACAACAACTATATGGAAATATTCTTCCTTCAATGGCGCAGCACTTTAGATATTCACATCTCATTTAGGATTTGAATTGTTTTGGCAGGAATGTTGCCATTGAAGCATGGAACCAAACATAAGGCATGCCAGCAGATGTTCTTTAAATCTGCGGTACAGAACATTCAGCCCCAGAGTTTCAAGTAGTCCTTGAAAGCCTTGGGTACAGTTCCTATCAAAATGTTCTTTTGAATGTTAGCTAAACAGAATATTATTTGGTAAACAATCATGTTAATACCTGTTTTGAGTCAACTCCTTAGATAACACATAACAGATCATCAGAGTTGGAAGGGACTTTGCAGGTCATCTAGTCCAACCCCTCACCAAAGCAGGAGACTCTACACCATTTCTGATAGAAGGCAGTCCAGTCTCTTTTTGAAAGCCTCCAGTGATGAAGCTCCCACAACTTCCGAAGGCAACTTCTCTTCCATTGGTTGATTGTTCTCACTGTCATAAAGTTTCTCCTTATTTCCAGGTGGAATCTCTCCTTGTTCAGTTTCCATCCATTATTCCTTGTCTGGCCTTCGGGTGCTTTAGAACAGCAGCCGCCAACCGGTGGGCTGCAGCCCACTGGTGGGCCATGGGAAAATGTTGGTGGGCCACAGAGAAATATCACCCCCAAAGCACCCCCCCCCCAAAGCAATTAATCCAGGCTGCCAGAAACACAAGGCTGCTCAGCCCACATGGCCAGTGGGAACCTTCCCCGCCCATTCACTCCTTACCTGGCAAACTTGTCTGCTAAGTTGCTATTTTTCCTTTTTCCGACCATCATCTGTTCTGCTGTGCTGGGAGATTTAGATTAGCTGGGAAGCAGGAAATGTTTGGATTTCTTGCTTTCTAGCTAAGCACAGCCAAACCTCCTTTAGGATTGAAGGTTTGCTTGCAAGCAAATTCAGTGCAGACTCATGGCAAGCAAATTTGAGAGACTGAGCTAGCCGATGGCAGATAGATAGATCCCTGAATGAATCTGTGATTCTGTGAACAACTCAATCTGCCTGCCTGCTTTGCCTGCTTTTGGGTAAAAGTTGCTCTTTTTTATAAAAAAAATTCAATATTTATATAAATATTTATAGTATTTACATACAAGCCATGTCCAGCCAGTCACATGACCACCAAGCCACACCCACAAATTAGGTCATGCCCACGGAACCAGTTAGTGGTCCCTGGGATCTAAAATTATGAGTTTGGTGGTCCCTGAGGTCCAAAAGGTTGGCGACCCCGCTTTAGAAAATAGAAAACCCCTTCTTTGTCCTAATCCTTTATCAGGTTAAGCCTAAAAGCAATTCAATCAGAGTTCAGTTCTCTGTTTACACACAACAGACAGAATCTTGCCAGATTAAACCCTTACTACCCTCACCCTGGGAGATTCTAGGACATGGCTATCCTCAATCTCTTCCTCTGTCTCTTGTCTCACTTCAGGCTATGCTGCCTTTTGTCTCCTTCCTAAGAAATTGCTGCTTCATTGTAGTCCATCACCCCAGCTTCCCCTCCTAGGCGCATCATCTCTCCCATGCTTATTATTGGTAGAATGAGGTCTTCAACATGACACCGAAAGAACAAGTTGAATTTTGACTCTAAAAATATTCTGCACCACTAAAATTAAATATGGTAAAAAAGAAACAGGATTTTTAAATGATTCTGTATATCAGCGTTTCTTATGTCTTCCAGAACCTGTTACACCAGCCATTCCAGTGTGGGCCTTTAGTTGGTTGGAAGTAAATCTTCCAGATCTGCAAGTAAACCTTTCAGAACAGAAAGCAGTTTCTATGTTCCAGACACTGTCAGACTCCAAAGCAGATTTATGGTAATTGGGCATTATTATTAATGACAAAATGATATATACAGTACATCATATGGTCTAAACTAAATTAGAAAATATAAGTATTAAGTAAAGATTCTGAATGCAGATCATACTCTCAGAGGTTATTTGATGGGATATTATTTACTCATTGGTCAATTGTTATATGACTTCCCATATCAAGTATGAAATCTCAAAGCAGGATGGCAAAAGTGCTTTGGCTGGTGACCTTCCCATTGCAGTTGCTGAAGGAAGGCACTAAAGCAAAGTAATACTCTGTGAAATATGGTATTTATCTAATCTGCAGTTTTCTTAAGAAGATTTCGGAAGTGATTTACCATTGCTATCTTCCTAAGGTGGAAAGAAGGACTGGGCTGAAATCATCCAGCTGACTTTGGGTCCAGTCTAAGAACTAGACTAGAACTACAACTCACAGCCTCTTGGTTTCTAACTTGATGTCTTAACTACTATTCCAAACTAAATCTCAAGCTTATATATTCTTACTAGCTCGAAATCTGTGCTATGAAACTATGTGGTCAGGTTTAGTTTTTTGGGAGGAAAATAAGGGGGGGGAAATTCTGCCTCCGCCTACCAGTATCCCTTCATCTGGTATTCATCTGGCTAGCATCTTGAAAGTGTGTGAGAGAGTTGTGGGCTGTTTGGAAACTCAAACAGTATTTGCTGCGTGAGCAAGAAGGAGACAGCAAGGAGCCTGGGTGTGGCTTAGCTCAACTGTTCTGTACTAAATCTGCTTGGTGCTGTGAAAGTAAAACTGAAACTGAGACTCCTCTCCTCTGCTTGTGTCTTGCATTTGAAACAGATTTTTTTTCAGGTGGGGAGGGGGAGTAGAACTCTTTAGCATCAAGGCATGTTAATAATAATATAGGAAATACTAATGCTCTGATGGTCATTTTGAAAAACCCTTTCTTAGACAGCACCTAGAAGCCAAGAAGAACATCTGTGCCAAATTTCAAGTTTGTAGGCTTTATGGTTCTGGAGATTTTGTGACGATGCGTGAGTGGTATTTCGCTTTTATACATATAGATAAATTTACTCAACATCAGAATCTGCAGGGGGCATGATAACCTTAATGACATTAAGATTATCATGACATCATCTTAGTAACAACATAATGATGCACATCTTATTAACAGCATAATGATGATATCATTATAACTTTATACAAGATACTTATGGTACTCATTTAATGAGTTTCCATCTCAAATCAGGACTGGAGTTAAAATAACTTTAATTATTTGGATTGGTAGTAAGTCTTTCCTTCTTTCCTTTCCTCTTCTTTCCTTCCCTTTCTTTTTTCACACCAAATAACACCATTAAAGTTTAGGGCTTGTTTTTGTTGTGTGTAGTATGCTGGTTTTGGAGAGGTTGATATTTGATTGTGCTGGCATTTGATCAATTTAATCACTCTAAATATTTAATATTTGCTATGCATAATTTATGATAGCTAAAGATACTTCTTTTAATATTTATGCTCTTTTAATGAGAAGCATACTAAATGTATCCAGGCACAAGAAATTAAAGAAAGAAAAGAAAATCACTACAACACCAACCAAATATCCCATTGACTTTGTAGCCAAGCATCTTCAGCCAAAGTCAACATTGTTCCATTCTCTAGTGCTTTTCTTTTCCTTTTTGATTCACTGACCAAGGAACCATTGCATGCCAATAATGACTCCCAATAGGATGGCAACATTGTATTACTGTCAGACCCAGCAACAAGACAGTGAGATCCATTTCACTTCAGTTCTTTATTCCCTTGAATTTAATGGACAGAATCTTACCAGACTAAAGTTGTAACCTTCTAACCTACTACATATATCCTGAGACAATCTAGGATGTGTCTACCCTGAACCTCTCCTCCCCCCCCCGCCGCTTCCCCAACCAGTTTGGGACTATCTCAATCCAGACCTCTCTCTAGATAGGCTCTGAGTTGATAAAAATGCTTTCCTTGTACTGCTGCAGATGCACACCCCATTATAATTATTACGATAGCAGCAAATTTAGCAAAGTCTCCAGCATGAAACAAATGCTCCAGATTTTTTTTTAAAGAAACACCTTTAGGAGGCTCAGAAACATTTAACTACATGATGGACATCAATAGTTTGTATCCAGTTGTATCGACCCTGCAGTAACATACCAGGCCATCTGTTGGTTCAACAAACTCCTTCTCAGTCTAGGAATTAGTCAGAGCTGTCTGTGGGTGGAAGAGTCAAAAATCCAAGTTGGTGACTAATATTGCAATATTATAACAATTTCTGTCTGTCTGTCTGTCTGTCTATCTATCTATCTATCTATCTATCTATCTATCTATCTATCTATCTATCTATCTATTTATCTATTTATCTATTTATCTATCTATCTATAATCTATTTGAAATCTCACCTTTATTATTTTTTAACAACAACTCAAGGCAACAAATATACCTAATGCACCATTCTCCTCCTATTTTCCCCAGAACAATAATCCTGTGAAGTAAATTGGGCTGAGACCAGGGGTGGGATTCTATCGGTTCAGACCGGTTCGGCCGAACTGGATGTTAAGTTTTCATCTGGTTTGCCAAACTGCTATTTCAACCAACCAGCTGGCCCCACCCATCCTGCCCCTCCCCTCCCACACGTTGCAGGTAAGTGCATGGTCCGCATGGAGGCTCTGTGAAGGGGGGGAAGTGGGCCTTCTGGAAGTCTGGAAACATTCCTGTTTCTGGCTTCCAGTGGGCCTCCAGAGCCCAGGGGAGGCCATTTTTGTCCTCCTAGAGGCCCGGGGGAGGCCTCTGGACCCTTGGGAGGGCAAAAAATGGCTCTCCCGAAAGTTCCGATGGGCCATGCCCACTGTTACGAACTAAGCAAACACGTTAGTTAAAATCCTCAATAGTTTTGCTTCCACGGCAGGCTCGTAATCCTGCACTTCTGATTGGCCCGCGAACAGCGGATCGTGATTGGTCATTTCTGGCTGATCTGATTGGCTGACAGCGGGTCGCCGCTGATTGGATGCTACCAGTGCGGCAAACTCAAATCATTGGTTGTTGAGACAGCAGCCAGGTCTATAAAAAGAGCTGCTGCTGCCCAAGTCCTTTGCTCTGTTCTGAAGTCACTAATAAAGAGTTGGAGTCACTATTCGATGCCTCGTCTCTGTTCCTTGCGCCCACGCTCCAGATCTAACACTGGCGATGAGGATGGGATGCGGAGATGATAGAGCTGACTGAACACTCACCGAACGCTAACAGAGCACGTGGCTGAGAGCGCACCAAGAAGCGGCAGAATGACCAGCAGCGCTATACCACCCGCTCCATTTGACCCGGCTAACGAAGACTGGGACTCGTATATGGACAGGTTCCAGATGTTCCTGGAGACCAATAATCTGAAAGATGCTATGCCTGGCAAGAAACGAGCTGTGTTCCTGACCCATTGCGGGCCCGCCGTTTTTAAGATGGCGAAAGCACTTGCGAAACCAGCAGAAGTCAAGACAATGGACTGGGACAACCTCGCCCCAATCCTCCAGGCCCATTATGCACCGGCAGTGCCAACACTCATCAGGAGACACGAGTTTTACCAGAGGGACCAACAGGAAAGCGAAAGTGTTGGAGACTTCATCGCTGACCTCAGGAACCTGGGGGGACTCTGTGGCTTTGCAAATCTCGAGGAAGCCACGAGAGATCGAATTGTTCTGGGCCTAAAAGACCCCACGACCCAGAGCAAGTTCATGGCGAAGGGAGACATCACCCTTGCAGATGTCATCGCTGATGCTACTGCAGCAGAAGCAACCAGAAAGTCAGCCGCTCGAATGCGCCGAGCGAACGCACCGCACCGCCAACTCGCCAGTGACACCACGCGTTTCTCCGAGAGGCACACAACGACCACCCACCATGAAGACCTCGAATCCTCATCAGAAAGTGAGGAAGAGGAGGTCAACAGACTCAGGTCAGAACGCGACCACCGAGACCAGTGAAATCGCAAGTCTCCGTGTCAATATGCTGGATGCGGGGGAAATCACCCACGATCAAACTGCAAATTCCTAGATGCACTCTGCCGTTCCTGTGGAAAGAGGGGCCACATCGAAAAGGTCTGCAGAAGCAAGCGAGGGTCCAGCCCAACCAGAAGAGAAAATAATTTCCGGCAGACAACAGGCACCCCACCAGTAAATCGGGACCGCCTAAGCAATCAATGGAACCACTACTACAGAAATCGAGCACCTGCCACTTCGTCCAGACGAGGAGAGGCACATCAGACCATCACCATCGGCCACGCTTCATCCCTTGATGCAAGGAAAATCCGAGTGAAGGTCGCCATTGAGAATCGACCATGTGTTATGGAGGTCGACTCCGGGTCGTCCCTATCCATGGTCTCCTGGAAAACCTTCAAACAGCTGATCCCTGACATCCGTCGCCAGGACCTCAGCACTCAAAAAATCATATTGAAAGACTACCAAGGAAACAGAATTCCAGTTGCCGGTTCCAGCCACGTCCGAGTATCCTTCAAAGACCACACCGCAACCCTACCTCTGACCGTCGTCGATCGAGATCGGCCCAGCCTGCAGTGGTTTGCAGTGGTTCGCGCCATTAGGAATTGAACTAACCGGCATCAACCAGACCGAAAGTGATGACTGGGAAGCTGCCCTCGTCCAGGAATTCCAGGACGTGTTCACCGAGAAGCTAGGCAAGTACAAGGGATCCCCCATATCTTTTAACCTCAGCCCCGATGTTGCGCCCATTCGCCTTAAGCCTCGTTGAGTGCCCTTTGCACTCAAGCCAAAGATTGATGAACAATTGGACAAATTAATAGCCCAGGGCATGTTGGAACCGATTGACCACGCCCAATGGGAGACCCCAATCGTAACCCCCATAAAACCTGATGGATCTTTGAGAATTTGTGGGGATTACCGGGCCACCCTAAATCATGCGCTCCAGCAGAATGCTTACCCTGTACCTGTGGTCCAACACCTTCTCCATTCCCTGGGAGGTGGAAAAATATTCGCAAAATTGGACCTAGCTCAGGCGTACCAGCAGTTGCCCGTAGATGCACAGACTGCAGAGGCCCAAACTATAGTCACGTACAGAGGTGCATTCAAGTGTAATAGACTTCAATTTGGAGTGAGTGTAGCACCTGGCATTTTCCAAAGTTTGATGGAAAGATTGCTACAAGGCATAAAAGGGGTCGTGCCCTACTTCGATGATGTCTTGATAGCTGCCCCCACTAGAAGCCTATTAGAAAAACGACTCAGAATGGTTCTCCAGAAATTCAAAGACGCTGGCCTGAAGGTCAAGAAGGACAAGTGCCAACTATGTACGGAGAGGGTTGAATTCCTGGGGTACCTTCTTGACAAACAGGGAATTCACCCTACTGAGAAAAAACTGACTGCTATAAAAAACGCCCCAAGACCTAGAAATAAAACAGACCTCCAAGCCTTCCTGGGACTCATTAACTTTTATAACATCTTCTTGCCCCAGAAGGCGACTGTTGCTGAACCCCTGCATAGGCTCCTCGACAAGAAGGCTTCCTGGGTCTGGGGATAACACGAAGAGCGAGCTTTTCAGCAAGTAAAAGACCTGTTAACTTCAGATGCTGTATTGATACAATATAACGAGACTTTACCCTTAACTGTCACCTGCGATGCCTCACCGTTTGGGGTAGGAGCCATCCTGAGCCACGTCCTGCCAAACGGTACTGAGGCACCTATTGCGTTTTTTTCAAGAACTTTATCTAAAACCGAAAGAAACTATAGCCAACTTGATAAAGAGGCTCTCGCTATTGTGGCTGCGATCAAACGATTCCATGAGTATGTATATGGAAGACCCTTTTCCATAATTACCGATCACAAACCATTACTTGGCATTTTAGCGGGAGACAAACCAACGCCCCACATCTTATCGCCAAGAATGACACGTTGGTTAGAATTTTTAGCCGCATACGATTACCAACTGCTGCACCGCCCGGGGAAAGCCATTCCCCACGCTGACGCCTTGAGTCGCTCGCCGCTACCCGAAGTCATAGACGACCCAGCTCCAACCCTAGCTACGCTACAAATCGAAACCCTTCCTTCACCACCACTAACTGCACAGGACATCACCTCGGAAACAAGGAAGGAGCAATCGGTTGGGATTTTTGAATCCCACCCCTGGCTGAGAGAGAATGACTGGCCCAAGGACACTTAGCCAGCTTTCATGCCTAAGGCAGGACTAAAACTTGCTGTTTACTGGTGATTGGTCCAAAATCACCCATCCAGCTTTCATGCATAAGACAAAACTAGAATTCGCAGTCTCCTGGTGATTGCCTGAAAATCACCCAGCCAGTTTTCATGCCTAAGGCAGGACTGAACTCACAGTTTCCTGGTGATTGGCCCAAAGTCATCCAGTTGGCTTTTGTGCCTAAGGTGGAACTGGAATTCATGATCTCCCAGTTTCTAGACTGGTGCCTTGATCATAAGACCAAAATAGCCTTTTTTATGTGCAGCATATACATAAAAGGGGAAGGGTTTCAATCATATAATTGCAATGAACAAGTTGAGAAAAATCACTGTATGGATTTAATTTAATTGAAGTATTTAATACTTCAATTAAAAAGTATTTAATTGAAGTATGGCGATCCAGGCAGCCTGCAGCTACCATGGTATCTGCCTATCTGGTTTGATCTGGCAGGGTTAGTATGCTTCAGGTTCCATCAATAAAAGCATGACAGCTATCAGGATCCTGGCAGTGCACCTTCTCTGTAGCACCACTTATCCTCTGGAATGAGGATCTCTCCAATATTCAAATGGCTTCCACTCCATAGTGATATTTTGAAGAACTTGAAGATGTAGCTCTTTGCTTTTGACAAGGATAACTGGTGCTTCTTTCTTCCTTTTCTGTGTTCCCCTCCAGCTTTTCTTTTCTTTGACACCTTTGCTCTTTTGTCTTGTGCTGTTTTTGTGCTTTTGTGCTTTTGTCTTGTTCATTGTTTTTTAAGCTTGCTGGGAGTTGCTGGGAGTCAAATGACATATACATTTAATAAACTCTCTACCAGCTTTTAGAACCATTCCTAGCCTCGAAAGTTCACTGGATGATTTAATGTGAATAAAATAAGGGCAGTTCAGCTGCATATAGAAAATCATAGAAATGTGGGATTGAAAGAACCACAAAGGTTATCTCATCGAAACTTCTACCGTGTGCAGGAGAATCAATTAAACACTCTATGAGATATAGCTCTCCAGTCTCTTGAACCTCCAGAGAGAAAAGACCCACCACTTCCATAAATAGATCATTCCACTGTTATATACTTCTTACCATCAGGATTATTTTCCCTTTATTTAAATAAAGTTTAGATAACTGCAATTTATGACTATTATTTCTGATCCTAGTTTCTGTGGCCATCGAAAATAGTTCTTGATGGTCTTCCCTTAACTTGCTTCTCTTCTAAGTTTTCTTTCTTTCTTTCAGAATGGATCTCCCAAGTTCCTTTCATCTTATATTTATTGACATGTACTCAAGGACTGTGTGGGTCTTGTACTCTGCCAATTTCACATTTGTTCAGGGCACAAACACGCCTCTGAAAGTGTTGCTGTGATTATCCATAATACTTCAATGTTCAGCTTTTCTGCATCCTTTGAACTCCATAGAAAGGGAGGAAACTGTTGGCTTGAAATTATTTTTGTGACATCCATTACACATAGTGTGTTTTTCTCCTTTTAACCCAGATGAAAAGCATGGTTCTCAACTGTGCCTTCTTGCTAATAGTTGCATGTCTTTTCTTGTTGCTACCCTCCAATTTTGTCCTGGCTTTTGAACTAAAGTTCCTTCAGAAATTCTGACCATATGCTTTCAAGTGGCTATTAGTGCTTAGAACATTGTTAGGTTGGTCTCCTTTTGGTGAAGGATGACTGTGTCATGGCTCCCTTTGTCTCCCTGAAAAGTGATTGTGGAAAAATAAATACTATGAGAGGACCTATTTCTTTCTCAAGGGCGTGACTCATAAAAGGATGGAGAGTGTTAGATCAGGGCCCCTGCATTTATGGGACTTTGGGTGTGGATTTGGGTGCTTTCTATTGTCCCATTCTGGAAGCTTGAAGCCTTCCATCATCTCTAGGTTATGTGGCCAATGGTTTAAAAAAAACTACATTGTCCTTCTTTTATTTGGCACCTTCCACCTAATAATTTATGTTGGGTAAGAATGAAGGGAGTGGTGGTTATGTTTGGTGAGAACTCAGAAAGGGGCTATTAAATCTATAAATCTTTGAGAATAAGCTTCTCCTTGTGATAACCTTTTTTGCTTTTGATGCAATGAGGAAAGAAATACACAAAGCTTCTTTCCTTTGTTGATCAGGCTTGTCCCCAATCTGTATTGTAGTACACACTTGGTCAAAATTCCAGACATCTTCTAGGTGAGAGTGCAACCCAGGGACCGCTGTAAAATGAGTCCCATAATAAGGCATATGCCACCGGAGACAGTCTCAATCTATCTCTGTGTGAGTCCTTTGTTTGAAAAAGGGAAAGAAAGAAGAAGGGAAAATAGAATATCGACGTCAGTTTTCAAAATTAAAACGTTACTATTATGACAGCATAAATGATGACTTTAAGGATGACTTTAAGAACTGTGGTGGCGCAGTGATTAGAAAGCAGTACTGCAGGCTACTTCTGTTGATCACCAGCTGCCAGCAGTTTGGCAGTTCGAGTCTCACCAGGCTCAAGGTTGACTCAGCCTTCCATCCTTCCAAAGTCAGTAAAATGAGGACCCAGATTGTTGGGGGCAATATGTGACTCTGTAAACCGCTTAGAGAGGGCTATGAAGCACTATGAAGTGGTATATAAGTCTAAGTGCTATTGCTACTGCTACGAACAAGACTATTCCATCTCTTTATCCTTCCCTCCATCCCTCCTTCCATTCTTCCATCCATTCCTCCATCCTTCATCCATATATCCATCCATCCATCCATTCATCGACCTAGCCATGCATCCATCCATCCACAAAGGACTGATTTCAGTTAATAGTAGGAATCGGGTAGAGCTATGCTCTCAGCAGAACTGGAGAAAGTGATTCTTTTAATTGTGCTAAAATATCTGTACTAGAAGTGTTTGTTGGATGGGACACTGCAGTGGTATTTATGCTAATCCAGCTGGTGCTGAATGGACTAAGTACTATGGGAGTACTCCAAGTACTCCAGATTCAAGGACAGGCATGTTGAGAGAAAATAGGAGGGGTGAATCGTGTGTACAGTATTTTGAAACCTATAGCAATGTGATTTCCAGTTATTACCCTGCCTTTTTATTTATGTCCTATTAATTATAGGTGCACTTCCGAATCACCAAATGAATGTAAACATTGTAAATTTTCCTTTCAACATCTTGACTACACAGTAAAAAGTAACTGGGGAAAATATTTAGGGCACCAACCATCTGCCTGAAAATTCCTCTCCAGCCCTCCATTCCCAACATGTTACCTTCTAGTGTCCTTTTCTGAAAATGATCCCTTGTTACCTTCAATTGGGCTAAGTGAATACAGGTAATCCTAGACTTATGACCAAAATCTGGACCAGAATTTCTGATTTTAAGCAAGGAGGTTATTAAATGAGTTGTATCTAATTTTACAAACCTTTTTGCCACAGTTGTTAGATGAATCACCACAGTTATTAACTGAATCATGGTCATTAAGCAAAGCTGGCTTTGCTCGCCAAAAGATGGCTCGGAAGGTTGCAAATGGTGATCATATGATCTTAGCACATTGCAACCGTCATAAATACATGCCGGTTGCCCAGCACCCAAATTTTGATCACATAATGTGATGACCCGGGGCACAGCACAGAGGTAACACAGGCAGCTGGCAGTTCAAACCACCTCTTTATTGCTTCAAATTTCCCCAAACTTTCCCATATTTCTAGCAAGTCCCAGAGCAAAGTAATCACACACACACACACACACACACACACACACACCTCAAGCAGCCTCTGGCTGCAAATAGTCAGCCCAATGCTATGAGCACCATAGCTACAAAACTAGGAAATCCAGCAAGAATGCAAGGAATCCAGGAAAGTTCAAATGTTGGCACTCAACACTCCAGGAATTCGGCATTTGTTCCCGACAAATGCCCTTCCCCACAGCATCTCCTTAAGTCTCAGTCCTCAGGGGTGCCTTGTGAAGCGGGGTGGGGCCCTCTCTTCCTGAGTAGTCGGGGCAATCTGCATTGTTCTTGCCTTCTCTCCACTCTCCATGCTTGAGGATCAGGAGGGAGTGGTCCTTGCTCATCACCGGAGCTCTGTCTCTCATATTCACTGCTTAGCCTCTCTTGGTCCTCCTGCCCGCCTTGCTCCCTGCCTACAAACTGTCCCAATCCTGAAAGGCCCTGGCCTGACTGGACCTGTTCCTCCCCATTCTCCTGCTAAGCCAATGAAACTTCCCCCTCGATGTCTGTCTGCTCCAGTTCTATCTCGTCTTGCTTGTCTTCCTCTACAGATTCCGGCTCTGAACAGGGCATGACACATGACTGTGAGGATGTTGCAACAGTTATAAGTCTACGACCAATAATACATCATTTTTTCAGGGCTGTTATTACTTCAAATGGTCATTAAACAAGTGGTTGTAAGCTGAGGATTACATGTATGTTTCTTTTTCGACTCATAGTTATGTCCTGATACAAGTATCATTTGGAGGCAAGCAGGTTCAAGCTGATCTACAACTTCAGCTAGCTAGGCTTTGGATCAGTCTTATATTTAAAAATGACATTATCAAAGTGGGTCTATGACAACTCGCTGTGGCCAACTCACCACCAGACAACTCACCATGGCCAACTCACCATGAGATAGCTCACTCTGGGATGTAGTAGCTCTTCTACATTGATATTGAAGAAATAGTGGAATAGAATTATTAAAGGAAGGATGCACAGGGAGGGATAGAATTAAATGTGAACGACAAAAATTAAAATATTTTTTAAATTATTTTAAATAACTAAATTGAATTGCTGAATCTTCCTGCAGCAAGTTGTCCCATGTCAAGTTGGCCATGGCGAGTTGTCCTATGGCAAGTAGAATGAAATAAAATAAAATAACGGAGTTGGAAGGGACCTTGGAGGTCTCCTAGTCCAATCCTCTACTTAAGCAATAAACCCTACAGCACTTCAGACAGATAGTTGTCCAATCTCTTCTTGAAAAACTTCCAGTGTTGGAGCATTCCCAGCTTCTGGAGGCAAGTTGTTCCACTGATTAATTGTTCTAACTGTTAGGAAATTTCTTCTTAGTTCTAGGTTGTTTCTCTCCTTGATTAGTTTCCATCCATTGCTTCTCTCAGGTGCTTTGGAAAGTAGCTTGACTCCCTCTTCTTTGTGGCAGCCCCTGAGATATTGGAACACTGTTATCATGTCTTTGTACCCACATGACTGCACCCCATTGTATAACACCAACACAATTATTAAATTTGTGCATGACACGACAGTGGTGGGGCTCATTAATAAAAACAATGAGTCTGCTTATAGAAAGGAAGTACAAGGGCTGACACTGTGGTGTAAATAAAATAATCTTACACTTAACACCAAAAAAACCTAAAGAACTTATAATTGACTTCAGGAGGAAGAGAGATGTACATTTACCATTGTACATACATGGCGAGGAGGTGGAGGGGGTTGGTAGTTTTAAATTTCTGGGCACTTATATCTCAGAGGACCTCTCATGGACTATGAATGCTAACATGCTTGTAAAGAAGGCCCAGAAGAGGCTGTATTTTCTGAGAATGCTCAGGAAGATAAATCTATCTCAGCATCTACTTCTGTCCTACTAGCACAGAATCATTGAGAGTGTCCTGACATACGGCATTCTTGTATGGTATGGGAGCATCTCTGTAGCGGACAAAAAAGCTCTACAGAGAATCATTAAAACTGCCCAGAATATCATTGGGCTACAGCTACCAGCCCTGGATGACATCTTCGCATTTCGCTGTTTAAGGAAGTTGCACAACATTCTCAGAGACTCTTCCCATCCTGCTTACAATCTTTATAAACTGTTGCCTTCTGGCAGAAGATACAGAACAAATAAAACTTGAACCACATGTTTCTGAACATTTTTTATCCCAGAGCTATAAATTGCACTTAACAATGAGCTTAAGAACCACCATCAGTGACCTGTTGGACAGTATTACTTGGCCTGTTGTGTGGATGCTTGTGTGTTTTTAGGAGGCGGGGAATTTTGGTGGGTGGGAGGGTGTTTGGGGATTGTTATGTGTGTGTGTGCATGCTAAGTCTAGTCTCTGGGTGTTATGTGAATTTCGTTGTATGTGTATACTGCGTATATACATACAATGACAATAAAGAATTCAATTCAATGTCACCCCTAGTGGCTATTGTGCCTCAGATCATTGATAGCAAAGCAGCAGTAGCATTAGTAAATCTTAAGTGTGCTACTTCCTACTGTCCTTTGCAGTTGTGATTTATTTATTTATTGTCTCCATAATTCTGCATCCAGAAAATCATGTGGTCTTCTGTCCTAGACCTTGCCTATCACACTGCAGACTGCAAACTGCATGTAAGAGCAAAGTATGGGGTTCTCCATTGGAATAGCTTGTAAGTGAAGCTGAACTTGCAACCATGTCATTATTCTAGCTGAATAATAGAACAACAGAATTTGGAGGGACCTTGGAGGTCTTCTAGTCCAATTCCCTGGTCAAGCAATGGCTGTTCAATCTCTTCTTTAAAACCTCCAGTGATGGAGCATCCGCAACTTCTGAAGGCAAATCATCCCACAAGTTAATTGTTCTCACTGTCAGGAAATTTCTCCTTAGTTCTAGGTTGCTTCTCTCCTTGATTAGTTTCTATCCATTGCTTCTTGTCTTGCCTTCTGGTGCTTTGGAAAATAGGTTGAGCCACTCTTCTTTGTGGCAGCCCCTCAAATGCAGGAACACTGCTATCATTCCACCCCAATCCTTCTTTTCAATATACTAGACATACCCCATTCTTGTAATTGTTCTTTATATGTTTTAGTTTCCACCCCATCCCCCCCCAATCATCTTTGTTGCTATTTTCTGCACTCTTTCCAGAGTCTCAACATATTTTTTATATTGTGGCAAACAAAACTGGATGCAATATGACAAGTGTGATTTTACCAAGGCAGATGTGGGATCTCCCTCTTCCCTGTCAACTAAAATTAATTGACTGATGTACTTATAACAGTCTTTCTCAAGCTGGTACCCTCTTGATGAGTTAGGATTGTCAGCTGGACATTCTTAGAATGATGGTGCCAACACACCTGGATGATACCTAGTTGTTGAAGAACATCATACTACACATGTTCCTATCCTCCAACAATTGGCAAAGATGAGCTACAGACACAGGAAAGTCAAAGAATGGTGTCTATGGAGATTCTCTGTCATCTAGATCAGGGGTCTCCAACCTTGGCAACTTTAAGACTTGTGGACTTCAACTCCCAGAATTCCTCAGCCAGCAAAGCTATCTAGGTCATGTTTGTTCCAAAAGTGCTTTTTCAAGAGGCAACTGGACTTCCTTTGTTTGTTTGTTTTTTGAAGATGCCTCCCTTCTCATCCAAGAAGCTTCTTCAGTTCTTCAGAAGAGAAACATCTTCAAGGAAAAACAAACTCCAGTTGCTTTTTGAAAAAGCACCTTTGGGTCAAAGAATAGTGGATTTTGCTGAACCCTAACTGAATGCATATGTGCGATTTGTAGAGTTTCTGCCATAATCTATCACTCCTTTTATAAATGGCACTTCCAATTTTAAAAGTCATTCTTCCTTCAATAATCCTGAAATATATTCTACTAGGGATAATATGAAACTTTAAAAAAAAATCTCTCATGAATCTTTGAGCAAATGCAAAATGAATGCACACGGCCTTTCCAAACCTCAGGCCATTTACTTTGGCCACCAAACGCCCACAGAAAAAGAGCTTTCGATTTATATATTTATACTTTCCTTACTTAGTATTGATTCTAAATAAAGAGGAAACCATGCTTGACGGGAAACCTATGAGTAAAGGCCCACGAATTAAAGAGTTTGTTTTATCTGCCCATTTCCTTTTACCGTTGCCAAAATAAATTTAAAAAGTCATCCTTGCTCCCATCGTCTTTATAATAGTCAGGTGAACATGAGGACTAATTTTGCTTTTAACAGAAGGTGACTTTTTTTTTAAAAGATTTCTTAGCTGGAAATTCTTCATTCCTTCATCTAATGTTCTATAGAGGATCAGAATATGATTTCAGGGTTCAAGGGAAGGCAAAGCAAAGGCTATCCAAAAAAGGAAGGTCGCAATCCATTGAGGGAAGAGCTGAAGAAGATCAGTGGAGGGATTAAGCCAGTTTTCATCAGTTCAGGAGAACCGGTTGTTAACTTTCTGAGCAGTTTGGTGAACTGGTTGTTGGAAGAAATCATTAGGGCAGAGAACTAGTTGTTAAATTATTTGAACCCCACCACTGGAGATAGTCCACTAGTTAACCCCAAACTTTCAAAATAAGGCTGGAAGAATGCAGGAATTCAACAGAAACGTTATTAATTCTCCTGGAACAACTATTTGTGAGAAATTTGTCTAGCATATCTCTGCAACTTCTACTGAACTGCAACTCTTACACTGCAGAGGAGAGTTCTCTCAATGAAGTCATTGATAAGACAAGACCTTAGTTAAGATTAAAAGAGAATATAGTGTGACCTCTCTTGTCTGACAATATGTTAGAATCCCCATCCCACCTTTGCCTTTTTGGGGGACAGGACAGTGGTGTGTTTCAAAGAGGTTTACTATTGGTTCGGTAGGTGTGGCTTGGTGGGCGCAAACTGGTTCAGTCTCAGCGGATCTTCGGCGCTACTGGTATGCCAGAACTGGGCCGCACCAGTAGAATAATACCACTGGGGCAGAATCATATGACAATGGTCATCCTAAGAAAATGTCTTCCTTAATTCCTCATTATATTATTGCCAGATAGTGTAGCCTGTACTGGGTATCTTTCTCCAATATATTGCTCTTCAAATACCTGTATATAATGAACAATGTATGTGTGTGCACCTTTGAGTAAGTGTTAACTCCTGGCAACTTCCTGGAGAAACCCCTGCAGTTGTCTTGGTGAGTTTTCAGAAGTGGTTTACCATGGCCTGGTCCCTCGGGATGAGAGAGATGCATTGGCCCAAGGTCACCTAATTGGCTTTATGCCTAAGATAAGACTCGAATTCATGGTCTCCTGGTTTCTCAGGAGAAACACAAAAGAAGGTTGCCTGCAGTGGAAATGAGATACTGAAGTTGTACTGAGTACAACTGGGTATACTATGAGATACTGGGTTGTAAAACAAAGAAGAGTGGGTTCTTCTTTGCCTTAACCATTACAACAAAGTGGCTCTCTATAATGTATAAGACAATGCTCATATTTCCTAGACAAAGGACGTTGGGTTAGTTAGCAACTTTAGCTTATTAAGTAATCTACCTTTTCTCCTACATCTCTGTAATACCTTCATAAATACATAGATGTGTATCATAAGGTCACTTTTTAGGTAGGCAATACAATACAAAACATAGAAAAGGAGTCAGAAATATTAACATGGCTAAAATTAATTTCATTAACATCATCCAGTACACCTCTACATACATTTCTATCTTTGTAAACCATTCTTACTTCCACAATAGCCATACACCCCTTTATATGCGACCTTTCGTTCTTCAAACTTCTTGTCTGTCTCATAGGGTCTCATAGATCCGATCATAACTTTCCTGAGCTGTCCCTTTTTCTTGGCCCATAAATTATTCCATTCTTTATTTGTGTTATGATTTATTCTTCATGGTCTCTGTAAAATGAAACATTTTTTGTATATTTCTTTAGTATTATTCACTCCTATTTCTCTTGAATTCCCCTTCATCCAACACCCCTTCATTCTCAACCCGCTCTTCTTTGTTTTACAACCCAGTATCTCAAAGTATACCCAGTTACAGGGGTGGGATGCTACCAATTCTGCCTGGCTCTATAGAACCGGTAGCTCTGAAGAGCAGCAGACACTGAACCGGTTCTGTGTCTGCTGCTGTTTGGCCCACCGCCCGTCTGGGCTCTTACCTGTCCTTTATTTCCTGCTTTTTCAACCTCAGCTGTTTTGCGCAGCACATCTGATGTTGATAAAGCAAGAAAAAATGGCTTTTCAAACACTGCGCACCTGTGCGCAGCACTTTTCAGCTGTCCGGGCAACACAGCTTAAGGTTTTTTACACGTACACGCAAAACATAGTCACCGAACCAGTAGTAACACAGGTTGAATCCCACCCCTGACCCAGTATACCAAGTTGTACTCAGTACAACTTCAGTATCTCATTTGAGATACTGCAGGCAACCTTTTTTTGTGTTTCTCCTGAGTAGCCAACTTTCCTATATAACAAAGTGGAAGAAGCACACTCTTACAGTACACCTGCTTTCACTTCTTTCAACAAACATTCCTCATGACCTACCAAATACTACCCACCCACTAACTTTCTATCAACATTTGCACATCCGTAGTAATCATTCAACAAGTACAAATTCACCTACATGCTCTAGTTATAGCTAGTCCTCAACTTACAAGTTTGCCTAGTGACCGTTCAATGTTACACCCGCACTTTAAAAAGTGACTTATGACCATTTTTTCCACTTATGATATTGCAGCATCCCCATGGTCATGTGATTTACATTCAGATGCTTGACAACTGACTCACATTTATGACAGTTGCAGTGGTTACCTTTTGCAACCTTCTGACAAGCAAAGTCAGTGGGGAAATCAGATTCGCTTAACAACCATGTTACTAATTTAACAACTGCAGTGATTCACTTAACAACCAGGGCAAGAAAAGTCATACAATGGGGCAAAACTCACTTAACAACATAAATTACGTTGGCAACATACACTTTGAGCTCAATTGTGGTTAAAAGTTGAGAACCACTTGTATTTATGCATAACAATCATTTACATACTCCATTTTTCCACTGAAATGCAACACACTGAACACTGATAAATCAGTTTTCAGATCCATGCTCCTCATTACATTACCTAATCTATCTAACATTTACTGCAAATCTTGCACATTCTCAGCTAATAGCATCTCACTCACCTGTCTGCCAAAGTATACATATATACAGGTCCCCAACCAACACAACTCTAGTATCACCACAAACATTTCTTATGCATTTATCCATAAATAGATTAAACAATCACGGGAATGTCACTCATCTTCAACTTGGATCTCACTTAATGTTGAAACTTTAATTAAGGATGTCATTTATTCCCGTGTATGCCTTACCTCCATTTTATAACAGTAGAATTTACTCTTTTCAGTCTGTTCCAAGCAGCTTCTCCCTCAAAACTTCTGCCCCTCCTAACAGCTGCCCTTCACAGGTTGTCCTGGAACTATGGAAGGAGAAAAAGGAGCAATTTGGCAATTGGACACAATCACACGACTGTCTGACATCTGGTCAGGAATGACCTTGGCCTGTACGAAAATTGCTAAATAGATTGATAGGTATATTTTCCAAAGCATCAGAAGGTAAAACAAGAAACGATGGACGCTAATCAACAACGGATAGACGCTAATCAAAGGAAAAAGCAACCTGGAATTAAGGAGAGACTTCCTAACAATGAGAACAATTAACCAGTGGAAGAGCTTGCCTTCAGAAGTTGTGGATGCTCCATCACTGGAGGATTTTTAAGGAGAGACTGGACGGTCACTTATCTGAAATGGTATAAGGTCTCCTGCTTGAGCAGGGGGTGGACTAGAAGATCTCCAAGGTCCCTTCCAGCTCTATTCTGATTGAATTGATTGACTGTGTGCCAGGATAGGAAGATCAAAGGACAATCAAAGAAAATTGGGCTTCTCTGTAGAAGATACTCTGTGTGATAGGA
This sequence comes from Notechis scutatus, assembly GCF_049901735.1. NCBI lineage: Eukaryota > Metazoa > Chordata > Lepidosauria > Squamata > Elapidae > Notechis > Notechis scutatus. The sequence continues at coordinate 193,591,927 of NC_142011.1, forward strand.
GAGAAGAACAATCCATGTAGCATATGCTGTGGTGCATACAATGTCCTTCAACACGCGCAGAGGAAGACCTCATCCTAGCAAGGGGAAATGCTGTTGACTTGGCTTGATATTGGACGAATGCCATTTAATTTTTAATCCTGTTTATTCTACATACTTTTTACATACGATACTTCTATGATCTATTGGTCAGTGCTGAATGTTATATGTCTATAATTTGTAGATGGTTCTGACCTTAATTTTTTTTTAAAGAAAGCTTCATAGATCTTTTTCTTACACCCGCTTCCAGTCCATTATTTTGGGAGGCTAATTAATTTTATAATAGGGGTTTTTTGAGCTAAACTCCATGGAACTTCTGAGCTTGGGGAAGAGTTGAACGTGTTGCATGCAGGACTAATGCAACAAAAGGAATTGTACTGGTGTTGGATACAGCCAACCATGCCTTGATGTTGTTTTTCTTCTTTCCCTTTCACTGGCTGCGCATAACCCATGCTTGTTATCACCAGTATTTGCAGCTGCTGCACACAGGACATGATTGGCTGGCTTTCCCTTGCCACATGCACACACACACACACACACACACACACAAATCCCTGCCTGGTCCCAATTATGACAACATTTCTAACTTGCTTGCAATAATGATGCAATCATGGTGAGTCACTCCCATTCTGTTCACATTCTGCATGTGTGGGTCAGCAAAGGAGATACGATCAGAGCTGTATCAACTTTGGTTTTACCTGGACTGGGAAGGAAGAGAAACCAAATGGACAGTGTGTTCAATGTGAACATGTGAGAAGCAACAGGAGATTAAATCTCTCTTTCCCAAGACTTTGTTTATTTATGAACGAATGAGATTGCTCTCCACCTCAGTCTTTGATGTACTCTTGATAGTGCCAAGAAATGATCCCATCCCATTTTCAGAACCTCCCATCATTCTTACATCTTAAACTCATAAACAATTAAATCAAGTAGAATAGAATAGAATAGAACTGAATTGAATTCTTTATTGGCCAAGTGTGATTGGACACACAAGAAATTTCTCTTGGTGCAGATGCTCTCAGCATACATAAAAGAAAAGATGCATTTGTCAAGAGTCAAGAATTATAAGGTACAACACTTAATAATAGTCATAGGGGACAGTAAGCAATCAAATCATATTAGGAAACAATCAATATAAATCATAAGGATACAAGTGGCAAAGTTACAGTCATACAGTCACAAGTGGGAGGGGATGAGTGATAAGGAGTGATGAGAAAATTAACAGTAATAGTAGTGTAGACTTTGTAAATAGTTGAATAGTGTTGAGGGAGTTATTTGTTTAGCAGAGTGATGGCATTTGGGAAAAAACTGTCCTTGTGCCTATTTGTTCTGGTGTGCAGGGCTCTATAGTGTCATTTTGATGATATAACCATATCATCAGCAGAATATTTCCTCCGACATCCATTTATTTATATTGATATTTAATTTTCCTTAAAATCCATCTCTACTGTAATTCTGCCATTATCATAATTCATTAGGCTGTAATATGAAAGTATTATCAAACTCTGAATTTCTTCTTCTCTTATGGACTTTGAGTTCCAGAACTCCTACAATTTAAGATGCTTTCAGAAATTAGAGTTACACTAGAGTTACATCGATTTTTTTCAGGACTTACCTAACTTATGAAACAGCCATAAGGAAAGCTCTTCATATGCCTAAAAAATAGACCATTCTTCATTCATTTAAAAATTTCTAAAGAATATTCATTACTCAGTCCAGAAATGGCTTGTTGCTTCATTAAGTTCTGATATCTTGGTGACCAAGCAATTTCCATTAGAAATTGATAATCGGGCCTTAGTGTTCCATGGATGGAGTAGAGGGAAGTAATTAATTCTATTTCCTGAGTTTTCATCAATCATCAGTTTAAAAGAGTCCTCCATTCCTTGTTCAATGGATAAGTTTAAACCAATATTTTTGTTTTGTCTCTGGGACACTATAATAACATCAAACCAGCTCTCCAGATGCAGGTTAGACTCTATAATTAGGTGCTCAAGATAAACATTACTGTAGCAGCTGGAACAGAATGAACTTTTAAAGGACATCATGTTGATCCATCAAGTAAGAATACCATGTTGACTTCAGCCAAGAAACAGCGACTTGATGACAGCTTTACTCTCTTGTTTTAGTGAACAAAATTATATGCTTATGAAATAAAATGAGATTTTTTCAAGGCTGATTGCTCAGCTATGTGGCCTCTCTTTTCAGCTTGGCAGAACTGTCAGAAGAAATAGATGAGCAAAAAGCAAGCAGACATGTGAATTATTAACACTTTTCGATAACAAATGGTCAAAATTGGGAACGCCCTATCAAATCCAGTACCTGTCAATAGTGGTGTTCCCCAAGGCAGTGTTCTAGGACCAACTCTCTTCATAATCTACATAAGCGACCTTTGTGATCATATCAAGAGCAATTGCGTTCTCTTCGCTGATGATGTAAAGCTGTTCAATACCACAGACAATACTACTACCCTTCAAAAGATCTAGACTATGTATCTGAATGGTCTAACATATGACAACTCCAAATCTCAACAAATAAATGCTCTGTCTTACATATTGGTAAAAAAATCAGAAAATAAAATACAAGCTGAATAGTCAAGATCTTGTTGATGACCCAAGCTCTGTAAAGGACCTGGGAATACTCACCTCTAATGATCTAAGTGCTAGAGCTCACTGCAACTACATAGCCAAAAGGCATTAAGAGTTGTTAACCTAATCCTACGTTGCTTTTTCTCTGGTAATATCTCACTACTAACCAGAGCATACAAAACATTTGCTAGACCAATACTCGAATACAGTTCATCAGTCTGGAATCCTTATCACGTATGTGATATTAACACAATTGAGAAAGTCCAGAAGTATTTCACAAGAAGAGTTCTCCACTCTTCTACCCGTTATAGAATACCTTACGCCACCAGACTCGAAATTCTAAAACTAGAAAACCTCGTACGCCGTCTTCGGTCCGACTTAAGCATGGTATATAAAATCATACATTGCAATGTCCTACCTGTCAATGAATACTTCAGCTTTAACCATAACAACACAAGAGCACACAACAGATACAAACTCAAAGTAAACCGCACCAAACTTGATTGCAGGAAATACGACTTCAGCAATAGAGTGGTCAATGTCTGGAATACTCTACCCGACTCTGTAGTCTCTTCCCCAAACCCCAAAAACTTTAACCTTAGACTGTCTACTATTGACCTCACCCCTTTCCTAAGAGGTCTGTAGGGGCGTGCATAAGCGCACCAACGTGCCTACCGTCCCTGTCCTATTGTTTCTCTTATTCTTTTATTTTTCTTATATGTACCCATTTCATATATTCACAACTATGTATACACTTGTACTTATTATCTTGTAAACAATTGACAAATCAAAATAAATAAAAATAAAATAAATAAAATAAAAATAAATAAATTTCATATTCTTACTTCATATTCTCCTAAGGCATGAATGGCCATGGCATTCATTAATCAAATATGCATCCAGTGTATTCACACTCATTTTCATCTTGTGCTTTGTGTAGCTTTGTGACTTCACTCCTACTGAAGTCAGTTCAACAGTTTTATTTCTGCAATCGCATTTTATTTATTTTTCTAGAATGCCCAGATGTAGCATCATCTCAAGGCATTCTGGCCAGTAGAAATGTCAGCATTTTCTTTTTTATTGCTCAAGTGTGATAGACAATCAACAAATCCTTAACAGATACAATAAATAAGATCTCAGAGGCAGATAATTCTAAGGTTGGATTACTGCCATCAATCAACATCAGGATTAGTGTAGATTCATTTAAACTAAACAACAAATAGGATAGTAATGATTCTTAAAAGAATTTTCTACTAACCCAGTTCTCCCTAAGAAGAGAGTGGTAAAAACCTTGCCTCATTTCAAAGAATGGAGACCTGCAAAGACAATAGTCTTCATATATGGTTAGATATATACTAACTATAGAAAAATCTGGTGCAATCAATATTTGTGCACAGCACTTGAGCTTAGTAGTACACTGGAAATCAATGAAGTTGCAGTGAAGGTGTAAAAAAAATATTTTCACCTGCTCCTTGTTTTTCCACTGTTCTGGAAAATTAGTAATTTGTATTAAATTAGTAATTCATTTTAAAAATAAACATTGATGGAAGAGAATGACATAATAATTAATCAGTGGAAAAACTTGCCTCTAGAAGTTGTGGGTGCTCCAACACTGGAAGTTTTTAAGAAGAGATTGGACAGCCATTTGTTGAAATGGTATAGGGGGTTGAGCAGGGGGTTGGTCTAGAAGACCTTCAAGGTCCCTTCCAATTCTGTTATTCTGTTCTGTTAGAATTTGGTTGACATGATGGTGTCTAGTGTGAAAAGTTTTGACCAGGAATGCCCATGGTATTTTTACCTTTTAAAATTTGTATCAGTTTATCAAAATATAAACTGCAAAGAAAAATGAAAATAATGGGAAAGTTGGGGAGGAAAAAGGAAAGAAGAAAAGATTTAGGGGAAAAGGAGAAAAAGAAAGAAAAGCATTGACCTACAGCTCATTTTAGTGCAGTAGAATAAGGTAATAACATACAGCCTCAACTTTTTGGTGTTTATATAGTAATATATCCAGTACTAGCCATTTATAGTCAACAACAAACCTATCTAATCAGCAAAACCCAAAGTGAAAGTTTCGTTTTTTTCTCCTATCTCAAGCACCAAGTCCAGAAGTGTTTCCAAGTAGAAACAAGTTGTATTCTTTTCCTTAATTAATACAGGAGAGCAGCCTGTATAGTATTGAGGAGCATCCCTAATGAACCGTTACATCAGCAATGTTTATTTTTAGTTTTTCCCCCCCACTGTGATGTCACCTGTAATTCTCCAGCAATTAACCATTTACCCTGTGCCTAACATGGCCCTTTGAGCTTCTTGTATCTTATGCCTACGTTTTTATGATTCAATACTCAATTACACAGTGATCCTTCCATATCATCTGCAGGATTTCCATATTTTTCTTTCCTTCCCCCCTCCCCGCTTTTCTTTCTTTTTTCTTCTTCTTCTCTATTACCACAAGAGCTGTGCCTGACCATAAACCCCAAACACGATTTAATTTGACATCCAAGCCACAAGAAAAGCAAGCTGCTTGAATTGTCTCTGTGTGTGTGTGTGTGTGTGTGTGTGTGTGTGTGTGTGAGTGAGTGAGTGAGAGAGAGAGAGAAGCAGGAGCAGAGAAAGGGAGATAGTGAAGTCATCCCATTCAGCAGATGAAAAAGTTCTCCTCTCTTATCTTATGAAAGGAGGCCCATGGTAGCCTATGCTAGACAAAAATCAGGAATCTAATAATACCTTTTCCCCATTTTTATTAAAAGGTGTAAGTTCTTGTGAACTGGAGATCGTTTAATCAGGTTCAGAAAGGTGGAGGATTTAAGCTTGGTCAGTTGGAGGTGTTAGTAAGGGAATAGTGGAGGTATTCTACTGGTTGGGCCTGGTTCTGCCAAGCCGGTAGCGCCAATGAGCAGCAGAGACTGGACCGGTTCTCTCCAATCTGCTGCTGTTGGGCCCGCCCGCCCGGGCTCTCATATTCCTTGATTTTGAAGCGCAACTGCTTTGCACGGCATAGCAGATTGCTGCGCGGCAGCTGCTGAAGCGACAGGAAAGTGCAGGATTGCAGGAGGCGAGTCAGAAAGCTTCTGCACCAGCACAAAGTGCACAGTTGGTGCGCCCACACATGCAAAAAGTGTGTGCGCGCACACACAAAGCACACCCACCAAACCATGCCCACTGAACCGGTGGTAAAAATGTTTGAAACGCACCACTGTAAGGGAGGGCAGATTTTTTTTTATAACCTGTAGTTCAGATAACCGATCATTAGAATTGGAAGGGACCTTGTAGGTCATCTAGTCCAACCCCCCGCCCAAGCGGGAGACCCTACACCATTTCTGACAGATGGCAGCACCCCCCGCCGCAGCCATCACAAACACACACACACACACACACATCTGGTTTGGGATGAACTGTGATCTGGCGAGCTCCAGTCAGCAGCAGGTGGCGGGAAAAGGAAGAAAGGGGGGAGGAGGGGGTGGCATGCAACTGCAACGGGACCTTGAGCACCCCCAACTCCAGCCAAAGCCGCTCCACTTGGAGATGCTTTCGGAGGGCTGGGGCAGCAGATGCTTATGCTTAAAGCGGCAGGCTTTAACCTATAGGGTCTCCAGTTTGAGGAAGGAGTTGGAGTAAAACACCACTCCAACTCTGTTATTCTGTTATTTCTGGTACAGGACAACCTGATTCTATCCTTATATAGTTCACCCAATTGATCTTGGACTGACCTTTATAAACATCAATTCAACAACTTTAGGTCCTCACTGTCTTGTTCTTAAAGAAGTCTGTGCATCAGATGCAAAAGCAGAAGCAACCTATAAATCCCACTTCAATTATCACGGAGGAGTGCGAGCTTTATTAGAAATCTATCCAGGATCCCAAGTGTGAATTAAATTAGATGATCAGAAGAGACAATCAGAACCAGCAATTGTTTAGCAACAATAGCTGACATTTCAATCTTTGCAGTGGCAGAGGAATAGAGACACAATTAGGATGAACAGCAAGTCACTTCCAGCTAGGAGGAAAAACAACCGTCTTGATGCTCACAGGAACTTCAGAAATAGAGTCAAGCATAGTAACTTTGCAAGCAGGCTGAAACTCCAAGACTCAGTTAGGGTTTATCTTCAGATTCTGTGACATGAAGCACACTGTGGGGGAAATAGGAGGAGGAAGGGCTATCATGTATGTTTGCCCCCCTGAGTTATTTATAAAATAATAAGGGCAAGTTCCAATTCTAATAATCAGTAATGATGACCCAAAGGTGCTTTTCCAGGAGCAACTGGACTTTCTTGTTTTTTTTTTCTCTCAAGACATTTTGCTCATCCAAGAAGCTTCTTCAGCTCTGGCTGGATGGTGGGGAATGGAAGGATTTATATTCCTTGCACTTGCTGGTCATTTGCATCCTTTTAGAGGGTCGTTGAAGCACTTGGTGGTTTATTTGTGTCCTCAAGGATCATCCGGTTCCTGTAGTCTGCACTTTTTTTTTCCTGGAAATCCATTCCTACTCCCCCACCATTCAAAGGGTGTTCATCCCAAATTGTATAGCTAAAAGTCTGTAGAGATTCTCAGTCATCCAGGTCATGCTTGTCCCAAAGGTGCTTTTTCAGGAGGCAACTGGACTTTCTTAGTTTTTCTTTGAAGATGTTTTGCTTCTCATCTTTGCTGAAGAAGCTGGATGATGGAGGAGGAGGAGGAGGAGGAGGAGGAGGAGGAGGAGGAGGAGGAGGAGGAGGAGGAGGAGGAGGAGGAGGAAGGAGAAGAAGAAGAAGAAGAAGAAGAAGAAGAAGAAGAAGAAGAAGAAGAAGAAGAAGAAGAAGAAGAAGAAGAAGAAGAAGAAGAAGAAGAAGAAGAAGAAGAAGAAGAAGAAGAAGAAGAAAGAAGAAGAAGAAGAAGAAGAAGAAGTTGTTCAAAGCTTTATGCTCAGTTGTATACCTAGGAGTAAATAATGCATTTTCTGGGAATACTGAAGCATCTGGTAATACTATATTTAGGAAATATTTAAAGAAACAAGAAAAATAAACAGGGCCATAATTCTTACTCACAAAAAATAAATTGTTTCAATATATAAGGTTAGAATGACTCCAGATGATTAGAGAAAATGGCATTCATTCAAATTTGGCAAGTTCCCTCTCCTGGGAAAAGTGTGTTAAGCTTAAAAATAATGCCTCAATCTACTTATATATATGTCATTGTCCCTATATTTAGGAACCCTTTGCCCATGAGGACTAGACACTGCTGCGATAATAGTAGCAGTGGGTGTGTAACAGGAAATCCATTTTCCCCCCAGACTGGTTCAAGCAGATCCTCACAAACCAGAATAGCTAACAAGTAAAGAAAATGCCCTTCTGAACTCCTCCTGAACTTTGGTGTGTCTGTTTCATAAAAAGCAGAGCTTAAAAATAATCTGATGAATTACCTGAACATCATTTTGAGACAAGGGAAAGCAGACTAATAACTCTGGAGGTCTGATTCTTTCCCGGGGCAACCTGCAATTGACTAAATTAATTCTGCTTGGTTGCAAGCAGAACAGATACAGATCTGCAGGTTCGCTTCTTTTCTTTTCAGAGTTGTTATGCTTATCCTTGGCCCAGTTTTCTCACTTAAGTACAGGTATTCCTTGACTTATGACCACAATTGGGCCTAAAATCTACGTTGCTAAGTGAGAAGTTTGTTAATTTTGCCCCATTTTAACAATCTTTCTTGCCACCGTTGTTAAGTGAATCTCTGCAGGACTTAAGTTAGCAGCATGGTTGTTAAGGGAAACTGGCTTCCCCATTGACCACAACTGAGCCAGTGGTGGGATTCAAATGATCTAACAACCAGTTCTCTGTCCTAATGATTTCTTCCATCAACCAGTTTGCCAAACTACTCAAAAAGTTAACAATCGGTTCTCCCAACATGGTGCAAACTGGCTGAATCCTATCACTGAATTGAGCCCAAAATTTCTATTGTCAAGCAAGACAGCTATTAAATGAATTTTGCCCCATTTGATGACATCTTATGACCTTTCTTGCCACGGATGTTAGGTGTGTTGTGGTTTGCTGGCAGCTTGTGCAGACAGCAGCGGAATTGGACAGTGGGGAAGAACGGGGACCAGTCTGGGAGTCTGGAGAGGACTTGGATGAGGGTCCTGTGTCTGGTGCAGAGATGGGGCCAAGACCATCTGGGAGTGGGGTGATGACTCTGGAGCCTCTGGAGTCTGGCAGCAGCGAGGCTGAGGAACAAGGGGAGCCTGTTCCCAGTGTGCGGGTGCACAGAGCTGTTGGAAGGCAAGAGCAGCTGAGACAAAAGGGGCGACTCAAGAGTAAGGCTTGGAGGTGATTGCCCCTCCCATAAAGTATAAAGGAAAGGCAAAGGTGAAGAAACCTTTGTAGGAAACAAAGTCGTTTGTTCTGTTTGGATTAATCCTTGAAGCTCTGTGTGGACTTTGTACTTCAGTTTTTGTTGTTGTTGTTGTTGTTCATTTGGCACTCTAGTTGTTGGCAGCAATTCAAAGGAAAGAAAGGTGGGTGCTTATCTCGAGTGACTGTTTGAGATTCATTACAGGATGGGAATGAACATAATTCCCAGTGTTGAAATAAAATGTTTTAACTAAGCGTGTGCTTAATCACGTCTCGGGAAGACTTGGTCAGAACAAGGTGAACCATTACAGTTGTTGAGTTAATAACATGGTTGATACAGAATCTGACTTCCCTTTCGATTTTGCTGGCCAGGTCGCAAAAGCTGATCACGTGACCCTGGGACACTGCAACCATCATAAATAGGAACAAATTGTCAAGCATCTGAATTCTGATCATGTGACCATGAGGATGCTGCAACAGTTATAAGGGTGAGAAATGATCATAAGTCACTTTTTTTCAGTTGCGTTGTAACTTTGAATGGTCACTAACAAACTACTGCAAGGCAAGCAACACCTGTAAAGTTCCAGCCATTCTACAGAGCAAGGGAGGAAGAGAAAAGAGGAGAGGTGGCTAGATCAAACTCGAAGGAGCCAGAAGTTAGAAGCTATGTTCCTGCCTCATCATTTGTGCATGTTCTGTGGAAAGAAATCTAAAAACATTCTGAATGAATGAAAAGGGAGTAGATATTGGAGACGTTGATCAAATAGGTTATGCTATATAAAGAAAATAGAGTGAGTTCCCCATCCCCATAATACAGGGCAGGGGTGGTATTCACATTTTTTTACTACCAGTTCCGTGGGCGTGGTTTGGTGGCTGTGGTGTGGATTGGTGGGTGTGGCATGGCTTGGTGGGTGTGGCTTGGTGGCCGTGGCAGGGGAAGGATACTATAAAATCCCCATTCCCCACCCCACTCCAGGGGAACCATACTGTAAAATCCCCATTCCCTCCCCACCCCACTAACCTGCTTTCCAGCTCCATTCTCCTGTGCAGGGCAACCAAAGAAGGCCCAGATGATCAGCTGGGATTTGTGAACCATAGAATAGATGGGGGTGGGGCCAGTTAGAGGTGGTATTTGCCAGTTCTCCTAACTACTCAAAATTTCCACTACTGATTCTCCAGAACTGGTCAGAACGGGCTGAATACCACCTCTGATACAAGTGATGATTCAAACTTCCATTCCATTCAGTCATCAGGGTTGTGTCTGATCCTATGCCATGCTGGTATTCTGTATCCTAAGAACTTTTGGGTCCTTCTGCGAATTCTTCCAATGAGATTACATGTTCCCTAGCTTTGTTTTTGGCTGTGACAGCCTCCTAGAACCTTCTGCCAGTGAAAATGGACCTCAGGGGAGAGGGGATGCTAGATTTTGCTGGCAGAAGCACCGCGGGCTGGTCCTTCGCTGTTTCTAGAGAGGTCCAACGGGCCAGATCTAAGCACCCCATGGGCCAGATCTGGCCCCCAGACCTTGAGTTTGACACCCCTGCAATAACACTCTTCTTCAATGAAGAAGAGTAGAAATATACGTGACCTAGAAAATTTGCTATCATGAGATGTGATGATATACATCACTTTTAAAATGGGATGGAACAAATTTGTGGCAGAATAACTGGATTGAAGTTAGTAAAAAAAAAGTCTCTTGGAGCGTGCATCAGAATTTCATTTTTTAATTAGATTATTGTTACTAACTTTTAAGGTGATAATTAAAAAGTGACTAGGTTGTGATAAATTATTATTATGAATTATAGAGGAGTTAACTAAATGATGTATAAGACAAAGGGGTGGTACACTCAAGTTAGTAATTAAAGGGGAAGTTTTTTGAATTATTAGAATTAAGATGGAATTTCTGGAATAATGAAATAAGAATATGCGATGAAATTGCAAATGTGACAGATAAAAGTATAAAGTATAATGAATATGAAGATACGAGAATTATTTATAGTAAAAAAAATAAGTTGAGATATAAATAGAAAATATACAAAATAAGTCTGAAGAATATAAGAATATCTGAGAAAATTTACAGAAAATATGAAATGTAATGATATGATATGAAATTAAATGTGAAAGATGAATATGTAACCAAGGTCATATTTGTATGGAAATGTGAAAACCTGGACTCATGCTGTTCACTAAAGAGATGTTTTTGAAATATAAAAATAAAAAACTTTTTACAAAAAAAAAAAGAATTTCATTTTTCTAATGTGTGTCGGTGTGTTCACAGAAAAAAAAAGTAACAATAAAGTTTATCTTTTATCATATATCATCTTACATCTTATCTTATCGAGAATGCACATGAGAATATTCAGACCTGGGATGGGCTGATCAGGAGTAGGAGCAGATAAATGCTCATCTGGGTCTACTGACAAGCCCCTTGTATTAGATGTCAGCTTTGGAAGCCATATTGACAGCAGGCACTTCCACACTGCCACATTCTTGAGCCTGGGAAAATGGGAGGGGGGATTTCTTGGAGTGTATGTGGTTAGACATAATAGCATTCTTCTGCTAAGTCAAGGCCATGTTATTTCTACACCTGGGTGAGGGGACGTCTCAAGTTGGGAAGGATGGTTATTGGGCATGTGATGCGATGATTGGTGCAGGGGGTAGATTTGTAGTTTTTACTTATTGCAAGGAAATTTTCGGATTCGAGATTCCCCAGATGTACCAGTTTAGGATCCAAATAAAACAGAACTTTTGAGAAGATGTTTGTCTCAGAGTTATTGTTTGGAGTGGAGGTTTCCTGGAACGCTGACATTAGGTTTTAGTAGACCTGTTTTGGATCTCTTACGAGCCAACAACTAAAGCTTCCAAAATCAAACAAGAGTGTAGCTACCCCCATCTGTGGGTTTAGGTAATCTTAGACTCTGAGCTAAATGCTCCACTCTAAAGAGGTGGAGATAGCATGCTTTAAGTGTAATTATTTGGTAGTGCATGCCATTTTATTGTCAAAAGGTATAGATAATAAAATGGGCATCTGTCACTCTGTACATCATTTCTTGATTTGACCTTGAGCATAATATCTTTAAAAAGAAAAGAAGAATGTCACGATGAGCATTTGTAACCACTGTGCCCTTGTTATGTCCATGTTGACAAAGGGTCAACATGACTCATAATTTGCTCAATTGCTTAAATTAGGATGATCGCTCACACATTACCCTTGTTTCCCCAAATTATCTTTCCCAAATGGTAACACTTCTTGAGATAACATGCCCCTCTGTGTAAGAAAGACTATAATTTGAATAAAATTAATCAAATAAAAATGACTACCGTCCAGGAAATTGAATTGTAATAAAGAACCAATTTGAAGAATGAGCACAGCCAGAGAAGACGGGTGAACCTGATCAGTTTGCTGTTAACAGGCAACTTCAATATCCCTACAATGCCACCAACTTTGGGTCCTTCACCTTGAACTGGATAGGGAATCAATGTTTTGGCCAGGGTGACAGGAGCTGAAGTCCTGCAAATCTAAAGGTGTCAAGCTGGAAATGGTTGATGGAAAGCATGGGATTTACTGCTAAGCGATGGCCATTCTCTGCATTTCTAAGCAGAATGGTGGGTTGATCCTTCATTCAGGCTGTTTGCTGCTGTTTCTCACCCTGCACCCTTGAGACGCTTTATGCCATTTCCAGTAATTGAAAGGAAAGATGAAAGCCAGAGGAACATTTTTTTCAACACTTTCCTCCTCCCAACTCTTCTTCAATAAATGTCACTCCAGTCTTAAGAGATCTATCTTTCTGCTAGGCAGTGTTTAATAGCTCCCTGAAGACTGGGAAGACTGGCTATTTGGGATGAAGAAGAGGAAACAAGTTTAATGCTTTGTGACAATGAATCAATATGGATTTTATTAAAGCTTTCAGAAAGATTTCTTGAACCATCTATAATGCGTGATGCCTCCTAGATTAAGCCAGATACAGATGGCTTTTTATATTTGTCACTTTTCCCAAGACTAAGCTTACAATTGAGATAAACTGAATGGATTCAGCGATGTCTTGGAAAACTCCTAAATCAGCAAATTTAAGAGAGCCATTAGGTGGAGGAAAAATTCAGAAACCTCACTTGAGGAATGAGATATCCACATAGTTCAGATTCACTGAGATAGCAAGAGGATTTGATTGACAAACAAAACAAATAAATAAAATAAATAAATACTAGCCGAAGAGCCAAATGAAGGTTTTGTGATGATACAGCTTTACTTTGATGAAGATTCAAGCAAAGCACCCCTCAAAGCTGCTTCATATAAGAGCATGCTCCACTCTCTCTAAAAGAAAGAGCAGTGGTCCCATGGCTTCATTTTGTTTTGCACCTCTGCTGCAGTAGCCTCGTCCTCTTCAAGGGACAGAAGAGACAAAGAGAAGCTCTAGGACTCATCAAGACCAGACAAGTTTGTTCCTTTGTCTCAGTGAGGTGTACCTCAGTGAGGTACTTCAATCCTTGTCAGCAATTTATTCCAGAAGACACACTAAAACTGATGGGTACCGAGAAAACCATATGACTTACCATGGGACCTGCCAGAAGAAATAGCAAGTCATGAGGGAGTCAATGCCAGGTAGTTCTTCCTTGCATGGCGACTACCAGAAGAAAGACAAGTGCCGGGACAAGATTTCTGCTTCAAAACACACCAAATACCAAATTCAATGCATTTTGAAGCAGTTAAGTGCTGAAGTACTACAGCAGGGGTGTCAAACTTGATTTCATTGAGGGTCGCATCAGGGTTGTGTTTGACCTTGAGGGATCAGAGTGGGCATGGACAGCATGATGTCACTTGTGTTGTGGGGGCTGTAGTGGCCTGAATTCAGCCCCTGGGCCTTGAGTTTGACACCCCCGTACTACAATATTTTCACAGCACAAAGCTTGTCTCACACTTACCTGATAGTTGGTGCTTGACACTATTTCCCACCAAAGGACAAGGGGGGGGTAAGAGTAGTTTCTCATTCCTTATACAAAAGCTGACTGGGTTGGAAGTTAATGGGTTGGTATTAAGGCAGAACTAAGGCAAAGCTGTTTAAGTGGGGAGTGGCCAAAAGCCCACAATGTGACCGGGGAGCACCGGAACAAATGATAACGGATATAGTTCAAGAATCTCTCCTCAGGAAATTTCAAGGCACCCGGGATGATCTCATCATAGCCACTTCATAATCAGTTACATGGTTAGCTTCCTAGATATTGAATTATAATATCTATCCCATTGTGACTCTAGTGTGTCATATTATGGTGATTTCATTATGGTTTTTTCTTAATTTAATATTTTATCTCACATATTATATTGTCCACATAGCTGTTTTATATGTACATTTGCTGACACTTTACTTAAACTTGTATTTATATATCAGTGATTGCATGACCTCACTTGAAGAATAAGATATCCACAAATTGCAGATAGAATGCCATAGATGTCATATGTTAAATATGGCATCTACAGCATAAATATGCTAAATCACTAAATATGGCATAAAATAGAATAAATGGGGTGGCATCCATGATCACAAACATGAGCAAGCATAAATTACATCTGGTCAAACATTAGCAGCAAAAGGCCCAATGAATGATGGCAATGTTTTAATTTTCATTGTCTTCAGCTGGCAAGCAGTTACCATCACCAACCACCTGAAAAAATCACTATTTATGGAGCTGATGTTGGAGGAGGATGTTGAGGATGTTTTTTACAGGGCTTACATGTGGGATTGTAAGCAGGAAGCTCTAAAGCAGAATTTCAGGGGAGGACAAGGGCAGGAACGTTGAGCTTCCGGCTCAAAATCCCATCTCTACACTATGAAAAAAGACTCTAATAAATTTTAAAATTGGGTTCCAGCCATCAGATCGATTCTTATTGCACAGAGATGCTTCTTTTAAAAGGTAAGACTGTAAAAGAATTACCAAGGAGACTCGCAAAGTTAATGACTCCCAAGCTGGAAGTCAGCCACTCAGCTTTTGTGTGGAGATAACTAGCAGTGAGAAAAGAAAGCCCTTGTAGTAAAAGATAAGGCAAATATGGAAGAGGTTATACAATTCAGTTTATGTTCCTTTGTAACAGCTCTCACCTTCATTAGCATTACAAGAGAGCCACAGAAATCGAAAATGCAAGTTTGTGAGAAGCAATATGCACCTCTGGACTATTTCACCAGTGAAAAAATAGAGTTGTGTGGGTAACTAACAAACAAAATCCAATCATTTTAATTCCAAAGTAATCTCCTTTGATAGACATTAAATACAGCTTGACTATATGTTTAGATGAAAAGCGGTAGCTGTGGCCTATGTGTTTTGATGAAACCCCAATTTTAAACAATTAACTATTCAAAATTCTCATCTAAAACTTGACTTGGAAAAATAGCTAGTGGCAAAAGAATATTGTGGGTAATGTTAGATCTGTGGTGGATCGGTTCGAAGGAGACGCGAGACCATTCTAGTGAGTTCAGCTCTTTATTAAGGATAAGAACAGTCTGAAGAACACAAGCCGCGGCAGCCTTCATATAGGCTGGCTTGCGGCTGGGCGGCCAATGGCAGCGCTTTGAATTTCCCGCGATCGGCACAGCCAATCGCGGCAGATTCCTAACGCTCCAATCACGGCCGGGGTTTCGACCAATCAGGTCACTGTCCGTCCGGACCAATCAGTTGTGAGGGTTTGGAGTATGCTAATATAGCACACCCCTCCCCTCTTGGTTTCGTCTGGCGGTGCGTCGTGACGTAGTCGCGCAGGTAGGCGGGGCTTCGTACCTGTCTAGTAGACCTGCGCAGTTCAGTTCTAGTGTGGTCGTCGACCGGTTCGGATGGCTTCTCTGTTGCTCCGGTTCCCAGGGATGGAACCGCCTGGAAGGTTGAGCTGGGCCTTTCTTGGTAGCTCCCTCCCGGTCTACCCGGGCTGGTTGAGCTGCCGCTACCATTGTTCCCACCGGATCTTTCTGGGCTGGTTGAGCTGGCTTGGCTGCTCCTTCCCGGTGAAGATTCCAGGGTTTCCTGTTCTGCTGGCCCTGTGTTTACTGGTGAGTAGGACCAGTTTATTTGTGGTTTATTTGTTCTGGGTGGGGGTGTTCAGCTTGTGCTAGGGGGGGTCCCTCCGGTTCTTTCTTTAATGCTTGCTGTTTCCCCCCCCTTCTAGTTTCTTGCTCGGGTGTATGGTTGTTGGCTATTCTTGACCTTAGTTGGTTAATGTGCCGTTTCCAGTTTTTCCCGTCGCTTGTCTCTAGTCGGTACGATAAGGGGCCGGTTATTTGGGTGATTGTTGCTGGTATCCAGAGTGGTTCCTCTGACAGGTTTTTCGCGTATACTGCGTCCCCTATGTTAAATTTTCTGTGTTTGCTGGAGGAGCCCGGGGGTTTGTCAGGGTTGTATGTGGGATGCATTCTATCCAGTGTTGACCGTAGTTTCCTGCCCATCATTAGTTCTGCCGGGCTTCTATTTGTGGTTGCGCTGGGTGTGATATGCTGAATGAGGAGCATTTTATTGATTTTGTCCTGTATGTTGGCTGCTTCTATTTTCTGTATGGCTTTCTTCGTGTATTGGACCATGCGTTCCGCCTGTCCGTTCGCCGCCGGATTTGCTGGCGCGGTTAATGCATGGCGTATGCCTTGGCCTGCCAGAAATTGTTCAAATGCTAGCACAGTGAACTGGGGCCCATTGTCCGACACTATTACGTCTGGCAGGCCGTGCGTGGCAAAAAGTTTGCTCAGTTTTTTTATTACCGCCTCTGTTGTGGTAGACTTCATGGTGCTTACCTCCAGCCAGTTGGAGTAAGCGTCTACTGTGATAAGGTACATGTGCTCCTTCGTTGGCCCCACGAAGTCTATGTGAATCCTAGACCACGGGCCTCTTGGCATTTCCCACTCTTGGACTGGGGCGGCGGGAGGTTTAGGTCTGGCTTCTTGGCATTGTTTGCATTTGGCTACCCAGGTTTCGATTTGTTTATCCATTCCCGGCCACCATGCGTAGCTTCTGGCCAAGCTTTTCATCTTAACCATCCCTGGGTGTCCCTCATGCAGCATCCCCAGCACCCTTTCTTGTAATGTTTCCGGGATTACCACTCTGTCCCTCCACAGTATACAGCCCTTCTCGGTAAAAAGTTCAGTTTGTCTGTTTCGGAAGGGTCTGAATAGTTCGTCCTTGTCCCCTTCCGGCCACCCTTTTCCAACCCAGCTCAGGACTCGCGCCAGCCGCTTGTCTTTATTTGTTTCTCTGGCAATGTCTGGCGCGGTCACTAGTGGGTTGGATATTGTCTCTATTTGCAGTACCTTTGTCGTGGGTGCCGGGTCGTCTTCCAGGTTGGGCAGGGGTGATCGGCTCAGGGTGTCTGCGTGGGCGATGTCCTTCCCGGGTCGGTGTATGAGCTGGTAATTGTATGCTGCTAGGAATTCGGACCACCTTGTCATTCTTGGTGATAGAATGTTCGGTGTGGCCTTATTTCCCGCCAGGATTCCTAGCAGCGGCTTGTGGTCTGTGATGATTGTAAAAGTCCTACCGTAAAGGTATTCGTGGAATTTCTTGACGCCTGCGACGACTGCTAGGGCCTCTTTGTTGAGCTGACTGTAGTTTCTTTCTGGTTTTGAAAGTGTCCTTGATGATAAAGCGATGGGTGCTTCCTTCCCGTCTGGTAGTTGGTGGCTGAGAATGGCGCCGATCCCAAAAGGCGATGCGTCGCACGTTACCGTTAATGGCAGGGTCTCGCTGTACTGGATTAGTACCGCGTCAGATGTTAGCAGGTCCTTTGTGTTGGTGAAAGAGCTCTCTTCCCGTGCTCCCCAGGTCCAGGTGGCTGTTTTGTCTAACAGCCTATGCAACGGTTCTGCCACGGTCACCTTTTGAGGTAGGAAGACATTGTAAAAGTTTAATAGTCCCAAGAAAGCCTGTAGCTCTGTTTTGTTTTTGGGCCATGGTGCTTCCCTTATGGCTCTTAGTTTCTTTTCCATGGGGTGGATCCCTTGCTTATCTAGGAGGTACCCTAGGAATTCAACCTTCTCTGCCGGGAGTTGGCATTTTCCTTTTTTAACTTTGAGTCCCGAGTCCCTGAATTTCTTCAGTACCTCCCTCAACCGGGCTTCCAGTTGTTTTTCATTTTTCGCGGCCACCAAGACATCGTCAAAATGCCTTGGAGGAGTCTTTCCATGAGGCTTTGGAAGACTCCGGGTGCCACGCTGACTCCAAATTGGAGCCGGTTGCAGTGGAAAGCCCCCGGATGTGTTACGATGGTCTGGGCTTTGGCGGTTGAGGTGTCGACCGGCAGTTGCTGGTAGGCTTGTGCCAGGTCGAGTTTCGCAAAAATCCGGCCTCCCCCCAATGAGTGCAGAAGGTGCTGCACTACTGGGACGGGGTATGTGCTTTGTTGGAGCGTGTGGTTTAGGGTGGCCTTATAATCCCCACAGATTCTCACGGACCCATCTGGCTTGATGGGGGTGACTATGGGGGTTTCCCACCTGGCGTGATTGGTTGGTTCCAGCACCCCTTGCGTTATGAGTTTATCTAGCTGCTCATCGATCTTTGGCTTGAGTGCAAATGGCACTCGCCTGGGCTTAAGGCGGATAGGCGCGATGCTCGGGTCTATATTGAACGAAATAGGGGACCCCCAGTACTTGCCTAGGCTGTCATCGAAGACTTCCCGGAAGTCCCTCACGAGCGCCACTTCCTAGTCCGCCTCTCCGATGTGGTGGATGCCGGTTACTTCGATGCCCAGGGGTGCGAACCACTGAAGTCCCAATAGGGCTCGGTCTATCTCGGTCGACGATTGTCAGGGGTAGCACTTCGGTGTGGCCCTTGAAGGTGACTTTAAAATGGCCTCTGCCGACTACAGGGATGCGGTTCCCTTGGTAGTCCTTGAGGGTCAGTGTTTGGTCTTCTAGTTCGTGGCGGCGGATGGTAGGGACCAGGCACTTGATGGTGCGCCATGAGACCATTGAGAGGAATGACCCGGAGTCCACCTCCATGTCGCATGGCTGGTCTTCTATTCCCACCGTCACGTATACCTTCCGGGTGTCGCTTGTGGAGGAATGGCCGATGACGACGGTCTGGTGTGTTTCCTCCCTTTGTCTTGCCTCGTGGAGTCGCCTATTCTGACCCTCTTGGGTCCAGCGGCCTCCGTTTGGCGCTCTCGGTGTCTGGTGGGGGTGTTTTCTCACTGTCGGGGGCTGCCATCTCATCGTCACGGGCTGTAGTGTCTCTTATTCCGGCACACCTTGGCGATATGCCCCCGCTTCTCGCACTGCCGGCAAATGGCATCGAGGAAACGGCAGTCTGAGCGAAGGTGATCGCCTCCGCAGCCGGCGCACTGGAACCTCGACTTACGACCTCGTGGTTCCCATCGCCCCCGTGCTGCTTGCAGGCGGTGGATCTCTTCCTCCTCGTCCTCGGTCTCCGAGAAGGAATCGACGTCGCCATGGTGTGTGGTTGTGTCTTGATGTTCGGGGGTAGAAGTCGTCTCGCCGGCCGTCGATCGAGGTGTGATGCTCGATTGCCGCATCCAAGCCGCTGATTTCTTGGCTGCTTCCGCCGCAGCTGCCTCGGTGAGGGCATCGGCGAGGGAGATGTCACCCTTTGCCATGATGCGGCTCTGGAGGACGGGGTCTCGGAGTCCAAGGATGACGCGGTCTCGCAGTGCCTCATCCAGATCGGCGAACTCGCACAGGCCGCCTAAGTCTCATAGTGTCGCCATGAAGTCACCAAACCCCTCGCCCTCGCGTTGATCCCGCCTGTAGAAGTCGTGCCGCCGGATGAGGATGGGCACGATGGGGGCGTAGTGGCTTCTCAGTAGGGGCTTGAGGTTGCCCCATTCCATGGTCTTAACGTCCTCTGGTTTGGCCAAGGCTTTGGTCATTTTGAACACTGCGGGCCCGCAGTGTGTAAGAAACACGGCTCGTTTCTTGTGGCCGTTGGCATCCTTGAGATTGCTACTCTCGAGGAACATCTGGAACCTATCGGTATAGGATTCCCAGTCCTCTGTAGCAGGGTTGAAGGGTGCGGGTGGCGAATTGATGCCGGCCATGCTGCCTGCTGCTGTGTGCCGCCTCGCCACGTGCTGGTTGGTCTCCTTGTCTCACGATCCCACCCTCGTCGCCAGTGTTAGATCTGGGGTGGATCGGTTCGAAGGAGACGCGAGACCATTCTAGTGAGTTCAGCTCTTTATTAAGGATAAGAACAGTCTGAAGAACACAAGCCGCGGCAGCCTTCATATAGGCTGGCTCGCGGCTGGGCGGCCAATGGCAGCGCTTTGAATTTCCCGCAATCGGCACAGCCAATCGTGGCAGATTCCTAACGTTCCAATCACGGCCGGGGTTTCGACCAATCAGGTCGCTGTCCGTCCGGACCAATCAGTTGCGAGGGTTTGGAGTATGCTAATATAGCACAGGTAACATAGCATACTTTCCTTTTCTCATCGTTAAACTGACGAAATAATATGCCGACAAGAAGATTAGGATTAAAACATGGGCTGGTTTCACACAACATGCTGGATTCAGCTACACTGACTGCTAAATAATTTGTAGTTTGATCTATAGATAGGAAAACCAAGCACTAGCATAGAAAGTGAATAAGCCATTATAGTAACCCATAAGATGATTTATTACAGTATTTTAGGCATAGCATGTTAGGTGACCATAGAAACTGTGATGTTATTTTTTTAACCTGGGTGTGGCTTAGAGTATTGGATATAATATCCTGGAGTACCAGCTAACATGGAATGGCAAATTTTAGCTGTAAAAATCTAAATGACTAGCATATGGTAGCAGAGAGATACAGAGTTTTAGTCTTGCTATTTTAGGCTACAACTCTTGGAATTCCTAACTGTTGCTTAGAACAGAATTCTCTGTATTTAGATTGCCAACTAAAGGAAAGTAAAATAATAACCTTGCATATTCTCCTAACGTTAACATTTACCACTTGCTAAATGCAGCAGACCATAATCCTCCCCAGTCTATATACACAGACTGCTTCAAAGATCAGTATCTCTATGTCCATGGTATGGTGTGTCCTAGATTAAATATATAGCATCTCCAAGTAGGGTTCAAAAAATCTCCAGTATGAAACCCTGAGAAATTGTTAATAGCTGTTGTATTAATGCAACTCCAAACACATTTATGTGAACTCAAATATCTTGTTGTGCAAGCCATGGTTTATATTAAGCTATAATGAATATATTGACCTATAATGAAATATAATATATATTGAGCTATAATGAAAAATTTTGTTTGAGTACTGCCTAGATACTACTAAAACTCTTGTGTTTTTCTATTTGTAATCTTCAATTGGGCAAAATGACACATCACAGGATAATGGTTTTTGAACCAAAGTACCTCAAATGGGCCAACCTACAGAATATGTCCAAAATCTATGGCCTATTACTCCTGTGAGATTAAAAAAATTGAACTGTTGTGGCCACTTCAACATAATCCCATTGCTAGTGATGTGATTGGCGTGTCTGACACTTCCTGACAGCTTTTCATAAGTCAATGGGGAAGCTAGCAGCAAATCTAAACTTGATAGTGATTGTCAATATTCCCTAGCAGTTTTCCATAAGCAAAGTCAATGGGGAAACCAGCAAGAAATTGCAAGTCTCAGGCCAAAAGATAAGTAGCTACTGCCAGATTTGGGGAGGCAGTGGGGGAAGGGGGTTGAGAGCATGGCATATGTTAAGGATGGTTCACAAAGGTGTAACACAGTCAGACAGTATGCATGGGGGTTTGATGCAGATTGGAGATGGTGTGCAGGGGTGGCCAATGCAACATAAGCACAGATTATATTGAGTAGAGTGCCCAGAGGAGGAAGGCTTACCTGAGCAACTTGTATCTTTCTCTGTTGACTTTCTCCCTAGAAGCTTTGCAAAAGCAAGGTCACTAGAGAAGCCAGCAGGAAGTCGGAAATTGCTTCTGCCCCCAATTGTTACTCCCCATCCCCTCACCTATGGTTATTCTGCTGATCTGTTTAGGTAAGTAAATATCCATGAAACATGATTTCCTGAATAATGTTAAAGTGAACTGAATTGATGACCCACTGGTTCACAGGTTGCCTAGTATGAAACAAAAGCAGAATTGACAATATTGTCCTAGAAGGATATTCACTGTAAGGTGGTCTTACACTGTATGCTCTCATGCTTCTGAATTTGTACACTATGTAGTTTCCTTGGTCGGTCCGGTTTCATAATTGTGGTGGCCATCAAATACTCCTAACCTGGACAATTTGTGATATTTGCATGTATTGTATTATTTCACTATATTATCTATCATAATATATGAAGAACGATTACAGGAACTGGGCATGGGTAGTCTAGTGAAGAGAAGGACCAGGGCAGATATGATAGCAGTCTTCCAATATTTGAGGGGCTGCCATAGAGAGGAAGGGGTCAAGCTATTTTCTAAAGCATCAGAAGGCCAGGCAAGGAATAATGGATGGAAACTGAACAAGGAGAGATTTAACCTGGAAATAAGGAGAAACTTTCTGAATAATCAACCAATGGAACGGCTTGACCTCGGAAATTGTGGGAGCATTATCACTTGAGACTTTCAAGAAGAGATTGGACTGCCATTTGTCAGAAATGGTGTAGGGTCTCCTGCTTGGGTGGGGGTTGGACTAGATGACCTACAAGGTCCCTTCCAACTCTGATTATCTTTAATTATGTGTTCCTCCAACCCAACAGGGCTCTGAATTGCTTTTAGAATACTTGCATGCTTGGCTGGTATTTGCTTATATTGAAAGGCATCGTAATTACCCTTAAAAATATATTTGTTCTAAAGGTCACAAATTTAGTTTGCCACTAAGCAATCTGATATCAGGTGATAGGAAAATTTCTTTTTAAAATCTAGGCAGCTACCAGTAGTTAGAAAACACTTTGAGCTAACTCTACATAGATAGAGCCTCCTTGAGAACATTGTCAGAATTTAAGTTCAATAGGCATTGTCCAAACTAATATGGAGCATGAGAAAACCAGATTGTGATCCAAAGGCTAAATTTATATAGCAGTACATTAAAATATGGTAGCTAATCTGTAGCAGAATGCATCATACAAACACATTCAGTAAAGTTAATGTTGTATGAATCCAAACAGTTGTATTAAGTCAACCATGAGTCAGTTAACCATGGATTAGCATGGTACATGAGCAGTGTCAGTACAATCTAACACTATATCTTCATATTTTTAGACCAATGTTTTCCAAACAGGGTATATCCTAAATATATGAATGTCACTTTATGGAATTCCTCACCCAACATTACTATTGCTAAAAATACTTGAAGTATATCTATCTGAAAGTTGTCTAACTTGAGAAACATTGTTTTATATCTATAAAATCATTATCAATTTTTAAAACTGGAGGGATTTTTATAAGGCAAAAAGGTTAAAGGGAGATGGACACCATATTCTGCTGAAACAGATTAAACTTCTCCAGATGGCTGGAAATCCTGATTGTCATCAATATTTAGCTGTGGGAAGAACTAAAATCATATTCAGCCACCACGGTGTAGAGATCCATGTAATATGATGGTTTCTCTACCTCTTGACTTCTGAAATAGCCAGAACAGAGTTTTTAGGGACTGTGAGACAAAAGAATCGAAGAGCCACATATTTTAAATGAAAAAAATAGCTTTATAAAACAAGATCAAAAATCCATCTTGAAAACTCATCTTTTAAATAGGGTACATTCATGTTCTAAAACAAAATGTACAGCTTCTTAATCATCTACTTGCAACATGGTTTTTTTTTCTTTTCTTTTCCTGGAAATTATTTCTAAAAGATATCACATTCTATACAGACACCACCTAAGAAATAATCTTTAAAAATTCACAAAGGAAGAATGACGGAAAGATTTACTACAAAACATAACATATAAATATCTCCCCATCCCTTTTAGCTTGAAAATAAACAGTACACATTCTATTCATTTCCCCTCTGTAAATTGGAGGGTGAAAACATGAAAAGCTTTCGACTTGGAAGTTTTATCAACCTTAGAAGTCAGCCAACAGACAATGCAAAAGATTAGACTGCCTGTTTGTTCTGACAACATCACTGAAGTTCTGCAACCAATTTATAATTCAAATTTAAGATTCCTTCGTACATTCAAGATTAAATTGCAAAAGGAAACAAAACAACTATGCCTTTTTTTTCTTGCAAGAAACAATTATTGTAACCACTTGTTTAGAGCAAGCTTCAAGCCTATCATGTATGGATCCAAATCAATGCCACTTGAAAAAAAAGGGGGGGGGAATAGGTTTAGATGGTAGAATTTCTGCTTTTCGTAAAAGAAAAGAAAGATGAATGATTCAGGGGCTTGGAGGGAGAAAGAAAGGATATGTTACTTATTTTTTTTATGCACAAAAAAAAAATTCCCCTGGGTGGGAGAAAGTAGCAAAAACATTTTGTTTCACTATAGTAACTCAAGTTCATTCAAGAGAAATGAATGTGGCAGAAGATTTGGGACTGAACTGGTAGGAACACTGAAAAATAGACCAATTTAGCTTGGCCAATTTGACACCTGCAGGCTTGGAATATTGGGAACTTCAATTTCTGCCATCTAAAGACCACAGTAGCAAAAATGGAGAAATATGGAACTAACCACTAAGGCAGAATTTAGATATTTTGGACCTATTGAATTGAAACTATAGCAATCATTTCTATATAGTTATGGGAAACAAAAAAAAATGGGAGGTACTTTTGTTTTTGTGCGTGAAATGAGTACTTATTTTGGAGTCTGGTATGTGCTCCATGACAGAGATGTAAATAAGGAGTAGCTTGAAACATAATGGAGAAATGAGTAGAATGGTGTTTCTCAAACTTGTGAGCTTTAAGATGTATGGATGGACTGGGGAATTATGGGAGTTGAAGTCCATACATCTTAAGGTTGCCATGTTTGAAAAACACTAGAACTTGTCAACTTTAAATTGCATGGACTCCAACTCCTAGAATTTTTCAGCCCTTCCATGCATCCTTAAGGCTGATAGGTTTGAGAAATAATATTCTGATAGTAGAAGATGAATGGCTACTGGCCTCTTTATGCAAATGGAACTATGCTTTTCCTCTATGGTGGATTTGCATTTGTGGGAGCCTAGCATTTTTTTTCTAGCCAAGACTCACCCCTCTTATAATCCATAGCCAAGGACAGCAACAGCCACTAAGATAACACCATGATGTCATATAAGTAGGGATAAGGGGAGGAAGGATTTTGCATTTAAGATGCATAAAGCACATCCAAATGCATGGCGAGCATTATTTTTCTTGGCCTGAAATCGAGGAGAAAAATTATTGATTTTGATATTGAATGTTTCAATGACACCACACTAAAGACTCGGAAGGGCTGGGAAATAAAGTTTTAGGGCCATTAATACACAGTGGAACATAAATGTTTAAACAATGAAATTGTTTGTCCGGGATGGTATAAGGACTAGACGACCTCTGAGGTATCTTCCAGCTCTATGATTCTATTACAAGTGGTCATCTGCTTCAGCACTTAATCTCCAATAGTTACCAATGAAGTTAATAAATACATGCCACAATTTAGATTTCAAATTAATATAAATAGCAAATTGGGATCCTTTTTTTTTTTTTTTTTGCTATTATTTCTCTCTATGTCCATGGAATTCACTGGAATTCTTGGAGGGAGTCAGAGTCCAGGTAAGCATTTTAATATTACAAAACAACAACAAAAGTTCTAAGATAGTCTAAGCTATCCCAGTCAGTCATATAAATATAAATAAGCATTATCTTATAGGAAAACATTCCCCTCCCCCATTTAATTATTGCTAGCAGCAAGTGGCAAATGAAAGATCAGAGAACTTAAAACTACCCACGTCTCATTTTTACCAAATGGACTTGGTTTCCCACCATTTCTAAGAAAAGGTTCTGGTACAATTTATGCATTGTGAGGCTGTGGAGGAATTTCACCACTTTCCGAAAACCTTGAATGGTTGTTTTGGGGAAACGGTATGTTTTCAGATGCTTCAGTCCAAACATCAAGCTCTTGATGGTGTCTTGGTCTTTATTTTGTATCCTCCACAAATTCAAGAGCTTCAGAATTGGCTCTGTGGATTTGCACATCCTAAAAATCTGTTCCGTTTCTTCTCTGCCCACCTTTTTCCCTGGCAAATTTTCCATCAGGATATTGAGATGCTCAAGGGTGATGTTGAGGTGGTCAATGTGCTTTAAAACACTGTTTTCACAAAGACTGATTCCTAAAAAGAAAGAAAGAATTAAACTTGTTTAGTTCTCTCTTCATTAAAGTCACAAAAAGATGATTGAACCTATCTCCTTTGCTGGTAGACTTAAAGCCCTTCTTTTTGTCAATGCTTTCTTGAAATCTACCCTACAAATTAAAACCAATGAAATCTGAGTTTATGGACACAATGGCATCTGGGTCGATTAGATTTCATACAGATAGCATAATCCCAGATTTCTCTAAAAGAGTTTTCATTTTGTACTCAGCCATTTTGTGAAACGGTTAAAGGACTAGGCTAGAAGCCAGGAGCCTGGGAGTTCTAGTCCTGCCAGGCACAAAACCAGTTGGCTGTACCAATTCCTCTCTCTCTCTCTCTCTCTCTCTCAGCTCAAGGAAGAAGAAAATGACAAATCACTTCCCAAAAATATTACTAAAGAAACCCTGTTATAGACTTGTCTATATAGTCGTCAAAAGTCCAGATTAACTTGAAAACACTGAAAAAAAGACACAGTGGCTTTTCCTCACTGCTAAAGTGAAATTAAGTTGTCAGAAAATAATGTGTGTGTGTGTGTGTGTGTGTGTGTGTTTTCAAGTCATTGTTGACTCTTGGTAACTGCCTGGAGAACTCCTTGCAGTTGTCTTGGCAAGATTGCAGAAGTGGTTTGCCATTTCCTGCTTCCAAGGGCTAAGAGAGAGTGACTGGCCCAGCTGGCTTTGTGCCTCAGATGGACTAGATCTCACAGGCTCCTGGTTTTTAGCCTATGCCTTGAACCATTTCACAAAATGGCTGGGTACACAATGAAATGAAATGCTTTAATCACTAACCCAGAGGTCTCAAAACTTGGCAACTTTGAGACCAGTGGACTTCAACTCCCAGAATTCCCCAGCCCAGCATACCTGGCTAGAGAATTCTGGGAGCTGAAGTCCACAAGTCTTAAAGTTGCCAAATATGGGGACCCCTGTACTAACCAAACTGGCTCTAGAAATCTATACCTGTAGGAAATTTTCTCTCCCCTTTGTCATGATTTTGCCTTTTTAATGCCTTTCCTCCTGATCACAACCGAACTGCTTTTACCCAACTTGAGGTTGCTTTGGATGATATCCCAGTAAGGGAGGAAACTCTGTTTTAATGCCAACATGCCTAATGATAACTTTAGCCTGTCCTAAGGATGAGAGATGAAAGCAATTTCATGGAGAAATGACAGGGAGGAAGATGTGGCCACGTCATCTTTATTTAATGCTTAGGAGTAAGTGGAAAGGCCACAGAAAGCTGATTTCAAATAAAAAAAGGGCTTTTATTTGAAAACCCCAACCTTCAAAGCAGCTTTAAGGTGATTGTAATCACATCCACTGACTTCAAATGCTACAGATAAGGAATGGCAGTTCTTATTTTGCTCCAGGCTGCTATAGATACTGCAGCCAGAGAAAATCCCCTCAACCTACTCACCACGAAAAGCAAAGAAGAAAAGAGAAAGGGGGAAACTTCCCAATTATCTGTTGCTTTGCCCTTGGTCTCCTACTTTCATACACGCAGTTCTCCAGTGCCTAACTAAAAGATACAATACGTGTCCACGTGGCTTATGCACTTAGAAGCTGCTTTGATTACTGAGGTGAAAATCACAATGGCCACCTTCAACTGATTGTTTTGACTGCTGTGGGGATTTAATCTATACTCAGGAACAAATATCTTACATAAACCGACCCAGTGGGTAAACATAATCCCTTGCTTTTCTTTAGTACGTACCTTGGACAATATTCTTGACTGTACTGTGGTCCTTATTTTGCTCTTTCCATAACTTCAGTAGCTGAAAGGTCTGATCTTGCAGGCTACTCTTCTGTTTAATTCTTTCTCTGTTTTCAAGATTGATCTTCTCGCCAGGCAGACTATCCATGAGGGTATTCAGCCAGGTGGAAGATAGTTTTCTGGGCACGATGAACCTGAAGAATGCTTCTTCACACAAGGTGACATCTAAAACCATACAGATACTGACTTTAAAATTGGGACATTAACCTTTGAGCCACAGTAGCACAGTGGTTAGAGTGCAGTACTATAGGCTACTTATGCTGACTGCCGGCCGACTGCAATTTGGCATTTCGAATCTCACCAGGCTGAAGGTTGACTCAGCCTTTCATCCTTCCAAGGTTGGTAAAATGAGGACCCAAAATTGTTGGGAGCAATATCTTGACTTTGTAAACCGCTTAGAGAGGTTGTGAAGCTCTGTGAAGTGATGTATAAGTCTAAGTGCTATTGTTATTTGGGGTAACTGTCAAAAACTGCTGTGAGAAAGTACAGTACTATACTTTTCTAAAGCTGTAATCCTATGAAGACCAACAGGGATAGGACCTTACTGAAAAAGAATGGGATTTATTTTGAACTTCACGCTTTGCAAATGTTAACAGAATGCTTCCTTTGGAGGGCAAAGTGCATAAATTACCCTTTTGAAGCAGGGATGGCACTCACTTCAAACAGAGAAGCTGCATGCACTGTGTTGCTTCCCTGGAGGAAGTGGGGCTTTACATTTGCTCAGCAGGAGATTCACAGAGCACCCCAACAAAGAGAAGGTGTCATTCCAGGCTGCAACAAGCCACAGAGTATTGCTGGCAAAGTTCTTACATAATGATATTTTTAAAGACAAAGACAATGAGGCCAACAGAATGGAGAAAATGCCAACGCTATTTTGAATTGAAAAGATGTGTTTGTGATCCGTATCAATTTCATAGTTACTTATTTCATAGAATCCTAAATTTGGAAGAGGTCGTTTAGTTCAATCACCCATTGAAAGCAGGATCCACTAGAATATCTTTGATAGATGACATTCCAGATTCTGGTCTGAAACTTCAACCAAAGGATAGCCCCAAATTTCTGTTGCTACGTGAGACAGTTGTGAAATGAATTTTGCCTCATTTTACAGCCTTTCTTTGTCACAATGTTAAGTGAATCACTGCAGTTGTTGAGTTAGTAACATGGTGAGATCCGGCTTTCTCATTGACTTTACGTTTGTCATAAGATTGCAAAAGGTGAATCCACGATTCCGGGACACTGCAACCGTCGTAAATCCGAACCAATTGACAAGCATCTGGATTTTGATCACATGCTCATTGGGACACTTCAACGGTTGTAAGTGTGAAAAATAGTCATGACTGCCCATTTTCAATGATGTTGTAACTTTGAATGGTCACTCAATGAGTCAAGGACTACCCATATTTGCCTAGTTCATACAACATTCTATTCCTTCCCATTATACAGTCAAAAAGTTCCTCCTGATATTTAGTCTGAAAGTATTTTCATATGGATTCAACCCATTGGTTTTGCTTCTGTCCTCTCAGACAATAAGGAATAAATCCATACTATCTCTTCCATATGAGAATCCTTCCACTAGGCAGTAACTTTCCAATCTGCATATTAGTCCGGTAGGTATAATCTACAAAATCAAGACTAAATAAATTCTCACTGTAATTCTAATTGCACATCAGCTGTAAACTCATGAGGAATTTCCATTACAGGCAGTCCTCAACTTACAACAGTTCATTTGGTGACTGCTCAAAGTTACAACGGGGACTATTTTTCACACTTACGACCGTTGCAGCATCCCCCATGGTCACATGATCAAAATTCAGATGTTTGGAAGCCGGTTCATATTTATGACGCTTGCGGTGTCCTGAGGGTCATGTGATCAGCTTTTGCGACCTTATGACAAGAAAAATCACTGGGAAAGCCAGATTCGTTTAACAACCATGTTACTAACTTAACCAACGCAACGAATCTGTTAACAACCATACAGAGGTGGTACTCAGCCACTTCTGACAGGTTCTGGAGAACCGGTAGCAGAAATTTTGTGTAGAGAGAACTGGTAAATACCACCTCTGTCTGGCCCTGTCCCCATCTATTCTCTGCCTCCCAAGTCCCAGCTGATCGGCTGGGTCTTCTTTTGTTGCCCTGCACAGGAGAACGGAGCTGGAAAGTAGGTTTGTGGGGTGGGGAAGGAGTGGGGATTTTGTAGTATCCTTCCCCAGGAGTGGGGAGGGAATGGGGATTTTGCAGTATCCTTCCCCTGCCATGCCCACCAAGTCACGCCCACCAAGCCACACCACACCCACCAAGCCACGCCCACAGAACCGGTGGTTAAAAGATTTGAATACCACCACTACAACAGTGGCAAGGAAAGTCATAAAAGAGGGCAAGCTCACTTATAGCAAATATTTCATTTAGCAACATAAATTTTGGGCTCTATTGCGGTCGTAACTCGAGGACTACCTGTATTTTGTTTTGGGGGATTATATACACACCGATTCCACATTGCTGATCCGGTTCGTCACTGTCTGCTCCCTGGCACACATTGTCATGTGTGGAGTCTCCTTTCTGCACCAATCTGAGACTCAGGGCGCTGCAGTTAGTGTGCATTTGACAAGCTGCTTTGGGTGATGTTTCTTTAGAGAAATATCCTTCTGGACATCTCTCGCAAACAGTGTCGCTTTCAGGGGTACCTGCAGAAGAGGAAAGAGGTGATTTATTTTTAAAACCGTTTATCAATCACTTTGTTTATGGCACTTCAGGAATTTCCCATTCAACAATGGCAACAACGCCAAGGACAGAAATGAAAAACAATCTGATTTTCTTTGAAAGAGGAAAGACCGCCGCCCAGCATATTTGGGGAGATTAATGTTTTAAATCTCACTCTGATCTTTTGGTTTTGTAAAAATAATAATAATAATAATTCCGAAAACCCCCAAAGAAAGGAGCTATTTCACTTCAAAAGGTGACAGAAGATATTATTTGTATTTTGTCCATGTTAAATGAGAAACAAAGAAATCCTATTATAGGAAGAATAGTATTTTTCACCTACGTAGCTTTTAAATGAAACATTCAGCCAGATGAAGGATTCATATAAAACTAGTCTGACTCAACCAGAAACTACATCTATCTATCTATCTACCATCTATCTTCCTACCATCCATCTATCTACCATCCATCTATCTACCATCCATCTATCTACCATCCATCCATCCATCTATCTATCTCTATCTCTATCTCTATCTATCTATCTATATCTATCTATCTATCTATCTATCTATCTATCTATCTATCTATCTATCTATCTATCTATCTATCTACATCTATCTATCTATCTATCTATCTATCTATCTATCTATCTATCTATCTATCTATCTATCTACATCTATTTCATCTATCATAAACATTAGGCACTTCAACAATGATTAGGAAAAGCTACTGTGGAATATAGCAGCTTA
This sequence comes from Notechis scutatus, assembly GCF_049901735.1. Taxonomy (NCBI): domain Eukaryota; kingdom Metazoa; phylum Chordata; class Lepidosauria; order Squamata; family Elapidae; genus Notechis; species Notechis scutatus. The sequence goes on from NC_142011.1 coordinate 193,623,289, forward strand.
TATAAAATCAAAAGTGCAACTGATTAAAGCAACTGTGTCTTTTCCCATGATTTCCCAGCTGTCTTATACAGCTTCCACATGATCCTGAGAAAAAGCATGGCTTCCTTAAAATCTGGGAGACAGGTGCCACACTGCCATACATTCTCATGAATAACTTTTGGAAAAGAGGAGGTAGGAAGAGGAGGGAGTGGGAAGAGGGAAGGAAGAAGAAGAAATTCAGATGATGCTGAATGGTTACTAGATAGCCCACCTAATTCCTAAATTCCAAAACTTTAATTGATCAGTGGATTTCCCCACCCCCCAAGAATAAAATTAGCAGGAGCATCTCTGGCTAGCTTGAGACAATAAACTAGCATGGATCTCTGGCTTGACATTTCCTAATTATCTATATTCTGCAATTCTCTAAATGAGCCAGAATACCTGCTGAACCATAATGTGTTTCCAGAGTACTGATAGGAAGTAATATGCAAAAAAAGAGACTGTTATTTTACTATTCTACCGCTTCATGTCAGAAAGTTGATGGAACTGTGGGAAATTCAAAATGGCAGATTGTTATTGCCCATTCCTGTGGTCAAATACAAAGAGAATAGCAGCTATTGAAAGGGCTGATGAAGAAACTGGTGCTTTTGTCCCCACAGATTACACCATTGATAAAACAGTTCCTAAACAATGTTAATGAATTCTCCCCTTTTCATTCTGGACACTGAAATCAATTCTATGGTATCATTCAGCAGACAACAAATATTATTCTCCTTGAATCTGGCTTTTAAAACTATTCCTGCATGAGTTTCATGGAGCAAGTCAACCCTACATTATAGCCTGTGGATGCTTAATAACCCTAATCTCTTACACAATTTGGAACCAGAAAAGGGAGAGTTTATTAACCAGCTGGTGTTTTATAATTCATGGTCACTCTTTCATAGATGGCTTTGGGGCTTCCAACTTGATTAGATAGATTTAAGCTCGTTCTGAGCACATTTCCATTTGTGTAATAAACCAAAGAAAATGGTTATTTTTTCCAAACTAACTTGTATACATATCTGTATGTTGTTTTTTATGCAAAAATATCCTTGCTAAGAATGATGTATAATTACTTGCATTCTTATCTTTGACCAAAGGATAGAATTAGGTAACTTAACCTACTTCAAACACTAATTTCCACAGACGTTTAAAGGCAAGTCATAATTAGTTAAGGTAGCTCTGTAAAGTTAATATATTGATTCTACTTTCAGGTGACTAGATAACTATGAAATTTTCCAAGATAAAATAAAAGATATTGCAAACTAACATGTCAGATACTATATACTGGGTTTTTTCCTCCCAGGATAATCAGGTTGTTTTTCAGAGCAATTGTTTTTTGTGTGCTCTCTTTTAAATTAAAATATTTGCAAAAGTAAATTAAATTTGGAGTTGGGAACAAAGGCTGTTATAGTCACTATGCTCAGATGGAACTTGCAGTGGAAAATATTATCGACATAAACATTATTAAGCAAGAAACAGATGCTGTGGCAACATATTGTTGCAGGTGTCACACATGCCATATCTTCCAATCTTGTTTAGGCTTTTTAGGTCCTATGAAGCATAGATTGAGACAAAGTTTAGTCCTCACCCACAAAACTAAAAACTGGAGATGGTTTAATTTTGTGGAATCCCTGGGGCCTTTTATGGGGCGGGCTGATTCTTTACAGATTTAAAGTAATAGCTGAAACCTCCCTTTAAATAAGAATTTTTGCTTGGTCAGCTAAATCAAAAATGCCCCCAATACTGTGGTCTTTTCTTCATCCTGTGATCTTCTATCTAGGCCAGGGGTGTCAAACTTTTCCTCCCTTTGCTAAACCAGATGTGGATGTGGCCAGCGCATGACACATCTGGCCCGTGGGTTTGGGGTGTGACAGCCCTGATCTAGGCAAACCCATTCTATCTTTCATTTGATGCTCCAACACTGCAACATATTCACTTTTCACCAGGATAACTACAATGGCCTCCATGTGGGATCAGAATTAGTATCCTGGCTCTCCACATATGGAAGCACTTTTCATTAAAATATGGGTCCAGACTGGAAAGGGTCAAATGGATTAGGAGGCATAAAACTTGCAAGAAGTTATGTAGATTAGCTTCAAAAAAAGAATATTTTTCACAATCTTCTCCCCATTTTGCCTCAGCACTCTGAAAATGAGGCCAATATCTTAAGGTGCTTCTTTCTTCTCAGTCTTCCCCTATGTATATTACTAGAAACTGGGAGACTATAAATTCTAGTACTGCTTTAAATACAAGGCCAGCTAGGTGACTTTGGGCCAGTCACTCTCTTCACTCCTAGAGGATTTCCAAAAAAGCCATTTCCAAAAATGTTGCCATGAAAATAGCATAGATTTGTCCAAACAGCCAAGAGTCAAGATTCACTTGAAGATACATGTTTACTTAGTATGTCCAAAACTTGGTTGCTTTCCAAAACTTGCCAGTTATATGTGAATGAGGCTATTTAAAACTATCATATTATGTTCATAAATATAACTTGCTAAAATGATTTTGTGAGGCAGATACAGCAATAATGAATACATGGAAGCTATTGCTGATCAGCAGTTTTCAAATATAATTAAAAAAATAGGAGAGCATAAATAACCATGATTTAAAATGCAATACAAACCAATATGTTATATGGAAAGTATAACACTTTCATGTAAGCATATCTGGATTTTTCTATGTTCTATACCTTAAACAAAATACTTTATTTGAAACATAAGTTGGGTTTGCTTTTTGCATGTCAAAATTGAATTCTAATAATGCTTACATCTTTGTCAGTATAGGAAATACTCTTTATGTACTAGCTACTCTATTTGTTTCCTTCAGTGTTAGGAGATGCATCACACTTTAAATGAAAAGTCTTTTCAATAAACACAGAAGAACAACTACAATAAATGAGGGAAGTAGTACAGGATGAGCTATTGTAAGATGTTTATTAGCTCTGGACAACAATTTGTACAGGGTGTTTTAAATGCAGACCATATTCACGCTAAACTTCAATCTAAATTCGGAAATGTGTCCATTCAGTGACAGATTACATTTTTCCTTCCCCATCAACATCCCTTTCAAAATGCGTTTAATATGGTCTTAATTCTGACTTTGAAATTCAGGATACTGCCAATTTTTCTTTCAAGAGAACCACTTATAGCTTTGGGGTTGTTGTTTTTCCTCCTACAAGGATCACTTGTGATGCAGGTAATTAATTATGCCCATTCAGGTATGATGACTTTCACTGATGCCCTAATACTGTTTTAATTATTCTCCTAATGCTATATCAATTAGCACTGTTTGCCAAGGCCCTGGGATAGCATTCTTCCCAATGAAAATATGTTATTAGTTATTACCCATAAATATTGCATCTCAAATAATGTTCCCATGAAAGAGGGCACTCCATCATGTTACTCAGTGGAATGCAATTTGCAACCAGTTAGGTTAGTCATTATCACACAAGAAGAATATTTTGTTCAGCTGCCAGCAACATTCCTTTTGGTAACAGTCTGAGGAGGTGGTTCCTGCAAGTTCTCACAAGAAATACACTATCCATCATGTTCATGTTCATGATAGGAAGTGTTCAAAGCCAGGTGGATGTTTGTTTTTACAGTTCCAAGCAGATGGCAAAAACAGTAAGCTTAGTAAGAGCTTTTTCTTACTTACATCTAACCACTACTTAAGTATGTCCTAGAAACTTCTTTTTGATGTTGTTCTCATGACATTGCTTTCATCTGATCGTATCTCCTGCCTCAGATGCCTTTAAGTTATTACAGATACAGATTAACAGAGTTGGAAGGGATCTTGTAGGTCATCTAGTCCAACCCCCATCCAAGCAGGGGACCCTATAAAATTTCTGAAAAATGGCAGTCCAATCTCTTCTTGAAAGCCTCCAGTGATAAAGCTCCCACAGCTTCCAAAAGCAAGCTGCTCCATTGGTGGATTGTTCTCATTGTCAGAAATTTTTTCCTTATTTTTAAGTTGAATCTCTCCTTGATCAGCTTCCATCCCTTATTCCTTGTCTGGCTTTTGGGTGCCTTGGAAAATAGCTTGACCCCTTCCTCTCTGTGGCAGCCCCTCAAATATTGGAAGACTGCTATCATGTCTCCCCTGGTCCTTCTCTTCACTAGACTAGCCATGTCCAATTCCTGTTTTCTAATCATTCTGGTTTATTCATTCCTACCTGTACCAATATTAATAAAAGGTTGGGTCCTTGGTGCTCTCTGAGCTTGATTGTTTCTTGCAGACATTTCCTTACCTAACCAAATAAAATCCCCATGTTGCTGGACATGCTAAATCTTGTGGCATTACTTGGATAATTTTTAGGCTCCTAGTTGGATTTCCAAAAGACTTCTGTCATGGCTGCCATCCTATTTGCTTATTCTTTGTACTACGCTATTCTTCGATTAATAGAAACAGAATAATTGTACTGTATTTAAAATATAATAAAATCAAATGCAGTTAATATATGTGTTCATCCTGTGTGGTTATTCGCTTTGCGTGACCTTCACTCCAATTGCTAGCCATTCTAGCATACTGTCTTTTCAATAATTTTTGCCTCAATTAGATCAGTCTATGTTTTTGTTTTGTTTTTATCTTTAGGATAGGATTAAACCAGGGTTTACTCTTTTATCATAACACTTGGCTGGTTGAGAGCAGTAACTTTTCCATCTAATTGCTCTGAAGAGATTTTTTTTTTTACTCACCCGAAGTGACCCTGAAACAGCTTTTGATGGTTGAGCAATCTTGAAATCATCTCTTGAAAAGAAGAACATACCTACCTTTTTGAACAACGCCAAATCCGGGAGGACATGCTGTGTGCCTCAAACAGAATTCAATGTTGAGGTACCGTCCTTCTACACACTCACACACACGGTTTCCGGTGCTGGTGCATTTGATCTTTTCATATTGCAGTTCCTTGCATATCACATTGCAGTAGTGACATCGTTCATTATTGTTCCATTCATCTGCATAAGATTGATCTGGACAACGAGCACATTCTGTCTTTGCTGAGGCTGTACAATGCTGTTTGACATAGGTTCCTGGAGGACATTGGTCACACATCAGCTGACGGGAGGTGATAGGATCATAATGGAGATACTTTGGAGGAAGAGATTCCTGGACTGTCCACTTGACTGAGATGTCCAATAACTAATAAAATAAAATTAAAGCATTTTTAAAAATGTATTTATTTATATTTATTTATTTATTTGCAATACATTGATGTATCAAGTACAAAGTCATCCTTTATAATTGTGATATGGCTGGATTAACACAATGAATTAAATTATAAACTGTATTTTGGAACTGACATCATACTAGGTTAAAAAGAATAAATTCAACAATGCTAGATCAAGATCTATCGCACAGAAACTGGGGTGGCAAGTTACTAGAAAATATTTACTACTATGTAACATCTCAGGTATTTGTCACAGACCATTATGATGAATGTTATCATCTCTGCCTGTCAACTTCAACCAATTGTCATATACGGTAACCTTCCATTGTATTAGTTAGCCTGAAATTTTGCCATAATATATCTAATTAAAAACTACAGATGTTATCTTTCAAACTTTTAATAACACTCCAGTATTGTACGTACAAAGAATTATTATTTCTTTTTTAGAAAACCTTCTCTGGATTAAGAAGTTTAGTAGACCTAGTCCTAGTTAGTACTTGGGTCATGAGAACAACCAGGGAATAATGATATAACTAATTAACTGAAAAAATATCTCTCAGAATAGAATACAAAACAGAAGAGTTGGAAGGGAACTTGGAGGTCTTCTAATCCAACCCCCTGCTCAAGCAGGAGACCCTATATATTTTAGACAAATGGTTGTCCAGTCCTTTCTTAAAAGCCTCCAGTGTTGGAGCACTCACAACTTCTGAAAGCAAGTTGTTTCACCTGTTAATTGTTCTTAATCAGGGGTGGAATTCAAATTTTTTAACAACCAGTTCTGTGGGCATGGCTTAGGTGGTGGGCATGGCTTGGTGGTCATGTGACTGGGTGGACATGGCTTGGTGGTCATGTTATTGGCTGGGTGTGACCAACTCAATATCACTCACATCGAGGCACACATCTCCTCGCCTGGCCTCTCATGATGTTGCAACAGTCGTAAGTGTGAAAAATGGTCATAAGTCACTTTTTTCAGTGCCATTGTAACTTTGAATGGTCACTCCACACAAGCAAAGAACTAGTAAAGGAGGGGAAAAAACTCCAGGGAAGTTCCTGAGACCGGAAGTCTAGTCCTGCCAAGAATGTAATAAAGGGTTAATGGAGAGGCAGTTTCTGTAAGCAACACCAGAATGTTTCCTTCCTGCCTTCCTTACAGGATTAGGCCAGTAATTTCTTCTAACGAACGGTTCTCTGAACTGCTTAGAATGTTAACAACCGGTTCTAGCGAATAGGTGCGAACTGGTGGAATCCCACCCCTGTTCTTAATGTAATTTCTCCTTCGTTCTAGGTTGTTTCTCTCTTTGTTCAGTTTCTATCCATTGCTTGTTGTCTTGCCTTCTGGTGGAAACAGGTTGACTCCCTCTTCTTAGTGGCAGCCTCTCAAATATTAGAACACTGCTATTATGTCACCGCTCATCAGGGGTGGGATTCAACCGGTGTTACTACCGGTTCAGTGACTATGTTTTGTGCACGCATGCCACTTCATGCGGATGGGCACCTGATGCACGCTGCATGCGCATATAAAAAAAGACATCTGCTGTGCTGCCCGGACAGCTGAAAAGCGCTGCACAAAGGTGCACAGCATTTGAAAAGCCTCTTTTTCCCTGCTTTTTCAACCGCAGCTGTGCCGCACTATTTCCAGAGTTTCAATATCTTTTTATATTGTGGTCGCCAAAACTGGATACAATATTCCATGTGTGGTCTTACCAAGGCATTCTATAGTATCCCTTTTCATGATCTTGATTCTGTCCCTCTGTTAATGCAGCCTAGGATTGCATTGACTTTTTTGGCTGCTGCCACAGACTGCTGGCACATATTTCAGTGATTGTCCATCTAGGACTGTGATTGAGATTCTTCTCACACTTAACTGCTGTTGAGTCAAATTTCACCTAGTCTGCACCTGTACATTTGCTTTTTTTCTTGCCTAAGTGTAAAACCTTACTTTTTTCTACATTGAATTTCATTTTGTTAAAAGCAGGGCCTAGTATTCAAATAATAAAGCTAAGGGCAATTACATCTGTACTGTTATCGTCAAAATAACATGGATGACAGTTCGGTTCAAAGGAGACTTGACTTCTATCCTTTTAGGAGCTCGCCAGAAGGGGTTTTGGAAAATTATTTTCTATTAATTGAATTCTGAACTTTCGCAAGTTTTCCCCCTGATCTTCAAATGAAAGCCAGTGTCACTGCTCCACCCTTGTGAAATAAATACAGATTGGATGGCAATGAGCAACACAGCCCATATTCCTTCAAGTATCTTTTTTTCTCTCTCTTTCAATCACAACCTTGTGATTTAAAAAAAAAATAAAAAACTAGTTTTTTCAACATTGATTATATGCTTCGGTTTTGGGTTTTTCACACAGACCGCAGAAGAACGCTTGAATTTACTAAAACAGATAAAGCATTCCCATCCAGAAACCTAGTTTTTCTTTGATGACAGCTGCCAAGGGCTGGGCAAGTGCCAAGGCAAATTCTGTAAATTCTGGCATTCACTTTTCTACATTATGTAAGAACATTGTAATTGCTTCCAGGCAAAAATCCAGTTTGGTTCTCATTCTACTTCCGGCTGTAGCCAACAAATGGGAACCCACCAGCAGGACATAAACTTTATTATCCCCAAACCACTATTTTTTTTGCCTAATATTCAGAGAGATAACTGTCCTGGTGATAGAGATCCAGTTCAGCTATCACAGCCAATAACGAATAAACAATTAATCTGTTCTTATTTCTTCTCTTTTCAACGCTCTTAAAGCCAAACGAAGACCACCAAATCATGATGGTGAGCTATTAAATATTATGGGAAGAAGAAAAGTTTGTTATTCATTTAAGCCCTGATACAGTTTTGAAAAAGCTTTTGAGTAGATAAAGCAATTTTTTAAAAGTAGGCCTTGTTTCTCAAGTTTCCAATCTTAAAACACACACACATACAAAAGGGAAAAAGGAAAAGGCTGTGGATGGAAACAAACAAACCTGAATCCTCAATATTAGCCATTTTTTATGTCATATTTATAAACCCCAGGCTGTTCAGTTTCTCTATTTACTTCTCTAGTTTGAAGGAACAATTGCTGGACCCCAGTTCCTTGGCTCATTTGTTAACCTTGCAGTAATCGATTTCACTGCGTCAATATTTATATTATAGAAATGTGATTCCCTCTATTTTGATAGTTTCTTCATTACAATATCTTGAAAAAAGCCTTGTACATAACAGCTGTACTTATGATCATCCTCAAGAAAAGCTCAGAAACCTGGAATTAGGTGAGCAGTCGTCTGTCTAATGACCTCATCACTCTGTTTGAAAGACAATTTATAGCTTTATAGCTCCCACTGCCTTAAGAAAGTTCAAAACATTATCAAAGTTCCATCTCATCCTGGGCACCCCTTTTTTTTAACTATTACCATCTGGAAAATGGTACAAAATAATAAAAACAAGGACAAATAGGCTGAAAAATAGCTTCTATCCCAGGGCAGTAGCTCTGTTGACTTCTACTGTATAGTGCAGTGTTGGTGCAGTGTCGGGTGTTTTCAATTCAATGTGTGGAGTGTGAAGGATGTGTGTTTGTGTTTATTTTCATGGTCATGATGTGCACTGAAGATGGTGTTTGATGTATTTGTATGAGGTGCAATGACAATAAAGTAAACTAAACTAATTCAGTTCAAGTCTAGTTTGCAAGGAAAGTTCCATGGGATAAGAGGGTCCAGCCATTTCCATTCTATAAGGTAGCAAGGAGGTAGGGAAGATGACAGAGGATGAAACAGACATGGTCCAGCTATTGACCTGAGATGCTGTAGAGAGCTAGATTGTAGAGCAGTTGGCCATCATGATCCATCATAGGTACATATCCCTCAGTGGCCTTCTGCGTGTTATACTGCCCTCTTCCCTCATGGCAATAGACAGGTGTCTATTTGTACAAACTTTGATGCAGAATAGTGAACATTCATTTGTTGAGGACAGAACTTGCTATGGTGATAGACCTTTTTCCTACAACCTGGAAAAAAGGAAGCTGTCTTGCTACGTTGGACAAGAGGAGCTGCCTGAGAATAAACAACCTGGGAAGATCAATCCTGAAGAAAGCACATCTAGATTAGAGATCTTACCAAAAGTGTCCCCTTCATCACCCTGCCTCTATACCCCATGACAGTCTGTGAAACATACACTATATATACCCATCAATCTTTGAGGGAATCACCATCTCCCAGCTGAATGCAGGAGGTGGAGAGAAGAGACAGATTACTGGACAGCACTATTGGGAGTAGTACTCTCTTTGGAAATACGCTGTTGCTCCAAGGAGCCAAAGATATTCAATCCAAGAAGCATCAGGACAGAAGCTTATGGGAAGACTTTGCCTAATTTACTCAAATGCTAAACTGTATTTATGAAAGCCTGGCCTACATTGCTCTTGAAATGACATCATCTTTTACTACCTAGATACACCAAGGTATTTGTGTAAAATCTACAGCATCCAAGAATTAGCTACTAACTCAATTTAGTGCCCACCAATAGTTGTAGCTTAGTATGTAACTCAATAAAAATGCAAAGAACTGTGAGAATACTTCCTCCCTCTGAACTTTGCTGCAAATATTAGATCTCTTCACCTTGAGCCATGGATTCAAATATGTCCTGGTCTATCAACTTTGAGCCGTGGATTCAAACGTTTCATGTGGGGGTTTGGCCCAGATTTGTTGACCTATATATGTGGGACTTAGGGTAGGATAGTTGTTAATATTTTATACTTGATAGTTCTGGGGAAACATATAGAAATTAGACTCGGTGGATGAGCATGTCACAATTTTATGTCTGTAGAAGGTGTCTGTTTAATCTCTGTTATCTCCACTTTGATCATCAATTTGAAAGATCTTTGGCTGAACAGAATCCTTACTTAGGACAGAATTCATTTAAATGCTACTTCTTTTCTATTGCATTCTGTATCAATATGTTTCTGCATTAGTTTTTTAACTACTGAAGCCAAAGTTCCACTAAACAAGACTGTATAGAGAAACCTCAGATATTAAAATCTCTCTCTGGTGGATTTTATTTATTTATTTGACCTGTAGCTTAACTTTCCTCCAGGACAGAGGTCTCCAAACTTGGTAACTTTAAGACTGTGGACTTCAACTCCCAGAATTCTCCAGGAAATCAAAGCAGCATACACAACACTTCCATTTTTTTCCCATGACAATAATCCTATCAAGTTGGATAGCCTGAGAGAGGGTGATTGTTCAAGGTCATCTAGTAAGTTTCCAGAGCTGAACAACTGAAACCTGGACCTCCCCAGTCAAAATCCTCAATCACTACCCTGCAAATGTTTGGATTGCACTGCCTGGCATTGTTCATCTAAAAAAACCTAAGCAGGATCAAATCTCATTAGTGTTTGGATAAGGAACCATTCAGAAGTACAAGTGCTGAAGGCACTTGAAGTGTAAGAAACATTGTAATCATAAATGCATCCACACTGATGCCAAGAAATTGACACAGAGATTCAACAAATTAACAGAGTTGGAAGGGACCTTGTAGGTCATCTAGTCCAAACCCCCCCCCCACTCAAGCAGGAGACCCTATACCATTTCTGACAAATGGCAGTCCAATCTCCTCTTGAAAGCCTCCAGTGATGAAGCTTCCACAACTTCTGAAGGCAAACTGTTCCATTGGTAGATTGTTCTCACTGTCATAAAGTTTCTCCTTATTTCTAGATGAATCTCTCTTGATCAGTTTCCATCCATTGTTTCATGTCTGACCTTTGGGTGCCTTGTAAAATAGCTTGACCCCTTCCTCTCTGTGGCAGCCCCTCAAATATTGGAAGATTGCTATCATGTCTCCCCTGGTCCTTCTCTTCACTAGACTAGCCATGCCCAGTTCCTGAAACAGTTCTTCATATGTTTTAGTCTCCAGTCCCCTAATCATCCTGGTTGCTCTTCTCTGCACTTTTTCTAGAGTCTCAACATCTTTTTAATAGTGTGGTGACCAAAACTGGATGCAGTACTCTAGGTGTGGTCTTACTAAGGCTTTATAGAGTGGTATTAGTACTTCCCTTGATCTTGATTGTATCCCTCTGTTAATACAATTTAAGATTGCATTAGCTTTTTTGGCCAATACAATCCTAAGTTGCATCCACAGAGGGATTTGTTTGATTCTTTTTTGAAGATCCAAACTAACATGACTGTGAAGTTATCAACTTCAGCTCAACGGAAAGGAGAGTTTACCAGAAACATGAGATAAAACATTTAAGCCATCCTCTTTTAAACTGGAGCAGAATCCCATTAGATGTAAGAAGCAACATACAGTAGCTTTAATCATCACTTCCTATTCCTCAGTATCTTCAGCAGGTGGCAGCACTTGGCTGACTTAATTAAAATCTGATGAGACACCAAAGGGGATGGATGCCTTCTATCCTGTGAAAACTTACTTGTGTTTAGACTTCATAAAGGCAATGAAACAAAACTAGAGAAAGCTACTACCACTGTTTAAGACTGCCAGGATGCTATGCAAAAGGTAGTCCTCGACACACAACAGTTCATTTAGTGACCATTCAAAGTTACAACAGCACTGAAAAATGTGTTAGGATCATTTTTTTCACACTTAAGTCCATTGAAGCATCTCCATGGTCGCACAATCAAAATTCAGATGCTTGGCAATTGGTTGCCGTCATGTCATGCCATCACTTTTGGGACTCAGCGTGATGCTAATACCTAACAAAGGTTTTACCTGGGCAGGTGTGGCACCTGCAGATTTCTTGGCATGGCCATAGCAAAAAGGTGTTTTCCTGTTCTTCCCAATCTCCAAGGGGAAGTCAACGTGCCAAAGTCAACGGGGAAGCCAGATTCAGTTAAAAACGTGTTGCTCACTGAAAAACTGCAATCATTCACTTAACAACTGCGGTGAGAAATGTCGTAAAATGGGGCAAAACTTACTTAACAAATGTTTTACTTAGCAACATAAACGTTTGGGCTCAATTGTGGTTGTAACTCAAGAACTACCTGTAGTAGTCAATCAGAGGAGCCTGTATTTCCTTGATTCAGCCAAAATTAAATCTTTTAAAAATTAAGCTCATAGATGCTTTAGACTATCCTTAAAGCTCATGGAATGTAGACATGTTTTAATCTAGGCTGAAATATCCCCATCATATTTAATGCTTATATTTGGTGTATAGTAATTTTATATTTTTTTGGTCAATTAGCATGAATGGACAATTTGAGAAATGTTCTTCAAATCTGTATGATGTTAATATGGATTTGAGCTCTGATGGTGCAGTGGTTAGAGTGCAGTACTGCAGGCTATTTCTGCTGCCTGCCGGCTGCCTGCAGTTTGGCAGTTCAAATCTCACCAGGCTCAAGGTTGACTCAGCCTTCCATCCTTCCAAGGTGGGTAAAATGAGGACCCAGATTGTTGGGGGCAAGAGGCTGACTCTGTAAATCGCTTAGAGAGGGCTGTAAAGCACTGTAAAGTGGTATATAAGTCTAAGTACTATTGCTATTTCAATGCATGTGGTCCAATTGGACCTTTTTTTCCCCCATATCTCATACTTATGTTTTTGTGGGGCAGAGAGTAACACAAAACAACTGCAAAATTTTTCTTTTTAACCACTGGGGAAATGAGGCTTGAGCAAGACATTTCTTATCGGATGGAATTCCATTTAAAAACCAAAACCTAATCTATATAAAAATCAGAGCTCAAGGACTTTTATTGTCTGAAAAGCTTCCTACTCAGTGAAAGATATTATTAATTCACCAGTTGTACACATGAAACAAAGTTGGCAGGAAATAAAGGAAGCATTCACAGTTATTTTATCAAACAGCCTTCTTTCCCCAAAATGAAATATATTGAATATATAGCTTTCAAAATAACACCAGGCCATTGCTGTTCTTTGCTATGGGCTGATTCTGTGATAAATTACGTTTATAGATATTGATTCTCCCAGGGTGGGATATAAATTCGGTAGATGATCCCCATTGTAATTCCATAACAGAGCAGCTTAAGAAATTGAAGAACATGCAGCACTTAATGGTGCATATAATCGTTTACTGCTTCTAAAGTATCTTTGGAAGTTTTCCATTCTCTTCAGTGTCGTTTTGTATACACAGCTAGATATGAAAATGCCCAAAGATTTGTCGTTATTTACTTAGAGGAAGCAGTAGAAGGAGAAAGATCCAGGTTCTATGCTTGGCATCTCTCAATATAATGATAGGTCTCAGTTTGAGATTTTGGAGAATATTCCCCCAACACAATAGATAATGCTGGGTAAGATTGCTCAATGGTCTGACTCTGTATCCAGCAGCCTCTTACATTCCTACAGACCCATTTAAAATTAAGCACCCCTATGCTCTATCGGGTTCCATCCCCTAGATTTTTGCTTGCTGTCCCATAATTTACAACTACACAGACAATCAAGGGAACTTGCCCCCAAATTTGCTCCAACAGCCCAAAATCCTACTAAAGACTTAAAAGGCAAACACAGCTTTAAAGAAACAGAGAGAATAATAACCTCATTACTTTGTGCTTTCCAAAGCAACTGTCAGCCTTGAGGCAAAGACTTACCAGCAGTGTGCAATACAGAAGTTTGGTCATTGTACAGGCAGCGTTACAACTCTTAAGAAGCTGGAAAGGCAAGCGGATAGCCAGGGAGTAGCAGCTTGCAAACAGGACCTCGGCACATTTAAGCCTCGTTTATATATATTTCTGTGGCCCCATGCAGCAGGAAAACGTGGCTCAGCTTAAAATCCTCCCTTCTTCCCTCCCCATGATCAATTTCCTTCATTTTTTTTAAAAGGAACCTGTTGATGATTTCATGCAACTTCTTAACCACAGGTTCTGGGAGGGCAGAAAGGGAGGAGGAGGAGGAGGAGGAGGAGGATTCAGGCAGAAGGATGGGTTAACTAATTACTGTCTGCCAGCCACCACCTCCGTTGTGAAACTGCTGCCCCCTCTTTTTTTTCTGAACAAAAAGGGGGAGTCCAAGGAAGTCTCACCTTCAGGACAACAAAGACTGAGTTATTCACATCGTCCTGGCTGTTATAGGAACGGTCGTTTTAAAAATAACTCCCTGAAATTGTCCTTTTTTAAGTTCCTGCTTTGGACTCGTTGATGCGCATGAAGGGAGAGAGAGCAAGAATGGGAACTCTTTGTATGTTTTATTTCCCCATCAGATGAAAGGACCATAAACATTTGCCATTTAATTCAAAGCGTGTTTTTTTATGCCAGTTTGCAAAAATCACCTGTGATTTTTATGCCAGTTTGCAAAAATCACTGGAACCTTTAAATTTTTTGTCTTAAAAAAAACTTAAGTCACAGTGTTGTTATTTTTAAAGCCAATATAGTGCAATCTATAAAAGAGGCTAGTGTAACATAGTGTAACTTACAAAAGAGGCTGCTCTAATTTCCCCCTCTTAAGGAAAAGGGTGCCAGAGGATTTATTTTGTTTGCGATGATGTATTTCTTTGGAAAGAATCGTCCCTAAAAATCAAAACAAAAAGCAGGGTGGAAGCACTTTAAAGAGCACATTGCAGCCCTCCAAACAAAGATATAATTGCCTAAGATGTGTGAGGGGAAAAAAAAGGTTAGTAAGTGATTTTTCCTGAGTGTTTCATTTGAACTGAAGAAGGGCTACTGAGAGGAGAACTTATTAGCCGGTAACTATAGGGCAAGTCCACTACAAGTCCCAGCAAACTCCTTTCTATAGTTTTGCAACTCCATTATTAGTTTTCTTTTCTTCATGTGGGTCAGCACATACATATTGTTGGGAGAAATAGCCATCTGGTTCAGTTCCAAGCGGGGGAAAAGACACTGAAAATATGGAGGCTGATTGGAAAGATGGTTTAATGGTGAAGCAGAAGCACATTGGTAGTTCTGGGCAGCTGACCATATGGAGTTAAGAGACAGTGGCATTTATACCTTCTCTGGGGCTTTGCACTTGAACTCCTGTGCAAGAAACATCTCTTGTAGGGGTCATAGCTAACTTTGTAGGTTGTCTGAGTTCCAGGTTTGGTTGAAGTTTGGACACTCTGAGATGATGTAATGAAGAGGCTTGTGTTCTGAAAGGGTGTTGGGCAATTCCTATTATGGCATAATGGCTTTGTCCTGGACAGTGGTGGGATTCAAATTTTTTTACTACCAGTTCTTTGGGCGTGGCTTGGTGGGTATGGCAGGGGAAGGAAACTGTAAAATCCCCATTCCCACCCCACACAATCCCCATTCCAGGGGTGGGTTTCTACCGGTTCTGTCCACCTCTGTAGAACCGGTAGCTCTGAAGAGCAGCAGACATAGAACCAGTTCTATGTCTGCTGATGTTTTTGTCCATCCGCCCACCCAGGCTCTTACCTGAGCTTTATTTCCTGATTTTTCAACTTCAGCTGCCGAATGAGGCACAGCTGCAGTTAAAAAAGCAGGAAAAGAGGGCTGTTTCAAAGGCTGCTTCTCTGCAGGCAGCATGCTGATGACAATTTACAGGCGCCTGCTGGCAGCGTGCAGGGAAGGACATCATAAATCACTGAACATTGTAAATCACTGAACCGATAGTTAACCCTGTCATATCCCACCCCTGTCCCATTTCCTCCCCACCCCACTAACCTGCTTTCCAGCTCCATTCTCCTGTGCAGGGCAACAAAAGGAGACCCAGCTGATCAGCTGGGACTTGGGAGGCAGAGAATAGATGGGGGCGGGGCCAGTCAGAGGTGCCATTTGCCAGTTCTCTGAACTACTCAAAATTTCTACTACCAGTTCTCCAGAACTGGTCAGAACCTGCTGAATACCACCTTTGGTCCTGGAGGGTCGTATCTTAATCCTATCACCCTGGAGCTGAAGATCTTTTGTCTTGTAGATAGGCTGGCCCAGACTTTCTTAATGGGACACCAAATAACTGCTAGGGGCAGGGAGCTGCTTTCTGTCTTTAAAACATGTTTCTTCTTTTATCTCCCAGGGAAATATAATATTCTGCCTGTAGGAAGTTAGCACCCACCCTTCTCCTAGAAAAATGAAATATCCTAGGAAATATTAAAAAGGCAGAATATTTCCCCTTAAAAGAGTAGAAACTCAGAAGCAGAAACTCACCCCCACCTTTGTGGGCCATTAAGGCCTGGGCCAGAATATTTTACATAACAAAGATCTCCAGGTAGAGCTATAATAGGAATTGCCCAAAGTCCTTTCATTACATCATCCAGCAAGGCTCAACCAAGACTGGCACTCAGGACAGCCTATAGAGTTGCCCCTGCATGGCCCTATGGGAGTCTGACAACTAATCAGAATACAAGCTCAAATTCAAATCCCAACAGAGGGTATATAAGGGACTCTCAGCATCTCAGCCCCCCTCCTTTTCCTTCAGCATGTGATCGTCCTTTTCACTTTGGAGCTCCAAGCCATGTGGTCCTGTCCACCATTAAACCATCTTTCCAAACAGCCCCCATGTTTCCCGTGTCTTCTACCCTACTTGGAACTGAACCCAGAAGGATATTTCTTCCAACATGCCTTTTTAATATTTCCTAAAATATTTCATTCTTCTGGAGAGCGGGAGGTCTTCCCACAATAGCTATATATATTTTAAAGGAGATAAGAGTTTTCAAACTTTACCTCTTCAGGGGTTGAGTGTTAAACTCATATGGGGAAACCCCCGTTTTGGCTTCCTCAAGACACTTTTGACAGCGGGTTCCCTGAGCTTGATTATTTTTCATTAACCAAACTGGGCATTATCATCAGTGCATTGATTTTTGACAATCGCATATTCCTGCAAGCTATCCCACATAGTTGTTTCGGAAGGAGGCCATTAGAAAAAAGCAAGCTTCTTAACAGCAGGTTAGCTAAGTTCCTTCCACACCTTTCTTCCATCTCCAGTAGTTTGTTTTGCAATGGATAGGGTGATTCTCCACCACTCTTTTTTGTTTGTTTGCCACTATGGAAAGAAATATCCATCTGGTTTAATTCCAAGCCAGGAGAAAGGCACTGGAGACAAAATGGAGTCTGGAGGCTAATTGGAAAGAGGGTCCATTTACTGATGAACAGAACCACATGTTTGTGATTGTGGTACAGCTGACCACATGGAGTTGAGAGTGAGGGGTTTTTATACCTTCAATGGGGCTTTGAACTTGAGCTTCCTGTTCCTGTGCAACAACAGGCATTCTATTGGCTGTTGTCAGACTCCCACGGGGCCATGTAGAGGTTATGTAGAGGCCATAGCTGGCTCTATAGGCAAAGTACAAATTCTAGGTGTTTATCTGAGCTAACTTTGGTTGAAGTTTCTAAGGGTAATGCAATGAAGGGGCGTTGGGCAATTCCTGGCTGAGGACTAATCCTACCTTAGTTGGATCTTGGGTGAGGATATTTAATTATGAATAGAGCTAGCTATCTCTTTATCTCTTAAGTGCTGACATCTGCTGTGGGCTATAAAGGAAGGTGGGGGCTGCTTTCCAGGAACATATTTCTCCATACTCACTCAGGGAAATATAATATTCTGCCTTTTAAAATATTTCTCAAAATATTTCATTCTTCTAGGAGAGGGGTGGGTGCTAACTTTTCTACACCACCAAATGAATTGAAAGCCATGGGATTCCCACTCCTGTGGCAAACTGGTGGATCAACTTTCTCTTCTTTCCAAGTAAGTTTGCTCTCTGTGGCATCCATAGGGAGCTGCAAAGTGGCGGGACTCATTCTATCATAAAATTATTCCTCTGTTTTGACTTCCTTCCTCTAGCAGAAGATCCATACCTTTGTCCAACTATGAAGATAGGAACAGCAGGCAGAGCAGCAACTGGAGGGATGATGTTCCAGAGGGAGGGAGCCAGCACAGAGAAGGCCCTTCTTTTGGATCCTACCAGATGTATCTCTTTAGGGGACGGGACCCGCAACATTCCTTGCCTTCTTGCTCTACTGTAATATGTGTGAAATCCATGTAAATCTGTCTTCTTTTGGGAGTTTCCAGAAGAATAACTACACAGAGCAAGCATTGCATTCATTTGGATTCTAGCTATTCTAAATAACGCATCTGGGTAATACTGTGGAGACGGGCTAGTATAAATGTCAGCACCACTAGCTAAACCAGACCAGGAAATCAACTCCGCAGGAAGGTTAAAACTACTTTATTTATTGATTTTTAATGGCTATAATAACAGAAGCCTGAATTTGCTATCCCTCCTCCCTTTGATACATTCAGTAAATCAGGAAGGTTTGCCTGAGATTTTTCTAAATATTATTCTGGATTATTTTAAAAAATGCTTCACTTCCCTTTGCCTAGGCCAGTGTTTTCAGCTTGCTGGCTGGAGAATTCTGGGAGTTGAAGTCCAACTTCTTAAAGTTGCCAAGGTAGAGAAACACTGGCCTAAGTAATAGCTTCTATATTTTTCCATCAAGGTTTCTGATTTCAGTCCTGACTGAGATTTCACTGTGGTTTTGAACATCACATTGAGTCCATTTAGATCCAAGCCATTTTGCAGTCCAACAACAACAATAGAGATCAGTTAAATGTGACCTCACATATTTGATACACCGAGCTTCCTCCATCTTGTACCCATGGCAAATCTTGAAGCTGCAAGTTTTGAAAATATCTTGGAAATAATCAAGGTAGTTTATATAGCCTCCTGGATAATGTAAACATCACCAAATAAATGAATAAATAAGGAAAACCGGAGGGGGGTGGAATTAGGAAAATCCCAAATTATACAGCTCCCATTGAGACAGACATAAAACAACATCCTTTCAGAAAAAGAAATTCTCAAAAAGAAATCCATCCCTCATCTATTCATCTATCCTGGGTTGCTGCTACTGTCTCTGTTGAATAACAGTGACTTTTTTCATTCAGGTGAAACTTTTCTCAAAATCTATTGAACTTATTTTTTTCAGATGGCTTCAGGGCCAGGAAACTATGAATTTATTTCTCCTACTCTCACATCTGCCCTGAATGTATATGGAGTTAATACATGCATTATAATTGTATTTGCTCAGAATTGGAAAAATGGTAAGATACCAATAGAGGGAAAAGTAATTTAAAAAATACTTGTATGTGCAGAAATGAATAGATTAACATTGGAAATTAAAGACAAAAAAAAGAATGGGATGGTATGGGATTTATTTTACCAATGGTTAGAAAATAAAATAAATTAAAATGGATTAGATGAATATATAAAGCAATAAGAGAAGATTGTAAAAATAGATATATTGGATGTTACTTATA
Organism: Notechis scutatus; assembly: GCF_049901735.1. Lineage (NCBI taxonomy): Eukaryota > Metazoa > Chordata > Lepidosauria > Squamata > Elapidae > Notechis > Notechis scutatus. Next base: position 193,642,621 of record NC_142011.1, read on the forward strand.
TGAAAATGTGATTACTGTTATATCATTACACTGATAAGAAGCATGTTAATTATAAACTGTGGGCACATGAAATATGTACCTAATCGACACACAGTTGAAATGGAATGGATTTATTGTATATAAAAATAAATTTTTATTAGATATTTAAAAAAATCTATTGAACTTATTTTTTTTTTCAGCTTGCTTCAGGGCCAGGAAACTATGCATTTATTTTTCCTACTTTCACACCTGCCCTGGTTCTTGAAAAATGGTTTTTCCTCACTTGTCGAAAGGAAAAAGGACAGCAATTTCCCTGCATATGTGGTTCATCTGCCTTGAATGTATATGGAGTCCCAGGCTGCTGTCAGTGAATATGAAGTGCAGGCTAGCAAGGGTATCTTGCACATTCTTGCTTATTCTTTACTCAGTGTCAAACCATTCATTGAGCAGCCGGTTTGTTCCCATACAATATAATATAATACAACGCTTATAATAAAGCACTCTTACTGCATTCAACAACCCATCTTCAACTCTATAGCAATAGCACTTAGACTTATATACCGCTTCAGGGTGCTTTACAGCCCTCTCTAAGTGGTTTATAGTGTCAGCATATTGCCCCCAACAAGCTGGGTCCTCATTTTACTGACCTCGGGAGGATGAAAGGCTGAGTCAACCTTGAGCCAGTGGGACCTGAACTGCCAAACTGCTGGCTGCTGGCAGCCAGCAGAAATAGTACTGCATTCTAACCCCTATGCCACCTCAGCTATATTGGCATGGAATGTTCCATAACTCACAATTCACCTTATCATGTGCTTTCTCTAAATCAATGTTTTTCAAACCTGGCAACTTTATTCTATTCTATTCTATTCTATTCTATTCTATTCTATTCTATTCTATTCTATTCTATTCTATTCTATTCTATTCTATTCTAAAAGTTGCCAGGTTTGAAAAATCCTGCTCAAAATCAATTAATATCCAACGAACTTCCTTTGAAAACTTTATGAAGCAATGGAAATCTTGTCTGCATTTCTTGTCTGGCACACAGCAACACTACACTTCCCAAATTCTGCTCACTGTTACCTCCTGTACCCTTTCCATCAGAATTTTGCTTAACATTTGATAAAATAAACTCATTGTAATATGTGTTCCTTCTTGCAACTTTTCCATTTGCATAGGGAACAATGGTAGTATTCTTTTAATCCTCATACTGCAAAAGTGCAATTTTACAGATATACCATATAAGTCTCAGAGACACTCCATAAATAAATCATATCCACAAACCATTTACATCTGGAGATTTATCTCCCCCCCCCCTCAATATGCTCATGGTATACACTCTTTGACATAGTAGCCTTAGTCCTCCATAAATTGTTTAACCCAGCATTCTTCCATTTTAGTTCCTTCAAATTATTTTTCTTTTTAATTCCATCCATTCTTTGTTTTAGCTCTTTGTATTCACTTCAAAAGCATTTTTCCCCAACAAAATCATTTGGTATTTTCTCTGCCTCTTTTCATCGTAATCCCTCCTTACCATTGTTATTTTCCTTCAGAGCCTATACACATTATTTTATATATTTCTCTCATTTTTGCTTTTGCAACGTTCTCCTCTATGACTTTGGTTCCTTAGCCCCTTCATCAATCCACCCAGCATCCTTCTCTATGTCCCAAAGGTACTTTTTCAAGAGGCAACTGGACTTTCTTGGGGTTTTTTGGACTGTTTTTCTTCAGCTCTGAGCTGAAGAAGCTTCATGGATGAGAAGCGAAACGTCTTCAAAGAAAAACAAGACAATCCAGTTGCCTCTTGAAAAAGCATCTTTGGGACAACCATGACCTGGATGACTGAGAATCTCCATAGACATCCTTCTCTATGCTTCCCACCTCACATGGTCACTTGCAGGAACATTAATGTTAAAACATAATGAAATCATGATGCAAATACTTCAACATATATACTTGTATGAGATGCCAGGACATAGTTCTCCATGTAGGACCCCAGTTTGGATCAAAATGCCTATTGTTAAGCAAGGCAAGTTGTTAAAGGAATTGAGCCCAATTTTATCACCCTTTTTGTCATGGTTGTTAGGTGAATCACTTCAATTGTTAAGTTAAATCACATAGTTGTTAAGAGAATCCAGCTTTCATGCTGACTTTGCTTGTCAGAAGCCGACTGAGAGTTGCAAATGTTTATTGCAGGACCCTAAGATGCTGCAACCATTGTAAGTGAATACTGGTTGCCAAGCATCTGGATTTTGGTTACGTGATGATGGGGATGCTGCAATAATCTAAGTACAAGGACTGATCAAAATATGTTTTTTTTTCATTGCCATTGTAACTTTGAACGGTCGCTAAATAAATGGAATAAATGGCTATAAGTCAAGGAGGACCTGCACATATGGGTAGTATTTGCATGATGACATCACCACTCAAGTGTCATTTGACTTCATTGAAAGTGGTGTGGCTCTTGTGGTTCTCCACTGAATTCTGTGGTACTCTGTATCATCTTTCTTTCCATTCTGTTCCATGTAGCTTCCCACATCCTCTTTCCTTGTATCCAACTCTCCATTCATTCTGTTGGGAGATTGATCTATCTTGCAATACTTTTTTCTTACATTATTTGAATTGTTTTCTTCCTGCAGTTCTTCTACCTTCAGTCTTTCCTTTCCCTTTTCTCTCTTCTTTCACCACCATTTCCCCTAAGTTCTGTTATTGGCATTAACAAGAAATACTCTATGTTCTCATTAAGATCATTACATTGCTGTTGCATCAGTGGTGGGAATCAAACATTTTTATTACTGGTTCTGTGAGCGTGGCTTGGTGGGCATGGTTTAGTGGGCATGGCAGGGGAAGGATACTGTAAAATCTCCATTCCCACCCCACCCCACTAACCTGCTTTCCAGCTCTGTTCTCCTGTGCAGGGCAAGAAAAGAAGACCCAGCTGATTAGCTGGGACTTGTGAGGCAGAGAATAGATAGGGGAAGGGCCAGTCAGAGGTGGTATTTGCCGGTTGTCCTACTCAACTACTCAAAATTTTCACTATCGGTTCTCCAGTGGTCAGAATCTGTTAAATACCACCTCTGTATTGCATAAGCATACATGGCATGAGCATACATGGAATAAAACCATGAGCTTGTAGCATGAGCATACATGGAGTAAAACTGGAAATTAGTTGTGTTTATGGCATATTGACCAAAAGAGGTAAAAACTGGCCATTTCTTTCCCTGTGATTCTATGCTAGACAAGATTTCTTATCTTGTTGCAACATTCTTCTTCTTTACTTCCTCTTTTACCGCTTTGGGTGTCAAGGGAGATACAAAGTTCTAGTTCTTGTTCTTCCAGCAGCCTCAACATTATTACTTCATGCTGTTGTAATGTGTCTTTGATGTTGTCTCCATCTTCTTCTGAGTATTCTTTGTGTTCTTTGGCCTTCTGCTCTTTTTGCATGTGCTTTGTGTGGGATGGAATCTCAAGGCATCCTTTCCAGGTGAGCAAATCACTTTATTTGCTGTTTTTGTATGTAATTTAAGATTGATTCTATGCCAATTCTTTATTTTATGATCTCATTGCTGATTCTTATCTTTTCTGGTCACTATCAGCTATTGTAGGAAATACATGCAGCATACTGATTCATATTCAGGGTACTCAGCTTCAAATTTAGAAATCTGAATTAGCTAGTTGAGCCTTTTCCATTATACCAACCTATAAATTTTCTCGGGAAGCAATTCACAGAATGCCCTGCTATAACAGGGAGATGAGATCATACAGAAAATGCAGCCCAATCTGTCAGTTTGTGGTTATTGTGTAGCAGACTAGTATTAGTAGAGGAATAGCAGGAAAGTAGCTCCCTCCAGTGAAATTGTGGACAATGCTATGTGCAGTAAAGCCAGAAGAGACTTTTCTACCCGGCAGAGTTTTATAGTAAACTCATTGGAAATAAGGCTGATTTCCTTCATTTTAGCCACAGTGATTAAAATTAGAATTAGAATTCTTTTATTGGCCAAGTGTGATTGGACACACAAGGAATTTGTCTTGGTGCAAATGCTCTCAGTGTATATAAAGGAAAATATACATTAAGAGTCAAGAATCATAAGGTACAACACTTAATGATAGTCATAGGGTACAGTAAGCAATCAAATCATACTAGGAAACAGTCAATATAAATCGTAAGGATACAAGTGACAAAGTTACAGTCATACAGTCACAAGTGGGAGGGGATGGGTGATAAAGAGTGATGAAAAGATTAATAGTAATAGTAGTGCAGACTTTGTAAATAGTTGGACAGTGTTGAAGGAATTATTTGTTTAGCAGAGTGATGGCTTTCGGGGAAAACTGTCCTTGTGTCTAGTTGTTCTGGTGTGCAGTGCTCTATAGCATTGCTTTGAGGGAAGGAGTTGAAACAGTTTATGTCCGGGATGTGAGGGGTCTGTAGATATTTTCACAGCCCTCTTTTTGACTCGTGCAGTATACAGGTCCTCGATAGAAGGTAGGTTGGTAGTTATTGTTTTTTCTGCAATCCTAATTATCCTCTGAAGTCTGTGTCTGTCCTGTTGGGTTGCAGAACCAAACTAGCCAGTTATAGAGGTGCAGATGACAGACTCAATAATTCCTCTGTAGAACTAGATTAGCAGTTCCTTGGGCAGTTTGAGCTTTCTGAGTTGGTGCAGAAAGAACATTCTTTGTTGTGCTTTTTGATGACGTTTGTGATGTTAGGCGTCCATTTTAGGTTATGTGATATAATACAGGGGTCCCCAACCACCGGTCCGCGGACCGGTACCGGTCCGCGGAACAAGTCCTACCGGGCCGTTGGTTGTTGGCGCCGCCATCTTTTTGATGAAAAAGTGCCGGTGAGCTTTTCTGCAGAAAGCTCACCGGAAGCACTTTTTCATCAAAAAGATGGCGGCGCCAGCGCTCCGGTGAGCTTTTCCGGAAAGCTCACCGGAAGCACTTTTTCATCAAAAAGATGGCGGCGCAGCTCGTGAGCTTTTCCGGCAGAAATGGCTTTCTACCCGAAAAGCCATAAAAGGTTGGGGATCACTGATATAATAGAACCTAGAAATGTGAAGGTTGATACTGTGTTGTCTAGTATTGTAAGAGGTCGTAGTATGGGAGGGTTTCTTCTAAAGTCTACCACCATTTCTACAGTTTTGAGTGTGTTCATTTCCAGATTGTTCCGGTTACACCACGAGGCAAGTTGAACAACCTCCTGTCTGTATGGGGATTTGTCATTGTCTCAAATGAGACCAATCACTGTTGTGTCATCTACAAACTTCAGTATTTTAACAGATGGATCGTTTGAGATGCAGTCATTGGTATATAGGGAGAAGAGAAGTGGAGAGTACAGTGCTCTATAGCATCATTTTGAGGGTAGCAGTTGAAACAGTTTATGTCTGGGATGTGAGGGGTCTGTAAATATTTTCACAACCCTGTGAAAATAGAATAGATGGCCATGGGTGTCAGGTGCAAGAACTCAGGAAGCAAGGCAGTTCGAATGTATAGAGGTTTATTGTTTCCTAACACTCTCTACACAAATCTGAGCTAATGGTCAAAGCAAATTGATGGTAGATAAGAGACAGTGGAATTCAAGGTGGGCTGGGCTTAGATCTCAAAGGGATTCAAGACTGATGACATGTTTGGCCCCTCCCTCGGGTTCAGCCTGGTTATCTCCTACAACGGGTCTATCTGAGATGCAATGGGTTGTTTACTTTGGGAAATACTTTTATTATCTGACCATTATGCAGAGGACCAATTTCCAAAGAAATGCTATGAAGTTGGCTTGTTGAAGTGTGGCTTCAACTGCTAACAACTAAAACCCATGTCACAAATATAGAACTATATGGATAAATACATTGTTTTTTTCTTTACAATATGCTCAACGTCACTGATTTCAGGCAGGAGAAAAGGTGGACATTGTTTTATCTTAGTGTAGCTAGATAGGAGAGCACTTCCTACGGAAGACTTTTTATTTTATGGAACCAGCATTGGAGGAGCAGGTGGCAATCTGCTTCATCCTTGCTTCAGAATTATCAGATTTGAGCCAGAGGTGGTATTCAGCCAGTTCTGACCAGTTTGGAGAACCGGCAAATACCACCTCTGACTGGCCCCACCCCCGTCTATTCTCTGCCTCCCAAGTCCCTGATCGGCTGGGTCTTCTTTTGTTGCCCTGCACAGGAGAATGGAGCTGGAAAGCAGGTTAGTGGGGTGGGGAGGAATGGGATTTTGCAGTAACCTTCCCCTACCATGTCCACCAAGCCACACCACGCCCACCAAGCTACGCCCACAGAACCGGTAGTGAAAAATTTTGAATCCCACCACTGATTTGAGCTACATTTAAATTTTCAGTACATCTGCTAAAACTTATTAGAAAATATTTATGATAAGCTTTATTAACTTTTTTTCTTAGTTGAAGTGATAGAAATGGTTGGGGAAGTTTTCCAGTCTTTGCCTATCAAATTTTCCTTTTTAAAATATTATTTATTTATTTTTAATTAAGAACAATAGTAAGAATGGCTACAGACTAAATTTGGAAGGGAGGGAGAGAAGAAGGAAAGGGAGGGAGGAAGGAGTGTAATTAGAAAATAGAAAAGAAAAAGAAAAAATAAGGAACAGATATAAAGAATTAGCTTCTGATATTCTTCACAGCAGTTAAAAGTACAGTTATATTTTTACCTCTCTCTCTAAAGTTACATTGTGACTATCTTCTTTCTATACTCTATCCTGTCTAATCATTAAAACCATAAATCACGAGTTCATTTTTATGTTTTAATGCAAAAAATATATAAGGGATTTCCAGCCACCAATAAATGTGTAGATAGTGTCTTTTCTCTAATCAAATAAATCAATCTGTCCATCTCAACAAGTTCTGTCAATTTCCCCAACCATTCTTCCATGATAAGCTGTAAGAAATCTTTCCATCTTTGTACATATAGTGGTCTCACCACAATAATCATATACTGAAATAGTCTTCCATGACTTTTTTCTCTAATTGTTTATCCATCAATCCCAAAAGTGAAAGCATTGGCCTCAGTTGAATATTAATCTTTAAGTTTATCCAATTTTCCAATTCACAAATAGAGCAGAAAATTCTCCCAATCCATCTCTTTTAATTCACTGCATCTTTCATCCACTGGAGCAAATTAACAATAAACTTTTACTCAACCTGAAAGAAGATCAAGTATTTCAAGACTGATTAAAAAGTTGCTCTCCCACTTTCTGTACTGTAATCTCACTGATTTTTTTTTCAAATGCTGAGGGAATTTCAAGAAATCCTGAAGAAAAATCATTTTCATAAGAGAACAATACATTTTCCTTCTTTCCTCTTTTCCTTTTCTTTTTCCTTTTTTTCCTTCCTCTTTCTTTCTTTCTCCTTCTTTTCTTCCTTCTTCCTCTTTCTTCCTTCTTTCTTTTTCTTTCCTTCTTTTTCTTTTATCTTCAGTAAAGTTCTCCTGTAGAGCCAATGAACCCTGCACAACATAGTTAAAAAGAACACCAAAGCCCATAAATCTTGCAGTTTTATTTTATTTTAATAGAACAAGGTAGAATGTTCCTCCTCCCCTTCCTCTTCCTTCTCCTCTTCTTCTTCTTCTTCTTCTTCTTCTTCTTCTTCTTCTTCTTCTTCTTCTTCTTCTTCTTCTTCTTCTTCTTCTTCTTCTTCTTCTTCTTCTTCTTCTTCTTCTCTCCTCCTCCTCCTCCTCCTCCTCCTCCTCCTCCTCCTCCTCCCCTCCTCCTCCTCCTCCTCCTCCTCCTCCTCCTCCTCCTCCTCCTCTTCCTCCTCCTCAACCTCTGAAGTCTTTATGTTGTACTTGAAGCTTGCTTTTTCTTGGATTCTTCTGATCTGTATCTGTCTCCTAAGAAGACTTTGGTTTTTGATGTTCAACCATGTTTAAAAAAAAAAAAATTAAGCTGATCAGGATCTCCTAATTTAGCCTGCTGCTTCAAGGGTAGTAAAAATATTATCTCACTTCTGAAACAGAAAACAAGTTTAATCACTTTCTACAGAAGCATTGAGAAGAGGTGCTATTTTTGTCTTTTTACCCAAGCAGTAGGATATTTGTGGCTAATCCTGATTATGAGAGAATGGAATGAATGTCTGAAGTTGACATTTGAGTAGTCAACATATCATTGTTAATGAGAATAGTGGATCATTGGCAAAGGCATATTCCTCACTATTCTTTCATGGACATTTTTCTGCTCTTTTCTTAGAAAAGAATATGGACACATCCTACACTATATTAAATCTTGTCTGGTCTCCTGCCCTCCACTTCCAATTTTGCCAGCTTCAGCTCTCAGAACCTTTGTTGAATGAAGTTTTCTCCATCCATTCCTGACTTACAAGGAAACAGCATGGAATTTGCTATTACCTTTGCCAGTCTCTTTGTTGTTGTTGTTGTTAGTTGTAAAGTCGTGTCTGACCCATTGCGACCCCATGGACAACATTCCTCCAGGACTACCATCTTCTGGAGTCCATTTAAGCTCATGCCTACTGCTTCAGTGACTCCATCCATCCATCTCATTCTCTGCCGTCCCCTTCTTCTATTGCCCTCAATCTTTTCCTGCATTAGTCTCTTTTCCAGTGAGTCCTTCCTTCTCATTAGGTGGCCAAAGTATTTGAGTTTCCTCTTCAAGATCTGGCCTTCTAAAGAGCAGTCGGGGTTGATATCCTCTAGGACTGACCTCTGTGATCGCCTTGCAATCCAAGGGACTCGCAGGAGTCTTCTCCAGCACCATAGTTCAAAGGCCTCAATTCTTTGGCAGTCATCCTTTCTTATGGTCCAACTTTCACAGCCATACATTGCAACTGGGAAAACCATAGCCTTGACTATACACACTTTTGTTGGCAGGGTGATCTCTCTGCTCTTTAGTATGCTGTCTAGATTTGCCTTAGCTTTCCTCCCCAGGAGCAAGCATCTTTTAATTTCTTGGCTGCAGTCCCCATCTGTTCTGATCTTGGGGCCCAGGAAAAAATGCCAGTCTCTATCCTGTCTCAAATCACTGTAGCTTGACTTCCCATGTCAGATTTTTACACACACTGCAAGGCTTTTAAAAATGGGGGACAATATATTTTAACATCAGCATATTTAAGGATAACTTAAACATATCTCACTCCTGTCCTAAACCAGATATCAGATGAAGTTAGCATCATGAGGATATGGTGTACAAAAATAAAGAAATGTTTATACATGTTAGGTGCAAGTAAGAAAGACACGAATAACTATTTCTTACAAAGCCTGCATCTCTTACAAAGCCTGCATTGTTGACAGATAAAACTGTTTGTTTTCAATTTTGTTACTGTCTCCTTTGCTACTGGGATTAAACAAGCAGAAAAGCTGAATTCTCTAGGTCACCCACTGAGAATTGTCTACTCAAAATTACAAGCAGTTTGTAATTTTAAATCTGAATTCCCTCTGCCAAAGTTTCGTTCAACATGAATCAGGCATTGTTGATTACACCCAGGAAGTACACAACACAGTTTCAAGATGTGATGGGACTGAATGAACAATGCAGATGGTTTATAAGCCAATACTGGGAAGTTTGAAAATGGGAACAGATGTCTCTCTCTCTCGACTGATCTTACAGCAATTACTTTATTTATTTACTAGAATAAGCAAATAAAGCCAGTTTGGGGGGGAAGGCTAGAAACAAGGAAACTGAAACTTCCAGATTCATTTGAGGCACAAGCCATCTGGGTGATTTTGAGCCAGAAACTCTCTCCCACCCCTAAAAATAGCAAAATGCTTTTGAAAACATTGCCAATAAAACTACAGGAAATTGGATAGGCAATCACCAGAAGTCAACAGTGTCTCAAAGGTACAAATACATTTTAAAAAGTAACTGGTGCAGGGCCTGCCTACAAAAAGACACATACACCCAATTTAGCACAAGGGGAGAACGACATATATGTGTATGTGTGTATAATTCTCCCCAATGCAACTCTTCATCATATTTAGAATCCATTTTAGCAACGGGTTCTCTGCCCAGGTTGCTGGGTAGGTGTGGCCATGCTGAGTGTGGCCTAGTCAGCCTCAAAGTTAATTCAGCCTTCCATTTTTCCAAGGTCAGTAAAATGGAGACCCAGATTGTTGGAGGCAATACGCTATAAGGGCAATAAAGCCCTGTAAGTCTAAGTACTATTGCTATATTTTGGGTTTTTCTATAACACGTTAAGTCACAAGCCATAGTTCTGAAACACAATGGCCAGAATTAGGCTACAGAAATATGGAAGATCACAGAAGGCAGCAAAAGAACCCAGAAAACCCAATGGACGATGCCCTATAGTGGACATCTGGACTTCTGGAGTCTAGATCTGGTAACCCTCAGGGGTGTGCTACTGGGCGCTCGCAGGGGTTCTAGTTAAGATTGTGCACAGTTCAGAGAACCCCCAAATCCCACTCCTGGCTGGGCTTGTCCACTCCACCCCGACCCTCCCAGGAGTCCCCATGGAGCCCATTTTGGCTGCAGCTAAGTGCACGGCATGTGCAGAGGCTCAGGAAGAATGAAAAATTGGTCCATTTCTGGCTTCCAGAGAGCCTCCGGAGCCTGGGGAGCCCATTTTTACCCTCCCGGAGGCTCAAGGAAAGCCTCCGGAGCCCGGGGAGGGCAAAAATGCTCCCCCTGCTGTGGTGCAGGAGGCCGACTAGGCCACGCCCACCATGGCCACGCCCACCTAGCAACCAGGCAGAGAACCTGTTGCTAAATTTTTTTGAAGCCCACCCCTGGTAACCCAATACATAATACACCAAGCCAAAGCCAATAACAGTGGACCATAATATAAAAATAACCACCCTGTGAAGGATGCTGAGATAAAAGCCTATTTTCTTTATAAAATATATCTTTAAAATTCTTAAGAAAGAAGAAGGCAGTCAGCAAGCACATCAAATATTTAAGACTATTAAAGGGTATTTTCTTTGTGGACCAAAAGGAAGCATCTGGGAAGCATCCATGAGTAGGATTCTACAATGGCATTTCCTTGTCAAGTAGAGTCCTCTTCCAGTAAAAGCAATAAATAGTTATGTGGTGCCATTGAGTGAACAAATTTATTATGGCACACACTTTTATTGCGAACAGTCAACTTAATCAGCCTCACATGTACGTGAGGGTAAACACTTAGATATTTCCCTGGGGTACAATTTTAAACAACAAAGAGAACAATGGAGAGAAATGAGATACAAAAAGCATGCATAGTAGAGATTTATTCTTCTTAACAGTAGTCATTCACAGTTATCAGCAATCATTCAGATATTCAGGCATTGGTAGCCTAATTATCATTGTAGCATGATAAAAAAGAAAAATCAGCATCTTGTACAAGATGCCATTCAGCTATTGCATTTTGAAACTTTGAGATTCTTTCAGAATGACTGCTTTCTAATCCGTGGGAGTGCAGAACATTTCTCTGTTGAATGCATGTCAGTCCTCCAGGTCATAGTTGTCTCAAAGGTTCTTTTTATCAAAAGGAAACTGAACTGGTTTTGTTTTTGTTTTTTTTGAGGAAGAAGATGTTTCATTTTTCATCCAAGAAGATTCATCCATTGTGACTTGATGGTGGAGGGATGGAGACCTATCTTTCTATTCCCCCCCCCCTCCATCATCCCGTCATAACCGATCACGCTTCTTGGATCAGAAGCAAAACATCTTCCTCCTCCTCAAAAAACTGTTGAGTTGCCTTTTGATTAAAAAAAAAAAAAAAGCAACTTTGAGTTTTCTCTGTCTACAGCTGTAGGAAAATGGTTGATTAATCGATCATGGCTTAGATACAACCGAAACAAGTGGTAGATAGTCCAAAGTCCAGACTGGTGGGCTTTCCTTTTATTATTTATTTTATTTTTTTTAATTTACATTAATTTAACTTTCACAATTTTATTTTCTTTCTTCTCATTCTTTCCTCTTTCTGGAACAGTCTTCTCACCCGTGTCTTAGGCTTCCAAAGAACAGATGGACCACTCTTACCAAAGTCTGTGGTAATGTTATAGATTTATTTATCTGAAAGATTGGTATGGCCATGAATATGACATAAAATAAGTCTGGGCAGCTAACAATTAAAGAAAAAAAAACAAAAGAAAAAATTGATTGATGATGATGATGATTGTCAATTTCGATGACGACAATGACACTTAATTCTGCCTTTCTTTTGGTTGAGAGCTGGAAGAATCTGCCTTTGTTTAATCCCTACACCCCATCCCTACTAATTATATTGGTGGCAAGTTGTCTAAAGTCATCCAGAACTTGACCCTGGATATCTCTAGTTCCAGTTTAACACCCTCAGCAGTAAAGAATTCCTGCTGTCTTTCCATAATTTGCATTGGATATTTTAAATGAACAGTAAGAGAGCTAGATTAATTTGAGGACCACACATGGCCAAAAAGCTGCAGATAGCCTATTCTTATATTATAGAGTGTCTGAGTCGGACAAAATGTTCCCCAACCATTTTTGGAAGAGTGTCATTTTTATGTCAAGGTTGGCTCAAAAAATTATTATTTTTTCCTTCGCAAACAGAATACAAGGATTGATAGCAAGCACCAATGGTATTATATAGAGAATAGTAAAAAGGGAAGTTTGGATGCCCTGGGATGAGATGATAGATAGATAGATAGATAGATAGATAGATAGATAGATAGATAGATAGATAGATAGATAGATAGATAGATAGATAGATAGATAGATAGATATGGGAGGAAGGAAGGAAGGAAGGAAGGAAGGAAGGAAGGAAGGAAGGAAGGAAGGAAGGAAGGAAGGAAGGAAGGAAGGAAGGAAGGAAGGAAGGAAGATAGCTTTGATGTAAAGTATTGTATACTGTTGTTTCTTGTATCCAGGGGAGAAAAAAAAAAACCAACCCACCCCCCAAAAAAACCCCCCCCCCCCCCCCCCCCCCCCCCCCCCCCCCCCCCCCCCCCCCCCCACCCCCCCCCCCCCCCCCCCCCCCCCCCCCCCCCCCCCCCCCCCACAACCCCCCCCCCCCCCCCCCCCCCCCCCCCCCCCCCCCCCACCCCCCCCCCCCCCCCGCCCCCCCCCCCCCCCCCCCCCCCCCCCCCCCCCCCCCCCCCCCCCCCACCCCCCCCCCCCCCCCCCCCCCCCCCCCCCCCCCCCCCCCCCCCCCCTCGACCCGGGCCCCCCCCCCCCCCCCCCCCCCCCCCCCCCCCCCCCCCCCCCCCCCCCCCCCCCCCCCCCCCCCCCCCCCCCCCCCCCCCCCCCCCCCCCCCCCCCCCCCCCCCCCCCCCCCCCCCCCCCCCCCCCCCCCCCCCCTTATTGATTTAGGATGATTTAGCATGTTCCCAATGACAACTGTTTCATTTCCTGCCTTTCAGGATTTGCTTTCCTCTCATGTTTGAGCTAAGATTGTTATGAATCTATTTTCTAGCTAGCCTGTCATTATAAATACTGAATCCATAAGTGGATTTAAGTTTTAATCCTGTCATTGATCTGTGGAAAGAAAAAAAAATGCATGAATATTGAGTACAGCAACTGGGTGTCTGGCAGGTGAATCTTATAAGGGTGCTCAGATTTTCAAAAGAATAATTGTGGGGCAAAACAAGGGCTTATCTGAATCCAGCCACACCTTTAAAAATAACCCACCTTTAAAAGTGCATTTACAAGCAGGTGATTTGGTGCCCAGCATGCAAACAGGTTAACATGGGGCTTTTAATGTAGCAAGATCTTTGATAAAAGATTACATTATTCAGCTTTTTCTTTTCTTCCGTTTAGAATGCAAAACATTCTTGGTTAAGTTCTTCACAAACACACACATACACAAACACACACAGAGGGAAATGGAGAGAGGGGGGACAGGGGGAGAGGGAAAGGGAGGGAGGGAGGGAGGGAGAGAGAGAGAGAGAGAGAGAGACAGAGACAGAGACAGAGACAGAGAGACAGAGAGAGCACGCGCATATTGTGGCCAGATGAAGTATAACTGAGATCAATAGGCCATGGTGACTTTATTTGGTTTATACTGGTTTTCTTGATTCTATTTTTCCCTTTATTCTATTGTTCCCTTGTTCCCATTGTAATCATTTGTTTAATGATCATTTGAAGTTAGAATGGCACTGAAAAGGTGACTTATGTCAGTTTTTCACATGACCATGGTCACACGATCAAAACTTGGCAACTGTTTCATATTTATGCAGTGTCTTGGCATCATCTTTTTGTGACCTCAGCAAAGCCAGTGGGGAAGCCAGATTCACAAAACAGTAACAATTGTGCTACTAACTTAACTGTAGCGATTCACTTAACCACGGTGGCAAAAAATAGTTGTAAAATGGAGCAAAATTTATTTAACAGCTATCTTGCTTAGCAATGGAAATTTTGGGATTTCCAAAATTTTGGAAATTTTGTGGCAGAGGTGGTATTCAGCAGGTTCTGACCAGTTCTGGAGAACCGGTAGCGGACATTTTGAATAGTCCAGAGAACCAGCAAATACCACCTCTAACTGGCCCCACCCAGGGGTGTGATTCTACAAGTTTGCATCTATTCACTAAAATGGGTTGTTAATATTCCAAGCAGTTCAGAGAACCGGTTGTTAGAAGAAATTACTGGCCTAATCCTGTAAGGAAGGCAGGAAGGAAACATTCTGGTGTTGCTTACAGAAACTGCGTCTCCATTAACTCTTATTACATTCTTGGCAGGACTAGACTTCCTGTCTCAGGAACTTCTCTGGAGTTTTTTTCCCCTCCTTTGCTGGTACTTTGCTTGTATGGAGTGACCATTGAAAGTTACAATGGCATTGAAAAAAGTGACTTATGACCATTTTTCACACTTACGACTGTTGCAGCATCCCCACAGTCATGAGAGGCCAGGCAAGGAGATGCATGCCTCAATGTGAGTGATGTTGAGTTGGCCATGCCCAGCCAGTCACATGACCACCAAGCCACACCCACCAACTAACAACACGCCCACAGAACCAGTTGTTAAAAAATTTAAATCCCGCCCGCATCTATTCTCTGCCTCCCAAGTCCCAGCTGATCGGCTGGGTCTTCTTTTGTTGCCCTGCACAGGAGAATGGAGCTGGAAAGCAGGTTAGTGGGGTGGGGAGGGAATGGGATTTTGCAGTAGTAACCTTCCCTTAGGAGTGAGGTGGGAATGGAGATTTTACAGTAACCTTCCCCTGCCACACCCACCAAGCCACACCCTCCAAGCAACAACATGCCCATCAAGTCACACCCATACAACTGGTAGTAAAAAAAAATGAATCCCACCACTGAATTGTGGTCATACGTCAAGGACCATCTGCATACCTGCTGAGCCATCGGCTGAAGCCGAATTCACAACAGATAGGAGGACAAATCCCCAAGCATTAGAAGGAATGACAATAAATTGGGTTGAGATTTCTTTAGTTTCAAATCCTTGGATGGAAAGAATAACATTCTACACTAAGCATGAAATACGGCCTCCCCAGAATCAAAGAAATAAAGTTAAAGTGACTTGCTCTACTGTATCTCCAGAGCTGGACTCATTTTTTATGTGTGACTTCTAGGAAAGAGGCCCCTTTCCTTAAAATATTCTTCCCCAATCTATACATCCAGAAAATGAAAGAGTGCACTGACTCGGTAACATGACACACACTTCCGAGAAGTCAGATCTCAGAAGAAAAACCAGTTGTGTTTGTTCAGTAGCTCCTTGATTTTGTTGGTCTTGGTTTGCAACTTATAAGGAATGCTATTGAAGTGGGCAACTGTGATCCTTGAATATAATTCAAAGAGTCTCCATCCATTTACTTTTAATCACTTCCGCAAATATCCAGTTTGGCTTCATGAGCCTGTTTGATAAGCCAGAATTGGTTGGTGCCAAGGTCAACATCTCTTCCACTTGCATGGAAGATCCAAAAGAAGCAATAAAATATTGTCTTTTTTTTTTCTAAACCCATCACAAGTTACACACATGGCATTGATGCAAGATAAGCTTTGATTGGGAGATCTTCCCAACTTGGATGGATATATTTTCCCAATTTTGATGGATATATTTTCCCCCATTTCTGTCTCTGGCTAATATTTGTTTTATGATTCTGTATTTTGGTTAACCAGCTGTGGGAGTGTTTTGTTATCCTGAGAACAATGTTAATCCATCCACAATCTCCCCATTAATGGGTATCAGATTATGACAGCAGAAGTTGTCAAAATGTTTATATCTTGAGTACCCTCTCAAGAAGTTTGAAGTGGTTTCACACAAGCTGTGTGTCCTGAAATGAGCATGAAAAACATCATAATTAAGTCTGTTGTGTGCAACACAATACACTTGTAACAGTGATAGTACTACGGACAAAAATGGAATGTTTAATAAATAAATTAAATAAAGAGAATGTATATATATATATATATATATATATATATATATATATATATATATATATATATATATATATATATATATATATATATATATATATATATTCTCTTTAAGAACTTAGTGCATATTTTAAGAATGTACCAAGCAAAATTCGACTGGAAGTTATGTGTTATATTGAATGTTATAATTGTAAAGGAATAAATGGAAGTTTAAATAAGAGTTGAATGGATAAAAATTAAAAGATACAAAGGTGTCATAAGAGTTGAATGGATAAAAATTAAAAGATACAAAGGTGTCATACTCCATTTAGTAACTACAGGGAAAATTTTGTTTAATGAGAAAAGAAAATATGAAATTGAAACCGGACAGACAAAAGTATAAATATAATGACTAGAAAGATATTGAAACTTAGAAAATATATATATATAACTGAATTTAGAAAGGAATGAGATAATTAAAAGCAAGATTGAGAAAACTAAGGGAAGGGAAAAATTATTGAGAAAATGTTAAAATAGTAATAAGATATGGAATAGAACACAAAAAGGAATATGAAATTGAATTTGTGTCTGTATGGAGAAGTGATAATCCGGGACCATGCTATTCTCAAAAAAAGAAATTTTACTTGTATTATGTTTTGTGAAAACCCAAATAATTTTTTTATTAAAAAGAAGAAGTTTGAAGTGGTTACACACAAGCTGTGTGTCCTGAAATGAGCATTAATAACATCATAACTAAGTCTGTTGTGCGCAACACAATACACTTATAACAGTGATAGTACTACGGACAAAAATGTATAGACAGCAATATGTACCAGCCAATTTCACTGTGCTCATTCATTAACTATAATATCAATTATGGTAGCATATCTGTAGGTAGGTTCATGCATATTTTGCTAAACTATCATATGATTTGTTGTGTTGGGGCTTATGATGAGATATATCTAAGGTCAATGAACAAACTAGGGCTAGTTTTAAGTTGCGAGCCACAGTTTTAAATTATTGTTGACTTAGCTATTACAACTGTGGATTGATATGAAATAGGAACAAATTGCTTTTTTATAACTTCCTGGTTATTTGTGATTATGACTTATGCTCCTCAAAGCTTCTAATCATTCCCAGAGCTCCAAGAAAAAAGTAACTAAAAAGGGAAGGAAATCACAGAACATAGAATCATGATGTTTGAAGGAACCTCAGACTTCTAGTCCAGTGACCCCCAATGTTTTGGGCACCAGGGACTAGTTCCATGGAGAGTGGTTCTTCGGCAGCCTAGAGGAGATGTGGGTTCATGTTCTCCCTGCATCCCGCAGATAGGACTTCGCTTATTTGCATGGCCCGGTTTCTGGCATGCCACAGACCAGGGTTTAGGGACCCCTGTGTTCTAGTCCAACCCACTGCTCAAGGCAAGAGACTTTATACCAATGGTGGCTAACCTTTTGGGGCTCCTGTGCCAAAAATTGTGCGCACACTTGCATGCTCGCGCTCGCCTGCCAGCACCCAGAAGGCAATGTGCACGTAATCCTCACCCACCCACCCCTGCCACCCCCTTGCCTGCACTGTGCTTCACAGCTGATTTTGGCCAGTTTGAGGCCCTTTCGGCCTCCCAAGGCTCTGAGGAAGGCTTCAGGCTCTGCAGGCTGAAAACTAGCCCGGTTTCATCACTTCCAGGTATTTTTGGGAAAACAGGGAAGTGATGAAACAGAAGGCAATCTGCAGAAGCCTTCCTCAAGCCTTTGGGAGGCCAAAAAAGTCCTCAAACCAGCCAAAAATCAGTTATGAGGTGCACACATGCACAGTGAAGTAAGTTTGCCTGCAGCTCGTGTGCCAGCACAAAGTCTCTGCATGCCACCTGTGGCATGCGTGCCATAGATTCACCATCACGGCCTTATACCATCTTGGTCAAAGAAGAAGGAATCATGCTATTCCCCAAAGCACCTGAGGGCAGGACAAGAAGCAATGGGTGGAAACTCAACAAGGAGAGAGGCAAATTAGAACTAAGGAGAAATTTCCTGATAGTTAGAACAATTCATCAGTGGAATAACTTGCCCGCAGAAGATGTGAATGCTCCAACACTGGAAATTTTTAAAAAGATGTTACATAACCATTTGTCTGAAGTGGTGTAGGCAGAGGGTTGGACTAGAAGACCTCCAAGGTCCCTTCCAACTCTGTTATTCTATTCTACTCTAAATGGTTGTCCAATCTATTTTTGAAAGCCTCCAGCGATGGAGCACCCAAAATGTCAGGAGGGAAGCTATTGTATTGACGAATTGTTTTCACTGTCAAAAATATTTCCCCTTACTTCATTGGATCTCTCTTTAACAAGCTTCCACCCATTACTTCTTGTCCTCCGATTCTTTGGAGAATAAGTCAATCCCCTCAAATCAAGCCAGGAATGGAGTAAACTGGGATTTATCCACAAGACTAGGTCTGGCTTCTTCAACAAATCACAGTTAGAGAAAACTAAATTCACTGTGTGGAGGAAGATAATGCCACCTAATCATTGCATTAGTAATTGACTGAAAGCTCTCTTGCATTAAAAAACAAAAACAAAACCAGCATTGTTTATGTTAACAAGGCAACTCTTTTACATCACAGATTAGTCGTCTATTCTTAATAATGAAACATGGATAAACTATGTGAAAACAGCAAATGTGTCTTAAGTGTCTGGCTTGACAAAATGAGTAAGGCGGTTAATTTTCTTAAGTTTACCACTAATCTTTCCCTAAAGTGAATCCTTCAAGGGAAAACTGTGGAAGCTTGTCTTATCAGGAATGGCATTAAGACTGCGGAGGGAGCTGTGGGAACAGATGTTCCGCCTTCATTTTCTGAGGAAAAAAAATAACTCAGATTGGTATCTCACTCAATGGAAGAAGAATTTCGCTGCAGAGACAGCGTTCTCCAGACTCAGCTAAGCAACTTCAGTGCCCACCCTCCCTATTTAGGAAGGCAAGGGTGATGGATATGCGATGCTGTTTGTTTTAATGCAACATCTGGTGTCCCTTGGATGCCAGAGTCTCACATACTGTATTGTTGCATTTGCTTCAGGCTGAACTCTTTTATTTAGCGGAGTTGAAAACAATCCCTCTCCCAGTGGTGGGATTCAAAATATTTTACTACCAGTTCTGTGGGCGGGACGGGGCTTCATGGGCAGGGCTTGGTGGGTGTGGCAGGGGAAGGATACTGCAAAAGCCCATTTCCTCCTCATCCCACTCACCTGCTTTCCAGCTCCGTTCTCCTGTGCAGGGCAACAAAAGAAGACCCGGGCAATCAGCTGGGACACAGGAGGCAGAGAATAGATGTGGGTGGCGCCAGTCAGAGGTGTTATTTGCCAGTTCTCCAAACTCAAAATTTCCACGACCGGTTCTCCAGAACTGGTCAGAACCTGCTGAATACCACCTTGCCCTCCCCCCCCCCCAAAAAAAACAAGTTCTTCTGCCCGCTGAATATACAATTTTTGGATACAATTTTCCTTATACTTTTTATTTACTTTCTTAGTTTTATTCCATCGCAGGTAGTCCTCGACTTACAACAGTTCGTTTTAGTAACCATTCAAAATCACAACGGGACTGAAAAAGTGACTTGTGACCATTGTTCACACTTGCGATCATTGCAGCCTTCCCACGGTCACATGATCAACGTTTAGATGCTTGTCAACTGACTCATATTTATGATGGTTGCAGTGTTCTAGGGGTCCTGGGATCCCCTTTTGAGAACTTCCAACAAGCGAAGTCAATGGGGAAGCCAGGTTCACTCAACAACCGTGTTGCGAACAACTGCACTGACTCTCTTCACAACTGGCTTTGCGACAGCTGTAAGCGAAGGAGTTTGTGTCGCCGGTGGAACAATGCTGGAAGCGGAGGCAGGAGAAGCGGCCGCGATGGAGGGGCTCTGCCCACTGGCCAGTTTGAGCTGCAAGATGAGGCCACAGCCACCGCTTGTTGCCAGCAAAGTCTTCATCCAAAGGGTCTACAGCAGTTCCAGACCAAATTCCCCCCAGAGTTGGAAAATCGGATTGACAGGTAGCAGTTGGAAGAAACTGTACAGACCCTGAATAACCTTTATGCTGAAGTGGAGAAACTTGGGAGCCAGTCCTACCTGGGTGGGTGCTTGGCTTGCTTGACTGCCTACACTATATTTCTATGCGTGGAGACACATAATGAAAAGGTTCTAAAGAAAATTGCCATTCAGGAGCAAAACAAGAAGATCTACGTTCCACAAGGCCTCCTCTTGACTGATCCTATTGAGCGGGGACTAAGAGTTGTCCGAAATTACCATTTATGAAGACAGAGGTGTGAGCAGTGGAAAATAAACCTTTGATGTCAAAGGGACCAGCGAACTGGTTTCTGCTCCTTTGCTTTCTTCTGTCCTAGCACCCTTTCCTCTGCTTCCCTGAACTCCACAGTGCCACTTACACTTCACAACTGTGGCAAGCAAAGGGGCAAAACTCACTTGACAAATGTCTCACTTAGCAACAGAAATGTTAGGCTCAATTGTGGTCACAAGTCAAGGACTACCTGCATTGGCTTGTTTTTTTCTGTAAATCTTTGGCAGGTCCTTTCTTCTGGGTGGTATCACTTTATTAGTAATTAGCAACGGTACTCAAAGGCTGCTATAATTATAAAACAACTTAGGTTTTAAATCTGAACGGATGTCCAGTTGTTCCTCTAAAAAGCTTTTCAACATTCTTCATCTAATTCATGGGCCAGAAAACAGGCTGGCCAATTTATCTGCATTTCTAAAATTCTCTGACAATTTTCCAGGGGAAAGGGATGGTGCCCCAGAGAGGGATAGAAGAGAAAGACAGAGAAACCACTTAAAGAATCCAGTTGGAGGATAAACCCTTTGATTTAATGGAAGTATGTGAAGACAAAAGGCTGCGGCTGACCTCAGAGATTATTGTTCAGCATAAAAAGGAAAATATATTCACACCCACTTTTTGATCACTTCATCCCTGAATAAATTCAGAAACGCTTGCATAAGATTTTCAGGTGTATCCAGCTTGTTGTTATAGGCATTCCTCATCCACTATTTCCCCAAACCACAATTTCCAACAAGCTCCGTGCATTAAGGATGTGCATTAACCAATGAGTGACTGAAATGCCCTTTCATAAAAGCAAACTTTTATGGTTGGAGGTTGGAGGGCTAGGTGTTTTCCCAGCAAGAGGGGAAATAGGGATGCATTGTTTACTGAGAAAATCATTGCCAAGAAACAAGGTGTTGCTTGGCCGAGCTGTAGAGACATATCTGGCAACCAGGTGACTTCTGGAAAGGATTAAGAGAAGGCTCAGCCACAAACATCTCAGACAGTAACAGACTGGAGCTTAGGACAAGTAAATCCCTGCAGAAGTTATGAATATGGAGAATATTATATTACAGTGAGAGAATGAGGTGTGTAGACCATAAGCTCTGGCCAATAAAACCTCAATTTTATGGACCAGTTTTGGGGAAGAAGAGATGTCCATTATGTTTTAATGTTCACCATGTACATAGATGTTATGCAATATATAGTAAATGTGCATAATGTATGTACATTTTATATATATGAAATTTAGACTGATTTATCTGGATTCAGATATTGCCAGTTGCATCTGAAATCTACTGTGGAAGTTTGTTAAAATCAGGGAGTTATTGTCCTCTATTGAGAGAGAAAGCTAACTTACCACTCTTGCTCTTTGGTGAATTAGTTGCAAGACTAATTCACTAACAAGCTCCAGATATATTTAAAAAAATTTGAAGGGCCCCAGTGCTGGTAATCTCTCCATAAAGAGTGCTTGGGAATAGTTCAGGAGGAATTGCAGGGTCAAACCTTATAATGTTGATGTGCAGGCGACTATTTATAATTAAATCCAATAGTTTAATGTTCTGATCTGAATGACTTTTGCCCTGGAGAACTGATGGACATGTGCCATCACAAAATAGGAGGAGGAAAAACAGAATTAAGCCTCACCCTTGGATTGGTTCCAAGGAGAGAGTTTCCCCTTGTCTTTAAAAGTGCAATTTTATTATCTTTAATCAAGCTGAAGAAAAGTGATGGGGGAGATGGGTTGGAAAACTGATGATAGAGATGATAGATGATAGATGATAGATGATAGATGATAGATGATAGATGATAGATGAGAGAGAGAGAGAGAGAGAGAGAGAGATGAGATGGATGGATGGATGGATGGATGGATGGATGGATGGATGGATGGATGGATGGATAGATGGATAGATAGATAGTTATGTAGATAGGTAAATATAGAGGTAGGTAGGGATTGTTGATAGATAGATAGATAGATAGATAGATAGATAGATAGATAGATAGATAGATAGATAGATAGATAGATAGATGATGGATGGAGATGGAGAGATAGATAGATGGATGGATGGAGAGATAGAAATAGAGATAGATAGATAGATAGATAGATAGATAGATAGATAGATAGATAGATAGATAGATAGATAGATAGATAGATATAGAGTAAAGGTTCTCTTGAATCAAATTGAAGAAGAATGATGGGGAAGATGGGGAAGAAAACAGATGATAGCTAAACAGACAGACAGATAGAAAGACAGACATAAAGGTTTCCTCTTTTCAATTGTGTTCGACTCTAAGAGGTGGTGCTCATCTCCATTTCTTAGCTGAGGGAGCTAACGTTGTCTGATGAGGCTTCCATGGTCATGTGGCCAACATGATTATACACAGGGGAGCACAGAACGCTGTTATCTTCCCACCAACGTGGTACCTATGTACATACTTGCATTTGCATGCTTTCGAACTGCTAGATGGGCAAGAGCAGTTGCAGGTAATGGGAGCTCACTCCATTGCATGGTGCTCGGGTCTCAAACCCGGGTTGTCAGCCAAGCTCAGCATCTTTAACAGATGAGCCATCGTGTCCCCTAGATCGATATAGATAGATAAAAATAGATAGATATTATTTTGCCTGATGTTAACCAGGGCATGTCAGGCTATTGTAGTGGGAAGTGCTAGCTATTGGTAATCTTAACTCTGACAATCGAACTGTTATTCCCAGTGTTCCTTATCTGTGAAAAGTTGGAAGGTTTCTTTAGGGAAAGACTTCTATCCAAAAACCCCTTCCACCCTTGTCAGATGTTGCCTACTGACAATCAGCAACCTTTGTTCTCTTTTCTTCTCACTGTTGTATTACAGCCATTGTGAAATTTACTAAATGCATTTATATATCGAAAGACATGAATGGCCCATCTAAATTTGACAAAATAAGTAAGGCATTTTCATCTTGTACTGTGTAAGATCCTCATTTCCTTCAGCCTTTATTTACAAAGACAAGCAGGTTTTTTTTTTTTTTTATTCAACCACCATCTCTAGATTGCTACTTTGCCAAATCTGCAAAAACTCTGATGAAAACAATTACTGAGTCTTTCAGAAGAACCGAATCTATCAGGAATGAACCAGCCATAGAATCATGCAGAACAAGGGATTTGGGTGTTCCTTTATTTCCAATAATTCAGTTACAAATTAGATACCACTATTCAACTTGCAAATAAAAACACAAGCACTATATATATGTTTCTTTTAGATATTTTTTTGTTTTTCTTATATGTATCCATGTATTCATAACTATGTTTTTACTTGTACCTATTATCTTGTAAGTAATTGACAAATTTTAAAAAAAACATATCACAACCATCTCGCTATGAGTAAAATTGGGAATCGACCACTGCCATTTAATGTGAAAGTAAAGCTTAGGAGTTGGACTTTGAAAGTCTGTTCACAAAATCACGTGGGAATACAGGTAATCCTCAATTTACAACCATTCATAGAATAGAATAGAATAGAATAGAACAGAACAGAACAGAACAGAACAGAACAGAATAGAATAGAATAGAATAGAATAGAATAGAATAGAATAGAACAGAACAGAACAGAACAGAACAGAATAGAATAGAATAGAATAGAATAGATATTGGAAAGTAGAATACAATAGGAATAGAATAGAACAGAACAGAACAGAACAGAACAGAACAGAATAGAATAGAATAGAATTCTTTATTGGCCAAGTGTGATTGGACACACAAGGAATTTGTCTTGGTGTAAATGCTCTCAGTGTACATAAAAGTGTACATAAAAGAAAAGATACATTTGTTAAGAATCAAGAATCATAACATACAACACTTAATGATAGTCATAGGGTACAATCAACAAGCAAGTCATACTAGGAAACAGTCAATATAAATTGTAAGGATACAAGCAACAAAGTTACAGTCCTACAGTCACCAGTGGGAGGGGATGGGTGATAAGGAGTGATGAGAAGATTACCAGTAATAGTAGTTCAGACTTTGTAAATAGTTGAACAGTGTTGAGGGAATTATATGTTTAGCAGAGTGATGGCGTTCTGGAAAAAAACTCCTTGTGTCTAGTTGTTCTGATGTGCAGTACTCTATGGCATCGTTTTGAGGGAAGCAGTTGAAACAGGTTATGTCTGGGATGTGAGGGGTCTGTAAATATTTTCACAGCCCTCTTTTTGACTCGTGCAGTATTCAGGTCCTCGACTGAAGGCAGGTTGGTAGTAATTGTTTTTTCTGCAGTCCTAATTATCCTCTGAAGTCTGTGTCTGTCCTGTTGGGTTCAGAACCAAACCAGACAGTTATAGAGGTGCAGATGATAGACTCAATAATTCCTCTGTAGAACTGGATCAGCAGCTCCTTGGGCAGTTTGAGCTTTCGGAGTTGGCGCAGAACCAATCATTCAGTACAATGGCACTGAAAAAATGGACTTGTGATTGTTTTTCATACTTTTAACCATTATGGCATTCCCCATGATCACGTGATCAAATTTCAGATGCTTGGCAACTGGCATGTATTTATGACAGTTGATGTGTCGTGGGGTCATCTTTTGTGACCTTCTAACAAGCAAAGTTAATGGGGATACCAAATTCACTTAACAACCATGTTGCTAACTTAACAACTTCAGTGATTCGCTGAACAGCTGTGGCTAGAAAGATTGTGAAATGGGGCACACAACGCCAATTAACAACTGTGTTGCTTGGCGATTGAAATTTTGGACTCAGTTGTGGTCATACGTCAAGGGCTACCTGTAATTGGATATTGGATTTTGGGGAGGCCGTATTTAAAGGCGTCCAGGCAAAGTTAGAGAAAGATTTGGTAGTCGTAGACTCTTAGATTCTATGGAATCCAGGATTCCTATGATTCTATGAAATCATAGCATCTTGGACCCCCTGCTCTCCTATAAGATCTTGGACAAATGATTGTCCATTCTTTTATTGAAAGCCGCCAGCAATGGAGCACTCACAATTCCAGGAGGAAAGCTGTTCCATTGATTAATCATTCTCACTATCAGGAAATCCCTCCTTATTTCCAGAATAGGTCTTCCTTTAGAAAGCTTCCACTCGTTGCTTCTTCCCCCCATTATTTCTTATTCTTCTTCTTCTTCTTCTTCTTCTTCTTCTTCTTCTTCTTCTTCTTCTTCTTCTTCTTCTTCTTCTTCTTCTTCTTCTTCTTTCTTCTTCTTCTTCTTCTTCTTCTTCTTCTTCTTCTTCTTCTTCTTCTTCTTCTTCTTCTTCTTCTTCTTCTTCTTCTTCTTCTTCTTCTTCTTCTTCTTCTTCTTCTTCTTCTTCTTCTTCTTCTTCTTCTTCTTCTTCTTCTTCCCTGCCAACCCTTCACCTTCTGAACTGACATTTGTGGTTGACTCATCTGAAAAAGAAAATGTTCCAGGATTACCAGCACTGGTTTGTTGGCTGAGTTCATGCTTCCCTGTGTAAACGTGTTACATGGCTAAACTAATATGCAGTCAAAGGAAAGAACCCCAGAGAATTAGTGCGAAGTACTTTTCCGTCAACAAAACATGCCAGATCATGGAGTCCTTTCCATGAACTGCTTTCACTCCAACACGGTACGTACTCTACTGCTGGTTGGAATATAGTGTAATGGAAAATGCTGTGTTTGGCTTTGTTTGCTACCATTTCTCTGGAAAATATACTAAGAGCAGTAAATACACATTTATTAAGGGTATAATAACGGGGAAAAGGCAACTCATAATGACTTAGGAGGGTTGCTGTGCAACAGATGTACAGCCCACAAAGACTGCCCGCTGGCATAGAACAGACACGGTGTTTGTTTTCAAAGCAGGAACTGCATGGATTTTATTTATTTTTTTGCAGGTTGTTTAAAAGCTTTCTGTGCTTCTTTGCAATCTGAATTCATTACGGTGTGCTTTATACGAAATCTACATCATTTCAGAGAAAAAGTGGTCAGGAATGAATTGGTTAACGTAAAATATTGTTAGTCTCCTATATGGGTGCAGGTTGCTGACCATGAAATATACTTGTCCTTCTTGATGCCACAAACAAATTCTGATGCTGCTCTCAAATTATTAACACAAACCCTTCATGCATGTTATTATTATGGCATATTCTCACATCCTGGACATAAACTGTTTCAACTCCTACCCTCAAAATGACACTATAGAGCAGGGGTCTCCAACTTTGGCAACTTTAAGCCTGGCAGATTTCAACTCCCAGAATTCCCCAGCTGGGAGTTGAAGTCCACCAGGCTTAAAGTTGTCAAGATTGGAGACTCCTGCTATAGAGCACTGCACACCAGAACAACTAGACACAAGAACAGTTTTTTCCAGAATGCCATCACTCTGCTAAACAAATAATTCCCCCAACACTTTCCAACTGTTTACTAAGCCTGCATTACTATTACTACTAATCTTCTCATCACTCCTTATCACCCATCCCCTCCCACTTGTGACTGTATGACTGTAACTTTGTCATTTGTATCCTTACGATTTATATTGACTGTTTCCTAGTATGATTTGATTGTTGATTGTACCCTATGACTATCATTAAGTGTTGTACCTTATGATTCTTGATGAATGTATCTTTTCTTTTTATGTACACTGAGAGCATATGCACCAAGACAAATTCCTTGTGTGTCTAATCACACCAATACACCAATAAAAAATTCATCCATTCATATTTTAGGAGATTAGGCCAAACTGAGATCTTAGGGATACAGGTAATCCTCAACTTATGAATGGTCATTTAGCGACTGTTCAAAATTCTGATAGACCTATTTGGGGTCTACTTATAACCTGGATTCAAGGTTCTGATGGTTTGTCCCTCCTGCCATGATCACATGACTGCACTTTGGTCACCTAGCAACTGGGGCCACACTTAGGGCCATTTGCAGCATCCTGTAGTCATGTGATCGCAGTTACTTCCAGTTTTCGATGAAACCAGTCCCATAGCAAACCATCTATTCGCTTAATGACCACAGCTTCATGGCTTTACCAGGTTGTAAAATTGAGTCAGTCATGTGACCGTCCTGCTTTGTGACTCCTCCTGGCTTACGACTATAATGGACCAGCTCCATTGTGGTCATAACTCAAAGATACGATTTCTATATCCCATTACTGTGATGACTCTCTTATTCACCGAATCCATGCTTTGTGCTCCAGACCATTTTGTCTAGTGCTATTTTCCAACAAAAACTTTCTCCTTGATTTTTTTTCTATCATAATTCTTTGGGGTGGTTGGGTCTTTATGAGTATAATCTGTGCTGCTAGAGTGGATTTCTAGTTATAAGCCGAAATCAATCCAAGCTATTTTCTGTAGGATATGAAAGGCATTAGAAAGGCTTAAAAGGCATCCATAGAAGGCACAGCTCATGGGGATGCATGTTGAACATTTCATCAATTTGGTGTTACCATGTTTAGAAGCCTAGATTCCTTGTGAAATTGACTAGAAAGCTAGGAAACTTTCCAAGTATGCGTCAATTTTCTTAAAAGAACTGAATCCTCAAGAAAGTGACAAATCTTACAAAATATTAGTGAATAAGAGTCAAAGAAAATGTTGGTGATATTTTTACTATATGGGAGTTATCATAGTATTATTAGTGCTATTAATTTATGTGTTATTATATTATTAGTATCAATTAATGGGTTAATATCTACTATAGTATTAGCTATGATTTTTGTTTCTTGTAAATGGTACACTCTGACAAAATGCTGTATTCAAAAATGTTTATGAATAAAACTATAAAAATAATAAAAAAAAAGAATCAAAGAAGAATGGCTTGAACATTCAGCAGTAGAAAAGCTAGGGGTAGTGGGGAAATGGAGCTTGCAACTAGACTGTACCAGGTCCTACTTCTCCAGCACTTACAAGGAATTGTGTCATTTGCCTGTTAAGTGACAATTGCTGTTTGAAAAGGCATTGCAATCCTGAAGTGTCACACATGAAGAAAATTTCCAATATTAATTCTAGGACTCTACAATGCTGGAGATTTGAAGGTAAAAAGAAGTTTCAGAGTCAAAAACATGCAAACACAGTCTTGTCTCCAGCCCTTCGACCAAATGCACGAGAGTTGCAGAGGACAGAAATGCGATCCCAGGAGAAGATTTTACTTTAAAGAGCTGAAATGAGGGCTATATTTCTATCCTGGCGTGCTCCGAATCACCTCTTTGCATCTAAATCTGAAACACTGCACAGTCCTGATAAATTCCCTTATGCTATGATCTACTGAGAATACCCCCTTCCCCAAAAACGATAGGATGTTAAACTTACACCAGTGATCATGAATGTATGACATGGATATTAAAGGTGACACACTACATTTTGGGTGACATGCCAGCATGAATGGTGAATGCAGCCCAGTGGTGGGATTCAATATTTTTTACTACCGGTTCTGTGGGCGTGGCTTGGTGGGCATGGCAGGGGAAGGATGCTGCAAAATCTCCATTCCCTCCTCACCCCACTAACCTGCTTTCCAGCTCCGTTCTCCTGTGCAGGGCAACAAAAGAAGACCCAGCCTGTCAGCTGGGACTCAGGAGGCAGAGAATAGATGGGGGTTAGGGTTAGTCAGAAGTGGTATTTGCCGGTTCTCCAAACTACTCAAAATTTCTACTACCGGTTCTCCAGAACTGGTGAGAACCTGCTGAATACCACCTCTGATGCAGTCACAACTCTTTTTAAAAGAAAACCCCTTCTCACACAATTTTTGGAATCTGCAGAGGCATGAGAATGGGGTATGCTCTCACATAGCATCTGGACCTGTCAGGTGCAAAGAATCAGTAGGGTTGGAGCATAAGATGATTTATTGAAGGCTCTACACAAGAATCTAGTCAAATAACGATTAGCTTTAAATTGGTACTAGATAAGGGCCAATAGAAATCTAGGTGGGGCTGGACTTGAGTCTCTTGTGGCAAAGCAAGGACTCTAAGCTAATGACCCATTTCATTTCACCCTCCAGCTCTGTCTGCTACTTCTGCTGACTACAGGACATTCCAGGAATTGTATGAGAGGGCTATGCTTTTGTGCGGCCTCTGAAAATCACACAAGAATGTGCTTTTGCCTGGTTTTCAGAGGCTGCAGGGGTCACAAAAGAGCATTCTTGAAAGCTGCTTCAAGAATGAATAAGAGTTGGAAGAGACCAGAGGGGGTATTCAGCAGGTTCATGACCAGTTCTGGAGAACCGGTAGCGGAAATTTTGAGTAGTTCGGAGAACCAGCAAATACCACCTCTGACTGGAGATTTTATAGTATCCTTCCCCTGCCATGCCCACCAAGCCACACTCACAGAACCAGTAGAAAAAAAATTGAATCCTACCACTGGAAGAGACCTTGGACATCTTCTAGTCCCATTTCAGACAAATACCATTTCAGACAAATGGCTGTCCCATCTCTTCTTAAAAACTTCCAGTGTTGGAGCATCCACAACTTCTGGAGGCAAGCTGTTGCACTCATCAATTGTTCTAACTGTCAGGAAATTTCTCCTTAGTTCTATGTTGGAACTCTCCTTGATCATTTTCCATCCGTTGATTCTTATTCCGCCTTCAGATGCTTTGGATAAGAGATTGAAGATAGAATAAAGGCCTCATGCAACCCAGAGCAGTCTCAGATAAGCCCCAGAGGCCTGCCAACAGAAAAATAATACCATGTGAAGGTAAGTGGCACACACCATGTCCTTGGGATCACCCCCACAATTGGACCGTATATACTGTATTTCTTTAAAAAATTAATATGCAAAGAATTGTTTCTCTTTGGTTTTGGGGGGATGGGTGACATGCCAACAAAGTCAAGTTAGATATTTTCCAAATTTTTGATATGCCATTTCCAAAAGGTTCACACAATAACTTAAACCTGTACAGTAGGTTTTTCTGGAAGCCCTATCAGCATTGGAACTATGGCAGATAAAAATGGATAATTTATAGACTGTTGTTTAAATAAAACTTGGTCCTCTGATGTGGCTATTTGCATTTGGAAGAACATCTTCCACTGAAAACTTATCAAGGGACCCAGTAATGGTATAGTTTTATAGTGACCTACATTTCTACATTTGTACACAAACAACTACCAGCTAAAACCTCTTAAACCCTTAGATGTCGCATGCTCTAAAATGTTTTTCTTAACTTCTATAATCCAAATTAGGTCATTTCACTTTTCAGCCGCAAATTAGATTGGAAGAAAAACAATCCTGCAGATTGAAAACAAAGATTGTGTCTAGCCATAACTTCTGGTATTCATTTAAAAAAAACATTAAAATGGTTTGTTCTTAAGCACTGTTGCCTAATCCAAACTAAAAAGCCATTTAAAGAATTGAGATACTCAAATTTGTAGATATAAGTGAACCTTAAGTCTTGTGCAAATGGTTGAAACCCGAAGTTAGTAGTTGCAACTTCCAATTAACTTGTTTTATAACATACTTTTCTGTAAGTCATTTGGGGTCAAAATAAACATTTCAGGTAAACAACTCTTGGCTGTTTTCTTACTTATTTTAAAAGCCATTTCAGGCAAGTGAAAATTAGAATTGGTAGAGATATGTGCCTGAAAGAACATTTGACAAAGTAACTTCTAGTGAAATGCTCTTTTTTGTGACTTGGGTTAGTATTCCTTGACAATGATAGTAGCTGTGAGCAAATCATGATGTTGTTAACATTGGTAATTCAGTATAGAATTTAATTAACAACCAAAAGCCACATTTATATATCGCCATTTTTAAAAAGTTAAAATGGAAAAACAGCTGACACAAAATTACCAAATCTCAATTTTGTAAGGCATTTCCCATGACAATCTATAGTAATAAAAGTACATAAGATTCATTATTAGATAGATGATAGATAGATCGATAGATCGATCGATAGATAGATCGATAGATAGATATAGATAGATGATAGATTATGTGCTATCATGTTGTCAACTCACAATGGCTCAGTGAATTTGTCACCCATCTTCGAAACCCAAGCACCGCACGACGTGGTGAGCTCCTGTTACTTGCCCCAGCTCCTGCCAACCTAGCAGTTCAAAAGCATGAAAATGCAAGGAGATAAATAGGTACCACCATGGAAATGTCTTTTGACAACGCTGTCTCCCTCAGATAAGAAACAGAGATGAGCAACACCCCTAGAGTCAGACACAACTGGACAGGGGAAACTTACTGTTATCTTTAGTGATCGTTATTTTGTGTCTAACCAACCTGATCCTTGAAATCTTTCATCAGGGTACCCTTTGCCATTGCAACTGAGTCTATCCACCTTGTTGCTGGTTGTTCTCTTCTCTCTTTTTTTCCTCCCATTTTTTTTTCCAGCATTATACTGGAGATTTCTCTGAAGAGCTGGGTCTTCCCATAATGTGCCTGAAATAAGATAATTTGAGTCTGGTCATTTGTACCTCAATTCTATACCTTGGGACAACAGTAGAGGGAGGACCATGGGGGGAAAATTAGATAAATGCATTTAAATCTGTAGGGTCACCATGGCAGAAAGTCCAAGGGCCTTTCCCAACTGCTGGATTAGAGTGTGATCTACCCATCCTTCAGTCAATAGAAAAGTACACGTTATGTGCTTCCATTTAGAAAAGCAATTTTATGCTAAGTATAAATAACATAGAAAGAGAGAGAGAGAAATGAAAACTAGCCAAATCTCCTTTATAGAAGCACAAATCAATATACTGTATCTCTCCATGTCTTCTATTCTTACAAACCATTTTTGCTTCAATGTCTCTTGGCCTTAAACTTTTTGCCTACTTCTTTTTGAAGATCTCATTAATTCCATTCTACCATAACTTTCCTTCATCTCAACCCCTTCTCTTTTCTTTCATATATCAGTGATTCACTCTTCATTCCTTCTCTCTATTTGACCAAATTATATCAATGTACATCTTCCAAACTGCTTGCTGTACCAAATGGCACATACTGGCATCTAGTTTTGCTGCTCCAAGCCTGTTTTTGTTGTCTTTTGACTATTCTGCAGTTATTGTATCTGACTTACTTCCCCCCAAAAAATGGATGACAAGGCCTAACAGATTTTACATAGTTTGAGACCACCTTCGGTCAGAATAAAGGAGAAAATGCTACTTTAAAACCCAAATACAATGAAGGATGAATTAAACCTGTTTGTTTTCCTGTCTCAAGTAGGTAAAGACCCCAACTTACAAAACACCATGTTCTGGTAAGATGACAGCCTATTACCAAACCAGATAACAAGGGAAAGTGAAGGAAAAACAGAAATGAAACAGTTATAATTGAGTTTGGAGGAAAATTCCATCAAAAACCACAGCTGAACTTCCCCAAAGGCTAGGTTTACTTAAAAATAAAGAGGCATTTTCTTGATAGCAGAAATTATGTAGAGGAAAGCACAATTAACACATCATTTAAAGATTCAGTAGATCAAGCATTCTGCCTAAAATGAATGCCTGGAAGAGCCTTCGATTAAAAATTCTTAACTTGTATAAATTACATGGATGAAATATTTTACTGGAGCAACTCTTTAAGCCACAGTCATCAAGACATTCAATACTTCTTCTTTTGACCAATCAACAGAGTGATTAAAAAAAAGTCCCTCCCTTTCCCAGGAATGATATTTTATAGACTACAATTAAAACCAAAATGCAGGTGCATCCTCAGGAGATTTGAGGGGGAGGACGAATCTTCCAAAACTTGATATAACAAACAGTTTCCAGGCTACCTTTTTATCCCTATCTTGGCAACAAGAAATTCTGCCCATTCATTGGTATCTAAGAACACCAGAAAGTCATCATTATGGGATTTTCCAAGAGGTACGTGGCTATATTTAGTGATTGTGTGTGATGAGTCAAAGTATCCATCTTTATCATCCACAAATAGACATTATAAATAGAACTTCTGACTGAAGTGACTAGCTTCTTTTGGCCAGTTTTAGAATGAATTCAAATAGTGTTCCTTGCTTCCAGGAACCGTAGGCTGACATCTTTGAAGAAGGGGTGTGAAATACTGGAAACCTCTTGGTGATTCTTACTACCAGCTGTGCTAGTAGAGAAAGTTAAGGAAAGTAGACTTCAGAATATTGCAGCTACTTCCTTCTCTGCATCAGGTGACCATTATATCTGCCTTATTATGAATAAATTTCTTAATATTCAGTAATATTCTTGGCACTTCCTAATGGACAATCCCCAGTACAAACAATCATAAACACTGTTCCTATTTCATCTTTTCTTTTTGTATGGTTAAAAAAAAACACGGGGAAAAACATGGACAAATATTGGGTGAATATAAACGAAAGTTGCTTTCTGGACCTTTGTAAACTTCCAGGAATGAAAGAGAGGAATTGCACAATTAAAAGCATTGATGCATGTGGCATGTAATGCAAATTCAATCTATGAATGATTAATCAATCATTGTCCATCACACTGAAATAAGGTATATACTGGAATGCTGCTGCAACTTAATTAAGGAGTATACTAACATGTTTATTAAATGGGGTTATCAGAGAATCATATGGCTGGAAGGTACATTGGAAGTCTTCTAATCCAACCCACTACTCAAGGCAAGAGCTTTATGCCATTCCAGTCAAATGGTTGCCCAGTCTATAGTTTAAAACCTCCAGTGATGGAGCATCTACAATCCCAGGAGGTAAAACTATTCCAAAGATTAATTGCTCTTAACTAATTGCTTAAAAATCCTTCTAGATTGTATATCTCTTTGACAAGCTTCCATCCATTACTTCTTGTCCTGCCTTCCTATGTCCTAGAGAGTAAGCCAACCCCCTCTTCTTTGTGACAGCCCCTCAAGTACTGGAAGGCAAATATCATGTCCCCCCTAATCCTTCTCTTTGATAGGTTACAGTAGACATACCTATGTCCTTCAACCGTTCATCATACAATTTAGACTCCAGACCCTTTATCATCTTTGATGTTCTTCTCTGCACCCTTTTCAGTGTCTCAACATCTTTTTTGTATACCAGTGAGCAGAACTGGATGTAGTATATCAAGTGGGTTCTCACCAGTGTGGTATAAATTGGTACTATAACTTTTTGTTGCCTTGACGCTATTCCTCTGTTGATGTATCTTAGGACTGCATTGGCTTTTTTGGCAGCTGCAGCACATTGCTGGCTCCAGTGATGGGATTCAAAATTTTTTACTACCGGTTCTGTGGGCGTGGCTTGGTGGGTGTGGTGTGGCTTGGTGGACGTGGCTTGGAGGGCATGGCAGGGGAAGGTTACTGCAAAATCCCATTCTCTCCCCACCCCACTAACCTGCTTTCCAGCTCCGTTCTCCTGTGCAGGGCAACAAAAGAAGACCCAGCCAATCAGCTGGGACTTGGGAGGCAGAGAATAGATGGGGGTGGGGCCAGTCAGCGGTGGTATTTGCCGGTTCTCCAAACTACTCAAAATGTCTGCTACTGGTTCTCCAGAACTGGTCAGAACCTGCTGAATACCACCTCTGGCTGTCTCAAACCACTCTAGTGGTGGTCCACTGGGATATCTAGATCCCTCTCACAATTATTGCTGTTAAGCCAGGTATCACCTGTTCCATACCAATGCATTTAGTTTTTTCTTGCCTAAATGTAGGGCCTTACTTTTCTCATCACTGAACTACATCTTTTTGGGTGGTAGTTATGTACCGCTTCCTGAAAAGACACAGCCTGCAGCACAATTTCTCTTATTGCAGAAGATGAATTGCAGCCTTCAGAGGGAAAGTCATTGCTCATTTAGGTCCTAGTGTAAAGAGAGAGAATATGAACAGATTAAAGATTTATACTGCAATATTGAATTAATTATGCTAAAAACAATATAGCAGAGGTCCCCAACTCATGGTATGTGCCCCAGCAGTGGGCCACGGCCCATTGGAAACTGGGTTGTACAAGGGTCAAGTTAGCCTGCAAAGCACTATTTGTGTAAATGGCAGGTGTGCATGGCTGCTGCTTGTGCAGATGGAGCTTTGTGAGCAGTGCTTCTGCCACTTGCACTCAACCATCCCCTCTTCCCCTGCCCCACTGATGGTCTGCAGGGATGGAAAAATTGGGGACCACTGCAATATAAGATTTTTAAAAAAAAAAAAAACCTGGAACTGATTATTTAAATATTTGATCCGAAGTGACTGTTTAGTGTATTTAGAATAGTTTGCATCATGATTTCCACGTTCTTGTGGAAATGTTATTGTTGTTAGTTGTGAAGTCATGTCCAACCCATCACAGCCCCATG
The DNA here is from genome assembly GCF_049901735.1 of Notechis scutatus. Taxonomy (NCBI): domain Eukaryota; kingdom Metazoa; phylum Chordata; class Lepidosauria; order Squamata; family Elapidae; genus Notechis; species Notechis scutatus. The sequence continues at coordinate 193,678,299 of NC_142011.1, forward strand.
GACAACGTTCCTCCAGGCCTTCCTGTCATCTTCTGGAGTCCATTTAAGCTCACATCGAATGCTTCAGTGACTCCATCCAGCCACCTCATTCTCTGTTGTCCCCTTCTTCTATTGCCCTCAGTCGTTCCCAGCATTAGGCTCTTCTCCAGTGAGTCCTTCCTCCTCATTAGGTGGCCAAAGTATTTGAGTTTAATCTTCAGGATCTGGCCTTCTAAAGAGCAGTCAGGGTTGATATCCTCTAGGACTGACCTCTGTGATCGCCTTGCAATCCAAGGGACTCGCAGGAGTCTTCTCCAGCACCATAGTTCAAAGGCTTTGGCACTCAGCTTTTCTTATGGTCCAACTTTCACAGCCATACATTGCAACTGGGAAAACCATAGCCTTGAATATATGCACTTTTGTTGGCAGGGTGATGTCTCTGCTTTTTAATATGCTATCTAGATTTTTAATATGCTATCTAGATTTGTCATAGCTTTCCTCCCCAGGACCAAGCAATATTCTTGTGGAAATATTTACTGGTTATTACGTAGTTAACTATGTATTTTTTTTGAAGCCACCTCTAAGAGCTCCCAGAAATTTGGAATCTAGAAAATGTGTGGCCTCACAAAGAGAAATTGTGTCATTAAAGAGTTACAGGCTGAGCCTGATCAGCAAAGCTTATTTAAAGCTCACAGTGAGGTCTTTTCCTAAGACAAACCAAGCCTGTCCTTGCTTCAGAAAACTTGCTCCTTTAAAAGCAGGATATTTCATTAATCATTGGCCCAACTACTCAGTCGCATAGTCAGCTACACTTAGGTTCAAGCAGAGCCAGACAGTTCTAGAAACACAAGGGGTATTATGAGAGTGCCAGCAATACCACACAAAATGGACAGGAAGGAAATAAAGAAAAGTGACTTGGCCAGTTGAACTAAGAAAAGAGTAGTGAGATTTTTTTTCCCCCACCTATTTAGAAGGCCAAGAAACCAAGGCAGACTGTGCTTTTCTTAAAAGTTGCATTGTCTAATTGCCCATGAAATGGTTTTGGAGAGAAAATTCAACACTGAACAGATCACTTGGAAAAGGCTGTCCTCCACCTTCTCCCAACATCAGAGGTCATAGATATAAATACCCAGGAACAAAGGTACCTGTCGATAGTTTAACCACCATTGACTCATGTGGCTAACAACTGAGTCACAAGTAGCTTTGCTTCCTGCACTACTATTTTGGTACCCTTAGAGAGGATTCCCACTCACCGTAAGGAAAAATGGGAACAAGGCTTTCAATCAGTGGTAGTAATGGATATGTTTGATGGACAGGATGTGTCATGTCTTACCTCTGTCATCTCCAAGGTTGGGGTTCTGAACTTGGTAGTGAAGATGGACAAAACTGAATGAGATGGCCCAATGATTTGTCCTTATAAAAGAGAGATTCTTGTGTTCGTTCATTTGTTCATTCTAATTAGACCCCTCTTCTCGTCCAGATGAAGGTGGCATATTGTTAGCCCTTTGAAGTAGTCCAGGCAAGAAGGAGGAGTATTAACTAATACTCCACCAGGAGTATTAGCTGTGTCTTTATTATAAGGACATATCAACCAGTGGTGGGATTCAAAAAAATGTACTACTGGTTCTGTGGGCATGGGTTGGTGGGTGTGGCTTGGTGGGCATGGCAAGGGAAGGATACTGCAAAATCCCATTCCCTCCCCACCCCACTAACCTGCTTTTCAGCTCCATTCTCCTATGCAGGGCAACAAAAGAAGAACCAGCCGATCAGCTGGGATTCGAGAGGCAGAGAATAGATAGGGTGAGGCCAGTCAGAGGTGGCATTTGCTGGTTCTCCAAACTACTCAAAATTTCCACTACCGGTTCTCCAGAACTGGTCAGAACCTGCTGAATGCCACCTCTGATATTAACCAAAGCATATTGGACTACAAATGGATGCCATAATCTCAATCTGCAGCTATAGTCTCTGCATCTTTTCATTTAAGATTGATGCTTGTCATACGTTTCTTTGAAAACCAAATGCACAGGTATAGAATAGGTGGTACGTAGCTCATCAATTCAGTTTGGCACCAGGTTTTCTTTGGCCTTCCTTTTTCTCTCTGACCATTTGGCCAAGCCCAATGGGCTTACCACAGGATGTGAAAAAAATAATAATAACCAAAACTTGCAAGCAAAAGTACCCTCCCATACCTCACAGCACCTTAAACGCCTGTGTCAGCATAGGAGAATACTTGAATAGGAAGCATTGCAACAAAGTATTCTTCAACAAAAGAGACACAGTAGCCTAGTGGTTAAGACACTGGGCTTGTTGACCAGCAAGTCAGCAGTTCGAAACTCAGATATCACTTGATGGGGTGAGCTCCCGTTCTGCCCCAACTCCTGCCAACCTAGCAGTTCAAACGCATGCACATGCAAGCAGACAAAAAGGTACCATTTCAGTGGGAACTGGTAACAGCGTTCTCCGTGCCTCAGCATTTAGTCATGCTGGCCACATGTCCATGGAAGCATCTTCAGACAATGCTGACTCCCTCAGCTAAAGAAACAGAGATGAGCAACACCACCTTGAATCAGACACAACTAGACAAGGGAAACCTTTACTTTTATTCTTCCATATTCTGAATTTCCTTACTTGATGACACTTCCTTTTCTGATATTGCCCTTTTCATCAGATTAAATATCCCATAATTGAGTTACAATTAGAAATACGTCATCTGCATATTGGAATGACCCTTTCAGGCAGCTTCAGTAGTTTTCTTTCCAGACCAGGCAGCATGGAGAATCTCACTGTAATATTCTGTCTGGATTGAAATAACCACTGTTGAAACAGATGGTTAAATATGGTTAAAAGCACAACCATCAGCAAATGCATTGTAACTCCTTCCTGGTTTGTTTCAATGGGGTTTCTTGCTTTTTGCTAGATATTGGTTTGAAAGCTCGTCTCAAAGAAACATATGTGATTCCAGATTTTCTTTGTTCTATAGCTCTGTGTGTAGCTGTTTGGGTTTTTTATCCCAGTTGGTAATGCTATCAGATAAACAATAAATAGAAATTGATACATTGAAAAATAGATTCTTTTTTTGGTTTGGAGCCAGATATGAAATGATAGCTATCTTGTAGTCTGGAAGAGCAATATTTGCACACTCCGATATATCCAGACCTAGATGGCACAACATAGTAAACTATGACATGGTTAGTAAAATTCTGAAAATGGACCATAGGTTAAGTTATGGGTAAGAGAGGACATCTTAACCACAACTTATACCCATGGTTTATTTAAAATGTACTCACCTGAACCACAGCTTTACATGTTGTCTAGATCCAGACCACTGTTGTGCAAAACAAAAATAGTGTGTCATCTGGCCAAACACAACTACCATAGCTGGGATGTTATCCAAAACAACCAGCAGACTGTAACTAGCCATGGTTTGCTGTTTCCTCCAAGTATAACTAGCTTATTGAAAATTGCAGCTCTGTCGGTCTTAGCATGTTGGGTCCATGCACTCACACATATAGATAGAACAGCCAAGAATTGATAACTGTATCACAGAAGGTAAATAACATAAGGAAAATAAGCTTTCAAATTTAGAGCTCTGTAAAATATGGTTAATGTGCCACGGGGTCCATTTGATGTTCTTCATGCACATCCTATAATGAAACGTGAGAGGTCAACTAGAATAATTTCCTAGCCATGCAGGAAATGCATTAATGAATTCTCATTAATTATTGTATGTGCTTCAGAGTATGTGTTAGCTTTTATGTGCTTCAGAATATGACCTAATTAGGTAGGCAAGCACTAAGCATTTGAATTTTCCACCACCAAAAAAATCAGCATTGTTCTGGGGTGCTGTTTTTATGCTGTTTCTATGTTTCTGACCTGCTTGGAAGTTGCTTCATTTCCCATGTGTCCAGGAGTCCGCTAAAACATGTTCATGTTAACACAGAAAAAAATCTAAATTTTCAAAATTTGCTTAGAAACAGAGCACGGACCATTTAAATCCTATGTTTTATATCTTGTGGTCTAGTGGCTTTTAAATGAAAACAGGTTTCCGTTATTGCTGCTGCAATGTTGCATAACTTGGCACTGGAAATTGGACAGGGCTAAGGAAAGTATTACCGATGCAACTGTTCCTTAAATATGCCTATCCACAGCTACCAGTTTTGATGCAATTTAGAGACCCCTTTGGAATCTCTTGAGTTTAAATTTCATTTTTGGGAACACTAAATTCTAATCAAATGATGCAGGCCGTAAATTAAAACAGCAACCCTATATTCACAGATAGAGAGATACTGTGTGTCACAGTATGTTCTCAGCCTGAGAAGAATGGAGAATGTCCCACAAGCAGAACATTCATGGACATCTTAAAAAGGATGGATATAGCCAGTGTCCTGGGAAATTTTATCAATGCAGTCCAATCAGAGACTATGCAAAAGACAGTGATTACTTCCATCCATATACTGATGAAGCCAACAAATGATGTAAAAGTAAAGGTAAAGATTTCCTCTATCCAGTCATATATGACTCTAGGGAATGATGCTCATCTCCATTTCTTAGCCGAAGGAGCCAGTATTGTTCAAGGACTCTTTCTGTGGCCAGCATATGCCAAGGGACGTGGAATGCTGTTACTTTCCCACTGAAGTGGTACCTATTTATCTATTCACATTTGTGTGCTTTTGAAGTGCTAGGAGGCAGGAGCTGGGGCCATGAACAGGAGCTCATTCCATTGCGCAGCACTTAGGTTTTGACTGGCTGTCAGCTTTAATTGCTGAACCATTGCACTCCTTAACAAATGACTGGACAACACTAAAAAGTGAACAGAACAGTGTACCTCCTTGTATCACATATAGAATAAACACAGTGAGGACACTGTGTTAAACTCTATAGCAGACCCAGCTGGGAACTCATTACAAGTAAAAATTGCAATCTTTTATACTACTCACAGATATTGTTTTGGGAGCAGGAATAGAGTAGAGTAGAGTAGAGTAGAGTAGGGTAGGGTAGGGTAGGGTAGGGTAGGGTAGGATAGAACAGAACAGAACAGAACACAGTAGAATACAGTAGAATAGAATACAGCTGGAACAGAGGTGGTATTCAGCAGGTTCTGACCAATTCTGGAGAACCAGTAATGGAAATTTTGAGTAGTTTGGAGAACTGGCAAATGCCACCTCTGACTGGCCCGCCCCCATCTATTCTCTGCTTCCCGAGTCCCAGCTGATCGGCTGAGTCTTCTTTGGTTGCCCTGCACAGGAGAACGGAGCTGGAAAGCAGGTTAGTGGGGTGGGGAGGGACTGGGGATTTTACAGTAACCTTCCCCTGCCACGCCCACCAAGCCACGCCCACAGAACCAGTAGTAAAAAAAATTGAATCCTACCACTGAGCTGGAAGGCACCTTGGAGATGGTTTTCCACTCCCTTCTTTAAAATCTCCAGTGATGAAGCACCTACAATTTCTGAAGGCAAGCTATACCACTGGTTAATTGTTCTCACTGTTAGGAAGTTTCTCCTTAATTGCAGATGGCTTATCTCTTCGATTAGTTTCCATCCATTGTTTCTTGTCCTGCCCTCCGGTGCTTTGGAGAATAAGTGGACCCTCTCTTCTTTGTGGCAGCCCCTTAAATACTGGAAGATTGCTATCTTGTCATCCCTAGTCCTTCTTTTCATTAAACTAGCCATACTCCATGCCTTTAATCATCTTAGTTGCTCTTCTTTGCACTTTTTCCAAAGTCTCAACATCTTTTTTGGACAAGTTTTGATCTATTCAGGAAAAGAAAGATATTTTTATCATATAATTGCTTTGGCAGCCAAGGGGAGAAGGCCAGCATCATCCTTACATAGGCCTCATTGGCATGCTTGTAAAATTAAAAAATGCGTGGGAGGATACAGCAGCTGATTAGAATACAATAAATGATCAACCTGGGAGAATTTAAAGTTTGCAGGGAATAATTCCATCTGTTTTTCTTCTGGTAAATGCTGCTCACATCCTCATGACTTGCTCCCCAAATTCAAAGAACGGCTCACTGGCTCCAAGCACTTGCTTATGCTGCCATAAGGTCTCATGGTGACATGGATGTAGCAGATATTTTTAATGGTTCTTAATCCCACCGAAGTAGCAGCTTTGTGGTGGATTTGGGAATGGTGTCAAATTGGATGGCTGATGACATAGCTGTGGATTGAAACGATAAATGGGAGAGATAACGGCAGCTAGAGATTTCCAAATTAAAAAAATAACTGCCATTTGGCCCCAAGCCCAAGAAGTACCAAATGGGGTGGGGTTAAATTGTGTGTATAACAGAGCAAAAAAATACTGAAAAGCTATTTGGGAGGGTAAACCATAGAAGGAGCCTGCAACTTCTTTTCAGAGGCCAGTGAACTATGAAATGGCTTCACTCTTCACATATAAACCAATGGAGCATCTAGGAAGCTTTGGCCAGGTTTGACCAGCCAACAAAGGAGTTTTGGCATGATATAGGATGCAATTGCCTTTACCCCAAACTGGGCACTCTACTTGTGTGCACTCAACTCCAGAATTTTCAGAAATTCAGCTCCCAAATTTTCCAGTGGCTAGAAAATCCTGAAAATTTAAATCTATCACTGGGGATCCATCACTATATGTAGCATAAGCTTATTCCTTTTCTGTTGTCCTTGTATCTCTCTGGTAATGAAGGACCCAGCTGGCATCTAAAGGTGCTGCTAACTTAGATAATACGGGTTAGACAGTTCCAGTGTTGAAGATGGTCTAATCAGAATCAGATTGGCTGGTAAAACAATTTACACTAAAACAAAATTAGTGGGTACTGAATGAGACTGGATCAATTTATTCCCCAAAGCACCTGAAAGCAGAACAAGAAGCAATGGATGGAAACTAATCAATGACAGAAGCAACCTAGAACTAGCATAGCAGTAGCACTTAGCACTTATATACCACTTCACAGTACTTTACAGCCTTCTCTTAAGTGGTTTACAGAGTCAGCATATTGCCCCCAGCAATATGGGTGGAAGGATGGAAGGCTGAGTCCACCTTGAGCCAGTGAGAATTGAACTGCCAAACTACTGGCAGTCAGCAATGAGCAGAATGAATTTGCCATGCTACATTCTGTGGCACCACTAAAGAAAATTTTTGTGGCAATTAGAACAATGAATCGGTTGCCTCCAGAACTTATGGGTGTTCCAATACAGGATGGTATAGCGTTTCCTGGTTGAGCAGCGGTTGGACTAGAAGATCTCAAAGGTCCCATGAAACTCTGTTATTCTGTTATTCTATTCTTCTGGATAATGACCAAAATTGAGGTCAAGATCCATCTGAGGTCATGATCCAGTGGGAAAGAGTGTTACAGGAAGAATATAAAGGGACACTCTTCCAGAATGCCTTTCAAAAAAGTTTTAAAAAAAGAGAGAAAAATCAAAGCTTAGCTTGCCTGAAGATCACCAGCCCATGCATGGCTAATTATCAGTTCTGCCAAATCATGAGGGGATGGTACAGGTAGTCCTCAACTTATGACCATAATAGAAACTGGAATTTCTATTTCAAGACATGACAGTCATAATTTGAGGCACCCACATGAGCAGATTTTATGACTTTTTTTGCAGTGCTCATTAAGCAAATCCGTGTATTCCTATGGATGGTTTTTTTTGTTGGTGTTTTTTTTGCGGAAATCAGCATAAAAGGCCAGAACTCAACAACAAAAAAAAAAACATTGTAAATTGCAGACATGTGTTTAACTGCTGCAATTGGCCATAAAGTTGCTGTTTTCCAAGCAACTGAAATGCGCTCATGTATCTACAGGTGTGTTTGTGTGTATGTGCAGCCCTTAGAACTCTGGAACTGAGCTGTAAGTAGTTTTGTGGGTGAGCCATCGTAACTTTAAAGTTAAGACCCATCATTAAGTGAGGACTACCTGTAAAAGACAGTTAATTTCATAGCTTAGGTAAGTAAATAGGAGTAGATCTGTTCTTAGTTGCTCACAACGTGTATGTGTCAGGCTCATAACGTGATGTTAAAAGTTATTCAATTCGAATGCTTTTGAGAATAAAAACTAATCTACAAGGGAGAAAATGAATGAAGCAGAAAGTGCTTTGCTACACTATAACTGGCTAGAGAAGGGGAAGGTGAAAAGAAAGACACAGAAGAATAAAAACCTATTAGCTGCACTGAGCGCTGGAAAAAAAATGCTTGTCTGTTCTCATACAATACAACTGATACTAAAATTCTCCTTTCTGCCTCTATAAAACTGATTTTTTTTTTAAAAAAAGGAATCTCTGTGGCTCTGCCTCTGACCATCACATCTCTTGAACGCTTATAATACCTCTGCTGTGAAAAATAAAAGGAGAGATGAGACAAAAACCATTTTCTGTGTCGTGACAGCTTGCTAGAACAAGGAATAACATCCGGCCCTGGGAAGCTGTTCAGTCTATGTTTGTCCAGGGAATCAGAGAGTATGGGAATCCAGGGAATTCAGAAGTAGCAAAGGCAAGGAAGGGCTGTAGGTTTTAAAGCCACAAGATTTTGATGTTGAATACAGCATGCGTCAATGAGAGCCAGGGGTGGTTAAGGTACCAGACTAAAAAGTGAGAGACTAGCCGTTCTACTTTGGCTTTTAACATGAAGCCAGCTGGGTGACCTTGGGCCAGTCACTCTCTCTCAGCCATGGGAAGCAGGCAAAGGTGAACCAGTGCTGAAATTTTGCCAGGAAAACTGCAAAGCAGGGATAGATGATAGATAGATAGATAGATAGATAGATAGATAGATAGATAGATAGATAGATAGATAGATAGATAGATAGATAGATAGATAGATGGATGGATGGATGGATGGATGGATGGATGGATGGATGGATGGATGGATGGATGGATGGATGGATGGATGGATGGATGGATGGATGGATGGATGGATGGATGGATATACACCCTAGCAGAATGTGCAATGGTAGTCAGGCAGGCAGGCAGATATGTGAGATAAACGTTGTTGTAGCTTACACTCAGTAAATCAGATACACTGTGCCAGTTAAATAGTTTTTATTCCAGTAATAATTATAGCATAGTCAAACAGTCCATATATCATACACTTAGTTCAGTCCGTCCGGGGATTATCCATTAGCAAAGTCCAGTGTCGAAAAAGAGGTCAGTAAACTTACAAATAATCAGTCCAGTAATATGTCTCTTTTTGCAGTAGAGATATGAAGAAAATCAAACCTCTTTTCTTCGTTCAGCAATAGCAGGGAAAACACGCAGTTATCACCATCAATCCATCATTGTCAGCAAACCAGTAAAAGCCAGCAAACGGTGAGCTCTCTTGCTCCCTCTTATGGTGATTTTACAACCGCACCCAAAATACATGGTCTGCATTTAAAGTGACACACACAATCATATTCTATATATATATATATTATTTTACCCAAACTAAGTTAGGTAACCATGTTATTCCTAACATTCTCCCCTTTTGGGTAATGTAATAACATATATATCTATTTACAACTTTAACCCATAGTTTTCACAACTTTCCTTGTGCTTTACTGCACCTTGGGCTTTTGTAAACTGATCAGCAAAATTTTCTTCAGTCATGCAATATTCCAATCTTATTAAACCATTTTTTTACAGATTGTCTTACATTCAAATATCTAAGATCTGTATGCTTAGATCTCGTTTTTACAGCAATATTTGTAGCCAACCGTATGGCTGCTTGATTGTCCTCATAAACTACAATGGCATCATTAACAGTTATTCCCATATCTAATAACAACTGTTTATACAGAATTAAATCAGTACATAATAAAGATAGACATGAAAATTCTGCTTCCATTGTGGACATACTTATGTGTTGCTGTCTAATTGACCTCCAACCAATCAGTGATTTACCTAATAGTATAGCCATACCTGAAGTTGATTTCCTAGTGTTTATGTCTGTTGCAAAACTTGCATCAGCATATGCACTTAAAATCAAATCATTTTTTGGCTCCAAATACAATGCACAGTGCATTGTCTTTTTAAGATACCTTAATATACGCTTTAGCGCTTGCCAGTGACGTTCAGTGGGTTCAGCGATGAATCTTGCCAATTGATTAACACCATATGCAATGTCTGGCCTTGACTAATTACTAATATACGATAAACTACCAATTAATGACTGATAAATAGTCTTATCGAATTTTGAACTTTGAGCATCAGTTTGGCAAAATTCCTGACTCATTGGAGTTTTTGCCGGCTTACAAAGTTCCATTTTATATGTTTTTAGCAATTGGTAAATTTTATCTTCTTGAGATATCTTAAAGCCACTCTTGGTTTTGTTTATTGTCAATCCTAAATACTGTCTTATCTCTCCTAATTGCTTTAATTTTATCCTTTTACCTAATAATGATATTATTTCAGTAGCTTCATTATTAGTCTTTGTAATTAAAGCAATATCATCTGTAAACAACAATAATAATGATACTGTTCCATTTGTCTCTTTCTTAAATAAACATGGATCAGCTAAACCTGCCTTAAACCCTATATTGTTTAACTCTTTAACAATATATTGGTTCCATTCATAACCAGATTGCTTTAATCCATAGAGACTCTTTTTAAGTTTCCAACAGTCATTATTATTTTTATCCTTAATACCTACTGGTTTCCTTAAATATATAGTGTGCTGCAATGGTGCATGCAGATAGGTAGTTTCTACGTCTAAATGATTTATAATATAATTCTTCTTAGCTGCCCACACTAAAGCTGCTCTCAAGGTTGTTGCCTTTAGACTCGGTGCAAATACTTCATCATAATCATATGCAGTTTGATTATATCCTTGAGCTACCAACCTAGCCTTATGGGTAACAGTCCCATTTTTACCAGTTTTTAATTTAAATATCCATTTGCAGCCAATGGACTTTTCACCTGGAGGTAATTTGGCATTTTCATAAACTTTCATTTCCTTTAATGAATTTAATTCTTTCTCCATTGCCTTATGCCAATTTTCCTGTTCCTTTGCAGGATACATCCTAAGTTCTTCAACAGTAGTTGGAACTTTACTAACTTGGCAAACTACACTTGCTTGGTACCTGTCAGGTGGTCTGGTTACACGTGTAGAACGTCTAGGTATTACAGGGCTTACAGGTGGACTTTCATGTACTACCTGTTCCTGGTTATCTATTTCTTCCTCTTCTGTTATTTCTTCCTGTTCTGGTCCTATATGCTCTTCATGTACTTCCTCTTTAATTGCGCTCTTCTTATTACTGATTTGGTCTTTTGGTCTTTTGTAGGTTTCTATGATTACTTCCTTACTTGAATCTTGCTCCAGTTTTTCCCATCCTACATGTTCCAGGAATTGTGCACTAGCACTACAGTAAACTCTAGGTGTACCTTTTTCCCAGAATCTGTATGATTTGTGATTAGATTCATAACCTACAAAGAATAACTTTTTAGCCCTATGCTGCCGCTTTTGTCTCAGTTGTGTAGGGATATGCACCCATGCTGGTGCTCCAAATGTGTGCATGTAGCTTAGGTCAGGTTTTCTGCCATGCCACCGTGTGAATGGTAATTCACCTGTTGTTGAGTTAACAACATTATTCAATATATGATTACCACACATTATTGCTTCTCCCCACAAAGTTTCAGGTAATCCTGAATCTGACAACATAGAACGAGCCATTGCTTGTAATGTTTGGCCTCGTCTTTCTATAAAGGAATTATGTTGTGGCCTATATGGTGCAGACTTTTTATGTTCAACACCTGCCATCTTCAGTCTATTTTGGAATTTATTGTTTATAAATTCCATACCATTATCAGTTATAAGAGTTACTAGTTTCCTTTTAGTTTTTCTTTCAGCAAACTTCAACCAATTAAAGAAATTCTGATATGTTTCCATTTTACTTTTCATTAGATAACAGAAACCATATCTGGAATAATGGTCCATTATACTTAATATGTAACGAGCACCTCCCACACTTGGTTTTTTAGGACCTATAATATCAGCAAATACGACCTCTAGAGGTTCCTTTGTCTTAAATCCATTAATTCTATTTGCTGGTATTACCTTACTTTTTTCTTGACTACAAGCATTGCAGTGCAAATACTTACTGCAAGGCTTCAGTTTTATACCTTTAAATAGTTCTACCGTTTGTTTAAGCATTTTAAAATTTATATGCCCTAAACGTCTGTGTAACAAATGTATGCATTCATCATGAGGTTTAATGTTATTATACACTGTGTTAACTACCTCTAATGAATTATCATTTAACACATACAATTCACCTTTTAAAGTTGCAGTCACTTTTTTACCTTCATTTTCTATTATGCAATTTTCTCCCCTAAAGGTAATTACATAACCTAGTTTAACCAAAACTCTAACCGAAAGCAAATTAAACTTAAGTTGTGGTACATATAACATTTTTACATTTTCTTTTATGCAAGAACAATATGCTATACCTTCACCTTTAGCTTTCAGTTTCCAGCCATTAGCTAATGATATCTGCTGTGAACTCGTGGACATCTTAACAAATCTTTTCTTATCTTTCGTTATGCAGTGTGATGCTCCACTATCTACAACCCATAAATTATTATTCACAGTTTCATTGCTATACATGGCTAACTCTAAGCATTTTTTATCCTTTTGATGCCTTTTAGCATTCTGGCTGGCATTTTGGCCTTTTGCTTTCTTGCAGAATCTAGCCAAATGTCCTTTTCCTCCACAATTAAAACATTTTCTAATTGTATATGCTGACAAAGATATTTTCTCTTCTTCTTGGGGTTGTTTTTCCCTTCTGAGTCGATCTATTCTCCAAAGCCCCTGAAAGCAGGCCAGGAAGCGATGGATGGAAACTAATCAAGGAGAGAAGCAACCTAGAACTAAGGAGACATTTCCTGTCAGTTAGAACAATTAATCAGTGGGGTGATTTGCCTCCAGAAAGTGTGGATGCTCCAACACTGGAGGTTTTGAACAAGAAACTGGAAAGCCATTTGTCTTAACAATGATTCAGATTCTCCTGCTTGAGCAAAGAACTCCAATTATGTTAGAAGAACTCCAAGGTCACTTCCAATTCTGTTATTCCGCTTCAGTTCTGTGGGGTTGAGAATTAGCAGTAAAAGTGTCATTCCCCTTCTTTTCTCCACCCTTCTTTCTCCCCACTTCTCCCACCATTCATGACAAGAAAAGCAGAGGGTCTTCTTCTAAATCTTCCAATCCATGGGATCAAACAACTGGCAGCAAAATGACATTTACCTCTGCTTCTTCCTTCTTGCGCTATGATCTATGAGTAGTAGGATGAAAAGAGCAGAAGCAGACCTTTTGGTGCCTGTACTCTTACTCCTCAAATGACTTGTTCTCTCCCCCACCGCTCAACAACCTGGAGATATATCTGCTTATGTTTCCTCATCTGGGGAAAGAAAGTGGAATGGAAGAAGATGTTCTGCCAGCACCCCAACAGTGATGGCAAGGAAATGATGGGATTATGTGCTTGAGTTGGAAGGCTGTTACTACATAAGTTTACTATGCAAAGAACATCCAGCAACTCAAGAGAACTCATGGGTTCATAGTTCTAGAACAAATTTAACATGTTTAGATTGACTGAGTGACTGATTGAACAAATGATTATGTGCTATCAAAGCTATTGATTTTTAATGACCACACAGATAGATGTATTTTCATGTTTCTAGATAGATAGATAGATAGATAGATAGATAGATAGATAGATAGATAGATAGATAGATAGATAGATATAGGTATAGATATAGATATAGATATAGATATAGATATAGATATAGATATATAGATATATAGATATATAGATATATAGATATATAGATATATAGATATATAGATATTTGTTTTCATAGAGTTTCACGGGTACAGGTATGTAGGTGTAGGTGTGTTCGGGTCTTTTCCCGTGTAAGATTAAGAGTATCCAACTTCAACTCCATCAACCAATCAAGAGGTAGCAGCGCAGCATACCAGCCCAGCACACCAGCCCCCACCACCAGTATTTATAGAGAGACGGCAGCTCCGATCACACACTGCTTGCACTGGCACGAAGCCGAAAGCACCAGCCTGAGGATGGCGACTGGGACCTCGCCAAAACATCGCCAAGATACTCTTAATCTTACACGGGAAAAGACCCGAACACACCTACACCTAGATAGATAGATAGATAGATAGATAGATAGATAGATAGATAGATAGATAGATAGATAGATAGATAGATAGATAGTTTGGGTGGTTGCTAAGAGTCAACAACAACTTGATAGCATGTAATCAATCGATATAACTTAGTTGAAATTGTTCTGTAACTATGAGTCTATGGGATTATAGTCTTGAGTTTCTGGAAGGCTGTCTTTTGCATAATAACATACTATCTGAGGAGAGAGAGGGCAAGAGAGAGACTAAAGGAGAGCATGTTAGTTGGTTTCCATAACAAGCCATTTTCAAGTGCAGGATGTGGAATTTTTCATGGATTGTTGAAGAAAGAGAGATACTTAAAGCATCCTGCAATGTATATTTACTTAGAAGTAAGTGCACCTGTGTTCAGTGGAGCTTTATCAAGCAGACATAAAAATGTGCAAAATCATATAGTTCTAACTTAATATCTTAGCAAATTCCATCGGTTTTGGTAGTATTGGCCTACCAAAACCAATGGAATTTGCTAAGATATTAATTCAAAGCTTACAGAATAAAACAGAGAAAGAGTGAGAGTGAGAGTGAGAGTGAGAGTGAGAGTGAGAGTGAGAGTGAGAGAGAGAGAGAGAGAGAGAGAGAGAGAGAGAGAGAGAGAGAGAGGGAGAGGGAGAGGGAGAGAGACCCCAAAGTTGGGAAAAGTTGCCATAAAATAAGTTAAATCAGACCACTAGGGACCCTAGTATTACAGATCTAATACCACAACGGAAACTAATTTTATACTGTATAATTGCTAGGCAAAACAAAATCAAGAGTGAATGTCAAATTCCGTGAAAAGTTTCTTTGATGTCTGGGGAGGCATTTGCCCAAATGCCAGTTCTTTTTATTTGGCACATGTTTACAGACTGACCAGAGAACTTCATCAGATGAACACCAAAGTCAGACATAAGAATGGAAGAGCTCTTCCACATGTTTGTTCCTCGGATGATTTGGGCTTTCCAGAATGTAATATAAAATTATACTTTCCTTTTCCAGTTAGTCGGTAATGCCAAATAATAGCAGGGAAAAAGACATATCATGTCCACCATTTCAGATGGGAACATTCAGTTCTTGCTTGGAAGGTTGCCCTTCTGGTAAGAAGACTTACACGAGAATTGAATTTCTTACTAGACCACACCTACTGGCTTCTATTTTTAGGAGGCTACTGTCAGGAGTTGGGTATTTTTGCTTAAAATGGGAAGATCTGGTATTGAGTTTTTGGATTTCCTTCTAGCTCCCTAAATACCATTCAAGCATTTATCAAATGATTTGACCTTCAAAGATATTAACAAATAGCCAATATGGTTGCATCAGGATTTGGTGAAGGAGGAAATTGGTGATTTTGATGAGAAACAAATATATGATGTTGGCAGGATTGCTGACAAACTAGATTTGAGATATCTTGGGCAACAATTCCAAGCTGTCTACCTCTGAGTGTTATTCTTCTTTCAAAGTAAAATCCTCTTAAGTGGTTTTAAAGAATGGAATGGAAATTGACACTGAAACTTGAGTCACATCTGTTTTGATCCTAAAGTTAGGCATCAAGGAAAAAAATTCATTGCCTTTTGATCTTCATTCGAGTTCAGAAATACACATTTTTCATTCTGTAGTCTGGCCTTACTGTTCCTGTGATGAAACAAAAAGTAAGGAAAGATAGGGAAAGATGAAGGTAGGGAAAGATGAAGGAAAGATGTGGCTAGGTGTCAAAAGGACTAGGGCTTCAACTGCCCAGTTGCACCTGCCATTGTAAAGCCAGTCACTGCGGTTGTAGATGCTCCTATAGCCATGATGCTGCAGTGGTTAGAATGCAGTATTGCAGGCGAACACTGCCAACTGCCAGCAGTTCAATCCTGATCAGCTCAAGACTGACTCATCCTTCCATCCTTCCAAGGTCAGTAAAATGAGAACCCAGATTGTTCACTCTGCAAACCGCCGAGAGAGGGCTGTAGAGCATTGTAAAGCGGTATATATATCTGAGTGCTATTGCTATTACTCTTTCCCCTTTTGACATAAAAAAAATCCCCATTCCTCCCAATTCATATGATAAGGGAAAAGATCCATTGGAAATGGAAAACAAGCCAAGCTGCTTCCCTGACACTTAGCTTCACCCCAATTCTAATGACATGAACACTAATAATAGGATTTCAACCAAGAAATCCTATTTCCGTGCTTGTCCTGCAAGTAACAGTTGTTTCTTGGAAGTCTCCCATTCACTCACTTGTTTACATTGGTAAGCCAGTTTCTGCAATCTGAACAATGAAAATCTTCTTTCAAGGATGTTCAAAACTGAGGTTGGAAATGGAAGTTTCCAGATGGACTCCTGACAGTTCAATTAGAGGTGTCTTTTCCATTTGGTGGTAAACTATTGCTTATCTTTCTCAGGTGAGCAGCCCAATACATAAGTAGACCAAAACTCCTTCTTCAAACCAGTGTTTGAGGAACATTTTTTTTTTTTCATAATCCTGATCTTTGCGACATCTTAATCAGTATTTTCCATTGGCCTGCAGAGCTTCTGACCACAGTTTTACTCAGACTCGGGAATTGTGTCAATAAGAAGCCCATAAAGACACACAAGTACTGTGTGGTTCAACACTGTCCGTTGCACTTTGTTACTATAAGCAATTCTCAAGGGCTTCCTCTGTTTTGGAAGCAAATACTAATCCAGCAAGGGAGGTTCTTAGGAGAAATGACAGCAGAGATGATTTTAAGGATCAAGCCACAACCTTTTTTCCACCTGAGTTAATTGTTCTTCACTTACTTGCATAAACATCTAAACCCAGGCTTGTCAGTTAAAAAAATTGGGAAATATAAATCAAAATTAAACAGAATATAATGGATAAATTATCATTTCCATTTGGTGATAGGTTGGTGTGGTTCAGTGCTCAATTCAAATGGATATGGCAATTTATCTAATTCTGAGAGGAAGGAGGAGGAGGAAGAGGAGGAGGAGGAGGAGGAGGAGGAGGAGGAGGAGGAGGAGATGATTTATGGGCTATCAGTAAGGCATGCAGGAGAATGGTTAGGATTCTTTGGTTTAAAAAAATGAGAGCAGTGATTTAGGAGAACAGAGAATACAGAATACAGATTTTTTTTAAAAAATCATAGAATTAGTACCGTGTTTCTCATATAATAAGGCCGGGTCTTATTTATTTATTTATTTATTTTTTGAGCCCTGAAAAAATGGCTAGGCCGTCTTTTTGGGGGTGACTTAATTCCCCCCCCCTTGCATCTTTGGGTGGGTGGGCGGCGATGGCTTGGATGTTGACCTCGGCGTTGGTGGGGCACTTTGTATCGGGGTCAACGCAGGCAGCACCATATCCAGGTGTGCAACAAAAGTACTTCCTAAGAGCAAGCCCCCCCCCACTATTCCCCCCCTTTTCGCATGTTTTAATATAGGCCTTAATTTGGGGGGGGGGGCTTAATTTCATTTCATGCCTATAAAACATGCTGGGACTTCCTATTGGGGGAGGCCGTATTGTTGGAGAAACAGGGTAGAAGTAATTTAAATAATTGAATCGAATCCCTTGTCAGAGCAAGAATTTAAATTAATAGCAATAACACTTAGACTTATATACCACTTCACAGTGCTTTATGGTCTAAGCGGTTTGCAGACTCAGCATATTGCCCCCAATAATCTGGGTCCCCATTTTACCCACCTCGGAAGGATGGAAGGTTGAGTTAACTTGAGCCTGGTGAGATTTGAACTGGAAAAATTGCAGGACAGTCAGCAGTCAGCAGAAGTAGGCTGCAGTACTGCATTCTAACTTCTATGCCACTGTGGCTCATCCTTCATCCATTAATCCTTCACTCAAAAGGTTGTCTGTCTAGTCTCCGCTTGGACACATCCAGTGAAGGACAGTCAGCCATCTCTCTGCATTACCAAATTGCTTTTGTTGTTGAGAAGTTCATTTTCTTCAAACATTTAACCAGAATCTGCTTTGTATCTTGCAGTATAGCATGAGCCTGTCTTCTGCCTTTTGTAATTTCCACTTCAGTTTTCTCTTTTCAAGGCTTAACTTTCCAAATTGCTTTAAACTCTGTTCACAAGCTTTGGCTTTTAATCCCATCATTATCTTATAGCCCTTCTATAAACTGTTTTAGATAGTCTGAATCCTTCAAGCTTTTAACAAAACAACTCTCTCTCTCTCTCTTTGCCCAGACACAAGTAGAGATTTACACAATAGTATCAACAAACAATGGCCTTATTTCTTTAAATCTCTAAGCAACTTGTTAAGAAATTGTAAGTAACATCATATCTTCACTGCGTAGTTTAGGCCATAAATGTATTTTCCATTGTTGAAGGTTTAATCTCTTAGCAATAAGAAAGGAAGAAGAAAATCCATTTTTATTTCCTGGCTGTCAATTTCCATTTGTTTCAAGAGAATATAGAATCTAAAAATATTAAACCCTGCCTTAAAATCAGATTTATATATACTTAATGCCTTCTTCTCAGGAGATCATAAGAAATTTAGGACATAGGTTTTAATGAAGCATTAGTCTCACTATATCTCATTACATGTGCAGCAAAATAATGATACCAATTCTCTTTTTTTATATAATGGGTCCAGTAAGTCTAAAATACTGTGTTTTGTTGAATAAACAATTGACTTTAAATATACTACCTTAAGACATTAAGATAATTCCTCATTGTTTAGACAAAATCTTCAATTCCTTGTTCCATTCAGTGTCCAAGACTTTCATGTCATATTGATTTATTATATTTCTGTCTTTTAAGATGTAGTGATCATTTCTAATAGTTTAAGAAACTTGGAAGTTGAATTTCTTCCAGTTCCAATTCAAATTTCAGTAGATGTAGCTTCCAATACGACAAATGAGCAACAACTTAAAAGTAGTGCCTATCCTGTAGTGATAAAAATGAAATCATTATTTTCCAATAATTGATATAAAGCAGTGCAAATAACAAAAAACCAATGCATAATATATAATGACCATGCAGGAACAATACAAATAAAATATGGGACAAGAAAACAACTCAGAATTGGGAAAGGAACATGCTAAGATTGGATATTGTCTATTTATTTAATGTACACATAGAATGAATTGATATGAATACTGAGTATGCTTTGAGTCCTTTCTACTAAACAATCCTATCTGATGCTTCTCTTACAACATCTAACCCCCGGGATCAAGATAGCTTCTAACCTGTCATTACTTTATAATATATTGAAGATTTGTTTCTGCCCAGGGCCAAAACATTAGATAGGTTAATCTTTAAGGAATTTACTAGGCAGATAAGTGAATGGCCTCTGACTCAATGTGTTTTCAGCTTTTTGCTTATTGATTGTATTGTAATAAGCCCCAACACCCTTACAGCTTAGCATGTTTTATGAATAGAGTAGAGCTACAGGCCAACCATATTGACAATGTCAACCTTACTTTGACATTGAGAACATCTCTTATCACCTTTTGCACAACCTGCATGTTGAGATTGGCTAAATGGCAGGTTTCATGGCTGAACCACCAAGTCTAATTCTTGGACTTCCTTGATTTTTTCCATCTTCTAATTTGTAACATCTTGCCAGATGTTTTAGTGAACTCAAAAGCTTTCATCTGCTTTGGGGACATTTTGATGGGCCTAATAAAATAATTACCTGGCTATGAGACTTAGATTTTTCTCAAATAGAGACACCTAGATTATAATAGCTTGGAGGGAAGACCTGCCTCCAAACCCTGCTTCGTATTCATTCAGAAGCATCTTCTAAAGCTTAGTTTGCAAAGAAATGTATCACTAGACTATTAACGTTTATGTTCCCCAATCCAAGAATCACCTCAGGACAACTTATAATGATAATACTATTCACAAAACTTTTTATGAGTCTCATAATATGATATTTAACAGAAAGCTGGGAGGATTGAGAGGCCAAGAAAATAAGCTGGAAAGTCCCCAGTTCAAATGTTATCTATGCCACAAACTTGTGAAATGAATTGAAGTAAGCTATTAATTTCTCCCACCAGCTGCTAAATGAAAACAATGAGTAGTAATAGGGAAAAAAATCACTGGATAATTTTAGAGACAAGACAGTTATGGGAGGACAGTATCTGTTAGAGGGTCATGTTTATCAGATACAAACACTGCCTGGGTTGCTGAAAACAATATGTTTAAAAATGGAAATAATAAAATAAACATCTCTTTTATGTTATTATGTTTTTATTTAAAAAAAAAAACAAGAAAGAAAGAATGTGATAAATTCCAGCTTGCTCTGTCAGCCCAGGAATTGATGCTGCATCTATTTGTAATGTACCCCCTACCCTATCATTTTTAAATAAGTCCTTCAAGGGATCCTTCTCTGCTATAAGAGATACCTTACAATCCAAATCTAAATCTAACCAAGGGAAAAGCAGATGTTTTGAGATAGATTTCCTCATCCCCATCCACATTTTAACAACCGAGCTCATCTTTCAAGATCAGCCAAGGTGAGCCAGACTTTACTTTTCTTTTAAAACAGTAATTTTGTCCTAGGATTGAGATTCAATTTAGCATAGTGGTTAAGGCACTGGCTTAGAAACCAGGAGACTGTGAGTTCTAGGCACAAGCCAGAAGGTGACCTTGGGCCAGTCACTCCCTCTTAGCCTTAGGAAGAAGGCAATGGCAGATCACTTCTGAAAACTTGCAAAGAAAACTGCAGGGAGTTATCCAGGCATTCACCAGAGGTCAACATGAAAGGAAGGAAGGAAGGAAGGAAGGAAGGAAGGAAGGAAGGAAGGAAGGAAGGAAGGAAGGAAGGAAGGAAGGAAGGAAGGAAGGAAGGAAGGAAGACAGACCAAGAAAGGAAAAGAAAAGAAAAGAAAATGAGGGGGGGAAAGGAAGACTGAGAGGTCCAGACATTTTCTTGTTCCAACAGCAATGAAATACTTGAAAGGTACTTCCAAAAGTGGAGTTACAACCAAAGGAAAAGATTAAGGTTAACCAAAGAGATGTGAGTGAGGACTCATGAATGAAGGCAAACAAGCTAGGAAGAACAAAACTAGCAAAAAAAAAAAAAAAACCTCTGATCTCAGTGACCGACTCAAATTGGATCCTCAATTGGATCCTCAATTGGATCCTGAAACTAGGACTCTAGGTGCATGGAAGGATCAGTATGCTGATGAGATAGAGTTGTGCAAGCCAGATGTCTATGGAGATTCTCAATCATCCAGGTCATGGTGGTCCCAAAGGTATTTTTTCAGGAGGCAACTGGACTTTCTTGTTATTCTTTGAGGACGTTTTGCTTCTCATCCAAGAAGTTTCTTCAGCTCTCACTGGATGGTGGAGAATGGAAGGATTTATATTCCTTGCAGAGAACTGGCCATTTGCATTCTTGTAGAGATTTGTTGAGGCCACTTGGAGGTTTATTTGTGTCCTCGGGGTCACCTGAGTAGTGTAAATGGGTGTGGACTCTTCTAGGTATTTCCTTCTTGGTATGTGTGCAAGCCATGATATTGCCTGCAACAATATATGGAAGTGAAAGTTGGACTTTGAAAGAGCAGGACAGGAAGAGTACTGTATTGAAACATGTCAACTATGGTGTTGGAGAAGACTCACGAGAATACCATGGAAAGCTAAGAAAGCCAAGAAAATAATTCAATGGATCATTAAACAAATCAACCCAGAGTTCTAACTCAAGACACAAATGATCAGGCTCAAATTGTCCTACTTCAAGCATGTTTACTAAAGACATCTGGATGGAAAAGACTATAATACTAGGAAAGATAGAAGGAAAGCGAATAGGAGGACCAGCAGCTATATGGATGGATTCAGTTAAAGTTAAAGGTAAAGGTTCCCTTCGTACATATGTGCTAGTCATTTCCGGCTCTAGGGGGCAGTGCTCATCTGTGTTACAAAGCCAAAGAGCCAGCACTGTCCAAAGACGTCTCCATGGTCATGTGGCCAGCATGACTAAATGCCGAAAGTGCACAGAACGCTGTTACCTTCCCACCAAAGTGGTCCCTATTTTTCTACTTGCATTTTTACATGCTTTCAAACTGCTAGATTGGCAGAAGCTAGGACAAGTAACGGGAGCTCACTCTATTACACGGTGCTAGGGATTCGAATCGCCAAACTGCTGACCTTTCTGACTGACAAGCTCAGCATCTTAGACACTTGAGCCACCATGTCCCTTTTTTGGATTCAGTTGCAATGCACCATTGGGAGACCTGAAAGAACAAGTTAAGGACAGGTTATCGTGGAGAAAATCTTATCAATCAGTCACTAGGAGTTGACCATGACTTAATGGCTATCAATCACACTAAGGTGAATTTTAAACTTGTGTCCCACATTCTACAATGGAATATCACACATGTCAGGATGTCAGGATGAGAAATGGCAAAAATAGTTGTTTTGATATATCACGCATGGCTCAACATATTGTTTGTTTGGCTTCCTTTCTCTAAGGCCACCAGATTTGAATTACAAAAAACTAAGCAGAGCAAAGCAGAATAGAGATACAGAAATATCTGTGGAGTTTTGTCAAGATTCTTAACAGCTTTATTGTAAAGAGTAGTTCAGTTTGAGCCTGTGCATATGGCTTCAATTTAAACCACAACATAGTATTATTGGTGAGGAAGGTAGGATATTTTAAGAACTGATATTCAACAGGAAAGCGATTGAATATTTATGTGCTCAATAAGCAGTCAAAATAATCTCTAACTGGGAACCTGAGAAATTCCAACTATTCTTTTTTTTAAAAAAAAGAAAAAAGAAAATGCTTATTCTTGGACACATTGAAGTTGGATATCACTCTGCCTACTTCCTACAATTCATATGCAGAATGATTTTCTTTTTATCTTGAAGCAAAGAAAGAGATAATTCTAAACAAAAATAAATCTTTTTCACTGCCTGCAGGTTGCAGATCTTTCTATAATAAAAGCCCTCACTGCTCCAGCTTTTTCGAAGCTTAAGATACTTGATAAGCTTGTGAGATCACAGAAAGATAATTTCTTACCTGTTCCATCAGTCACACTATATGGATTTTAAATTTCACAAGCTGTTTCTATCACATTAGTTATTTCTCTTGAGATTACAATTTGGGGGGACTTTTAGAGGAGAAATGGAGGGATTGCTTTGTAGGTAGAGTATATGGTGAAGCACTTTAAGAGTGGCTGTTTTGTGGCATTTGCAATAGCTCTAGAAATGGAATTAGCCAGTGCAGCTATTTTCCTGAGACAGAAAGCAAGAAGAAAGTAACTGATATAAACACACCAAACATTCAGAACTGAATACAGAAAATGAACCCTCTGTTAGGTTTGGGGAATAATGGAGACCAGACATCTGACCAGTGACTTCAACTCTTTAATAATCGTAAATAGAACAGTACAGAGCAAGGCTATGGGCAACAGCAACCCTTTTATAGGGTTATCTGCTACCTTATTAACCAATGACATTTGCAACAAGTTCAAACTTATAACCAATGAGAAGTGTCAAAATAGTGGCCAATCAGGGACTACTTATGGACCAATCCCTAGTTGTTGTATAAGGGCCAATCAGGTGTGCAGGTTTCCAAACCCTGATTTGCATTTATGCTAGTAACTTTTATTGATTCACAACACCCTCCATTAGAATCTGCAGATAGTATCAAACATAACAGTCCCTGCTACCAGTCTTGGGGACCACTTATACACCTTCAGCATGGACAAAATTCCTATTACTCAAATGCAAAAGGCAGTTTTACTTGGAACAGCTTAGATCCTGTGATGATGTCTCTAACACCATCAAACATCAACATCTGCCTATTCTACATAGCTGGGTAAAATGCCAAATCCAGAATACTAGGGAGAGAAAGCCTTTGCCAACTTGATCTAGATGAAGTATACTATAGTAGATATCTAAACTTTAGAACATAGAATGATAGAGTTGGAGGGGAACTTGGAGGTCTTCTAGTCCAACTCCCATTTGAGGAGGAGATCCTATACTATTTCAGATAAATGGTTGTCCAATCTCTTTTCAATAGCCTCCAGTGATGGAGCACCCACAACTTCTAAAGGCAAGCTGTTCCATTGGTTGACCACCCTCATCCTTAGGAAATTTCTCCTTAGTTCTAGGTTGCTTCTCATCTTGGTTAGGTTCCATCACTGTTTCTTTTCTTGCCCTTTGGTACTTCAGAAAATAGTTTGACCTTCTTGTCTTTGCAGGAGCCTCTCAAATATTGGAACACTGCTACCATGTCTTCCCTAGTCCTTCTTTTCATTAGACTAGACTAGACATACCCAATTCCTGTCACCGTTCTTTGTATATTTTAGTTTCATTGTCCATTATAGGGCATTAGGAATCCCTGGAATATTGAAACACTTTATGGAGATTCTATTTTCTGGAATCTCAGCTGTACTCCACATATTGATGATCTCCTGATTATAGAATCAACAGTAGAAGTAAGTTCTGTACTGGTTTGACAAATCTGATATTCACTGTTTTTTAAAAAAAGAGAAGTAGGAATTCCTAGCTTCTGTATATGATGGGGGGGGGAAATCCAACTAGGGTCAGTTATGCCACTCATTACAGGATTAGCTGGGCTTAGTCACAGATTGAAGAATGACTCAGAACAGAAGCGTTAACTACTTACCATTCTAAGAGGTTATTTTCTGCTGAATGAATTGTGCTCAAATAGACTGTTCCTATTTTTCATTCGTTCGTTCAATTTATATGCATCCATCTTGCAATTCAAGGCATCTCTGAGGAGAAGCAGAGGGTTCCAACTTTATTCATGGCCATAGCTTCAACATTCATACTGTCCACAAGTCTCTGAAAGTGATTTTAGTAACCTCACAACTATCTACATCTGAATCTATTATTTGCAACCCGTGAAACTATGATTTCAGTCCTGGATTTACAACCACAATTGAACCCAAAATTTGGTCTAATACCAAGCCCCTACATCAGAAGAGGTATTCAGCAGGTTTTGACCAGTTCTGGAGAACCAGTAGCAGAAATTTTGAGTAGTTTGGAGAACTGGCAAATACCACCTCTGGCTGTCCCTGCCCCCATCTCTTCTCTGCCTCCTATTGAGTCCCAGCTGATTGGCTGGGTCTTCTTTTGTTGCCCTACACAGGAGAATGGAGCTGGAAAGCAAGTTAATGGGGTGGGGAGAGAATGGAGATTTTACAGTATCCTTCCCCTGCCATGCCCGCCATGCCATACCCACCAAGCCACACCATGCTACGCCCACTGAGTCACGCCCACAGAACCGGTAGTAAAAAAAGAATTGAATCCCACCACTGCCCTACATCCTTAAAATATCCTGCATGCCACACTGAAATTTCTCATGCTACTGATTACACACCTGTGTACAAGGCAGGATTAGCATTGTCCAAAGCTTATGTACCTGCTACTTCAAATGCTAGATTTTACAAGGCCACCCCCCAGTGGCATCCAAACCTCCCACTTCTGGCTTGTCAAAATGCAAGACTGACCATTTTGATCCAAAGTTGTTAAATGAATCATGTTGTCGCTAAGTAAATCGTTCTTCCCCCATTGACTTTGCTTGTTGGAAGCCAGCTGGGAACAGTTCTACAGAGGAATTATTGTAAGGTGACCAATCATCCTCCTTTAGGGAGGACAGTCCTTCTTTTGAAAGTTCTGTCCTCTCTCGAAAAGCATCCTCCTACATGTCCTCCTTTTTGATATTTGAAGACTAATCTGTAAATCTCCATATTTGATCGATGCCGATCCGATCCATTGTGTGTGATGTGATGTATTTGTATTTGACATGACGATTTGTCAAGGCTCGGTACAGTGTGGTGAGATGGGATTATGAGGCGCATGTGCTCCACACAGGAGAATTGTTTTGAGAGAGTGCGCCAAGAACACGCCCCATGCAAGAGTGCGCTGTGCGCAAATGGCTTTGTTTTCTTTTTCTTCAATTTATTTGTGTCCTCCTTCTCCTTGTAAAAAAGTTGGTCACCTTAATTACTGAGCCTGTCATCTGCACCTCTACAACAGTCTGGTTTGGTTCTGCAACCCAACAAGACAGACAAAGACTGCAGAAAGTAATTAGGACTGCAGAAAAAACAATTGCTACCAACCTGCCTTCATTCGAGGACCTGTATACCGCATGAGTCAAAAAGAGGGCTGTGAAAATATTTACAAACCCCTCACATCCTGGACATAAATTGTTTCAACGCCTTCCCTCAAAACGATGCTATAAAGTACTGCAACCCAGAAGAACTAGGCACAAGGACAGTTTTTTCCTGAAAGCCATCACTCTGCTAAACAAATAATTCCCTCAACCCTGTTCAACTATTACAAAGTCTGCACTAGAATTACTGTTAATCTTCTCATCACTCCTTATCACCCATCCCCTCCCACTTGTGACTGTATGACTGTAACTTTGTCGCTTGTATCCTTACGATTTATGTTGACTGTTTCCTAGTATGATCTGATTGCTTATTGTACCTTATGACTATTATCAAGTGTTGTACCTTATGATTCTTGACTCTTGACTAATGTATCTTTTATTTTATGTACAGTGAGAGCATTTGCACCAAGACAAATTCCTTGTGTGTCCAATCACACTTGGCCAATAAAAAATTCTATTCTATTCTATATGTATATCCCAGTTCTAGGTCTCAGATTTTGATCACATGACCATGGCGATGCTGCAACAGTCGTAAGTGTGAAAATCAGTCATAATTCACTTTTTTTCAGTGCCATTGTAACTTTGGACAGTCACTAAATGGATGGGTTGTAAGTCAAGGATTTCCTGTAATGGGTCTCTATTCATATGAAAGAAGCTTAAGGGTTTTAGTTTTACCTGAGCCATCACGATTGACCCTGATCACCTCCAAGAAAATGGCCAAGCACTTTTTAACAAATTTTGGGAAGTTTTTGTTTTTAATCTGAAGTAGGTTTCTTCCTCTTTTGTTGGAATCAAATCAAATTAAATCAAATCTTTATTATTATGCCTATAGACCAGAAATCTCTTCTCTATAGGTTGGTTGCTGATTTTTTTCCCCTTCATTTCTGCTTTTAAAAACACGGAGGAGCAAAAAATATTTTTATTGGATACTGAATGTTGAAGTGGCTTGAATTGAATCACCTCACTCTAAAATCTGTAATTTAAATGAAATCAAGGATGAATTTCACCTAACCCTAACCCTCACTCCAACCAGTCTGTTATCTCTCTTATGCTTAGCTAAATTGGAATTGTCTACACCAACCTTGTCAAGATTTCATATAAGATTAAGTCCCTTTCTCAGCTTCTGCATGGAGATACTTTCTATATTTGACATGTAAAAGCTCTTCCATTGAGGTTCATGTTCAAACATCTTCCAAATTTGCTAGGCTTAAGTTGCATGTATTTAAAGAAAGAATGAGAGAACAATATTTTTATATAAGAGCTCATGAGAAAAATATTTGTGGCATGGGACTAGGGGGAAAAAAAGTCTGGAAGGAATACACAAATATAGTTTATGTCAATATTGTAGGCTTGTTAAGCTCAAGGTCTCATTTCATCAACATAGCTAGATTGCTCTTTTCATAATATTCACTGTGGGTTCCTTTGAATAATAACTGGTTAATCTTTCTTTGTATATTTTTAGAAGCCCTGTTTAAATATTTGTAACACGAACCATCATAATCATTGCTCTTATGATTATTCAATTTGCATTCACTTTTCAAAAGTGAATGCAAATCTCAATTTCATATCTTAAGGCAGAAAATAATAATACTAAAAACAAAATAAATTATAAGACTGGCAGAACACAATAGTCTGATGAGGCAGCAGTGGGTACCACATAACCTACAAGCCATAGGTAGTCTCTCTCTATTGTGCCTATCTCTGTGGTAGAATCTCCAACTAGACTGGAAGGAGGCATCAAGAGAGGCCTGCGATTAGAATCTTTGCACTGCAGTAAGTGGCACAGGCCAGAGCTATCCCAGAATCCTTGAAGGCTTCTTTTGCTGTTCCCAAGGGAATGCAGTTAGTCTGGTTCAGGGGTGGGCTTCAACAAAATTTAGCAATGGGTTCTTTGTTCGGTTGCTAGGTGGCTTTGACCTAGTTGGCCTCCTGCACCATGGGGGGGGACATTTTTGCCCTCCCCAGGCTCCGGAGGCTTCCTTGAGCATCCGGGAGGGCAAAAACCACCTTCCTAGGCTCCAGAGGCTCTCTGGAATCCAGAAATGGGCCCATTTCCAGCCTTCCCAAGCCTCCAGTAGGCCCGTTTTTTACCCTCCCTGAGCTTCCGCGTGCCCCCTGCACTTACCTGCATCCAAAACGTAGGGACTCCTGGGAGGGGATGGGAGGGGTGGGTGGGGCCAGCCAGGAGTGGGATTTGGGAGTTTTCTGAACTGCACAGAATCTTAACTAGGGGCTCTCCTGACCCCCTGCAAACCCCCAGCAGCCCACTCCTGGTCTGGTGAGATTCTTGTAACACAGTTGACTAGCAATAAAACTCCTGTTGAGACTCTTCACCAGTGGTTGCTCTGGTTGCTCTTGCCTGACATTAATCTTGCCACATTGACTACATTCCTTTGGGAATGGCAAGAGAACCTTTCAAGGATTCCTGGGGAGATCCAGCGCATGCTGCTTACTTCAGTGCAGAGACTCCAAACTGAAGCCCCTCTTAACATTGTTGGAAGAAAAATCCAGGACCAGGTCCAAGCTAGTAACAAAATGGAGGCTGATTGGGAAGAAAGTTGGTTCACTGGTGAGCAGAACCAACAACCGCATGTGATTCTGGGACAGCTGACAAAATGGAGTTGAGAGTGGATGGGTTTTTATACCATCTTTGGGCTTTGTATTTGAGCTTCCTGTTCCTGTGCAAGAACCTGTCCTTTAATAGTCTATTGGCTGTTGTCAGATTCCTATGGGGTCATGTAGAGGTCATGGCTGGCTCTATAGGCAAAAGGGGAAAAACAAATCCTAGGTGCTTGTCTGAGCTAATTTTGTCAACCTTTTGTTTGTTGCTTGTCTAAGTTTGCCTTGACCCAGTCTTTCTGAATGGATTACCAAAACTGCATTTCTAAAAGCTGGCCACCTCAGTTTCTGCTTGGGGCAGGGAAACTGGTGCTGGTTTCTGCCTCCTTTAAGGTTTTTTTTTTCATTTCTCCTTTAGGGGAAATATTTTATCCTGCTTTTTTAATTTCCCCCAAAATATTTCATTCTCTAGGAGGGTGGGTGGGTGCTGACTTTTTACACACACACACACACCCTCCAGTCTTGCTGAAGATTCCACCACAATCTCTGAAATCCCATATCCCAAGATTGAGCCGAAGGAATTTAGTGGCATATCACTATTTTTTAGAAACTTGCACTTTTATATTTTTAGCAAAACAAACATTAATCACTCCTCAAAATCTCTGCTCCATGAAAGGAAAAAAAACCACCCTAATCCCCTCCAATGATATTGATGCACAACCAAGAAGCCCTTAGAAGCCTTAATTATGCTCCCAAAATGCATAAAAATTTGCCTATCCCTTCAATAAAGCCCTAGTAAAAATATTGCTGGCTTGTTACAAGTCTCGAGCTCAGATTAAATTTGTATTTTCTTCATATATAGTAGCCATGGTGGAGAGGATGGTGCACATACATATGAATAATAGCCAAACGTGAGTAAAACTTTACTTTGGCCAAGGAACTCAATGTTTGTATCTTTAAACCTGTTGAAGAACTCCACCGTTTAGAAAACAGACATGAGCAAATACCACAACACGTGGTAGTTGCTAAAAAATTACAGGAGATTGACTCACTCTGTTTTATGTTGTGCTCCAATTAAAAGACTATAATTTGGCTGAGCTGTAGCCATCTCAGTGGTTACCATTTTGCCTGATGGCTTGTTTTGAAGCAGCAGCGAAAGTTTACCCCAATGGCATGTGACCCCCTGGTCACGCCTCAAAGGGCCATGTGCTCTCAACATTGATTTCTTCGCTCAGTGATTCACACAGCTGACTAACTCTAGTGTCTGTCTAGAGCACAGGTTCATTTTTGGTGTTGATACTTTCAGTGCTGAAGATTTTAAGGAAATAAATGACAATGCCTAGTCTGGAACTATTTCATATATCTTTGGGCCATTTTTTTATAGCTTGTTTACAACCTTCTTCAGGTCAGAGCCTTCCAAATTGTAGAAGTGCTGATTCCCATCATTCTTACTAGCCCTGATAAATGTGGATGATGGGAACTGGTTGAAAAAATCTGGAATATGCTAATTTGAGAAAAGTAGGATTAGCACTGAGAGGGCTATCACGTCTAGTTGCAAAAATGTAGATTATCTGTATATAATAAAAATTCTAGTTCTCTGCTGCCATGCAAGGATCATCTGGCTTTTAATTGCACAGATACAGCAGCCATAAACCATGACAATCTGGCTGAAGCCACATTATCACATTTTCAGTGCTTCCTGATGGGAACAGTTTAGAGTTTTAGCTGCTCACATTATTACTCTTTGTATTATGGTTGTTTTTGTATCCTTTCATTTGTCAAGCACAAAGCAGATTATAAGTAAGTCGTCTTTGTTGTACCAAAGGATAGCTATTTTTTTCCTCAGTCACATAATGACATCTTGATATACTTTCTATACAGCTTCTTGGATATTGCCTCATCAGTAATGTTTGAATGCTGCATCTGAAAGCATTTCCACACAAATACACACACAAATACACACACACATACAAAAATGCTTTTTGTGGCTCATTAAAGTACCTTCATTGTTCATTGAGAGATTTTATTGATGTTGAGTCCTTACCTTCATTCTAGTCTAGTCTAGTCTAGTCTAGTCTTATTTCCCGCTATTTTGGTATAATTAAAGAATAGATAATTCCCTCCCTTATTGTTTACAGGTCACATTGTTCAGTTGGGTGTTCTGGGATCTCTTCAACAACTCCTCTTAGTCTCTTGCCAGAACCTGCTGAGATGACCTTGGTTCCCATGGGATGACCTGTTGTTATTGCATGGTCTGACATTCCCCCTCTGTCCCCCTCTATGTAACGCACTGAGAAACAGAAAGATGGATGCGGCAGGCCTGATCCATTTCAAATTTGAAAGGCAATAGTAAACGAAGGCTAAAGACTCATTCCAGACTATACAAATCTCAGGTCCCATGTATTACTTCAGCACCTTGAAATGCTACCACAGAGGATAAAGGCAACCTGTTCCCAAGGAACCAGTCGCTACTAATTAAGTTTGCATAAATGATCCCGAGAATGACTGTAAGCCATGTGCTGTGGTAGGTATCCCATTGCCCACACATGCTGAGGAAGGCTCTGTGGGTTGTTACTCATAGTGGTTGTAGTGAATACTCCTTGGAGGGGAACACATAAACATGTCTAAGAAATTATTTTGGGGGCTGAAAACATTCTTCTGCTGTGGTTATTTATGAAGAACGCAAGAAAGCTGACTGTCTGTTGAGCCACAGTTGGTCCCTGTTGCTATGAGGTAACAATCAAAGCCCATGTTAGGCACTTCACTCGATTTATCAGCACTTCACTCGATTTCACAGGGTCGGTAGAGAGAACACCATGTACATTTGTAGCCTTGCTCAATGGTTCTCAACCTACAGTCCACAGACCCTTGAAGGGACATGATGTCATCACAGGGGGTCCATGAAGGCTTGAAGAAATGATTTATGATTTAAATCTTAAGTCTTGGGGGTCCGTGGCCACAAAATATATTTAAAGGGCAGTGGTGGGATTTAAATTTTTTACTACCGGTTCTGTGGGTGTGCCTTGGTTGGCATGGCAGGGGAAGGATACTGCAAAATCTCCAGTCAGAGGTGGTATTTGCGGGTTCTCTGAACTACTCAAATTCTCTGCTACCAGTTCTCCAGAACTGGTCAGAACCTGCTGAATACCACCTCTGTTAAAGGGCTTCTGTGGTGAAGAAAAGGTTGAGAACCATTGCCTAGCTCAACCATTGAGAACCATTGCCTAGCACTAGCTGGGGCATGACTAGTCTAGTGAAGAGAAGGACCAGGGGAGACATGATAACAGTGTTCCAATATTTGAGGGGCTGCCACAGAGAGGAAGGGGTCAAGCTATTTTCCAAAGCACCCAAAGGCCAGACAAGGAATAATGGATGGGAACTGAACAAGGAGAGATTTAACCTGGAAATAAGGAGAAACTTTCTGACAGTGAGAACAATCAACCAATGGAACAGCTTGCCCTCGGAAGTTGTGGGAGCACCATCACTTGAGACTTTCAAGAAGAGATTGGGCTCCCATCTGCCAGAAATGGTGCAGGGTCTCCTGCTTGGGCAGGGGGTTGGACTAGATGACCTACAAGGTCCCCTCCAACTCTGCTTATCTGTTAAATCTATTAAAAGTTATAATGGTACTACCCTGTGAGGGATTTAGGGCATATATATGGACATTCAATATGGGGGAAATATTTGTGTCTGTGGAATATACAGCTGTCTTGCCTACTCACAGTTCAGTGCCCCAATGTGCAGTCTCCAACTGAGCAGAAAGTACCTTCAGGCAAAATATCCTGCCCTTAAAGCTTGCAATTACCCTATGAATCACTCAGCTCTGTTGCTTCATGGTTAGCGAGTCGGGGCCAGTAATGGCTGCTTGAACGAGAGAACTCTGTTTGGACTAACTGTCCGCGTCACTGCCATTGGGTCATTCTCCTCTCTTGGACGTCTGCAGCAAGCCACGGTCTCATCACAGTGAAATCCATCTGAAATTCTGCCTTTTGCTTACTTGCACGTGATGTTGCAATTCAAGCCCACGAGGAGCACAGTTTTGTGCTGTTGACATCACAATGTGTGTTTTTCACTCACCTCCTCCCTTTGCTCTCCTGCAGACTTGTTCTCATTTAACCTCCTTCCTCCATGCCAGCATGCCAAGCATGTGTCTTTCCCTGGTCTTAATGTAGTGCTGCGTCTTTCCTTCTCTTTCTTTGCTGCCTAGGATGTTATGACCAACCTTTAAGAGTGGCTGGCAAGCGTGCTCAGAAACGATGCCATGTTGCACATCTTTTGCAAGCGAATAAAATAGAAGCAAAAGAAATAAATGGAGTAAGATATTTGGATCGCCACCGTTCAGACAGACTGAACTACTATAACTTTGCTTCTGCAAGTTGTGCAGAGGTGCTATTCAGCAGGTTCTGACCAGTTCTGGAGAACCGGTAGCGGAAATTTTGAGTAGTTCAGAGAACCTGCAAATCCCACCTCTGACTGTCCCTGCCCCCATCTATTCTCTGCCTCCCAAGTCCCAGCTGATCGGCTGCATCTTCTTTTGTTGCCCAGCGCAGGAGAATGGAACTGGAAAGCAGGTTAGTGGGGTGGAGAGAGAGAATGGGGATTTTGCAGTAACCTTCCCCTGCCATGCCCACCAAGTCATGCCCACAGAACCGGTAGTAAAAAAATTTGAATTCCACCACTGAAGTTGTGGTTGTAACTGCAAGAGGGAATTTGGAGTCCTAGTGGACAATCACTTAAATATGAGCTAGGAGTGTGCGGCAGCAGCCCAAAAAACCAATGCTGTCCCAGGCTGCAGTAATAGAGGGATAGAATGAAGAGCATGTGAAGTGTTAATGCCACTTTATAATGCCTTGGCAAGACCACACTGGCAGTATTGCATCCAGTTTTAGTTTCCATACTATAGAAAGAAGTTGAGACTCTAGAAAGAGTGCAGAGAAGAGCAACCAGGATGATTAGACTGGAAGCTAAAACCTATGAAGAACCATTGCAAGAATTGGGTACGTCTATTTTAATGAAAAGAAGGGCCAGGGGTGGCATGATAGCAGTGCTCCAATATCTCAGGGGCTGCCACAAAGAAGAGGGAGTCAATCTATTCTCCAAAGCACCTGAGGGCAGGACAAGAAACTAATCAAGGAGAGAACCAAGTTAGAACTAAGAAGAAATTTTCTGACAGTGAGAACAAACTAATCAGTAGAACGACTTGCCACCAGAAGTTGTGAATGCTCCCAACTTTTTAAGAAGAGATTGGATAATCATTTGTATGAAACGTTATATTGAACAGGGGATTTCACATCCCAGATGTTGTGTTGGGACAACTCTGAAAATGAAACTTGGGAATTCATGATCTTCAAGATAGCAGGTTTGAAAATAATATAGATGTTTAACTCTCCTTGGTTCTTGGTGCATTGGTTCTGTCAATGTTGGCCTTCTCATAGGATTTTCTTGGCTGATCTCAAAAGACTGAACAGTGTTGATTGAATATTGCACTGTAAAAATAAAGAGTGTCTTTTTTAAGTCAAGCTTAGTGAAGAATGATGATGTTGCCTAGTTTGGGTAGTGAAATGTTTGCAAGAAAACAACTAATCTCAGAACCTTCATTTCCATTTCATAGTATAAAACATCTACTGGACTTACTTTTGTCCCAAAACATGATTTAACCCTGGACCTGAAACTGA
This sequence comes from Notechis scutatus, assembly GCF_049901735.1. Taxonomy (NCBI): domain Eukaryota; kingdom Metazoa; phylum Chordata; class Lepidosauria; order Squamata; family Elapidae; genus Notechis; species Notechis scutatus. The sequence continues at coordinate 193,712,692 of NC_142011.1, forward strand.
TATGTGCTATATCCAAACAAATTTCATCTATTCTACTAGGTTCTCATTCATAAAACCTTGATTTAGGAATTGTTCTACCTTTCTAGAGTCAGACATAAGGTTGTGTGTGCATTTATATCCCCTGTTATTTACAAAAGTTTATATGATCTTGCAAGGGTTAAGTTAAACAGGAGAGCGTGTTCAAACAGAAGAAGCAACTGAGACCATGGAAATTTATTTTTTAATAATAATTATATTAGAGATTACAATTACACAGTTATAATTATACAAATAAAAACTAATAGAAAGTACCCCAAAAATTAAAAAGAAAAAATACAAAGTGCAAGAAAGAAAAAACATGTAAGTATAGCAGATAAAAGAAAAAAAATGAAAAAAATTAAGTCCTCCCCGCCCCCCATCACAAGTATGCAAATCAGAGGTGGTATTCAGCAGGTTCTGACCAGTTCTGGAGAACCGGTAGTGGAAATTTTGAGTAATTCGGAGAACCAGCAAATCCCACCTCTGACTGGCCCCGCCCCCATCTATTCTCTGCCTCCCGAGTCCCAGCTGATTGGCTGGGTCTTCTTTGGTTGCCCTGCACAGGAGAACGGAGCTGGAAAGCAGGTTATGGGGTGGGGAGGGAATGGGGATTTTGCAGTATCCTTCCTCTGCCACGCCCACCAAGCCATGCCACACCCACCAAGCCATGCCACACCCACAGAACTGGTAGTAACATTTTTTGAATCCCACCACTGGATGGTACTCATTTCCATTTCTTAGATGAGGGAGCCGGTGTTATTCAAGGACATTTCCACTGTCATGTGGCCAGCATGAGATCATGCCACAGTGCAGAGCGTATGGCAAAACACAGAACACTGTAACCTTCCCACCAAAGTGGTACCTATTTATCTACTCGCATTTTCATGCTTTTGAACAGCTAGGTGGGCAGGAGCTGGGGCAAGTATAGGTAATCCTCGACTTAGAACAGTTTCTTTAGTGACTGTTCAAAGTTACAACGGCCCTGAAAAAGGTGACTTAAGACTTCTTTTCACACTTATGACTATGGCAGCATCCCCACGGTCATGTGATCATGATTCAGACCTGTGGCAACTGAATCATATTTATGACAGCTGCAGTGCTCCGGTGGTCATGCGATCACCTTTTGTGACCTTCTGCCAAGCAAAGCCAATGGGAAAGCCCAATTCACTTAACAACCATGTTACTAACTTAACAATGGCAGGGATTGACTTAACGACTGTGACCAGGGAGGTTGCAAAATGGAGCAAAATTCACTTCACAAGTGTTTCACTTAGTCACAGAATTTTTGGGCTCAATTGTGGTCATAAGTCGAGAGCCATCTGTAATGGGAGCTCACCCCATCCTACAGCACTTGGGTCTCGAACCTGGGCTGTAAGCTTTCCAGTGGACAAGTTCAGCTTCTTAATCACTGAGCCATTTGCAGCCTTTTCACAAGTATATAAAAAGCAATTAAACCATTAACAGATCCTGGTCTTAAAAAGAATCTCTCCATCCCATATCAACAAAAATTTTCTCACCCCCAAGTTGGGGAAGGCTGACTAGGTAGCTTTGCAAGTCATAAATAGATATATAAATAATAGTAATCATAATGTCAGGGCTCCGGCAGTTACCCCCATTTAAATCATGAGTCTCGAGCCAAACTTCCAAAACTTAAAAAGGATTTATTGGGAGTTAACATACCAACACTGCCTGGGTGTAGCCAACTCTGAAACACATCATTCCTTGTCACCCTTGACCCTGGTTTTCCTCCACCCCCCTGGGTGTATCATAATTCAGATTCTCCAATGGGACACATCCATAGCCAAGAGTCATCAATCATGCTCTCCAGTTGGAATTTTGCACGGCAGAAACTTCGGTCACCTAGTTACTATCTTTGAAAACATTTACGGGATGCAGGTTCGGTTTGCAAACTGCCGCACTGCCCCTCCCTCCCTTTCTGTTGGCAACTCTTAAAGACCATAGAAATATTTTATGAGTTGACACATAATCAGGTTCTCTCTTCATTATTTAGTCCCAGCACCATGTCCACTATTCACTTCTGTGCCTCTATAAATTCATCTGGACACGATCTATCCAAAGTGCCATTGCCATTGGATGCCAAATCTTTCCCTGATTAAATGAACCATTTGATGAAAACAGCTACGACAGGAAACTCAATGTTCCATTTTCTTAAGACAACATGCACTCCAGAAGGAATTGCATGAATGTTTACTAAAAAATTAAGCAGGAAATACTTTCCCAGGGTAGCTCTTGCCTTCTGAGCTTTATCGGGTCATGAAAGTTAAGATTTATTTTAAGCCAGAAGAGAACAGCTCTCCTCTCATTTCCTGTCTTCTGCATAGTAAAGATATATTTTGGAAATTCAAGGGGAACGTATTTACATTAACGTAGAGAATGCAAGTTTCTATTCTTGCACTCTGATAACAACACATTGCCGCCTACTGTTTGTTGATATGGTACTAAGTAGACTTTGAGTTGAGGTGCATGGTTATTCTACTTTTTTTTTCATTATATTCTGCACAAAAACTATGACATACTTTGAGTTGTGCACTTACACAGAAACTCTCTTAAGACTCTCAGGTCAGAACTGATGAATAGAATAGAATAGAATAGAATAGAATAGAATAGAATAGAATAGAATAGAATAGAATAGAATAGAATAGAATAGAATAGAATAGAACAGAACAGAAATAGAATAGAATAGAACAGAGCAGAACAGAACAGAACAGAACAGAACAGAATAGAATAGAATAGAATAGAATAGAATAGAATAAGCTGGAAGGGAACGCTGAGATCTTCTAGTCCATCCCCCAAGCAGGAGAACTTATACCATTTCAGATAAACGACTGTCTAGAGTCTTCTTAAAAACATCCTCCATTGACCTCCCCACATTCCTAAGAGGTCTGTAAGGGGCATGCATAAGTGCACCATCGTGCCTACCATCCCTGTCCTATTGTCCCCATTTATTCGTACCTATTTCATATATTCATACTCATGTTTATACTTATACCTATTATCTTGTAAGCGATTGACAAATCAAACGAATAAATAAAATAAAAGAATGGCTCAGACCTTCGCCTCAGTTATGTTACCCATAATATGGCTTAAATCACTGCAGGATTTTTAGAAGAGATTGGAGAGGGGTTGGACTAGAAGACCTCCAAGGTCCCTTCCAATTCTGTTATCCCAGAAAGAAAGTTAGCCTTCATTAACTTTCTCTCTGGATTTGAGGAGCATGAATTCACACCAGCTGATACTGGAAACACCCTCCTGTTTACAGTTTTCCCTTGCCGTTTGAAAATAATCCTAGTCGTCTGAAATTATCCAATATTCCCGATTTTTTTTAAAAAAAAAAAAACATTACCTTACAGTTGAGATCCTGGATACTTTAGGGGCAGGTGACACACTACCAGACATATACAAAGAAAGGACAAATTAATCATTTTTTATTTTTCTCCAGTTTTCAATTTTGTTCAAGTTTCTCATTTGTGCCAATGTCTATGCATTTTGATGCAGACACCAACAAAAATCCCACAGTGATGTTATTGTATTGTTGTTGCAATTTTTCTACAGTCTTTCCCTACTATATTTTTATGTGGCCAATTTCACTACAAAAAAACTGGGAGAATTTCAAATTTCAAATAATAAAGCTTTGGATTATCATGTTGGTTCAAACAGGCAGAAATACACATGGTTGCAGGGAAAATGCAGGCTAAATTAATATTCCCCCTCATGCCAGATTGATACGGTGTCATTAAGTCTGTGGGAACTCTTAGCAGCCACACAGATAGATTTTCTCCCAGAATCATCAATCATTTCATAATTTTTGTCCGTGTGTCTGTGTCTGTGTGGTTGTGGATGAGTAGGTATATTTCTATAAAATACAGGAATGATTTACCATTGCTTTCTCATGCACAATAGTAATAGTACTTAGACTTATATACCACTTTACAGCCCTCTCTAAGCAGTTTACAGAGTCAGCCTATTGCCCCCAACCATTTGGGTCCTCATTTTGCCCACCTCGGAAGGATGGAAGGATGCGTCAACCTTGAACCAAGTGAGATTCGAACTGCCAAATTGCAATACTGCACTCCAACCACTGCGCCACCACAGCTCATCCTTCACACATTAATCCTTCACCCATTGGACACAGCCAACGAAGGACAGCCATCTCTCTGCATTACCAAATTACTTTTGTTGTTGTTGAGAAGTTCTTTTTCTTCAAACATTTAACCTGAATCTGCTTTGTATCCTGCAGTATAGCATGAGCCTGTCTTCTGTCTTTTGTAATTGCCACTTCAGTTTTCTCTTTTCAAAGCTTAACTTTCTAAATTGCTCCAAACTCTGTTCACAAGATTTGGCTAAAATAAACCTTTAAACTAGCATATCATGAGCCACGGTCTTGCAGTGGTTAGAGTGCAGTACTGCAGGCTTCTTCTGCTGACTACCGGCTGCCTGTAATTTGGCAATTCAAATCTCACCAGGCTCAGCCTTCAGCCTGGTGAGATTTGAACTGCCAAATTGCAGGCAGCTGGCAGTCAGCAGAAGTAGCCTGCAGTACTGCACTCTAACCACTGCAACACCGTGGCTCATGCTAAACAATGCTAAACAATGCATTTGCTATTGTCACAAAAGTGTATCTTTTGCCTCCACTATATAATATTATGACTGTATCAATATAGGTGGGCAGCCAAGATGCTGTTCAAACCTTGGGCAACTCTGTTGGGAGCATATACGATTTGTATAGATTCCTAGTAGCTTGTGCTCATCCTGGAGGAAAACAAAACAACCTCTTCCACCATGAAGTAGCAGAGCAGGGTTTGGGATAGGGGGAGAATCTCTAGGACCCCCATACAATGAGTTTCTAGACTTACAACCACAATTTGTTCCAGTGGTGGGATTCAAATTTATTTACTACTGGTTCTGTGGGCATGGTTTGGTGGGCGTGGCTTTGTGGGCGTGGCTTTGTGGGTGTAGTAGGGGAAGGATACTGTAAAATCTCCATTCCTATTCCACTCCAGGGGAAGGATACTACCAAATCCCCATTCCCCCACCCCCCACCCGCTTTCCAGCTCCGTTCTCCTGTGCAGGGCAACCAAAGAAGACCCAGCCGATCAGCTGGGACTCGGGAGGCAGAGAATAGATGGGGGCGGGGCCAGTCAGAGGTGGTATTTGCCGGTTCTCTGAACTACTCAAAACTTCTATTACCAGTTCTCCGAACTGATCAGAACCTGCTGAATACCACCTCTGATTGGCTCCACAATTTCCAATTGCTAAGCAAGGCGATTGTTAAGTGAGTGGTGCCCGATTTTGTGACATTTTTCTCACATCTTTCTGCCCTCCGTTGTTAAGTAAATCACTGCAGTTTTTAAGTTAGTAGCCCAGTTGTTAAATGAACCTGGCTTCCCCATTGACTTGGCTTGTCAGTGTCAACTCATAAAATATTTCTATAGTCTTTTAGAGTTGCCAATCGAAAGGGAGGGGAAAGCAATGTGGCAGCTTGCAAACCGAACCTGCATTCCATAAATGTTTTCAAAGATAGTAACTAGGTGACCGAAGTTTCCCCCGTGCAAAATTCTAACTGGAGAGCATGATTGATGACTCTGGGCTATGTATGTGTCCCATTTGGAGAATATGAATTATGATACACCCAGGGGGGTGGGGGGAAAATCAGGGTCAAGGGTGACAATGAATGACGTGTCTCAGAGTCGGCTACACCCAGGCAGTGCTGGCATGTTAATTCCCAATAATTCATTTTTAAGTTTTGGAAGTTTGGCTCAAGACTCGTGATTTAAATGGGATTAAGTGCCAGAATCCTGACAGCCAGAAGGTTGCAAAAGGTGATGACATGACCTTGGGACCCAGCAACGGTCATAAATATGAACCGGTGGCCAAGCATTTGGATTTTGATCATGGATGGGGATGCTGCAAAAATCGTTAACCGTGAAAAATGGTCATAAGTCCCATTTTTCAGTGCCATTGTAACTTTGAACAGTCACTAGATGAACCGTTGTAAGTCGAAGACTAAATGAACTATTGTAAGTCGAGGATTCATGCTTTTGGTAGTATATACTTGCTCAGCAAACACAAAGCAGGAATTGGTCCTTTGGACAGCAGGCAGAGAAACAAAACAGCGGCAGGCATAGGCATTCAAGATTCCTCTTTGCAGCCTGCTTGCTCTTAAATATTTCACAGCCAACTGATAAAGTTTAATAAACAACTGTCACAGCTGCATAAATCTGCTGGACAATGCCGGATCTCGACTCTGCGACTCTTTGCTTTTCAAACCCACGTCAATGCGCACCCTAATAGGCCTCTTCAGTGCCTTTTTCAAAGCTGCAATCAAAGGGAATTTTCAATTTATCTTGCTCTCCAGAGTTATATGAGAAATCTTATTTTAGCGATTATTGAGAGTGAAACAACGAGGGGCATTTCCTGTGGAGCTCAGCCATGGAGAAGCAACGGTGGAAACATGAAACTTTCTTCGTGTTGTTTCTTCTCCTGGTTCAAATATTTGGCTTAGAAGATGGCAGCCGACAGACAGCCGAGATCTGTTCCACGCATACCATTTTACCTGGACCGAAAGGTGAGGCACTAGAAAGATTTCTGAGGTAAAAACACAAATGCCTTTTCTGTGATTCTACTCTCTCCTTCTCTTCCTCTCCTCCTGCAAGCTCTTATGCCATAAGAAATGGAAAACAAGGTTGCCAGCTTTCCAACTGCTTCCTGCGGTGATAATGTAGCTGAGTCGCTTATCATGTAAGCTTTCAACTTTATTTTTAGTGCAAAAGCATGAAAAGGTTTATTCGTGGAGCCGTCCAGCACATCTTATAGGCACAAAACAAACCAGCCTAAGCTGGTTAAAGGAAAATTGGAATTTCCGACTGAGGAATTATGGCATGAATTAATGAATCTTTCAAATGTCAGTCACATAATTTCCTCTGATTAATCGTTGCATTTAAGGATCCGAATATTTTCATCGATCTGGCTGCTGTCATCACCCGATGGGCCTGTAACATTTCCTGAGGGTGGTTTTTGGCAAAGAAAACAAGTGTGCAAATGTTTTAATTCCAATGAAGGACAGCTGTTAGCCCCAGCATGTTTACCTAGAATTTCTGATTATAAATTCACATTTAATAATTCTGGAAAAGATTTTGCTTTGAACTAAATGCTATAATGGGTGGATTTTGGAAGGCCCTGTACTGTGTAACTTTTATGTTGCAAACAATATTTGTCTTGATTACTGTAGGAATAGCAATAGGCCTATGAATTTATTTATTTATGTATTTATTTATCTGCCTGCCTGCCTGCCTGCCTGCCTTTCTATCTATCTATCTATCTATCTATCTATCTATCTATCTATCTATCTATCTATCTATCTATCTATATCTATCTATCATCTATCTATCTATCATCTATCTATTATCTATCTATCTATCTATCTATCTATCTATCTATCTATCTATCTATCTATCTATCATCTATCTATCTATCTATCTATCTATCTATCTATCTATCTATCTATCTATATCTATCTCAGAATAACAGAATTGGAAGGACTTTCTAATCCAACCCTCTGATCAGGCAGGAGATCATATTCCAGTGGCTAGTCAGTCAGTCAGTCAGCTTGCCTTCAGAAGGTGTGGGAGCACCATCACTTGAGACTTTCAAGAAGAGATTGGACTGCCATTTGTCAGAAACGGTGTAGGGTCTCCCACTTGGGCGGGAGGTTGGACTAGATGACCTACAAGGTACCTTCCAACTCTGATTGTTATATTTGTTATCAGTCAGTCAGTTAGACAGTCAGTCTGTCTGTCTATCTATCTATCTATCTATCTATCTATCTATCTACCTACCTACCTACCTACCTACCTACCTACTACTTACCATCCATCCATCCACCTTACCACAGGGCACATATCTGTGCTGTTCACATATTTAAGACTGAAATGTTCGGCTGGCTATCCCATAGGTTTGCTTAACAACACAGGATTTGTGTAATCAACTTCAGCTTTACGACCTTCGCATTTGCTTAACAACCACAGGGAAAACAAACTGGAAAATTGGGTTCGGTCACACGGTGACCTGCTTTATGGCTGTCACAACTTATGACCGTAATTGCCAGACTCGGATTATAGTTGTAACTCAAGGACTACCTGCAGCATCTCTCTGGTGAATGGGTGGTCTCAGTGGCAATATTAGGTACACTCTTATTGTTGCAATCTGGTTGTATTTGATGGAATTTGTACCCAAAGATTGCAAGCAGAGGAAACTCGGATAATTATAAACTGCTTGAAGAGGGGATTTGTTCCTAAGCTGTTCTGCAAAACATCAAGCTAGCTAAATAAACAGATTAAAAATCCAGCATTGGAATTTAAACAGAGCACATAATTCATTGATTGTAGTAAAAGTTTATTTAACTAAAAATGTTTCTCTGTGAGAGTTGACAACTAGAATCCTGTGGCATGGGCGATCTGATTATCTCCACAATCCATGCTGACTTATAGCAAAGTTACTTATAGAAGAAAATGCGATAAAAATAAAAGTAAAATCTCTCTTTCTCTCTCTCTCTCAAGTAAAATTTGGGAGTCCTACCGTAGTATACAGGATCGTATCCCTCTGGTTGCTGATGAATAATATACAACAGCATGGCAGTAAGGCTCAAATGGAGGGTTTGAGTCTGCCCCCTGGTGGCTATGAATAAGAACTTCTAAGACTCTTAAATGATGAAAATAAATTGAAAATGCGTATGTGACACCATCAGTTCTCCACTGTCAATTAAATCAGCTCAGCTTTGTCCAGGTTGTCACACAAACCTGGAAAAAAATGTTACTGCTTTTAGGAATGATCTAATTCAAATACATGTGATATTAAACTCAAATTTGCACAACTACAGTATTCCATTCCAATATAAAATATGCAGTGATTCTTGTTTTCTTCTGAAGATGTTTAAAAGCAAAATAAGAAACAGTTCCTCATAACAGAATAAAAAGGATATATAGAGAGAAAACAAATATACTATATTAATTATATTATATTATTATATATATATATATATATATATATATATATATATATATATATATATATATACACACACACACACACACACACAGTGTGTGTGTGTGTGTGTGTGTGTGTATATATATATATATATATATATATATATATATATATATATATATATATATATATATATATATATATATTTTGTATTTTTCTGTAGTTGTTCTTTTAAAGTTGTAGTACGTTTTATGTGCAGAATCTCATTGCCATCATCAGGCTTCTATTTGTCCGCGTGAGTCAGATTAAAGTGGTTTCAGATTTGAATTTGGGGGTCCTACTTGCCATCTTGCCAGGCTGGTTTTTCTTCATCCTGATTGGTTGCCAGTCTTGGTCAGTGTTTGTGTCCGGAGTTTGCCATGTTCTGCTATATACAGGTGGTCTCTAATGGTGTCTGGTCTGTTTTTTGGCGTCTTTGCCTCTTGATTGGCTGATGCAGCTTGATGTTGGTATATTGGGGCCTTTGTAGCTTGTTCTTTTAAAGTGTAGCTATCGTTGTCAGGCAGGATCTCATCTGCCATCACTGGTTGGATGTGTTTGACTGAGTATCAGGGCATCTGTGTGCCCAGGTTTTACTTGTGGTTTCAGATTTTTTGAATTTGTGGTGCAGCCTATTGATTTGCCAGATGGTTTTTTCTTCATCCTGATTGGTTGGGAGCTTGATTGGTTATTCTCTGAAGAAGAATAAGCACCCGCCTGGATGAACACAAAAATGCAGTCAAAAAGCTGGAACACACTTCCTCACTAGTCCAACACATGGAAGCCACAGGTCATAGCATCAACTTCAATGGCACCAAAACCCTGGCCACTATAGAAAACCCTAATCACAGAATCATCAGAGAAGCCATAGAGATTGAAAAAAAGACCAGAAAGCATGAATAGAAGAGATGATTCCACCAGGCTGTCAATCATTTGGAAGCCTTTCCACACCACAAGAAGCCAAACACCTGGGCACAAACAGATCCCCTGATACTTCCAGCTCAAACACATCCCAACCAGGCACCCAGATGAAACCCAGCTTCCTAACTAATGATAGCCGTCCATTTACCCGAAGCCAAGCTGCACTAAAGGCCTCCAATAAAGCAACACAATGCTGCCAGCCAATCAAGATACAAAAAGAGCCAAAAAACAGACAGAAGATATTAGAGACACCAATCAAGCAGAACACAGCAAACTCCGAGACCAATAAACACAGACCAAGACTCCCAACCAATCAGGATGAAGAAAAAACCATTCTGGCAAAGCAATAGGCTGCCCCAAATTCAAATCTGAAACCACTGTAAAAGTCTGACTCACAGACGGACACAATACAGAAGCCTGATGATGGCAGATGAGATTCTGCTGAAACATTGCTACAACTTTAAAAGAACAACTACAATGACGTGGGAAAATACCCGAACCAAGCCGAATACCATACATGTAAGTACCCGCGAAAACTTAAGAAAATATATATATATATATATATATATATATATATATATATATATATATATATATATTATATATATGTATATATATGTATATGTATATGTATATTATTATGTATATGTATGTATATGTATATGTATATGTATGTATGTATGTATATATGTATATATGTATATATGTATATATGATATATGTATATATACTGTATATAAACTTTTTCCTGTTGTGTTTCTTTTGTAAGGGGGATATAATGGAAGCTCAGGCTAACCCAGAAGTCTGTCCAATAAATACATAGGAACCTTCTCCAGTACCACAGCTCAAAGGAGTTGATTTTGCTTTGCTCCAACTTTAACAGCCAAGGTAGCTATGGGGGAACACAATAGAGAAAACTAACTTACATTTCATTGGCAGCCTTCAAATCAGGCTCAGCTCCTGGTGAACACATCAGCAAATCCTGGTCACCTGGATTTGAGTCAAATCATAAATTGCATTACTTTTATTCCAGTGCTTTCCTTTGATCTGAGTTAGAGTAGAATAGAATAGAGTAGAGTAGAGTAGAACAGAAGAAAACAGAACAGAACAGAACAGAGTTGGAATTTCTGCAAAATGCGGAAAAGGAGTAAGAAAGAGTAAGCCAAATAAATTAAAAAGATGAGATAGAGAAAAGGCAAGGGAATATAGCTAAATCGAGATTTAATGACAGCCATTATACCTCTCCAGATCTTTTGTCTTTGCAAACCATCCTTGGTTCATTGTATCTATGCATTGATTTCATACAAGACCATTTTTCTTTAAATTTCAGAATAACATAGTTATTCTATGTTAGAATAATAGTTATTCATAGGGACCTTGGAGGTCTTCTATTCCAACCCCTGCTCAGGCAGCAAACCCTACACCATTTCAGACAATCTAATTTCTTCTTTAAAACTTCCAGTGTTGGAGCATCTGCAACTTTTGGAAGGAAGCTGTTCCACTGATTAATTGTTCTAACATGAAATTTCTCCTTAGTTCTAGTTTGCTTCTCTCCTTGATTAGTTTCCACCCATTGCTTCTTGTCCTGCCCTTGGGTGCTTTGGAGAATAGCTTGACTCCCTCTTCTTTGTGGCAGCCCCTTAGATATCAGTACACTGCTATCATGTCTCCCCTATTCCTTCTTTTCATTAAACTGGACATACTCATAAAGTTGGCTTTTTATGTCTTGAACAGAATCTTAATTATTTCCCAATTCATTTGATAGGAAGCAACCTGTTTTCCCATAAAACGAGGTGCTACATTCCTTTTCTCCATATCTATAATGTCCAAAGAGACCTTGTCTTTGCTACAACAACCCAACACAGCTACCTCTGAATTATGGGACTTCAACAAATATTCAGACTGTAATTTCCAATGCCCTTGCTGAACTGCCCCAAGGATATAAGCATGTCCAATTGGGAAGATCTATTGATGTAATTGCACGATTGGGCCTCCACATCAAAAATGATGTGAATAGTTTGGTGTGTTGGGGGGAAGGTGGAGGAATAGCAACGTGCCTTGAAATTTAATAGGAACTTCAAAAGGATTGGAATGGAATCTTAAGTGAAATAAGCAAATGCATTTTGGGAGGGATAAAATGGGCGTACACCACACTAGTGTGGTGTGTTTGGAGGGTTTCTCTTTCATTATTCTGACAAATGTCAATTATAAACTCCCTGACATCAGTTGGCACCTCCAAAGCCTGTTTCTTGTGGTCACTGCTGCTTTCGCTACCCATCTAATAATCATAGCTGCAGAAATTCTCTTCTGAAAACTGATACTACCACATTCCAAATTCCTTGCTAGAAAAGGAAGGACTTCAACACCACATCCTCAAATCTGGCAGGACTGCTTTCCTGTTGTCTTCTCCATCTCTCCCTTCTTGAGCAGGCTGTACGATGGCCGTGCTTGAAAGAAATTAAAAATTTCTAAAAGCTAGAGCTCTTTCGGTACCAAACTTTAATCCTGCAGACAGAGGAGCAAATTAGGTAACTTGTATTCTTTATATGTCTATAAATTCACGTGTGGCAAAATGGATTGCATTACTTCTAGCATCGAAAAGCTACAAGGGACTGCGTGCGATTCTGTCTCAGATTAGTAGACTATACTAATCAAGAACTTCTTTAATTGTTAAAATCTCCTTCTCCATATGCTTTTGTTGGAAGAAATGTCCATCTGGTTCAGTTCCAAGTCAGGAGAAAGGCACTGGAAACAAAATGGAGGCTGGAGGCTGATTGGAAAGAGTGCCCATTTATTGTTGAAGCAGAACCACCAAACACGTGTGATTCTGGGCAACTGATAACATGGAGTTGAGAGTGAGGGGTATTTATACCTTCTCTTAGGCTTTGCACTTGAGCTTCCTATTCCTGTGCAAGGACATGTATTCTATTGGCTGTTGTAAGGGTCATAGCTGGCTCTGTAGGTTATCTGAGCTAAGTTTGGTTGAAGCCTGGAGGGTGATGCATTGTCCCCAGGAGATTGTGCAATGTGATGAGCTCTGCTGCGAGATGGTAGAGGGTTAATCCTATTATGTCCTGAGAGATCATGTCTTAATCCCATCATCCTGGAGCTGAAAGTCTTTTGTTTTGTAGATAGGCTGGCCCAATCTTTCTCAATGGGCACAAAATATCTGCTGGGGGCTATTAAGAAAGACTTGGGGGCTACTTTCTGTTTCTCTATTTCTCCTTTAGGGAAATATAATATTCTGCCTTTTTAATATTTCCTAAAATATTTAATTCTTCTGGGAGGGGGTGGCTTCCCACACTTTTGAGCATGTCTTCCATAAGGGCTAGAAACTGAAAGAAAAATAAAAACTTTTTGGAAACTCGATTTTCTGTCAGCCCTTATCTGTGGCCTATGTCAGCACTCAGCAGCCTAGGCAATTGTCCAGGCCAATGGTTGATGTTAGGCCGGAGGCATGCTTTACAAAAACAAACAAAACCCAGTTTACTGCCCTGAGCAACATAGCTGCCATTTAAACTTTCAACGGTGGCCCAGGGTAATGTTCTTTCAGGCCATTGTGGTTAGAATCCAGCTGTCCAACACTCCCAATAGTTGGCTCTTGACAAACCTAGAGAGAGAGAGAGACCTGCTGTTTTCTTGTCCTGCCAGAACCAATTCACAAAACATCCCGAGCACATTATGCAGTAGGGCCAGCTTTGTGTTATACTCAAAGATGTCCTGCCTCTAATTATCCAGCAGGAATTAAGCAACAAAGCTTTTCACAGCATGAAATACAGGAGGAAATAAAATCCGCAAGAGGTACAGCAGATGAGAGCACAAACACTGCTGTTAAAACAAGAGGGAAAAAGTAAGTTTGCAAGAAGTGAAGGACACCAAGGCTTACATTTCAAGTAGTCCTCCGTTTACAACCAGTCACTTAGCAAGCATTCAAAGTTATGACAAGACGTCCCTGTAGTAGAATCCCAAATAGAATAACAGAGTTGGAAAGGGCATTGGAGGTCTTCTAGTCCAACACTCTACTCAACAAGGAAACCCTACACCATTTCAGACAAAGGATTGTCCAATCTCTTCTTTAAAACTTCCAGTGTTGGAGCATTCACAATTTCTGGAAGCAAGTCGTTCCACTGATTAATTGTTCTAACTAACAGAAAATTTCTCCTTAGTTCTAGGTTGCTTCTCTCCTTGATTAGTTTCCATCCATTGCTACTTGTCCTGCCCTCAGGTACTTTGGAAAATCAGTTGACCCCCTCTTCTTTTTGGCAGCCCCTCGAATACTGGAATACTGCTATCGTATTACCATTAGTCCTTCTTTTCTCTAAACTAGCCATGCCCAGTTCCTGCAACCGTTCTTCATATGTTTTAGCCTCCAGTCCCCTAATAATCGTTGTTGCTCTTCTCTGCACTCTTTCTAGAGTCTCAACATCTTTTTTACATCGTGGCGACCAAAAATGGATGCAGTATTCCAAGTGTGGCCTTATCAAGTCATTATAAAGTGGTATTAACACTTCACGTGATCTTGATTCTATCCCTCTGCCTATGCAGCCTAGAATTGTGTTGGCTTACAGGGTACTTACAACCCTCCTCTGAAGTCCTGACAGCTGCCCCCTACAGAGAGAGAGAGAGAGAGAGAGAGAGAGAGAGAGAGACAGACAGACAGACAGACAGACAGACAGACAGACAGACAGACATGACTGCATGTCAGGCACTCCTCAACAAGGCTGCATTTACAGTTATTTGCAGTGCCCCATGGTCACGTGGCACCATTTTACAATGGTTTTGCTCAAAGCCAGCATTGATACAGTAGGTGGTCCTCAACTTTACAACCATCTGTTCAGCAACTGTTTGAAATTACAACAGCACTGAAAAAAGTGATTTCACGACCGTTTTCACACTTATACGTTATGATCATTGTAGCATCCCTGTGGTCACGTGCTTGAAATTTGGCATCTAGCATGTATTTATGATGGTTGCAGTGTCCCAAGATCATGTGGTCACCTTTTGCAACCTTCTGAAAAGTAAAGTCGTTGAATGAAGTTGGAGTCTTAGTGGACAACCAGCTAAATATGAGCCAGCCATGTGCAGCAGCAGCCAAAAAAGCCAATGCAGTCCTAAATTGCATTAACAGAGGGATACAATCGAGATCAAGTGAAATACTAATACCACTCTATAAAGCCTTAGTAAGACCACACCGAGAGCACTGCATCCAGTTTTGGTCACCACACTATAAAAAAGATATTGAGACTCTAGAAAAAGTACAGAGAAGAGCAACCAGGATGATTAGGAGACTGGAGATTAAGGCATATGAAGAACAGTTACAGGAACTGGGCATGGCTAGTCTAGTGAAGAAAAGGACCAGGGGATACATGACAGCAGACGTCCAATATTTGAGGGGATGTCACAGAGAGGAAGGGGTCAATCTATTTTTCCAAAGCACCTGTAGGCCAGAGAAGGAACAATGGTTGGAAACTAATCAAAGAGAGATGCAACCTAGAAATAAGGAGAAACTTTCTGACACTGAGAACAATCAACCAATGGAACAGCTTGCCCTTGGAAGTTGTGTGAGGGTCATCACTTGAGACTTTGACGAAGAGATTGGATGGCCATTTGTCAGAAATGGTGTAGGGTCTCCCGCTTGGGCAGGGGGTTGGACTAGATGACCTACAAGGTCCCTTCCAACTCTGATTATTTGTGTGTCTGTGTGAAGTGGACTCACTTAACTGCAGTGATTCACTGCAACGGTTTCAGGAACTGGGTATGTCTAGTCTGATGAAAAGAAGGGCCAGGGGTGACATGATAGCAGTGTTCCGATATCTCGGGGGCTGCCACAAAGAAGAAGGAGTCAAGCTATTCTCCAAAGCACCTGAGGGCAGGACAAGAAGCAATGGGTGGAAACTCATCAAGGAGAGAAGCAACCAGAACTTAGGAGAAATTTCCTGAGAGTTAGAACAATTAATCAGTGGAACAACTTGCCTCCGGAAGTTGTGAATGCTCCAACACTGGAAGTTTTTAAGAAGAGATTAGATAATCGTTTGTCTGAAATGTTGTAGGGTTTCCTGCCTAAGCAGGGGGTTGGACTAGAAGACCTCCAAGGTCCCTTCCAATTCTGTTATTCTGAAATTTAAAGAAAAATGGCCTTGTATGAAATCAATGCATAGATACAGTGAACCAAGGATGGTTTGCAAGGACAAAAGATCTGGAGAGGTATAATGGCTGTCATTAAATCTCGATTTAGCTATATTCCCTTGCTTTTTCCTGAACTCATCTTTTTAATTTATTTGGCTTACTCTTTCTTACTCCTTTTCCACATTTTGCATAATATTGCTTTCTTTGACAGAGAATAGCATGATGATTAGGTATATGTTATGAGAAAGAGAAGAAACTATCAAGTCCAAAAATTATTCCAGGTGCTTGAACCATAATATCTACAATTCAAAATCAATCCAAGGTGGAGTTGTCAACTCTACCTTCAGTGTTAGGTGTAATCTGATGTCAATTATCTTTAAGGAGAAAGGACATCATTGCACCCAGTACAGAACCATTCAGCTATAGATCTGTTGAACTCAGTGGGATATAAATCTGATCAAATCAGAATTGACTTGTACTATTGATTACTGTAAAAAGGATAATAGTGGTATCCATGTACTTCCCACATCATAATTTGCTGAAGAATGCCAAGCCTGTTGTTTAAAAAAAAAATTAAACATCACAACACAAAACACCATAAGAGGGCAGCGAGGCACAAATCTTGGTACCTTTCCCTATGAAGTCTCTTATTTAACAGCTGAATATTTAAGGAAACGGACTTTCATCCAGCTTCCTTCAAAGGGTTTTGTTCAGGAGTGGGATTCAACCAGTGTTACTACCATTTCGGTGATTACATTTTGCACACGAGTATAATAAACCTAAAGGGAGGGTGTGGTTTAACTCTAATATGCCAAAAAAGCCATAATCACTCAGAGTAGACAAACCTGATGAGCTATAAAACTGGGTTTACATACTAAAAAAGGCTAGGTGCAAATATCACCAAGCCAAAAGCAAACAAACAATATTCTGGCTTATTATACGATGGGAATCCCAACTACAGATACTGTTCTGTATGGCACAAAAATCCTTCCAGATCGGCCCTCCAATATAGGCATCCCACTTACCTACCTGCCTACCTTATTTTAAGGGCCATCACAGGCACCCTCTTCCCTAGTTCATTATTATCCCAGAGAAGATCTCAGCAACAATAGGAATTACTAGAAGACAGGCAAATTTCATGTTCAGCACGAGACTTTCTCTTTAAAGCCTGATGTTTCTTTCAAGTCATTGAAAGTAATTGACTTTGTGAAAGAGAGGGAAGGCAAATCAACAAAAACAAATTTCAATTAAATAGCTAAACATCAAATCTGTGGAGGAAGAATGTACAGAATTATATTAATTCACATCTGCGCGTATGCCAAGCATGCTTTATATCAGCAATCGATTGCAGTACTAGAACAGTCATTTTTGTTCCCATGGATACCAGCCATGGACACACACTCCCTGTTCCTCTTGGTTTTAATGATAAATTCTTCAAAGTGTGCGTGTTTGCTTTCAAAGACAGCTGGCATGCCGCTAATGAACGTTTCCAAGGTTGAATGAGTTTCAAATGTGTGGAGTTCAACTCCCAGAATTCTTAGCAAAGGCCATGCCAGCTGGAGAATTCTGGGAGTTGGAGTCTACAAATCTGAACATTACCAGCCTTGGAAAACTGTCACTTTAGTATAATTGATGTTTGTACATCAATTGTAAGAACTGTGCCTGGGCTACAGATAGATTGAGTTGGGCATTGAGTGGGGATGGACAGCTGTCAACTCATAAAATATTTCTATGGTCTTTTTAGAAAGGGAGGGGGGAGCATTGCAAACTAAAACTGCATTCCATAAATGCTTTCAAAGATAGTAACTAGGTGACTGAAGTTTCTGCCGCGCAAAATTCTAACTGGAGAACATGATTGATGACTCTTGGCTATGGATGTGTCCCATTGGAGAATATGAATTACGATACACCCAGGAGGGTGGGGGAAAACCAGGGTCAAGGGTGACAATGAATTATGTGCCTCGGAGTTGGCTATATCCAGGCAGTGCTGGACAGTTTAACTCCCAATAAATCCTTTTTAAGTTTTGGAAGTTTGGCTTGAGACTCATTATTTAGATGGAGGTAACTGCCGGAATCCTGACAACAGCATTATCCATTTTCTCTTCTGAAAAATTGAAGTTTTGACCACTTCTCCCAGCTATTCAAAGAGCATGCTGAAGACAGAGTGTCAACATTTCACATAGATTTAGAATCCTAAATATGAAAATACTGATGAAGCTATGGGTGCTTGATTCTTTTTTTCTCTACTTATATACAAATCCTCAATGAAGTATGCAGTTCACTGGTGGGTTTTAAGAAAAGATTGAACAACCAATTGTCTGAAATGGTATACGGTTTCCTCCTTCATCAGTGGGTTGGATGAGAATATCTCTAAAATCCCTTCCAGTTCTGTTATTCTGTAATTTAGGTATTATGAAAGACCTGGCATATCAAAAAATAGGAGCTGAGCCAACAGGCATCTTGCTTTCAAAATCCTAGCTAATGTTGGAATAGACCAGTGGTGAGATTCAATTTTTTTTACTACCAGTTCTGTGGGCATGGCTTGGTGGGCGTGGCAGGAGAAGGATATTGTAAAATCTCCAGTCAGAGGTAGTATTTGCCGATTCTCTGAACTACTCAAAGTTTCCGCTACCAGTTCTCCAGAACTGGTCAGAACCTGCTGAATACCACCTCTGGAATAGACTGTCCTGCTCGAGCAGGGGATTGGACTAGATGACCTCCAAGACCCTTCCAACTCTGTTATTTTATGTTCTATAAAATCAGATCAGTATTTCCTAAACTTTGTTGTCACATTGCCTCTTCTTCTTTTTCTTTTTGTTTCTGATTGAAGGAGATGAAGGTGAAAAGGGAGACCAAGGAGAAATGGGAAAAACTGGGAAACTTGGCCCCACAGGATCCAAAGGTAAAACAATTTACAGTACTCTCTTTACAGTTAAAAACATAGGAATGATCCCTTACTACTTCAGAGTTACACACTGGCTGCATGCTTAACCTGGTTCTAAATTAACCCAAATGGGCTGGGTTGGGACAGGGCCGTAAGCCCTAAAAAAATCAGGTTTACCCATGTTTAGTATGTAATGGCAATGCAGCCATTAGGCCATCACCTAATCTGGATAAGAGTACTGTATAAACTCAGCTATTCCATAAAACTCTGACAAGCTTATCTTGCTTCTTAATCACAGGAGGAAAGGAACTATTTAAAAGGAAGCTTATAAAGAAAATTATCCAGAGTAATAATGTAATTTTTAAAATTAAAAAAAATGTGTGACCTTTCGTTAATGTTGATGACTGCTTGGTCTAGTCCCTAGAGTTTTAGCAATATTTCAGAAATGGTTTGATTGATTGATTGATTGATACAGCCATCTATCTCACAAATATGACTCTAGCTGTTTGTAATAAAATAGATAAAAGCAAATAAAACACGTAATATAAATGTCAACTCATAAAATATTTATAGGGTTGTTTTAGAGTTGCTAACAGAAAAGGAGGGGGGAAAGGGGCTTGAAAGAGCAGTGCGGAAGCTTGGAAATTGAAAGTGCATTCCATTCATAATTTTTCAGAGATAGTAACTAGGTGACTGAAATTTCTGCCGCGCAAAAATCTAACTGGAGAACATGATTGATGACTCTTGGCTATGGATGTGTCTCATTGGAGAATATGGATTATGATATACCCAGGAGGTGGGGGAAAACCAGGGTCAAGTGTGACAGTGAATTATGGGTCTCAGAGTCGGCTACACCCAGGCAGTGCCAACATGTTAATTCCCAAATAAATCCTGTTTAGTTTTGGAAGTTTGACTCGAGACTCATGATTTAATTGGGGTAACTGCCGGAACCCTGACAGCAAAATAAAACCCCATAGCAGCCGAGCAGCATAAAATAACCATCAACAAAGCCAAGAAACAGAGTCTTATTACGCTTCCTGGACTTCAGGCCTGGTCAGAAAACCAAGTTTTTCAGGGCCTTGTGAAAGGCCAGCAAGATCTAGGCTAACCTAATCTTAGCCAGGCAGAATTATGTTCCACAAGATGGCAGGAAAGGCCTTCCTCCTGGGTCCCACCAGCTGACCCTCCTTAACTGATGGTATCCACAGCATGGTCCTCTTGCCAGACCAAATGGGATGGAATATAGCAGAAGGAGTAGCAGAAGCTAGGGTGGAGTCAAAAGTGGGATCAGCCTCGAATCCTTACGTAGCCATAAGCAGACTAAGTCCAACATCCCTTGAATTCCATTGACCCTTATCAAACTCTAAGCAGGTGCCCACTGTTAGTTGGGAAAATTTAATGCCTAGGCTGTTTAGCAATAAATCAGTTTAATTGGACCTTCAGATCTGGATCTGGTCTTTCACACCTGACCAGAATAGAAACAATTGGGGAGATATGATCCTATTATTAAGAGACGTGGTGGCGCAGTACTGCTGGCTACTTCTGCTGACTGCCGACTGCCTGCAATTTGGCAGTTCGAATCTCACCAGGCTCAAGGTTGACTCAGCCTTCCATCCTTCCGAGGTGGGTAAAATGAGGATCCAGATTGTTGGAGGCAATAGGCTGTAAACCACTTAGAGAGGGCCGTAAAGCACTTTAAAGGGGTATATAAGTCTAAGTGCTAGTGCTATTAGGACAGTTGGAAGCCATGCCTTGAGGCCCCTGAAACTGGCTGTGCAGATGGCATTTTAAAGGATGCAAAGGTTAAAAAACCACTCGTATCTGCTACTTTTGAAAGTAGCTGTATCTTTTCCACAAATGCAGAGAAATCAAATCCAAAGTATTGTACTGCTCTATTTATTACCTTCTGAATCATCAGGTTTGCTCAAAATACTGGTTGCTGGGAAACAAAAGGGAAGGAGACTCTCAATCCAAGTTCAAATTTGTGAGCTTCCCAGGTGTATCTAATTGTCACTGTGTGACCCAGAATGCTGGTCTACATAGGGTTTAATCCAGTTTTCTTTTTTTAGGTTCTTAATTACTCTGTCGACATGTATGTCTTACCCATCTGTGTATGAGAATAACACTGAGGGAGTTGCGTATACATCTAATGATATTTTTTTCCTCTTAGTCATCATTTAAGAATATTTTTTTCAGACCAAAACATCACTCCTACAAGCATCTCAGCAGGGAGTTTTGAGTGATGCAGATAAGCTTGGAAATGTCATGTTGTTGTTTTTTTTCTACAAGAGTGCAAAGAAAGGGAGAGACAGCCATCTGTTACCTGACAGCTCAGCATGGTACATTAATGGAGACAAATCAAAGTCAAACTCTCTTCAAAAGGGCTCCATTCTGTTGGAATGGACAAGAAAAGCATATGCAACACCTTTCAAGTGGAGTAGCAAAGGAGTATGTGACAATTTTCTTTCTTAAAACAATTGGGTACTTGGAAAAGGTGCTATCTTAATCATAAATCATAGGGCGAACAGTTGAGGAGCTAGGCATGTCTAGTCTATCAAAGAGAAGCATTAGGGGAGACATGATAACTGTCTTCCAGAACTAGAGGGCCTATCACAGAGAAGAGGGGACAACTTATTCTTCAAAGCACAAGAGGGCAGGACAATGGGTGGAAGCTTGTTAAAGGAAATACTTTAACTAAGGAGAACTTTTTTTGACAGAGAGTACAATTAATCAATGGGATAGCTTGCCTTCTGAAGTTGTGAGCGCTCCATTGCTGAAGGATTTCAAAAACAAACTGGACAACCATTTGACTGGAATGGTGTAAGCTCCTGCCTTGAGCAGGGGTTGGACTAGCAGACCTCCTAGATCCCTTCCAGCCTATGACACTACGTTCCATATTTTGCTTTCATAAACTAACACAACCCTCCCATTTTGATGTCTAGTTAGAAGGGAAAACGTTGACCATTTCATAGCTACACACATCTCCTCTTAATGGAGAAGTGCTAGATTAGAACATGGTTATCTTAGTCCAACATCTTCTTTCTTAGGGCAACCAGCAAAATACTTCTGGAATATTGTGGAGATGAGGTGGGGGGACACAAGCCATGGTGGTTAGAATGCAGTACTGCAGGCTACTTCCCCTGACTGCCGGCCACCGGTAGTTCAAATCTCACCGGCTCAAGGTTGACTCAGCCTTCCATCGTTCTGAGGTTGGTAAAGTGAGGACCCAGATTGTTGGAGGCAATATGCTCTGAAAAATGCTTAGAGAGGGCTGTAAAGCACTATGAAGCGGTATATAAGTTTAAGTGCTATTGCTATTCTCTAATGGAAATTATTTAAAGCAGGGGGCTCCAAGCTTGGCAAATTTATGACTTGTGGACTTCAACTTCCAGAATTCCTCAGCCAGCATGGAATGCTGGGAATTGGAATATAGAAGTGGTAAAGTTGCCAAGCTTGAAGAATTCTGATTCAACCTCTATAATTCCTGGCCCTTTACAAGAATAGAGTAGAGTAGAGTAGAGTAGAGTAGAGTAGAGTAGAGTAGAGTAGAGTAGAGTAGAGTAGAACAGGAACAGAACAGAATTCTTTATTGGCCAAGTGTGATTGGACACACAAGGAATTTGTCTTCGGTGCATAAGCTCTCAGTGTACATAAAAGCTATACATGATAAATCATGATCATAGTCATCATAAAAAATACATTCATCATAAATTACAAGATACAACACTTAGTGATAGTCATAGGATACTAAATAATCAATCAACATAAATCATACTAGGAAACTAAGTAAAACAACATAAATTGTAAAGATACAAGCAACAAAGTTATACTATAAGTAGAAAAGGAGATGGAAAAATAGGAAAAATGAGAGGAATAATAGTAATACAGCCTTACTAAATAGTAAGGACCCTAGTTTGATTAATGTGCAGTACCTTAAAATACAATTAAATTGTGCTCTGAGACTCAACGAAACAAACTTCTATTTATTGTATTTCCAATTCAGGAGACAAAGGAGCAATTGGAGATATTGGTGAACAAGGAATGATAGGTAAAATCGGACCAATTGGCAGGAAAGGTAAGTATTAATTGATTGATCACACATCTTCACTGGATGGTAAACCTCAGTATAAAATTTAAAAAACACCTGCTATTTATGTTTGCAAATGAAACTGAAGGCTTTTATTTCCAAAACACAAGTACTGTTAACTTATGCTTCCCGTTTCATGGCTACCAACATGAATCCATTCAGACTCCTTTTGGTATTGTCTATGTTCTTGGAAAAGCTCTTCATAAGCACGCATTTCAATTTCCTCAATGTTCTCTGCTGAGTTCATTATAATTTAGTGTCTGCACAATGAAATACAAGAGCAAAGTACATGGAAGAAGGAGGAAAAAAATAACTAAAGTGCTTATTTTAAAACAAGCATTTGACACACTTGAGTTCACTTCACCAAATGCTGAAAAATGTAAAAAGCAGAATGGTCAGAGATCTCTTCAACGGGCATCAATGAAGGAGAGACCACCATTAAGTTGTAGTCTTCTCGGATCCCAATCAATGATGGGATGCTCCTAATCTGTGCTGGGATGACTGTAACTCATTGGAGTGCAAATGCAGAAGGTCATAGGTTCAATCCCCATCCTTTCAAGCAAGATTAATTGAATTAACAGTCAATCTAGCCCAGTTCCTACATCCCCCTTGAACAGATATCCCCTTCAGTACATCCCTATCAACCACACCTCCTGAAAGCTACATGGCCAACTTTATTTTGAAGGGAACAGAAGTGTGGATTGAGATTTCCCTATGGAAGCAGGAATTTTGGAGTTGGCTAGTCAAACTTAATGCAGCTCTGTTGGGAGCTTGGCTAATAGGCATTTGGGAATTCATGTTATGAGGTAGGTGGACATTATCAAGTTCACTTACACATTCACTAACAACATACACATTTCTATGCAATACTCAAATATTTCAAGAATAAAAATGCTCCAGGGGCCTTATCTAAATTGGCAACAACTGTTTCACGTTCCTGTTGTATCCAAGTATGTGCTTTTTTTTTTTTTTTACTTTTAGTTGTATATTTTCCAACTGTTCCTTGCAGAACTCTTCTACCTTAGAAATATTGTTGCAATGTACTACATGTTTGAGATATCCCCACAGATTTCTAGGAATATTTAAATCCAGGAATTGTGAAAGCCATTCCAAAAGTTTGTGTTTCTTCCTTGTGAAAACGTCATAGTTGAATTGGAAGCCAATTTCAGGATTTTATTTGTTTAAATGCCCTACCTCTTTTCAGTTTCAGTTTGTTCACCAACTGTGGGAGATATGTGACTAATGCAAAGCACACTGGGAGGAGGGGAACAAAAATAAAAATGGAAAGACTGAGTTTGTTACAGAAAACATATGGAGGTGGAGATGACGGTGGCAGCCATCACATATATATTCCTTCTTCCCACTGACTGATTATTCCCTTAATGCTGAATGCGGTGGTGAATGCAGAAGTATAAACGTATTGTACTCTTTTTCACTGCAAACATTGCAGAAATGGCAATAGCAATAGCACTTGGACTTATATACCACTTTCAAGTGCTTTATAGCCCTCTCTAAGTGGTGTACGGAGCCAGCCTATCGCCCCCAACAATCTGGGTCCTTATTTTACCCACCTGGAAGGATGGAAGGCTGAGTCAACCTTGAGCCTGGTGAGATTTGAACCACCAAATTGCAGGCAGCCAGTAGTCAGCAGAAGTAGCCTAGAGTACTGCACTCTAGCCACTGCACCACCGAGGCTCATACAGATTACCTTCTCTTTTCATCTCCAATTGTCCTATTGAAATTATCTTTTTTTCCTTTAAAAACAGAAGTTCCACTCAGCTTTTTATCCTGCCAGGGGTTAATAGCAACTAGGGATGGGTTCTTATAAAATAAAGCAAGAGAAGGAAAGTTAAAACCTCCTGTATACTGCACCTCCTATATATTGCAATCCCATTAAAAACAAACCTTCCACCTTCAGAATTCCCATCTATTCTTAAGTAATTTTCTTAAGTGCCTCTAAAACCTGCAAAAAAATTCCTCTTTCCAAAAGTGAAATGTATAACCTACCTGCTTTGGGTTTATTCATTTATTATATCATTAACTCCTTTCAGCTATTGTCCCTCTCAGTTTTGGCTGCGATTCCCTGAAGAAAGAAAGGTACTAGGCACATCTAGATCCCAAGTCTTTAAACTTTTAATGGATCATCTATTAGAATCGGAAGTTTACTATCAGAAAACAAACGCTTTCAGAGCCTGCCTTGGCAAGACTACAGTAGACCAAAATAGAGTCAACTGTATTCAGTAGAACTTAATCCAATGTACAGGTTGTCTTTGACTTATGACCACAATCGAGCCAAAAATGTCTGTTGCTTAAGTTTAAGTGAGTTTTTCCCCATTTTACAAATTTTCTGTCAACTCATAAAATATTTCTATGGTCTTTTTAGAGTTGCCAACAGAAAGGGAGTGGGGTAACAGTGCAACAAACCAAAACTGCATTCCATAAATGCTTTCAAAGATAGTAACTAAGTGACTGAAGTTTCTGCCTTGCAAAATTCTAACTGGAGAGTATGATTGATGACTCTTGGCTATGGATGTGTCCCATTGGAGAATCTGAATTATGATACACCCAAGGGGTGGGGGAAAACCAGGGTCAAGGGTGACAAGGAATGATGTGTTTCAGAGTTGGCTATACCCAGGCAGTGCCGGACAGTTTAACTCCCAATAAATTCTTTTTACGTTTTGGAAGTTTGGCTCAAGATTCATAATTTAAATGGGGGTAACTGCCAGAATCCTGACACTTTCTTGACACAGTTAAGTGAATCTGGCTTCCCCATTGCTTTTGCTTGCCAGAAGATTGTACAAGGTGATCACATAACTCAAGGACAGTGCAAATGTAATAAATTCCTTCCAATTCCAAAGTGTCCAAATCTTGATCATGTGACCATTGGGATGCTGCAACAGTTTAAGTCAGGAAAATGGCCATAAGTCACCTTTTTCTGTGGCTGTTGTCATTAAACAAACTGTTGTAAGCCAAGGACTACCTGTATTCAGTAGAACTTAATCCAATGTATGTAAAACTGAATTGTTTATATTGGCCATCCACCTATGGGCTCTATCCATTTCTCAAGACCTATTTTGTAAATGTGCTGGCAACTTTACAGTTGAAGGCAATGTATTTTCTTCTTTATTTAGGTGACAAAGGAGTAAAGGGTGAATCTGGAGTCACTGGAGGGAAGGGTAAAGCAGGTACACATTGTTTGTTCTTCTTTTGCATTTCTGATGCCTACATTGTCTTCTAGATCAAAGGCAATCAAATTGTAGTCACTGTGTATCCTAGCATGTTGGTCTACAGAGCCAGAAGGAGGAAGCATGTATATTTATTTATTTTATTTTATTTATTTTATCAAGCGATTATAAGATAACAGGTATAAGTATAACATAGTTATGAATACATGAAATGGATACATATAAGAAAAATAAAAAGAAACAATAGGACAGGGACAGTAGGCACATTGGTGTGCTTATGCACGCCCCCTACAGACCTCTTAGGAAAGGGCTGAGGTCAATAGTAGACAGTCTAAGGTTAAAGTTTTTGAGGTTTGGGGAAGAAACCACAGAGTCAGGTAGAGTATTCCAGACATTGACCACTCTGTTGCTGAAGTCGTATTTCCTGCAATCAAGTTTGGTGCGGTTTACCTTGAGTTTGCATCTATTGTGTGCTCTTGCATTGTAATGGTTGAAATCTGAAGTATTCATTGACAGGTAGGACATTGCAATATATAATTTTATGTACTACACTTAGATTGCAGGAAAAGCTGTTCCTTTCCATCCTCACTGTTAAGAAGTTTCTCCTTAATTCCAGGTTGTTTCCCTCCTTGATTAGTTTCCATCCATTGTTTTTTGTCTTGCCTTCAGGTGGTTTGGAAAATAAACTGACCCCCTCCTCTTTGTGGCAGCCTCTCAAATACTGAAATACTGCTATCATGTCCTCTCTAGTCCTTCTTTTCTCTGGACTAGCCAAACCCAAATCCTGCAACCATTCTTCATATGTTTTAGTCTCCATGCCTTTAATCATCTTAGTTGCTCTTCTTTGCACTTTTTTTCCCAAAGTTTCAACATCTTTTTTGTAATGGGGTGACCAAAACTGTGTGAGATTAGGTTGGGATAAGGAAGAGACTAACCTGATCTCTCCTGGAGGCTGTTCCTTTACCAAGGAAAAACAGCCCCTCTTGTTTCATTTCCCATCCTTTAGCACTGTCCCCAAGAGCCAGAAACGACTAGCACGTATGTGCGAGGGGAACCTTTACCTTTTACTTTGCAAAATACAAGCAGCAAAAGAATTGCCTCTGGGTTGTAATAGGCTAGTTCTGGAACTCAAAAGAAGCCCCAGTAGAAGATAATGGCAAACATTTCCACAATACAGAAAGGTCCTCATTTAGTGATCACAACTGGGACTGGCAAGTTGATCATTAAGCAAAGAGTTCGCTAAGTGAAATCATAACTGTGCTTATGATCTTTACTTC
This sequence comes from Notechis scutatus, assembly GCF_049901735.1. Lineage (NCBI taxonomy): Eukaryota > Metazoa > Chordata > Lepidosauria > Squamata > Elapidae > Notechis > Notechis scutatus. The sequence goes on from NC_142011.1 coordinate 193,740,232, forward strand.
AGTTTTTCTTTGTTTTCCATACCTGTGAATGTCATAAATGCAAGGACCAGTGTTGAAAATGTTTCTTTTTCCATCGTTGTTGTAAGGGCAAGCAGTTGCCATACAAGGCAGTCACTAAACTAGAACTATTTGTAATGCCAAGACAATTCCTTTGACATCACCAACTCAGCTTAAGGCCCTGTTTATTTATTTTGATAAATAAATCTGTACATTTTGAATTATTGGTGAGAATTATCTGTACATATTGAATTATTGGTGAGAATTATCTGTACATTTTGAATTATTGGTGAGAAACTGAGATATATAAACATAATAAATAACTAGAGTTAACTTGGAAGAAGGAATAGATAGGTCTCATTAAAGTTACTTCGGACTTAATGTTTCTATATTTATACTGAGTTAGGTGGTGTCTGTGATTGTGGAAAATATCGCAAAGTTGTTGGACAACTGGACATCAATGTGGCTCGACTCAAAAATTCCATTACCTTCGTAAAGAATGGTAGGTTTCATATCCTTTGTTTTTGTTAATTTCTCTTAAATTGGGGATTCACGTGGGATTCTCCTGGAAGTTGCGCAAAAGTGCCCAAATCCCTCAAAGACCATGCCATCAAAATTCAGGGGAAAACATTCCAAGCTGGAGATGTGCTACAAACTCAAAATAAATAAAATAAAATAAAATAAAATATAAATAAATAAAAACATCTGTCCTGTATCCAATTTGTGCTTAACCACAACCGTAGCATTTAAGCTTATGTACCATTCCCATAGCATTTTACAGCACTCTCTGGGCAGTTTGCAATGTAAACACATCTGCATCTTGCCCCCAATAATCCAGGTTCTCATTTTACCAATTTCAGAAGGATGGAAGGCTGAGTCAATCTTGAGCCCCATCAGAATCAAGCTCCAGGCTGTGGGCAGAGTTAAACTGCAATACAGATAGTCCTCAACTTACAACAGTTCACTTAGTGACTGTTCAAAGTCACAATAGCACTGAAAAAAGTGACTGATGGCCGTTTTTCACACTTATGACCATTGCAGCATCCCCATAACAACCTACTCATATTTATGACTGCTGCAATACTCTAGGGTCATGCCTTTTTGTGACTTTCTGAAAGCAAAGTCAATGGGTAAGCCAGATTCACTTAACAACCACGTTACTATTTAACAACTGCAGTGATTCACTTAACAAATGTGGCAAGAAAAGTCGTAAAACGGGGCAAAACTCACTTCACAAATGTCTCACTTAGCAACATAAATCTGGGGCTCAATTGTGGTCATAAGTTGAGGATTGCCTATACTACACTGTAACCACTGCACCACCAGGAGTCTTCCTTGTTTTATATATAGACATCCATGATTATAGGCCAGTGGTGGCTAACCTTTTTGGGCTCCTGTGCCAAAAATTGCATGTGTGCCAGTGTGCATGTACTCATGTGCCAGCACCCAGAATGCAATGTGCGGGTGCCCTCCCCACACCCCCTGCGCATGTGCGTGCAATCCCCACCCCCACCCCCTTACCTGCACTCTGCCTCACAGCTGATTTTTCGGCTGGTTTGAGGCCTTTTTCGGTTTCCCAGAGGTTTGGAAAAAGCCTCTGCAAGGCTTTTCAGGACGAATTATAGGCCTGTTTCATCACTTCTGGTATTACAGGAAGTGACAAAACGGGCCTATAATTCGTCCTGAAAAGCCTTACAGAGGCATTTTCCAAGCCTCTGGGAGGCCAAAAAAGGCCTCAAACCAACCGGGGGGGAGGAATCAACTGTGAGGCGCACGCATGCGCAGTGAGGTAAGTTTGCCTGCGGCTCGTATGTCAGCACGAGTGGCTCTGTGTGCCACTTGTGGCACATGTGCCATAGGTTCGCCATCACGGTTATAGACTTAGGCATCCTGAAATGGCTATTTTTTTGTTTTTAAAACCAGCTTTTTTAAAACCAGCTTTTTTATTTCTCTTTCTAAAAGTGTTAGCAGGCATCAGAGAAACAGAAGAAAAATACTACTACATTGTTCAGGAAGAGAAGAACTACAGGGAAGCCCTTGCTCACTGCAGGATTCGAGAAGGAATCTTAGCCATGCCAAAGGATGAAGCTGCTAACACGGTGATTTCTGACTACGTCTCCCAGAGTGGCTTCTTCCGAGTCTTTATAGGGCTGAACGACATAGAGAACGAAGGCCAGTTCATGTATGCAGACCGTACACCATTGCAAAGCTATAGCAATTGGAAGGAAGGAGCTCCTCAGGACACCCAAGAGAATGAGGACTGTGTGGAGATGCTCAGTACTGGGAAATGGAATGATACGGAATGCCACCTCACCATGTATTTCGTCTGTGAATTCCCAAAGAGGAGGACGTAGGCTAAAGTTTAGTTTAGTTTAGTTTAGTTAGCTTAGCTTAGCTTAGCTTAGCTTAGCTTAGCTTAGCTTAGCTTAGCTTAGCTTAGCTTAGTTTAGTTTAGTTTAGTTTAGTTTAGTTTAATTTAGTTTAATTTAGTTTAATTTAGTTTAGTTTAGTTTAGTTTAGTTTGTTGTCATTGCATCTCGTACAATGAAATTAAATACCATCTTCAGTATACATTATGACTACAAAAATAAACATAAACACACATCCTTCACGTTCTATACATTGAATTGAAAACCACTGATATTGCACTATACATTCAATAGAGTTGCTGCCCTGGGATAGAAGCTGTTTTTCAGCCTATTTGTCCTTGTTTTTATTATCCTGCACCGTCTGCCAGATGGTAATAGTTCAAAAAAAGGGTGCCCAGGATGAGATGGATCTTTGAGAATGTTTTGAACTTTTTTAAGGCAGCGGGAGCTATAAAGCTCTTCCAAAGAGGGGAGAGGGCAACCAATGATCTTCTGGGCAATGACGTTAACCCTCTGGAGTGCTTTCCTATCTGCCACTGTGCAATTGGCAAACCGTACAGAGGTGCAGTAAGTTTAGATACTCTCTATGGTGCAGCGTTAGAAGGTCACCAGCAGTTTTTCATTCAGTTGTTGTTTTCTAAGAAGTCTCAGGTAGTATAATCTCTGCTGGGCCCTTTTGACCAGCACTGCAATGTGAGCATCCCAGGTCAGGTCCTTTTTTAAGGTAACACCCAGAAACTTAAAACTGGCCACTTGCTCTACTCGGTCTCCATTGATAAGCAAGGGCTGGATGTCTGATCTGTTCCTTCTATAGTCCACTATAAGCTCCTTGGTCTGATATTGAGGACAAAGTTATTGTCTCCACACCACAAAAGCAACCGGTCCACCTTATCTCGATAAGTAGGCTCATCCCCCTCCCTGGAGATGAGTTCCACCACTGTTGTATCATCTGCAAATTTAGTAATAGTATTACTAACGTGAGTGGGAATGCAGTCATGCACATAAATAGAATAGAGTAAGGGACTCAACACAGAACCCTGTGGCGTACCACTGTTAAGAATAAGGGCTGAAGAGGTATGATTACCTAATCTGACCATCTGTGATCGGCCAGACAGAAAATCCATAATCCAAAGGTAAATTGAATAAGAAAGTCCAAAGAAGACTCCTAACCTGCACTGTAGAATCATTCTTTGTCAGCTATAGGGTTTAGGACTGTCTTTCCCAGCCTGAGGTTGCTCAGAACAGTTGAACTTCAATTCTCATCATCCTGACACCACATAAGTGTGGAGAGATGAGAATTGGAGTTCAAGATATAGGGAGGGCACCACATTAAGAATAACGGGCCTTTGGTAAGAATCTGGTTCTCAACGGAAGAGACTATTCTTAACTCAGGGTTGAACTGTGGGGGTCCTTGGTGCCTTCTGAGCTTAGTGGTTTGCTCACGGACGTTTCATTACCCAACTAGGTAACATCATCAGTGTTGGAAAACCACCAAATTTAGAGAGCACCAAGGAATCCGCAATCTGGTTCTCATTGAGGGACATGGGAACAAATTACAATTGGACATTCACATGCCAAATTGTGGGGATTTGTCTTCCGTTAGTATTTTAGTCCTACAGAATGAAGTTGGAATGTTGTTGTTTTTCTGCTAAAACACATTAACAGAGTTGGAAGGGACCTTAAAGGTCATCTAGTCCAACCCCCTGCCCAGGCAGATCCTACACCATTTCTGACAGATGGCAGTCCAATCTCTTCTTGAAAGTCTCAAGTGATGAAGCTCCTACAACTTCCAAAGGCAACTTCTGTTCCATTGGTGGATTGTTCTCACTGTCAGAAAAAGTTATCCTTATTTCCAAGTTGAATCTCTCCTTGATCAGTTTCCATCCATTATTCCTTGTCTGGCCTTCAGGAGCTTTAGAAAATAGCTTGACCCCCTCCTCTCTGTGGCAGCCCCTCAAATATTAGAACACTGCTATCATGTCTCCCCTGGTTCTTCTCTTCACTAGACTAGTTATGCCCAGTTCCGGCAACCATTCATCATATTATTTAGTCTCCAGTCCTCTAATCATTTTGGTTGCTCTTCTCTGCACTCTTTCTAGAGTCTCAATATCTTTTTATAGTGTGGTGATCAAAACAGAGTAGGCAACATGCTACCTGCAGGACACCTATGTACCACCAGAGACTTCTCTAAGTATGCACCAGATATCATCTTCAGTGACATAACTTTAACATTATTATAGTCACACACAAAAAACGTCCAGAAATTTGGTCAACTGAAAAACAAAGCATCAATGTCTACCCATCATATTTATTTGCCTTAAAACTCACAATGGACATATAATCTCACTTATTGGAATGATAAGAAGACCAGTTCGTCTTCAGTAAAACGGTTATACAGCCGATTTTACAGCCATTTTTATCACAGCCATTAAGCAAATCAGGCAGTCTTTAAGGGAATCATGCGGTCATTAAGCAACTCTGGCTTCCCCTGTTGATATTATTCGTCAGAAGCCAGTAGAGAAGTTCACAAATTATGATCACATGACTTCATGGTGCTGCACCTGTCATAAACATGAGCCAGTTGCCAATTGTGATCGGGTGACCAAGGAGGGGGGGGGGGTATGATGATGGTGAACATTTTGAGTATGGGTCATTTTTTCAGTGCTGTTGTACCTCCAAACAGTTGTTAAACAAACTTGATTGCAGGAAATACGACTTCAGCCACAGAGTGGTCAATGTCTGGAATACTCTACCTGACTCTGTAGTTTCTTCCCCAAACCCCCAAAACTTTAACCTTAGACTGTCTACTATTGACCTCACCCCTTTCCTAAGAGGTCTGTAGGGGACGTGCATAAGCGCACCAACGTGCCTACCGTCCCTGTCCTATTGTTTCTTTTATTTTTCTTATATGTACCCATTTCATGTATTCATAACTATGTATATACTTATACCTATTATCTTGTAAGCAATTGACAAATCAAATAAATAAATAAAATAAAAGTTGAAGACTATCTGCATTTTGTGAGTAGCCATGCCTTCAATTTTACAGTAAACCTCAACCGAGCCCAAAATTTCTGTTGCTAAGCAAAACATTTGTCAAGTGAACTTTTGCCCCTTTTTATGACCTTATTTGCCACTGTTGTTAAGTGAATCAATGCAGTTGTTAAGTTAGTAACACGGTTGTTAAGTGAATCTGGCTTCCCCATCGACTTTGCTTTCAGAAAGGTGATCATATGACCCTGGAACACTACAACCGTCATAAACACGATTCAGTTGCCAAGTATATGAATTTTTGATCACATGACCATGTTGCAATGGTCTTAAGTATGAAAAATGGTCATAAGTCACTTTTTAAGTGCCGTTGTAACTTTCAATGGTCACTAAACGAACTATTGTAAGTTGAGGATGACTTGTACCTATTATATGAAAAATGAGTCTTCTGCAACAGCCATTTTTTGACTGGGCCCGTATCAAGTTCTCACAATTTGAATGGTGGCTCTGATCTCATCTTCCTTCTTATTTCTTGCACTCTGCACATATGCATCTGAAGAAAATGTAGCCCTGTAGCACACGTGTGATGAGGACAGAGAAAAAAATTCCAAGAAAGAACAAAGACAATACATTTTTCAGCTACAAATGTATGGATTGATAACCGGGCAGAGTTCCATTCCATCAGATTTACGTCTGGTTTTTTAATTAATTCTCCGGATATAAATAGGGTAGTGGGGGAAGATTTATTTACTTCTGAAAATGCACAAAATGGACAGATTCTCAACCCTTTCTTTAATATTTATGGCCAAAGGGGTTTGTTAACAGAGATTGCACCTCTTTTGTCACACTTCCTGGAATAAACGTGTAATTGTGTGATTTGTGGCGGTCATACAGTTGGCCAAGAAGTGCTACAAAAGGCATTCGGCTACCCGGGCTACTATTAATGCCATGAACTTTTCTATTATGATAACATAGGGAAAAGTTGGATGTCCTGGCCCCGTTGCACACCTTCAGAAGTGAGATGAAGCTAGGATAAGCCAACTTTCACACCTTCGAAAGTGAGATGGATTTTCTTCCTGGAAATTTGATCCTAGCAAATTAACATGGCATAATTCCTTTACATCTTTACTTCAAAATACACCTCAACTTGGTCTCCGTTCTTTACATACAGGTTAATCCTTGACTTAAAACCATAGTTAGGACCAGAATTTCCATTCCTAAGTGAGGCAGTTGTTCAGTGATAATAGATAACAGATAATCAGAAGGGACCTTATAGATCATCTAGTCCAACCCCCCGCCCAAGCGGGAGACCCTACACCATTTCTGACAAATGACAGTCCAATCTCTTCTTGAAGGTCTCAAGTGATGGTGCTCCAACAACTTCTGAAGGCCAGCTGTTCCATTGGTTGATTGTTCTCACTGTCAGAAAGTTTCTTCTTATTTCTAGGTTGAATCTCTCCCTGTTCAGTTTCCATTCATTATTCTTTCTCTGCCCTTCAGGTGCTTTGGAGAATAGCTTGACCCCTTCCTCTCTATGGCAGCCCCTCAAATATTGGAAGACTGATATTATATCTCCCCTGGTACTTCCCTTTACTAGACTAGCCATGCCTAGTTCCTGCAACCGTTCTTTATATGTTTTAGCCTCCAGTCCCCTAACCATCCTGGTTGCTCTTCTCTGTCCTTTTTCTAGAGTCTCAACATCTTTTTTATAACGTGGTGACCAAAACTGGATGCAGTACTCTAGGTGTGGTTTTACTAAGGCTTTATAGAGTGGTATTAGTACCTCACTTGATCTCGATTGTACCCCTCTGTTAATGCAACTTAGGATTGCATTAGCTTTTTTGGCTGCTGCTGCACACTTCTGGCTCATATTTACCCGGTTGTCCACTAAGACTCCAAGATCCCTCCCACAGTTTCAAGTGAGTTTCATAACCTTCCTTGCCATGTTTGTTAAGCAAATCATTATAGTTGTTAAGTGAATCGTGCAGTTGTTAAGCAAATCCAGTTTCCCCCGTTGACTTCGCTTGTCACAAGCCGGCTGGGAAGGTTGCAAACGGTGATCACATGACCGCATTGTAGTGTGTGTGTGTGTGTGTGTGTGTTGCCAAGTTCCCAAATTTTGATTACATGCCCTGGGGATGCTGCCACAATAATAAGCGTCAGGACTGGCTGCCAGTCCCTTTTTTCAGTTGTGCTACAACTTCCAATGGTCACTAAACAAATGGTTGTAAGTTGAGGACTACCTGTGTCTGTCATCTTGTCATGAGAAAGTTTGTTGGAAGGTACTGAAGGATCAGAGGATGGGATGTATGTAGAGAGGAGGCCCTGGGGATCAGAGGAAGGGTCATATGGACCCAGGTATGGATGGAATGGACATGAGAGTGAGGAATATGAATTCTGATAAAACATTTTCTCTTGTCTTCATTTCTTTGCCTTAAGCAGCCTTACTCCTTCCTGTCTTCTCTCTCTCTCTCTACAGAAGGAGGGGGGTCGCAGGGGAGTGGGGGTGCTGCCTCAGACAAAGTTAAAACTGCTTTTATTTTTCTCTGAGGAAGGAGGAGGGTCACGGGGAGTGGGGGTGCTGTTTTGAGCTGCTCTGCAATAGGAAAGGGGTTGGAACTGCACATTCTTAGCAAGGCAGAAGTTAACACCTTAAACCACTAGCCAGGATATCGGGAACAAGAATAGCTTGCTTATAAGAAAAAAAACCCAAAACCACATAGCTGGCACATGAAACTAGGACACTTTGCAAGATACCCGTGACCTGGGGTGAAAAGCAGATGACGCGACATTTAGCTATGTAGGGAGCTGAGATCCAAATAACCAATCGCTATTATCTGTTATGCATGCATTATTAGGGGAAGGGCAAAGGGCTGAATGCGACCACCCCTTGACTATAAAAATCACTGTAAGGTTGTAATCCGGGCCTTTGGTTATCTTTCAAACCAGGGTCCTTATATCTTGGTACCCAAATAAAAGTATATTGTATCACACTTTGTGTCCGGTGACTTATCGGCTTCGACACCAAGCCAGAGCCCAGTTTTGGGGACAACAGTACCGTGTTTTATCCTGAAAATAAGTAATAGCTTGATTTTTACATGTGTGCCCAATATAAGCCCTACCCCCAAAATAAGCCCTAGTTAAAAAAAACCACACACACTGTTGCACTGCTAAAAATCATGCTAGGATGAGGATAGGAGGGTGGAGCTGCCCCATGTATCCCACACCTGCTTACCTTAGGACAGTTTCAGCCAGGCCTCCCAGCCTCTGACCCCTGCCTTGCCTTGCCAGCCCACTTTTTCTGCAGCTGCTTGCTACCACTTATGTGCAGTGCTCTCCCCGGCCTCCATTTCGTCAGCAGAAGCCTTCAGAAAGGCATCTGATGGTGAAATGGAGGCCTGGGGCACCACATACGTCAATCCTGAGCTTGTTTCTTGGCTGCAGAGGCCTTTCCTGAAGGCCTCTGATGGCAAAATGGAGACTGGGGGAGGGATGCCACGCACAAGCAGCAACAAGCGGCTGCAGAAGAAGTGGGCCAGCAGTGGCCACATGGGCTCCTGCTGGATGGGGCTGTCAGCACTGCCGCCACAAAGTGAGACAGTGGAAAAGACGTTCCCTGAAAACAAGACCCAATACCTGTTTGGGAGGGGGGGGGAAATAAGATCAGGTCTTATTTTCGGGGAAACATGATATTGTCCACTTGAATTTAGGTTTGGCCTGCACACGCAGAGCAGAAGATGGAGGATCCGCTTTCAGAGCCCCAGTGAGTAAACACAAAATATTTGTGACTCCTCCTCTATTGCTAGATTCCTCCCAAAGGTTTGAGGGAATCAAGTTTTGTTTTCTGAGCAAAATTCTAGATGACAGATTCTCATGAACAGAGGTAGCCCTCAACTTATGACCAAAATTGAGCCCAAAATGGATGTTGCTAAGGGAGAAATTGGTTAAGTGAGCTTTGTCCCATTTTACAAACTTTCTTGCCATGGTTGTTAAGTGAATCACTACAGTTCTTAAATTAGTAACCCAGTTGTTAAGTGAATCTGACTTCCTCGTTGACTTCGCTTGTCAGAAGATGGCAAAAGGGGATCCCATGCAACCATCATTGATGTGAGTTTGTTGTCAATCACATGGCTATGGGGATGCTGCAACGTCATCAGTGTGAAAAATGATCATAAGTCACTTTTTGCAATTCTGTTGTAACTTTGAACAGTCACTAAGCGAACTGTTGTAAGTCAAGCACTACCTGTATTTGTTCATCAATGATTATGGCACAGTATCAAGTTCCAATAGCAGAAAACAACCCAGCAGGAGAGCTCACTATGAATCTCAATAGTTAATTTTGTGATGACCCAGGACATGACACAAAAGTAAATAAATTCCCTTTAATGCCTCCAACTTGGCCCCCAATGTCCAGTTATCCTTGGCTGGAGATCAAACTCTTCCAAAAACAGTCTACAAAGAGAAGAAATGCAGTCCGAACTCAACGTACAGATAAATTAGAAATAAAAAAACCAACACAAACCAGGCTGAAGTAATTAACACGACAGGGCAGGATAATAAATTGCAGACATCCAAAAGATAATGAAGCACACACAGTTGGGAGGATGCCAAAACCCAGATAAGCTTCGACAAAGATAATGCGCGCTTTGCTTCTAGCAAGGTACTGTGTGCAAATGACCTTATATCCTGTTCTCCCTGCTGCAACTAATGAAAGGGATCAAGGCCCTTTTCTCTCCTGTAAGCCACATTACTCCCTTCTCCATTCCTCCCTGTGTGCCCTAGGATGAAGAGGGGGTGGCCCTGGGTAGGGGTGGGATTCTACCAGTTTGCACCTATTCACTAGAACCGGTTGTTAACATTCTAAGTAGTTCGGAGAACCAGTTGTTAGAAAAAATTACTGGCCTAATCCTGTAAGGAAGGCAGGAAGGAAACATTCTGGTGTTGCTTACAGAAACTGCCTCTCCGTTAACCCTTATTACATTCTTGGCAGGACTAGACTTCCTGTCTCAGGAACTTCTCTGGAGTTTTTTTTCCCCTCCTTTGCTAGTACTTTGCTTGTGTGGAGTGACCATTCAAAGTTACAATGGCACTGAAAAAAGTGACTTATGACCATTTTTCACACTTACGACTGTTGCAGCATCCTCACAGTCATGAGAGGCCAGGCGAGGAGATGCGTGCCTTGATGTGAGTGATATTGAGTTGGCCATGCCCAGCCACTAATATGACCACCAAGCCAGGTCCACCCAGTCACATGACCACCAAGCCACGCCCACAGAACCAGTTGTTAAAAAAATTGAATCTCATCTCTAGCCCTGCGTCTTCCTCTGAATGCCCAGCCGGACTGTGCCCTTCCCCCGTTTCTTCCACAGCCACTGGAGCCACACTTCTACTCCCGGTCAGCTGCTCAATCAGAATCAGACTCCAACAAGGGCAAGACAAATTTATTGTTAAGAAGGTAAAACATTAATGGACTGAATCTTGAAAGCTGACTAAGACAGAATTCTAGCATTCATTTCTTTTAAGTACATGCATTAAAGCAGGGTCTCTCTGAGAATCATTTCAACTGCTTTTTTCAGGGCCAATGAGCTAACCATCCTTTTTCTAAATTAGATGGATCTTAAATTATCCATCTGCTCATTGTTAACAGTGTTTGGATACACCTCCTTTTCTTCCCAGCTCCACAATCTCTTCTGAACACCTTTTCCCATTGCATCTTAAGACAGGAGGCTGCCTTTAAGAACACAAGGCAGGCTGTGTATCATACAGTTTTCTTCTACACCACTGCCAACATCTGTTGCCCAATGTCCCTGCTTCAATCCAGCTCTTTGTGTAGAGAAGCCCTGCCTACTGAAACAAATCAGAACAGAAAACCAGTGCAGCAAGCAAAAACCTGGGCTAGTTTTCTTTAGAGGAAATGTATAGTTTTACTAACACAGTGGAGCCTTTCATACTAGAAATATGAGAAGATGCAAAGATCTCGCTTTAAATGTAATTTAGAACTGCAAATCTACTATGGAGTACTGCTGTGGTGACCAGATAACCATTGCAATGCAAAGTAGAAGAACTTGAGGATTATTTTATCCGTTGTTCTTTGGGATATTGGGCTATGATCTTTTTGATTTGTGATAATGAGCAGAAAAACAAGAGCAGATAAACCTGAATCACAGCTTTGAGAGGCAGCATTGGAATCACCAGTTTTCTGAACTGCCATCATTCTGCCAAATTTGTACCATCTACAGAGATGATGGAAAAAGAGAAGAAGGGTTTATTCAAAAAATAATTACAGAATGTCATCCAAAGGAAAGCCAAGCATTATCCAACCATATTTTTTTTTCAGACGGAGACAGACGGCGGTAGAAGATTAAAAATATTAGTGGTTGTGGAGCAAGCTAATTTTTTCAGGAAATGAGATGTTGACGCTGTTGACTCAACTCTTTAAAATGCCCCTTGATGCTGCTTTTACAAAACCAATATCCATCAAAGGGACCAAACTAACCTACTTATTTTCTGTAACGAATATGCAACAGTATAAACAGGGTTTATGGAACCCCCAAATGAAATAAACTGGCCAAAATCAATTGAGAACAGCAAATTCTCACAAGATCTCAGTTTTCACATAATATTAGCAAGGGAATGACACTGCCAAGGATTCCTAACATTTAGTGCAGAGGTCTCCAAACTTTAAGACTTGTGGACTTCAAGCATAGCTGGCTGGAGAATTCTGGGAGTTGAAGTCCACAAGTCTTAAAGTTGCCAAGTTTGGAGACCTCTGATTTAATGTATACGAAAGTTGGTCCACTCCTGCCAGAATTGATGATACACACATGCTGGGAATTGTTTTGCATCATCTCCTATTTTCTTTGGAGGTTAGAAGTTGTTGCTTATCTTTCATGACTCTAATGTTATGGAATGGCCTCTTGTATAGAATTAAAGTTTGCTTCATCAGTAGTTGAGATGCATGTCAAGATGATAATTGATTTTAGCAACCGCTCCATTTTGGGGATTGGTCACAGCCAGCCAGATGTTTTAACTGGGCTTGACATTTTTATCCATGTTGAGTCCTACCAAGGACCTTTTAATTGTACTTGGATGTTTTAGCTTTATCACTGTTGGCTACTATTGTTATTAACTGCAGGGTGACCTTTCTAGATTCAGCAGTATACAAATACAACAAATAAAGAATAACAGGTTGATACAACTCTGTTGGAATTTAAATACATGCTGAAATATTTCTACTCATTGTGGCATTACACTGCACTGAACTAGATATAGTCATTCATATATTTTCTATTATTCAAAATGTTTACTATTGCATTTTGTGTGGTTTTCTATTATTTTGTATTATGGTGATTGGACAGTTTTTGTTTCTTACTTTGGAATTGCTAGAGTATATAATAATTCTTCATAAACAATTGGGGGTGTCACTGCAGGAAGAGAAGCACTAAAACACTCAGAAAAGGATATCAGTTGCTAATACAGCCTAATTATGGTACTTTTGCACCCTATTACAGTAGTATAAAAGTGTCCAGCAAAAAGAGCAGAGGGCATTGAAGCAACTAATTGAACACTAATCCCCAAATGGCATTTGGCAAAGTATTTCCTGTTTTTGTCATGCCCCTGATGAAGACTAACTCTGAGGAAGAGGAGGAACAGCCAACAGGGAGTGGAAGGGTGGCTCCATAGGTTGTGGAGGAGGCTGGGGAAGGACAGAGGCCGGCTGAGCAGGCAGAGGAGGACCCAGGCCCATCCCCTATCCATCCTAGGACATGCAGGGAGGAGAGCGTAAGGGAAAGATGTGGTCTACTCAAGAGGAGAGGGCCTTGATCCTCTTCATGGGATGCAGGTGTGAGATCTGCATAAGAGTTTGGACCTGCGTGCTAACAAACACTGGAAATAAAGAGTGTTTTATTCCTGGATGAGGTTTATCTTGGTTGGTGTTCTTCCAATGGACTATACCTGGTTATCTTCTTGAAGTTTGTAATTATTTATCCTGGTCTGTCATGGAACTTTATTCAGTGTGGTTTGTTTTTGTTTTTTGCTTCATTATCTGCTCTTTGAATTTGAACTGTGTTTCTTTCGTTTGGAATGTTATTTTGAAAATAGTTTAATCTTCAACTGTGAACAATTAAACAGTGAAGCCAAGTTGAAGGCATTAAAGGACCTTTATTTATGTTTTGGTTTTTGATATATTTTTGATACACTCCGGGTCATCACAGTGTTGGTTTCCAAGCCTATGTATGAGACTGTGCAGAATTCTATTGTTGTACGATGCAAATTTATCTTTGTCTAAAACAAAAATGATCAACTTAAAACCCATTAATTTCCCGGTCTTGTTTTTGCCATTCCTAGAGCTTTTCTACAATTGCACTGCCAAAATTTAGGGAATACAAAGCCAGTTCCTCACAGCATGTTGGGTTTTATTTTTCCACAGAAATAAGAACAAAAATGAATGTGTTAAGCCATTGTTAAGCTTAAGACACTTGTTTTCTTTCAACACCATCCCCAAAAAGGACTGTTGAAAGGTGTCAAAATGCTTTTCTTTCGAGGATTCAATTTTCCAGCTGGGAGAGCTCTGGCGCAAGGATATGGACAACTGCTTGAAAGCTGGATCTTTTTATTTTTCAGGAAGGCGGAGAACAGCGAGAAGTCTGCATTCCTGGGCTAGCTAGCTTCTTATGGTAAGTCCCTGGTTTTTTATATCCTTTTCTCCCTTTGTAAGTTGATTTTGTGTGAGTGTTTGTATTTGCACCTAATGTTTCAAATCCTGTTTGAGTTTGTCTTTATTTCCGCCGGAGGGCAAACTCCTGGGTGGCCAGATTGTATTATTGGTTTTCTGTAATCTCTTTTAGCTTTAAGATAGTTTTTCATATTTGTTCTGTGGCAATCTCCTGTCTGTCCCTTTTGTAATTTATATTTTGTGTCTTTTGTCTGTTTGTTTTGCTTATTTGGTATGTCCTGTGTTTGTAAGGGTTTTCTAAATTATCTTTTGTTTCCTTTTCCTGTTTGTCTAGTTTTCTTAATTACTTAGGCTTTAGTCTATAGGGATTATTTAATACTTTTTATTTGATTCCTTTTCCTATGTAAGTTTGTTTTCTGGCTGACCTGATGTTCCCCTTGGGCTTTTCCTATTTTTTGTGACACTACTGCCTTCGTGGAATTCCCTTTCCACAGGACTTTAAAAAAGAAAAAAAAATCTTCCTTTCCAGGGATCTCACTGGAGAATTGGTGATCTCAGAAAAATCGAAGTAGCAACATACTATAGAATGAAGGGAATATTCATTGTATATAAACACTTGCTTGCTCTCTCTATGCACACATGGATTAATGCATGCTCTCTCACACATTACACACACACACACACACACACACACACAAAATCTTCTCCTGCTTTTGCCATTCACTTCGCATCATAAATCAACATTATACGGTCTGTGTATCCTTTGAGATTAAAGTAAATACATTCAAACTTGGGTTTCCTATCTTATCATTCTTCATGATGAAAAGAATCCTTTGTAATGTAGAAATTCTTGTCAATTTTATACTTCATGCTGTAGCACAATGTGCCAACACAAAGCCTTGCGTATCTCTGTGCGCCCGAGAGGAGATTTTGCTGTGCCTATTTTTCATAAAAATGGATTTGTTCTTCCTCTTTTTCTGAAGCCTGTCTGCTTTAATCTAGCACAAAGAGCAATCTCCCCACTTCTCAGAAGTTTTTGGTTCCAATCAAGCACGGCCATCCTATTTCGATCACCAGTGTGACAGAACATGCTGGGTCTGTAATTATAAAATACAATTACAATATTATAAGGACTGCTGCATTTCAGCAAGTTGTCAGGAAGCAAAACTAAGCAATTCATGCATGCGGATTCCCTTTCGTTAGGTATATTCAAGCGGAGGCCTGCTAGCCATTCGAAAGGGAGGCTTTTAATTTGGATTCCTACACTAAGGAGGCTTGGGTTTGATCAAATTGCCCTATAAATTCTAATCCCCTAGGATAACAGTTACAGGTGGTCCTTATTTAGGAATAATTTATGGTGTCTACGGATATTATCAGTCATCCAAGTCATGGTTGTCCTAAAGGTGTTTTTTTTCAAGAGGCAACTGGACTATGTTTTTCCTTGTAGATGTTTCACTTCTCATCCAAAAAGCTTCTTCAGTTCTTGGAAGAGAAGCGAAAGATCTTCAAGGAAGAACAAAGCAAGTCTGGTTGCCTCTTGAAAAAGCTCCTTTGGGAAAGTTATGTCAGCAGTGAAAAAGTACTCTTACCACCAATTCTTGGCAGGTCAGCAAAGGGAAGCTAAAGATCATAAACATGGCTGTGGTTTCACTTAGCAACTACTCTGCTTAACAACATTGCTAAAAGAGGACTACCTCTAACAGCATTCCAACAATGGAACCCACTTCCCTAAGAAGTGGTGCATTGCCTTTCCTTGAATGTGTTCAGGAGGCTAAGCAAACTTCTTCCTGGAGTGCTTTGATTCAGATTCCTGCACTGCAACAAGGAGTTGGTCCTGATAACAGAGACCAGCAATCCTGAACCTTTCCGTCTCTGTTGATCGGCAGCGGCGGGGGGGTGGGGGAGGGTCATGCACGCACCCACTGCTTATGCAAATGCAGATTAGTTGTGTAGTTGTCTTCTGCTTTTGTGCAACCAAGTTCCCAACAGACTGCAGCCCGGAACTGAATGTACTGTATGATACAAAGTACCTCTTGATAATTAATAATACTAGAACTCCACCACTGATTGCAAAAAAGACCAAAATGGTTTCTCCTGTACCTAAACACTGAACGGAATCCGCTAACATCTGTTGTGAATTTCTGCTCACAAACCTGCCCAACAAAGCACATATTTGGGAAAGTTATATTTTTTTTAAAAAAATGCATCTCTTTTCCCAACATTCCTATCTTTACAATCCCATTTGGGGGCCACTCAGTGGTTGGTATTCTACCGGTTCGGCCTGGTTCAGCCAAACTGGTAGCTTCGAGGATCATCTGTGAGTGAACCAGTTCGCTCCGACGATCGGCTGCTGAGTTCTCCCACCTGCCCCGGCTCTATACTGCCCTTCATTTCCTGCTTTTGAAGCTCGGCTGCTTCGTGTGGCACAGCCGATTGCCATACGTCAGCTGTTGAAGAGACAGGGAGAGTGCAGGATTGCAGGAGAAGGTCAGTATCGAACCCTCTGCGCGCATGCAAAGCATGCCCACCAAGCCATGCCCACAGAACCAGTCGTAAAATACAGTTGAATCCCACCATTGGGGCAACTGTATTTTAAAAGCATAGAAAAAGTTGCATCGGAAACTATAATTTAAAAACAAAAACAAAAAACGACTAACTGGAATGGGGTGCTCACTATTCTAACTGTCCACTAAATATGAAGAGATTGCACTGATTTACATTATTTGTGTAATGAAGTCAGGACAGAGAGATCATTTTATTTGCATAATGATGGTATTATTCAAATGAAGCAGATCAGAACAGCGAGGAATTTCTGAATTTTTGGAATCTGCAGTGGAATACTTTGCAGAGTTGCTTATTTTACTTCAAAAATGTATAGGGCTGTCCAATTCCAACACCATAACTCTGAATGGATTACAATAAACCCCAAATAAGCAAAACCATGTAGTGTCATGGCCCAGGATTCTGAAAAAAAACAAAAAACTGCTCCAACTGAACCTGTGAAATGTCAGTTCAGGAGATGCCAAGGCACCTGAGGCTCATCAAACACAGGCACCATCTGAACACCTGGAGCAATCAGATGATGACAGGTAGTCTTAAAGCCCTTGAACTCAGGGAGTGGATCAAAGAACAGAGCAAAGTCGCTCAGTGAGGCTCCTTGCCAAGCAAGGAAAGTAAGTGTCGATTAAACGCAACTGGCTATAACCTGATTTAAGAAGCAGCCCTGTCTGATTTCTTGCTCTAGTATGTTATTCTTGTAAAACTCTGACCTTGGATTGACAAACTCTAACAAACCTGACTTGGCTCTCTGAACTTTGGACTGAATTTTGACTGTAGTATTCTTCTCTGCGCTTCTATTGAAAGTGAAACCACTCAGGGCAAGCATTTCCCCCCGCAAAAATACCCTGATTTACATTCCTTTCCTTGTCTGTGATCTATTCAGCCTTGAGTAAATTGCTATTTTCCCCTAGCAATTGAGTGTGTATGAGTTTGGAACCTAAAACAGGATAGACAATTCTGATACGCTGAAAGCAAGCCCTTGATAGGCAATCAGGAACTTGAAACTATTCTCTAGACTGGGACCCCCGTCATCCTAACAATGGTGCCCTAGGAACTAACTGGGAGGGGGGTTGTCACAACATCACCAATTTGAGGAGGACAAAGGCCAGAATCAGCAGAAGAAGCCACTCCAATGAACTCAAGTCAGTGTCTGAACACTTAAAATTGCTTTATAATTCATAAGCCACAAGGAAGATACAATCCGTATTCACTAGGACCATGATGGCGAACCTATGGCACATGTGCCAGAGGTGGCACACAGAGCCCTTTCAATGGGCATGTGCACCATCACCAGTTGCTCTTCTGGTTTCTGGTGTGCCAACCAGCTGGTGTTCGTGGGTGGCGGAGCACTGGAAAACAGCCAGAAAATAGCCTGTTTTCAGGCCATTTGTGGGCCTTTTTCAGATCGTTTTCGAGCCAAAAACAGCCTGAAAATGGCCCAAAAATGGCCAAAACCAGACCATTTTTGGCGCCCAAATGGCCTGAAAATGGACCCCAAAACCACCAGAAACGGCCTGAAAAATGGGCAAAAAATAGACATGCATGCACCAGCCAGCTGGTCTTCAGTTTTCTGGCGCACACACACATGCATGCGCATTCCAGCTTGGCCATTCGGTGCTGAAAAAGTTCGCCATCACTGCACTAGGAAGATGAAGGAAAAACCTATGAATCCCAGGTCAGACACTATCATCTCACGTGCTCCAAGGAGTAGCATACAGGTAGTCCTAAACTCGCAACCATTCACTTAATGGCCATTTGAATTTATAACAGCACTGGAAAAAGTGACATATTGGTTTTTGCCCAACTGTAGCAGCATCCTCATGGTTGCATGATCAAAATTCAGGCACTTGGCAATTGACATACCACAGTTGTACTGTCCTAGGATCATGGGATCGCCATTTGTAATTTTCCCAGCTGCCTTCTGACAAACAAAGTCAGTGAGGGAAGCTAGATTTAAACTGTTCACATGACTTCGGGAGGTTGCAACTGGTCATAAATGCAAACTATTGCCAAGTACCCCAAAATGTGATCATGTCACAATTTTGTGGGGCATCAGAACTTCAAACCTAAGCTGTAAATTCCTGTTTTGGAGTTGGTTGTAACTTTGAACATCACTAACCAACCAGTAGTTGAGGCACAAACCTTGTATTCCTTTTGCAGGAAACTTAATGTTCTAATATACAAAGTTGCAGAGTTTCCTTGTCAGTCTTCCTGTAAATAAAATTAATTTTTTTGCCATCTGAAGCAGTGGTGGGATTCAAACATTTTTACTACCTGTTCTGTGGGCATGGCTTGGTAGGCGTGGCTTGGTGGATGTGGCAGGGGAAGGATGCTATAAAATCTCCATTCCCTTCCCACTCCTGGGAGAAGGTTACTGCAAAATCCCCATTACTTCCCCACCCCACTAACCTGCTTTCCAGCTCCCTTCTCCTGTGCAGGGCAACAAAAGACCCAGCCAATCATCTGGGACCCAGGAGGCACAGAATAGATGGGAGCAGGGCTAGTCAGAGGTGGTATTTGCCGGTTCTCTGAACTACTCAAAATTTTCGCTACCGGTTCTCCAGAACTGGTCAGAACCTGCTGGATACCACCTCTGATCTGAAGAGACTTGATGGTAGATCTTGGATTTAAGCCAGCAAATGCCACATATAATCAAATAGATTACACGATAGTATTACAGTGTAATTTATTGCAGGAAAAAAATAGAGAACACCCATATATCTACACACCCCTCTCTTGCCCTCACTTTCTTGCTTACTCTCTAGAGTACAATATACTCAAATATTTTGAAGAATACTCAATGATTGTTCAGGTTAAAACTTGCATTAGCATTGAATGGTTCCATATCTTGATGTTACTTATATTCCAGTTATCTGAAAAAGAAATGAACCATGGCAAAAGAATATATCCACATGCACAAATATAGAATAAATGTATCATTGAAAATGGTGGGCATTTTCCCCTAATTAAGTACAAATCTGTCTCCTTCACCTGGTTTTCGTTCTGCTCCACTTTCAGAGAGCCCCAAACTATTTATCCAACTTGGAAGTTTCACCACACAGCCCTGAAGCCAACATTTTACTCATTAAAAAGGGTGGAGTCCATCATAACAAGTATAGTCCTGTTGAGCAGAGAACATAGCAGGAAAGAACTAAGGAGAAATCTTATGAATAACATAGCAGGAAGGAGAAATCTTATGAAGTTTTGCAGGATATGGTCTGTGTCTTTAAAGGCACTGCCCAGGCTTGGTAATGATTCAGCGGTGGAGTTTAGGGTTAATTTTAAGCCCAATTTCCCAAGGCTACAAACCACACAACAATAGGCCCAGTCTAGATTTTAAAACTCATCTGAAGCTGATGGGATAATTAAAAGCTAGCTTCCAAATTGGTTTGCAGACATTTTATTATCTGACTAGGTAACAACATCAGTGCTTGGTCAATTCTCTTCTATTGGATTCTGAGAATGTTTCCGATTGTATTTATTATTGTAAAAGTATATTTAAAAAGAATGAAGTGTGCAAACCAGCGCCTGCATTTCCTGTGTCTTATGAGGAAAGCACATTTGTCTCCTTCTGTCCTGGCCACTTTTTACAGAGGCAGCTTTTTAACCAACTGTATCATTGTTTGGATTGGTGGCAGCAGTGCCTCAGTTAGGAAGTCCATACAGAGAGTGATAAGGACAGCTGAGAAGATTATAGGAAGCTCACTTCTGTCATTCAGGATACTGCTTATAAGCACTATGTGCTCAGAGCTCGAAACATTGTTAGACACCCTACACACCTACTTTACGGTCTGTTTCTGTAGTTTCCCTATGGGAAGAGGTTTTGAAGTATTTCTAGGACTACCAGATTCTGTAACAGCTTTGCTCCCTATGCCATCTGTCTGCTAAACTCACAAGATTCGTTTTTCTTGCCATAAACATATATACTTCCAACTAGTGTTGTTTCTCCATGACATATATGTGGGCATATGCATAATTATTTACTTATTTATTGATTCATGTTTATGTAGTGTATATTGGAGATCGTGGTCCTTCGAGAGCTGTATGCAATGCAATTTCATTTTTATGTATGCCGATTAGTGTACATTAAAAGTGACAGTAAAATCATTTTAAGTCTAAGTATGGTTCTTTTTTCATATTTCTTTCAAATGGATAAAAAAATGATCATGTTAGCAAGTCATTTCTTTAATGAATAAGCAGCAGATGTTGAATATTTTAATGGGTAACAAAATTCTACATTTTCAATTTACAGGATCTACATATTTTGACTTAAATACCACTAGAATAATAGAATTCAGTTGTAAGCCATTACTTCTGGTTTCATGTATTAAATTCTCCAGCTTTTTTTTTTTAAGAGGAATTTATTTTAAGATGACAAGTTACAACTTCTTCTAGGTGATGCATGACTTTTACTCCTCCACAAGAAGGAAACAAGCAATCCAGAAGAATGCAGCTAAACTGGCTTACATTTGGACAAAGGGATTGCAAAAATCAAACCTGCTTGCTTGCTTTAAAGGATCCTGGATCAAATCTTTGGGGTTGTTAATCTCATTTATATCAGAGGAAGACCAGAGGAACTGATAGTCTGAATTCATTTTCTGTATCACAAACGAAGAGAAGGACTAGGGGTGAATAGCAGTCTTCCAATATCTGAGGGGCTGCCCCAAAGAAGAGAGGGTCAATCCACTCTACAAAGCACGTGAGGGCAGGACAAGAAGCAATGGATGGAAACTAATCAAGGAGAGAAGCAACCTAGAACTAAGAAAAAATTACCTGACAGTGAGAAAAATGAACCAATGGAATGGTTTGCTTCCAGAAGTTGTAGGTTCTTCTAAAGCAGCGGTGTCAAACTCAAGGCCTGGAGGCTGAATCCGGCCCACAGGGTGCTTAGACCTGGCCCATGGTACCATCCTGGAAACAGTGAAGCACCGGCCCACAATGCCTCTTCCAGTAAAAATGGAGCTCACTGGCAGAGTGCTCGGGCCACCACAGGTGCCCCCAACACAAGGAACATCGAATTGGCCATGCCCATCCTGGCCATGCCTCCCCCCCACAGCCCACCCGAGGTCAAACACAACCCTGATGTAGCCCTCAATGAAATTAGACCTGGCATTTCATGGTTGTTTTGACTGAATTATTTACAAGTGGATATCAGTTGGGCAAAATCTATGATGATGAAGAAGGTACTGTCTTGTGATATGACTTGGGCTTCTTTGTAGTTTGTGGAACCCAAGGAACTGGAAAGAGTTCCCTGCCACCTGTGCCCTGGATCCATGCCCATCCTGGCCATGCCTCCCCCCCACAGCCCTCCCGAGGTCAAACACAACCCTGATGTAGCCCTCAATGAAATCGAGTTTGACACCCGTTCTAGAGGTTTTCAAGAAGAACCACCATTTGTCTGAAATGGTATAGGGTCCCCTAATCAAGCTGATGATTGAATTAGGAGGCTATCAAGGCTCCTATACTATATTCTATGTAAATGAAGGAATACATATGAGTCTAAAATCTGAAATGGATGGATTGCTTTACTGTACCGAAAACATTGGACACTCTCTCAACCATTCTGGAATTGATGGGGGTTGGAAACCACAGTTCAGGCTACAGAGAGAGTATTTCAAGTTTAGAGCATATCCAGAATGGTCAGAACAGTTTGGGTGACCCCCAGAATTTTTTCTATTATTTATTTGATTTGTCAGTTGCTTACAAGATAATAGGTATAAGTATAAACATGAGTAAGAATACAGGAAATAGGTACGAATAAATGGGGACAATAGGACAGGGACGGTAGGCACGACTGTGTGCTTATGCACGCCCCTTACAGACCTCTTAGGAATGGGGTGAGGTCAATAGTGGATAGTTTAAGGTTAAAGGAGTGGGGGTTAGAGGATGTAACACAGGAGTGGGATTCAGCCAGTGCTACTACCCATTCGGTGAGAGTTGCGTTTTGTGCGTGTGTGTACAACATTTGCAAAAAGACATCAGCTGTGCTGCCAGGACAGCTGACAAGCGTTGCGCACAGTTGTGCAGTGTTCAAAAAGCCTCTTTTTTCCTGCTTTTTCAACCTCAGCTGTGCCACGCAAAGCAGCTGAGGTTGAAAAAGCAGGAAATGAAGGACAGCCAAGAGCCTGGGTGGGTGAGTGGGCCAAATAAACGAACAAAAAGGTCATTGCACCAAACCGGTTCGGTGTCTACTGCTTCTCAGAGCTACCAGTTCTATTGAACTGGGCCGAACCGATAGCATCCCACCCCTGATGTAACAACAGAGTCAGGTAGTCCATTCCAGGCATTGACCAGTCTGTTGCTGAAGTCGTACTTTCTGCAATCAAATTTGGAGCGGTTTACACTGAGTTTGTATCTGTCGTGTATTTGCATTGTATTGCACATTTGTATCTGTTATTTACATTGAGTTTGTATCTGGGAATAGCTCTATGGTATGCAGTACTCCAAACTCAAAGCAGAACCTCTCAGACTTAAATGTTTGAAAATTCTGCCCACCATCATGCAAAGCCAGGTTAAGGTATCAGGCTGGACATTGGGAGGCCAAGAATTCTAGTCTATCTTAGGCATAAAGCCAGTTTAGTGATCTTGGCCCAATACAGATAATCGTCACTGTTTTGGAGCCTGGAATTACACTTTTAAGTCATAGTAGTCATTAAGCAACTCACCTTGTGTCCTTTTTTGCAGCAAAAGTTAAGCAAATGCCGCAGTCATTAAGGAAACCTGTTGCTTTCAATGGGCATTTTTTGCCAGAAACTGGCAAAAAAAATGCCAAAAATCACGGTCATATGACCACAGGATACTGCAAACAGCCATAAATTTGAGCCAGTTCCCAAGCACCAAAACTGCAATCATGCGATGAAAGGTGTACAGTTGTCGGAACTCTGGAATTGTTTTAAATAGCTATTGGGAAGTCTTTGTAACTTTGAATAATCGCTAACTGACTTGTTGTTAAGCAAAGGGCTACTGCAATTCTCAGCTCTAAAAAGGTGGCAAAACAACTTCTGAAATTTGCCAAGAAAATTGCAGGGATCTGTTTAGGCCAGGGGCATCAAACTTGCGGCATCATGGCGGCATCACGTGACGAGACTTTTTTCCCCTTTGCTAAACTGGGCGGGGGCAGGGCCAGCACATGACGCATTTGGGCCGCGGGCCGCGAGTTTGACACCCCTGATCTAGGCAGTCATCAGGACTCAACACTGACTCAGACACATGGAAAGAAAGTCCACCACTATAATAAATGTTTAATGAAAAGAAGGACTGGGGGTGTGTGTGACATGATAAGAGTGTTCCAATATCTAAGGGATTGCCACAAAGAAAAGGGAATCAAGCTATTCTCCAAAGCACCTGAAGGAAGAACAAAAAGCAATGGATGGAAACTAATTCGCTGATGATGTAAAGCTGTTCAATACCACAGACAATACTACTACCCTTCAAAAAGATCTAGACTATGTATCTGAATGGTCTAACATATGGCAACTCCAAATCTCAACAAATAAATGCTCTGTCTTACATATTGGTAAAAAAATCAGAAAATAAAATACAAGCTGAATAGTCAAGATCTTGTTGATGACCCAAGCTCTGTAAAGGACCTGGGAATACTCACCTCTAATGATCTAAGTGCTAGAGCTCACTGCAACTACATAGCCAAAAAGGCATTAAGAGTTGTTAACCTAATCCTACGTTGCTTTTTCTCTGGTAATATCTCACTACTAACCAGAGCATACAAAACATTTGCTAGACCAATACTCGAATACAGTTCATCAGTCTGGAATCCTTATCACGTATGTGATATTAACACAATTGAGAAAGTCCAGAAGTATTTCACAAGAAGAGTTCTCCACTCTTCTACCGTTATAGAATACCTTACGCCACCAGACTCGAAATTCTAAAACTAGAAAACCTCGAATTACGCTGCCGTCTTCGGGTCCGACTTAAGCATGGTATATAAAATCATACATTGAAATAATCAAGGAGAGAAGCAACCTAAAACTAAGGAGAAATTTCCTGGCAGGACAATTAATCAGTGGAACAACTTGCCTCCAGAAGTTGTGAATGCTCCAACACTGGAGGTTTTTAAGAAGAAATAGGACAACTGTTTGTCTGAAAGGGTATAGGGTTTCCTGCTTGAGCAGAGAGTTAGACTAGATGACTTCCAAGGCCCCTCTCAACTCTATTATTCTGCTATAATTTTATTGTGTGGCTATGGCTTCAGATGCGGCTGAATAACCAGTTTTTAAAATCTATTTAAGCTGTTGACTGTGG
This sequence comes from Notechis scutatus, assembly GCF_049901735.1. Taxonomy (NCBI): domain Eukaryota; kingdom Metazoa; phylum Chordata; class Lepidosauria; order Squamata; family Elapidae; genus Notechis; species Notechis scutatus. The sequence goes on from NC_142011.1 coordinate 193,765,087, forward strand.
GTTCTGGGAGGCTGTGCGAAAGGCCATGGGATACTTTTTTTGTCAAGTCTGAAACACTCTCCAGAACAATATTGGAGAGAGCTCGATTTAAATTGCCATTCTGCCATGTAGCTCAATGGATGCATGTAGGCAGGGGTGGGATTCTACCGGTTCGGCCCGGTTTGGCCAAACCGGTAGCTCTGAAGAGCAGCTGAGGCCAAACCAGTTCTCTGCAATGATCTTCTGGTCTTCTGATTGGTCCGCCCACCCGCCCAGGCTGTGCTTTATTCCCTGCTTTTTCCACCTCAGCTGTGTGCCGTGCATCAGCAGGTGAATGCTTGCAGGTGCCAGTGATATGTTAATAGTGTGCATGCATGCAAAGCGCACGCTTACCAAACAGGTTGTAATGCCGGTAGGATCCCACCCCTGCATGTAGGCCCCTTATTCTGACCAATCTCCCACACAGAATTGTTATGTGGATTAATAATTGGGCTTTGGGATACCTGTTATGCCCGTCGGAGCCTGAATCTGAGGAGGAAGATGAACAGCTGACAGGGAGTGGGAGTGTGGCTCCGTTGACTGTGGAGGAAACTGGGGAAGGGCAAAGTCTGGCTGGGCAGAGCAGGGGAGAGAACAAGGGAGAGGGAATTCAGAGGAAGACCCAGGCCCACCCCCTCTTCATCCTAAGGCATTCAGGGAGGAACGGAGAAGAGAGCAATGTGGGCTGCGTGCCTTACAGGGGAGGAAAGGGCCCTGATTCCCTTCATTAGCTGCAGCTGGGAACACAGTTTATAAAAAAAGGCAAGCTGCGTGTGGCAGGCTGTTGGGAGCAAAATGACTTTATCTTGCATCATTGTGGCTTATCTGTGTTCCCGGCGTCTTCCCAACTGTGTGAGTTTTGCTATGCTTTCAATTCTGAAATTCTTGCTTCTGCCTTGCCAAACTAATTACTTCAGTTTGGCTTGTTTGGACTTTAAGTTAGAGTTTTTGTTGCTCATGTTTTGGACTTAATTTTCTGCAGTCAAAGGCTGTTCCTGGGAGAGTTTTTCTCCAGCTAGAAGGTAACCTTCTGGTTGGAGAAAAACTCCATTGTTTTTCTCCATTGGGGGCAAAGTTGGAGATAATAAAGGGACTCTTATTGCTTATCTGACTGTGTTGCCTTTGTGCCACTCCCCTTTGGGTCATCATAGTACCCAGGGTATGCCTCTTTAAGACAAACTGGGTGTAATAGGCATATAACTAAAGAAAACTCTGCTGGAGAAATGTACCACAATATATGGAGCCAACTGTGGTCATTCTGCCAGCTAAACATCCGTTTTTATTTCCATTCAAGGTACAGATATGAAAGCAACATTAGTAAGTTAATTTTTCATCAGAGGTTTACAGACACCAGATCCGGCATATCGCTGATAAGACACAATAGCATATAATTTCTGGACAATATCACAGGATGGCACTCCTCCTTGGATTGAAACCAAGATTCACAAATGTTCTGTTTGTTTAAGCAGCTAACAATTACCTCCTGAGCTAGCAAGAATGAACATTCCTGATCTACTCTGTGCATATTTTGAGTGGGATTAAATATGCACTATTCAAATAAGATAAAAAGTTAGTTGGCTCCTCAGGAGTTTCTATAATCCTAATGGTGGTACTGTATCTACTCATTGCATATTTTTTTATTTTTAATTAGTTGGCTGTCAGGGATGGGGTGGGAGTGAGTGGGAGGAAGGGAGAAAAACACTGAGATTGACTAAGCAACCATTGAACTTCATCCTTACATGACCCTCCTTTTCCTGTGTACCTGTGGCACAACAGTGAAATTACACAACTGCAAATCAAAATACAAGAAATAGACTCTGCAGCACCTAACTACTCACACTGATCATAAGAAAATGTGTTTCTAAAGTATTGCCCAGCCTATTTTAGAGAGTTTTTGTAACCCAAAGGCTCCTCAGAACTTGGTGGTGCCATTAGGCTGAGGACCAAGGATTATTGATGGCTCTCCTGTTATTATCCTTCTTGCCTAATATTTCTTATTTTTAGCTTTATCTTATAGTTTTTAATTTGTTTGTAACAATGAGTATTGCTTTACTATTTATTAATTTAACTGTTTTTTAAGTTTGATGTAAGCTGAGAGTCACTGGCTTGTGAGATAGGCGGGTATATAAATTTGACAAATAAATAATGGGATTAAAATAGGAAAAGGAGATTATAAAGTACTTGATTTTTGGATTCAAGATGGGATAGTCTAATCCCATGACTCCTGATCTCAGACCCTTGTACTAAATGTCCTTAGTACTATATAGAAACAGTATTTCCTAAAAGAAAATCTGAATGACCTAGATCTGTGTTTTTGCTTGAAATCTCACAAAAGTTAGTGTGCCTGTTCTAATGTCTCAGAAGATCTTTGATAGGAACACTAATGTAAAATTTAATGATCTCACACATATTTCAGTAATAATAGCAACAACCAGCTCTGGGACCCCTTAGGTATCAAGTTGGGAGATACTCCAATGATGCTCCAGTTATTTTATTTCTCCTTTCCTTTCTTTTTTTCTGACAGCCTTTTCTATTTGCCTAATCATAATATGAGTATATTATCCCAGGGGTCCCCAACCACCGGGCCGCGGACCGGTACCGGGCCGTGGAGCACTCTCTACCGGGCCGCAAAGAATTTTTAAAAAAAATGGCGGCTTTCTTCACCTTCAGTGAATGCTGCTGGGATCAGGGATCAAGGACACAAATGAAAGAAGGGGAGGGAGGAAGCAACCAAAGCCTGTCCTGCTCTCTGGGTCAGCTCTCTCAGTCGCTCTCTCGCTCCTCCACCAGCACAGGAAGAAACTGCTTCAAAGAAGCGGGGGCTTTTCCTGTCGCCAAGCGCCCGCTTCTCCCCCACCCCCACCCTGTTCGCCCGCCGCCCGCCCGCCCGCTCGCCCCGCCGGCGCTGCTGGGGATTCAACCCAGTGCCCGTTCTGCCTGCCTGCCTGCTCGTTAATGGTTGAATCGGAACAGCTTCGGCTGAGTAAAAGAGCGAATAGTTATTATTCTCAGCCGAAGCTGCTCCCAAACAACCAGAAACTAAGGCAGGCAGGCAGGCAGGCAGAACGGGACACTGTGGATTGAAGCGGCGGGTGGGGTGGGGTGGGGTGAAACCAGCTGCGCGACAGGAAAGCCCCCACCTCTTTTCTCTCCCCCCACCCCGGTCCTTGCAAAAATTTCTGCTTGAAACTGGTCCCTCAAAAAGGTTGGGACCACTGATTATCCCACACACTGGAAACACCTCTTTTTTTCACACCTTCTCTCTCTCTCTCTCTCTCTCTCTCTCTCTCTCTCACACACACACACACACACACACACACACACACACACACACACACACACACACACTTGCTCTCGTTCTTGCTCTCTCCACTCATCCAGGTCATGGTTGTCCCATGACCTGAAAAAGCAGCTTCTTAGATGAGAAACAAAACATTTTCAAATTAAAAACCAAGAAAGACCAGTTGCCTTTTGGTAAAGCATCTTTGAGACTCCCTCTCTCTCTCTCTCTCCCTCTCTCCTCCTGTCTTTCTCTTTCTCCCTTTTTTTTTTCTCCCAACCTCCCCTTGATGTTAACTTAATCACATTCCAAGCTCATGAGAGTGATAGGCTTATGTCATCCTTAATTGTAGTGGCATTCAAGTAGCATTTTCACTCTTGTCCTAAAACCATCAAAGGGAATTCTCAAGATGGACAAAACCTGTTTAGGCTTCACCAACTAATTAATACCTTGCAGATGGCATGAAATAAGGGCGGGGTGAGGGAGGAGATTTAATGCCAATATAGGTTTCTGTCAACTCAAGAAAGTATAGAGAGCTTTTTATCTTAGCCCTTGATTCCATTAGAGTCCCTCCTTATTGTGTACTTTTTCACCCTATCTGGCATTGGCTCATACTTTTCTTGGCACTAATAAACAAACCAAGCCAATTTTTCTTGAGACAGTCCTACTCATGGATGCTTTATTCTGGAGTAGTTTCTTCTAGCCTTTTTTGAAAGCTGAATATTTCCCTATTAAGACCATAAATTGCCTCCTACACTAGACACCAGAGCTGCTATTTCAAAGTCATTCCTCTCCTAGAGCAGGATCAGAGCTATGTTGAACCATCTGGATCATTGAGATAATCAAGGACTTATTTCATGATTATAGATTACAACATTACTCTGCAACTATGTAGTTGAACCTGAACAAGTGGTGCTACTAGGACAATAGGAATAGGATGAGTATTTTTTTAAATGATCTTGAAACATGATACATAGACACAGCTGTTCATTATAGTTATAGTGTGCATAAAAGAGGTCTTATAGGAGGCCCTTGAAATCACATAAAGAATTCTAAACAGGGTCTGGAAATAGACATCTTATTATTAATAATGCATTTAACCCTATAGCCAAGCTGAAAATATCCAAGCTTTATAAAAGCAGACGTATGTTCTTTCTTCTTGGTGCATTGGATAGACGTACACTGTGTTTTTCCCCAAAATAAGACCTAATCGGAAAATAAGCCCTAGCACGATTTTTCAGGATGCTCATAATATAAACCGAACCCCCTCAAATAAGCCTCAGTTAAGATTGTCAGCCAGATGGATGCATTTAGTATATTTCCCCCAAAATAAGCCTAACCAGAAAATAAGCCCTAATGCATCTTTTGTAGCAAAAATTAAGATAAGACCCAGTCTTACTTTGGGGAAACATAGGTAGATAGTCCTTGACTTACGACCACAACTGAAATAAAAAAAATAACATTTAAGTTGTTGTTAACTGAAGCATTACACCCAATTTTATGACCTTTTTTTGCCATGGTTGTTAAGTGAATCACCATGGTTGTTAAGTGAGACATTATAGAACTGTAACTTGCAATCTTCCCCACCACGTTCCTCATTGACTTTGTTTGTCAGAAGCTGGCTGGAAAGTTGCAAATGACAGTCACATGACCACCAGATATTGTAATCATTGTAAATATGAGCTGGTTCCAAAAGCCTAGATTGTGATCATGTGATTGTGGGAATGCTGGAATAATCGTATGTTTGATTTACACTTGGAAATAATTTTTCTTGGCATGATTGTAACTTCAAGAAATTGCTATAAAATGATTGTTAAATCAAGGATTACCTTGTAACGCATATATTGAATTAATAAAACCGGTACATTAAAATGTTGCTTAATTTATTAGCTTGGAGATGAAAGAAGTTTTAATTAGGATTTTTGCAATCTCTTAGCTGGAGTATGAGCAATTTGGAATATTTTTGACTAGCAGTATTATAGAAAATGACGCAACAATATTATAAGCTATTCAATTTTCATGCTTTTCTGATCTCTAATATGCCTCAGGGTTGCTATACAGTTAAGCCCTTATGCATACTACAATGATATATTCTGAGATTCAGACCAATTCTGAATTTGCAATATGGATTTAAGCCTGTTATTGAGCAACATTTCAAGATTATTTCAGAGCTAGATCAAGAATACGTGGCATGAACTGATCTACTAAGTTATCTTTTCTGGATGCTGCTTCTTCCAACCTATTATGGGAAGAATAAACAATATCTGCACTGGAATGTTATATTATCAAGTATTTATTTTTTAAAAAGTATTTTCATTCAATAACACCTAGATTACAAAAAGAAGCATTTTTTCCCCATTTATATAAGTAAATGGATGTATTGCGGAGAAGCATAGCGTGAATTGCCATCTGGCAATAAGAATGGAAGTAAAAGGTGGTATGCATTCTGATCCAGCTGCTAGAAAACAGGATGGTTATCTTGCATCTAAATCAATATAATTCTGGGAGTGCTCAATAATACAATGTGGAAACAGAGCTGAATTTTTATTATGAAAGTCTTGTAAGGTACAGGCAATATGCAAGTATCATTCATTTGCAGTCTCTGGTAGATATTAGAAATGGTTAATAATTAAGCTCTTGCCCATCACAACATCAACAAGTTTAACCAGTTATGTTTACTTAGAAATATGGTTGATTGCTCTGTCCATACCTGACTTTTCCTTAATCCCAGTTTATTAAGTGGGATTTATCTAAATAATTAAAGCAGAAAACAAAAACAAATTAGCCAAGTCCATTTGAGCTTAGCGTATGGTTCAAAACCATTGTCTATTATTCACGTTGCAAACTCAGAAAATTGGGTTGCACCATGACTGTCAAAGATGTTATTTAAATACAATTTTAAGTCATCAACAACCCTCTCAACAGTTGCGTTCATACAACATCCCAAATCAGATTATGTCAAGGCCTAACAGCTGCATTCACACAAACTCAGTTAGTTTTAATTATGTAAGGGATTTTCTTTTTTTCAGTGATTTCATGTATCATGACACCTTAGCTGTTTTGGTAAACTCAGTGGGTTCTATAATCCCAGAAAATGAATTAACTCAGGATCTAGGTTAACAAAGTCACACGAACACAACCAAGTTCTTGCCTTTGTCCAAACTGGAACCAGATTGTTGGGAGCAATATGCAAGTAATGCTTCTACGTTGTCGCCCTGAGAATGCTATAAAGCCTAGATAAAGCCTAGATAAGCCTAGATGCTATTGCTGTTTTAGTTGCAGGAGTTGAAGTCTTCTCTCTCTCTTAAAAATAGGGCTTTTAAAATAAAGTCTCCCACGAATGGAGTTCTGCTTCTGATTCCAGAGCCAGTTTCCATGACATGAAATGGAAATAGTCTGCTACTGCCTTCAACAGTAAGGTTTAATTGAGAATTCTAGAGATAAGATAATCTTTATTTTATTTTTTTACTGTGAGCACACTGGTACACATTAAAAACGAAATCCTGTTGCCTGCTCTCAAAAGAAAGTATATGTCTACCCATACACAACACGCATATACACATGCTATATATACACATATACACATGCTGTGTGTGTGTGTTGACAGTTTGTATCACTGTCCATTTTGAATACATAGCAAAAAGAAGAAACTTAAAGAGTTCACAAGGTTAATATTATATGAAACAAAACTGGGACTGGATCTGGATGTTCTGCTTTGGATAACCACGCCTCCTCCTCTCAGAGGGAAAACAGGTCCTGAAGAGAATGTGTAGCATCCTGGACAATCCTTCAGTGATCACCTGGTGGTCTCCCACTAGTCAGATGCAAGGTTGCCCTTAGCTTTTTAAGATGAACGAAGTTTGCAGGAAGGAGGCTCTCAGGCTGGGTAAAAAACGGCACAGTTTGCCAAAACCATAATCCCAGAAACATTCCCTCCCTCCCTTCTTTTGAAAAGTGAAGTTGTTGGGGGGGGGGGGAGAAATTTTTTGCCGGGATAGTGCCTATTTCCCTCAACACTCTGAATTAACCAAGCCCGCATTGTGCCAACCCAGCCGGGTTAGGAGCCTAGCTCCGTGGCTGTGTAGATACCCAGATTCAAATTATCCCGAGTTTCCCCTTAAAAAAACAAAAACAAAACCGAAATCAGCTTTGCCCAAGCAAAGCTCAGGTAAGCGCGGGCGAAGGGGTCGTGCGAACAGGCCCAGAGTCCCCTTCTCTGCGACTGGCGGCAATTAACCCGAGATAACCTTCTCCCGCCCGAGGAGGGGAGGAAGGAATTGGACGGCAAAGCCCGGACTCAAGCGTTGTTAGTCGGGTCACGTCAATTCGGGGCACTATTTTGTGGCCCTATATAAAGGCCCCCGCCGAGGTTGGGGTGGTGGTGAACAATAGCTCCGGTGAGACACTCTCTGCAAAGGAGAAGGCCGCCGGTCCAGAACGCGGGAAGGTGGGCGCAAAAGCCGCCCCCGCCACAGCCGGGAAAGGGGCGGGCGGCGGGCGGCGCCGGACCAACGCGCCTGCCTTTCCCCACCTTCCCGCCCTGCCGCCACCTGTAGCTCCGGCTTCCTCCGCCTGGCGTAACTCTTGCTATACCTGGCGAGGCCACGTCAGGGGCTTCTATTCCCGCCACGGCCGGTCGCTCGGATCCCTCCGCACCATGATCTCTGCCCGAGGCGGGGGTTCCATGCCTCCGCCGCCCAACGCCACTGCCTATTACCCCCCGCCCCGCGTGAACCTCCCCTCCGGCTTGGAAATCCTGCGCACTTACTCGGGGGCCTTCATCTGCCTGGAGATTGTAAGTGCCGAGGGCCGGGAGGAGGAGGAGGAGGAGGGAAAAGGGAAGGAACCGTAGGAGGCGGAGGGGCAACAGGTGGGGCAGGTGGTTCTATCCCGGCCAGCTCGACCATCCCTTTCAGCGGGATCGTGGGGAGGAAAGGGTCCTTTCTTTTCTTCCCTTGGGCGTCTTCCTTCCTTGCTTTGTTTTCGGCCGAGTCCCCTTTAAAAGAAAATCAAAGTGATCGACTGGTAGAAGGAACTCGATCTGGTAGGTAGCTGGCCTGGGCAGATCAAGAAAAGTTGACTTCCGCGATGGGGGGAGGAAAAAAAAAAAGAAGCACGACTACTCGCAGATCGGACTTGCAGCCAGATGCTGGAAAACAGACACACCTGTTGGATTCTGCACCTTGCATACAGCTGTCAGGCGCTCAAGAGAGGGAAAACAGCCGCCTGTCCCTTAGTCCCCAACTTCTGGCGACATTATCCTCAAGCTGCAGCTTTTCTCACTTCCTATTTATGTTGCATATTACACACACACACCCAAAGGCCTTTACAGTAGAATTTTCTGTTATTTTCCTGGTGGGCTACTCCATTTCTCAAAGCAGAGTAGATTGTCGATGCAGATCTTATTATAACTAGAACTGCCTATTAGGTTAAGCTAAGGTAAAATGGGGAGGGGCTTCCCCTCTAGTCTAGCGTCTTGGGGAGGACCCGAATGTTTTCTTAGCATATGGTGTGAATGTTAAGTCCTAACACAGTTTATTGATTTGACCGTGGTGTGTTTAGGTGAACACAGGAAATGAACTCATTTTTAGAATTTAGATTATTGTATTGTGGGGATTTGCTTTGGTGGTGTATCCTTTTTTTTTTTAATTCATTTGTGCATTAGACCTTCAACTTCCACTTTGGTTCTCTCTTATCCATGTAAAAGGATTCCTGCTCTCTAATTTAATTATAAATCTCTTGGATGAGGAGGGTTGGACCAGATGACCTACAAATTCTCTTCCAATTCTGTTAATCTGTTTAATCTGTTAAGAATCCCCTTGCCTCTTAACTTGGGCAAATAAAAAGATCTGGTAATTTGGTCCACTTTTATGTAACTAGCTTTCTAGAATCTCAAGTGGAGATCTCTTCCTGCCTTTGTACCTGAGGAAACTTATCTTTAGAAGATGGGACAAAATAAGCACAGAGCATTTTCTCTTTCAGTTGTACTTCTTACTCAGCTTTTTTCTGCATCACCACAACCTTTTCTTTCAAGATCAGCTCATTCTTGTTTCCAAACAGCACAAAAGGTGTTGTGGTGATAACAACTGATTACATGCCGCTAAAGTCAGTTCAGAGGCAAGTTTTGTCATCACTTCTCTCTAATAAGGTTTCTAAAATTCCTGTAACACTTTTATGATGCATACAAGTCTCAGCGATTTCCTTATCAGGGAGAGGATAGCATTGAAAGAAAGAACATTTAAAGAAAGAGTGCAGAGAAGAGCAACAAAGTTGATTAGGGGACCGGAAGCTAAAACATATAAACAACAATTGCTGGAATTGGATATGTCTAGTATAATGGAAAGAAGGACCAGGGGTGACATGATAACAGTGTTCTGATATCTCAGGGGTTGCCCCAAAGAAGAGGGAGTCAAGCTATTCTCCAAAGCACTTGAGGGCAAGACAAGAAGCAATGGATGGAAACTAATCAAGGAGAGAAGCAACCTAGAACTAAGAAGGAATTTCCTGACAATTAGAACAATTAATCAGTGTAACAATTTGCTTTCAGAAGTTGTGAATGCTCCAATACTGGACATTTTAAAGAAGAGATTGGACAATCATTTGTCTGAAATGTCTTCAGCTTGAACAGTGCGTTGGATTAGAAAATCTCTAAGATCTCTTCTCTTCCACTCCACTGATTTTAGTTTCTCATATTGCCAATAAACCAAAAAATCCTTTCTAGAAACCAAGCTGGCAATGTTTTCCTATATTCTAATCTCTGTATTTCTCCTACACCTTTCTCAAGCACACCTATGTTGTTGAAACTGCACTCTGTTATTACTCCTCCTCCAACCACTTCCTGCCTGCCTGCTGGTATCTGAATATCATTCTTCCTGCTGTTCTTTGCAGGGACAGGATCAGAGCACACACTAAGGATAGGTTATAGAGAAGTCCCAAGAGTTGCCTAAATGTACCACAGCAGCCCAATTATCAGAGAGAAAAGTCCCATCACCAACCCATTTTAGGGACTGGATTCACCTTCTTCTGACTTTGTCTTCACTGACGGGTGAAGGAATGTCATAATGCCTAGCTCACGTATTATAGGATACCATGATCTGTTTAATCATGATTTAGTACAGGGAAGATCAACCTGTGCACAGCTTCCAGCATCTGGACATAGAGTCACATAAGTTCAACAGCAGAGAAGCCAAACTATTTCTTCATAATTACTCCTTCACCAAAAAAAACCCCAAACTAATTATTTTTGGGGGGTGGGAGTAATCAAGACAGTTGACAAAAGTGAAAAGGATGTCTTCAGGTGGTTAAAAGAAGCTTGCCTCCTGCTCTTAAAGCTCTCCAGGAAAACCCTACAACAGGTTGCCCATCCCTAGTCCCATGACATCACCGCATCATTGGGTTGCCTTCTATAACTATCTGGACATTGCAAAGACTCCTAACCAGAGTCTTTTGCCAACATGTTGACAAGGGACTCTCCGGTCACAGACAATCAGTAGGGAAAACAAAGCATCAAAAGTGTTTTATTTGGTGATGTAGGAGATGAGCAGGCTGGGCCCAAAGGAGGGATCAAACCCATCATCAGTCTTGAGTCCCTTTGTGTCGGTAAGAGATCTAAGTCCAGCCCACCTTGAATTCCATTGACTCTTATCTTCCGCCAATTCACTTGAACCATTAGTAGTTCAGATTCTTGTATAGAGTTTTAGCATGCAATAAACCTGCATCTATTTGAATGCCTTGGCTCTTTCCTGCATTTAACAGGTGGTCTGAAGAACAATGATATCCTGTTTCTCTCACTTGGTCTTTCCTGGAACCAAGTTAACGGATGAAAGTAAGAGTGATTAATGCAGCTAGATAGCAATGCACAAAGCTAACATCTCACAGGTCCCACTCAAACGTTGTTCTACTTGTCACTGCTTACGTAGAACTTCGAAACAACTCTTGAAACATCTTCTTAGTCACTCTATCCCTGAAGGCATGACTAGACTACTGGCAGCAGTTCCTTGGTGCTCTTCTCCACATCGCCTCATCACTCTGCATGTTCATAATGTTAAGTATTGTGTAATTGTTGATTTTTTTTTTTGTTAACAAGGAACTCTGATAAACTCCCCAAGAGGTTGCTGCAAATTTCCTCTGGCTAGCACAACCCTGTTACTGATCTCAGAAAGTTCTATCCCCTGGCCTTCCAGATACCACTTTATGGAATAAGACATAAATAGCTGGCTATATACAACATTCTGGACCAAAGCCAAACAAGACCCACTTGGATTTGCAATTTGCTCAGCCACTGGATTCACACGACCCATTAAACTATTATTATTTTATTGAATTAAATTTAGAGGCCACTTGGCTGCAAGTAACTCTGGGCATCATGCCCTTTAAAAAGTAAGAACAATAAAATAAAGAGGAAATCATGTATATCTGAAAAGAAAATACATAGCTTATTTTTTTAAAAAAACTAACAGAGGCTCAACATTTAGGGAAACCAGCTAGATTTTCAAGGATCTTATAATATCCATCAGGGTGGGAGCTATATGAATATCTGGGAAAATACTGTTCCAGAGGCTGATATATCAAAAGACCTATTTCCTAGGTTCTGATAAATGAAAGTACTGTTTAATTAAATGGATGTATAACACACCCACAGTGTCAGGTCTTGCAGAAACTATTGGATATAGACACTCCTTCAAATAACCAGGTCAAATTCCACAAGACATTTTTTAGTCATTTATTCATTCATTCAATTTGCGTACCCGCCCATCTCAAACCAGTGAGTCTTTGTATATGAGATACAGCAGTATTTTGAATTGCATCCTGAAAGCCAATAGGTGGCCAATGCAGGTCACAAATTAGTGATGACCAAAGGGGCATGTCATGTTCTGTTCATAGCTTTTCTTTTATGTACACTGAGAGCATTTGCACCAAGACAAATTCCTTGTGTGATCACACTTGGCCAATAAAGAATTCTATTCTGTTCTATTCTATTCTATTCTATTCTATTCTATTCTATTCTATTCTATTCTATTCTATTCTATTCTATTCTATTCTATTCTATTCTATTCTATTCTTGCCTGCATTGCCATAATCTGGATCAGCTATGTTCTGACTCAAGCCTTATTCAAATCAAACAAAGTATGTATAAAAACAAACCTTTTTAAATGCGGCGCTGTGAATTCTGTTCATTCACAGCCAAGAGCCATTCAAAACTAATTGTCCCAGATAAGAGCAAGCCCTTTCAAGGTTGCAAAAGGCTGCCAAGAACAAAAGACTAATTGTAGATAAATATCCCAAGCCAGAAGTTTCCAAAAACAAACCAGAGGACAAGACCTCTGAGCATAAAGAACTTCTTTGCTTCCTGCAAAGAAGCCAACCCCGAAGGCTGGCTTTTGTCCCTTATGGGAGGGGCCGTCACCTTCCAGCCTTACTCCTGAGTCGCCCGTGCTGCTTCAGCTGCTCTTTCCTTTGAGCAGCCCTGAGCACACGCACTGAGCACAGACTCCTCGGGGTCCTCTGCATCACTGCTGCCAGATTCCACAACCTCCAAAGGCAGCACCCCAGTATCCAATAGTCCTGGCCCCATCCCTGCATCACATGCAGGCCCCTCATCCGAGTCCTCTCCCTCAAAGACTTAAGCTGTCTGCACCTGCTGCCGGCGAACCACAACAAGCTATAACTTCCAAATGGTGTTCAAGGACGGCCCCATTGAAAGGGCATTGCAATAGAGGGAGCCCTTGACTTAAAACCGTTTGTTTAGTGACTGGTCAAAGTTAACGCTACTGAAAAAAGCGACTTATAACCTTTTTTTCCCACACTTAACAACCATTGCAACATCCCCATGGTCACACGATCCAAATTTGGACTCTTGGCATTTGGAATGTATTTATGATAGTTGCAGTGTCCTAGAATCGTGGGATTGATCATCTTTTGCCATTTTCCGACAAGCCACATCAATGGGGAAACCAGATTCACTTAACAACCGTGTTACTCACTTAACAACTGAAGTGATTCACTTCACTGTGGCAAGCAAGGTCCTAAATTGGGGCAAAACTTGCTTAACAACTAACTCTCTTGCTTAACAATGGAAGTTTTGGGCTCAATTGTAGTCATAAATCGAAGACTACCTGTAGTTCATCTGTGAGTTAAACTAGCTTTTATATTCAAATGATATGCTGAATTTGATTACTTTTGAATACTGTAGTTAGATTTTTAATGACTTAGTTGGATGAAGAAACCCGCCCCATTTGATTAGCTTATAATACAGAGGATTGTGCCTAGCTGAAAAATGAATCGGTAACCAAGTAAAGGGTACTTGTACAAAGCCAGCACTTAACGAAATGGATAGTATATATTGCTGCTATCATTTTGTGTCTGTTTGCTATCAAAATATGCTACTTTATTGCAGGACAAATCCATTTAGTTGGCCATTGTGAAAGTGGATTAATGTGAGGAGAGGGATAACAAGCTACTTAAAACAGGGGGTTTTTTTCTTTTGTTTTTTCCAATCTAATAAACATGGAAATAAATTATGTAAATGGTAGGTACTTTCTTTGCCCGCCTTCAGCAGAATAACTCTCTAAAATAGAACAGAATAGGGCACCAATTTGATTTGGTGATGGGGAGGGGAAAAACCTTTAAAAATGAGGCTATAGCGAAAATAAATCAGGTATTTTTCCCTGCTGGAAGGAATAGTTGGTCATTTTTATTGATTTTTTAAAATGTATGTCTTAAGTTTATAGGTTGCTTAGTTCCCAATGCTCTGGACAGCTTACAATTATTTTTATTTTTAAAAGTACAAAGACAAAAAAATAGCTAGTGGCACTGAAAAAGGAAACTTACAATCAATCCTCACATTTATGACCATCATAGCATGCTCTTAGTCACATGGTCAAAATTTGGGTGCTTGGTAACCAGCAGGCCATCCCTTACAACAGTTGCAGTGTCCAATTAACAACTGCAGTGATTCGCTTAACAACCATGGTAAAATAAATGAGTCATTTAACAACCTCTTATTTAGCAATGAACATTCTGATCCCAATTGTAAGTTGAGGACTACCTGTAAAAGAGAAGGAAGTATATCCAATAGAGTTTAGGAACAGAACTGGGTCTCTAGCAGCTTCCAAAGCATCATCAGGTAACAGTTACCTGGATCTTGAGGGAGGGGGATGTCATCCCAGAGGACAAGCAGTGCTACAGAGAAATCAAGAGCTTCTAATATTGATGACTTCTCTATTCTAAGCCTCCCTCCCATTGCCTTCCTGGTTCACAAGACTCAAAACTCTGCATATATAATCTGATTCATGCTTCCCAGCACACCCATACATGCCCATACAGTAGGAACGCTATAGGAGAACAGAAACACACACGCAGAGAGAGAAAGGCGTAACACATTGCTTTGTTATGTAGAAGAAGATATAAGAACTGTGTGGCCATTTCTCATAAAAAGGTTTGGGGAAAATTCGAGAAACCACGCTTAGTATGGCTTTTGGTGGTTGAATTTTTTTTTTAACAGTATTAACACTATTTGATTATGGTAACAAGCTGGAATCACATATTACACTAAGCCAAAACCAAGCAAACCAGTTAAGGTTACTGCAGTGTATGATCTTTGATTCAGTTATTTATACAATATCTATGTAATCCATATGTTGATTGGGATGCTACAATGTTTTAATTTCTTAGGCATAAAGAGTATAAATTGTCATGAGAAAATGAAATTAAATGATTACTGTGTATCTCTCTCTCTCTCTCTCTTCTTCTTCTTCTTCTTCTTCTTCTCTCTCTCTCTCCCTCCCTCCCTCCCTCTCTCTCTTTCTCTCTCTGATTTATGTGCCGTCCATCTTGTCTAGGGACTCTGGGCAGCTTACAAACATTTACCTATCCAGTGACAACATCTGTGTGATATGTGTATCTACTTCTACGTAACAAATTCCTCATGGGAATTATTATTTTTGGATAAAATTTTGCTGGTGGTGTCTACAAATGTCTCAGAATCAGTGCATTGAGAACAATGCAATGATTCTCCCAAGAATCATAAAGTCAATTTCCTTCTTCAGTTTGCAGGACAGTGAATATATGACCCAATTACAGTTAGGAGGGCAAAAACGTTTGCTTCTATGATCATGTCAGACAAGAGACTTTCTGGATGGATGCTTAATAAAATGGATTAAATTCCAGAATGGATAGCCAAGATGGCTTCTGCTCTTTAATCGTTTTTTGAAGGAATTAAGTTCAACCAGTGGGACATTTATACTTGCTAAATCATCATTTCTTTAAAACTTTTAAAGAGGCTGTACCTCTCTGCCCACATTTGCATAAGGCTATCCTCTCCTGTTTTGGCATAGATAAGTGTTTCTCAACCTTAGCAACTTAAGATATGGGGACTCTAACCATCCTGGCTGGGAAATTCTGGGAGTTCAAGTCCTCACGTCTGAAAATTGCCAAGGTTAAGAAACACTGATCTTTTTTTAATAGAGAACTGGAGTTGAAAGACCCATTCCCTTTGTTGAAGTTCTGAAGAAGATGGACAGGATGAAAATTCATGGACACTTTTCCTTGTATATCACTTCATTTATTCTCACACTATTGGCAACCAAACTTTAACTTCATATTTGCACAAAACTTTACATAATTTGCAACATTGTTGTCGCATTGATGACTTCATCTTTGTATTCTTGAGCTTTAATAATTAGTAGCATGTGTTTCAATCCCCACTTGCATGGATTATTATTGTTTTATACAAATCTCTAAAAATGTCCTGAGAAAACTCACATATGCCTATATCGCTTCAAGTCTTTTCGTCAATTTTATCTTAAACTCCTATTCAATGTTCCTTGCTTAGCCCTCTTCACCCACTTCCAAAGTATTTCATTAATGGTTCTATATTTTCTCTACCTCTTATTCTGCAGTAATTATTTTCTTCGGTGCATTTTTATCTCCTCTGCAGCTGCTTTCACATCATCATCCCACCAAAAATACTCTTTTGTACTTCCCATTAGGATGAGAAATTCTGAAATTCTGTTCACTCTGTTCCAAGCAGCTTCCACATCCTCTTTCATTATTTCCCTCTTATTCTTCTGGCGGATAAATCTCATTTTCAGTATTTATTTCATACAGTTCCTGCAGTTGTCACACATTGTGATCTGTGCCTAATAGATCCTGGGAGTCAGACGATTACAGGAAGGAGTGGGCAGATTAGAAGGGGGGAAAAATGCTTAGTCTTTGTAAAGGAAGAAACGTGAGAAAAAGATAGACCACCTTCATTATGCTAGATATAAGTTGGCCTGGAGAATTGCTTTGACGTTTTCTCAGGGTTTATTACATGTGCCAGCACGTTTAGGAACACACTGGTAAGTTTATGCACATTTTGGGCAGGATGCCACTAATGCAATAACCATCCTATTTTTTTTGTATAAAATATGCTTAGTGTATTCTATACTCTAGACCAGGGGTCCCCAACCACCGGGCCCTGGACCGGTACCGGTCCGTGGAACATTTTCTACCGGGCCGCCGGTTTGCTGGGCGCCGCCATCTTGTTTTGATGAGAAAGTGCTTCCGGTGAGCTTTTCCGGTTGGAAAGCGGTGTTTGGGTCCTGAAGGAATCCTTGCGCCTTAGTTTCATCGGGGGGGGCTTGAACAAAACTAAGGCGCGAGGATTCTTTCAGCACCCAAGGCAAGGTGAGCCGGCGACCGTCGTCCGAAGCCCATCGACAAAGGTACAAAGGAGGAGTTGAAGGTGGCGGGAAGAAGCGGGGGACAGCTGGCTGGCCAGTCGCTCGGCTCACCTTGCCATGCGTGCTGATGCCGGTACCGGGCTGCGGATCATTTTGTGATCCGGTACCGGGCCGTGGCACAAAAAAGGTTGGGGGCCACTGCTCTAGACACTACCTTGCTCACATCCTACCAAGTAGGAGATATATGAGTGTCCTAAGGCACATGTATAGTGGGACTGCAGTTGAAAGTAGGTTTCTGTTATCCCCACATCCACATCAGGGTGATTTATTTGGAGCTTCTATATTTACTCTACTATATTGGGTATAGCTAGTCTAGTGAAAAGAAGGACTAGGGGTAACATGATATCAGTGTTCCAATATTTGAGGAGCTCCTACAAAGAAGAGGGGGTCAGTCTTTTTTCCAAAGCATCTAAAGGTAAGGCAAGAAACAATGGATGGAAACTAATCAAGGAGAGATCCAGTCTAGAACTAAGGAGAAATTTCCTGACTGTGAGAATCATCAACCAGTGGAACAGCTTGCCTTCAGAAGTGGTGGGTGTGGGTGCTCCATCACTGGAGGCTTTTAAGAAGAGCCTGGACAACTACTTGTCTGAAATGGTATAAGGTCTCCTGCTTGAGCGGGGGATTGGACTAGAAGACCTCCGAGGTCCCTGCCAACTCTGTTATTGTGTTAAATCTGTTACTGTGATCCCTACTATGCTGATCCTTCAACTATAGTTCCTCCATAATTGCAATACATCAGAGATTGCAAAATCCTCTTCAAGCATTAAAAAGAGAAAATGATGCAGGTATGCAGGAGGAGGAGGAGTCAGGATCAGCATCAGGGCAACTTGGGAGCTCCAAGGGGGAAGGAGGGAATGGAGCTGGCAGAGAGAGAGAGACAGAGACAGAGGTGGAGCCTGAGCCATCCGTCAGCCCTCAGTTGGAGAGTCAAGAGCCCCCAGGTTTGGAGGGGGTTGATGAAGAAGAGGAGGAACAGCTGGGTCCAGTGCCTGACGCGCGGCTGCACAGAAGGCAGAGGAGAGGAGAGCAGTGGAAATCTATGGGCCAGTCCTTGGGATGGAAGAGCCACTGCTGCTAACGAGGTCCCACACTAAATGTGGGGATAAAAGATAGGGGGCGGAGATGAATGGGGTGGCAGACAACTATTCATCTTCTGGCCCGACGGAGTTATTAGCCTGTAAGAGAAACATCTTGCCAAGGCTGCCGGCATTCCTAAGAAAGGAATCTTTTGAGTTCACATAAACAGGGTTTGTCGTGTTTGGGGAGCTGGGTCAGAACATCAGATAGTTCCATGGCTGTCCCATTCCATTCAGCAAGTTTAAAGCCTTCCATGGGAACACAGTCTTGCATAATCGAGTTTCCCATGTCTATAGGAGATTGTAACATACATGATATTCTTCCGACTAAAATCGGAATTCCGATTTTTTTCTTTTCTGAACATCATCATCATCATTATGTTTTTTTTTTTGCAAAGTTGCCACTGGTCAGTGGAAAAAAGCCAGCCAGTTCTCTTCACTTGCCAGCGTGGGAAGCGCCAGAACTCCGCGTTTTTAAGTGGTGGGGAGGAAGACCCGAACCGAGCCGAGCCACGCAGCTGGGCTGTTTTGAGTTCTGTGTTTCCTTTGCAACTTATAAGCATGGGGGTAATCGGAAGCAGAAAAGTTCTTGCATGGTTTCCAAGGTGTCTCCTCTCCTGTTCCTCACCCCCTCTGTCCCCTCTCCCCCTAATTCCTACCTTCCCCCCCCACCTCCAACTCAATAAGCAGCGCTGTTAGTTTGGACCATCCCTGCGGTGGGCTGGCTGGCTGGCTTGGCAAGTGGACGAGCCGAACAGCGGCTTGGCTACCTATCTTGCGAGGCAGGGGAAGGTGGGAGAAGGGAAGTAGACGGGGGTGGCATGGGGGGGGGGGAGAGGTTTCCTGGGGATGCGGAGGTGTGGAAAGAGCCAGACGGCTGCAGCTCCCTCCGGAGAGTGAAAGCAATGTTCATTTACCGGAAAATTCCCCTGCAGGAAGTCGCGCGGACGGGAAAAAAAAAAGAGCTTGGAGCGGCGACTGGAACCGGAGCTCCCTTGATTAACAATTGTGAATTTTTTTCCCTTTCCTTTTTTACTCCCTTCCCGCCGTTGATAATTAGGATCCGGTGCCTCCAGGGTCCTGTCGGCGGTGTGGGGGGGGGATGATTAGATTTGGGGAGGAGGTCGAGGTCGGAAGGAAAAGGCACCCCTGGATACTTTTCAGATTTTTTTTTCAGAGGGGAATATCATGCCTGTTGTAAGTAGGTTCAACCAAATATACCTACAGACTCCTTGAAAACTTTTTTTTTAATCCAGAAAGGGAGTTGACAGCTGTTGTGATTGGCAGCAAAACCTTTTTTTTAAGCTTGTTTGTCTGTTTCAAATGCCTGCGTTGGTTTTTAGTGAATGGCTCCATAGTGTTGGGATGTTATGCACGTGATTTGGCAGCACTGCCGTAGTGCAGGCAACGTGCCCTAACAAAACTGTACTGCCGTAGCTGGGCAATGCAAAGAACACGTCCCTGTGGCTGAATCAACCGAAACTAACTAACTGTTGGCTTGCAGTAGTAATTGGTGTTGGAACTGGCATCATACTTATGTTGTCTTGGCAACAGTAATATGAATCATTACATGGACACAGAGGCATAGCTGTAAAAAAAAAAGAAAAGCAACTGTCTTCTATTTTGATGTAGCCCTCCAAAGTATTTCTGTATTTCTCTATTATATGCACTAAGAGAGATGAGATTGATTACTTTCAATCATTGCCTCCAGACCTCTGGTCAAGAGATCACTGTTAGATCCATTATGATGTCAAAGACTGAAGCTGAATTAATCTCCGTATGATATCTGTGCTGGAATGCAATTTCTAATTCCGTAAAATCTTTTTTGTTTTCTCATCAAAGAGACAATACCCAAGCAATACAAGAGCTTACAACAGATACAAACTCAGTGTAAACCGTTCCAGACTTAATTGCAGAAAGTACAATTTCAGCAACAGAGTGGTCAATACCTGGAATGCACTACCTGACTCTGTTGTTACATCCTCAAATCCCCACTCCTTTAACCTTAAACTATCCACTATTGACCTCACTCCATTCCTAAGAGGTCTGTAAGGGACGATTGTGCCTCCTGTCCCTGTCCTATTGTCCCCATTTATTCATACCTATTTCCTGTATTCTTACTCATGTTTATACTTAGACCTATTATCTTGTAAGCAATTTACAAATCAAATCAATCAATCAATCAATAAATTAAAAATAACTCAGGCAAACATCATCAGGAAGCCTCTCCATTGAATAGAACGAGATTTGGAATATGTGACTAATTTAAACTCCTTAGCCTTCAAACACCCTTATTTGGCTAAAATAAACATTTAAGGTAGCATATCATGAGCCACGGTGGTGCAGTGGTTAGAGTGCAGTACTGCAGGCTACTTCTGCTGCCTGCCGGCTGCCTGCAATTTGACAATTCTCACCAGGCTCAAGGTTGACTCAGCCTTCCATCCTTCTGAGGTGGGTAAAATGAGGGCCCAGATTGTTAGGGGCAATATGCTGACTCTATGAATTGCACTGTAAAGCGGTATATAAGTCTAAGTGCTGTTGCTATATCAGTGGTTGGAGACAGTTATTTCAAGTTTGTATTGTTGAATGACACCAAGTTCTGTAGAGAAGAAGCAACAGAAACTGCTTCTGTTTTATAATTTCATTTTAATCCATTTTTATTTTTAAGACCCAGCTAGTTGGCGACACCTAGCCAAACTTGATTGATCTTGGGAAAAGCAACATGAGATCAGACCAAGATACAGGTAGTCATTGGCTTACAATGATTCATTTAGTGACCATTGGAAGTTTATAGCGGCACTGAAAAAGTGACTTATGGCTGTTTTTCACTTACAACTCTTGCATCATCCCCATGGTCTTGTTTGTGATCAAAATTCAGACACTTGACAACTGGCATGTATTTAATGTATTTAATTTAAATCAACTGTTGTAAGTCAAGGACTACCTGTATATGTTGCAATCTTAATCTAAAAAAACAAAACTATCCTAAATACTGCTTCCAAACTTGGACCAAACTATGGTTTATGTGATGTTGACAGTCTTCTCCCACGTGAGGAATGAACTTAGATGGAATGTATGACAAGCACACAATGTATGCTTTTTTGTGGGTTTTTTGTTGTTGAAACAATCAGTTTCCTATTGTTTTGTGGTGTTTTTCTATGTTGGGATAGTGCACTGTCAAATCAGACACTAGGCCTTTAAAGAAGCACAAGTCGATTGATCCAGACTGTTCTGTGAATGAAACGTGGTTTGAGGCCTGGAAGAAATATCGACTGTTTCTCAAATACCATATATACTCGAGTATACGTCGACCCGAATATAAGTCGAGGCACCTAATTTTACACAAAAAAAACTGGGAAAACTTATTGACCTCGAGTATAAGCCGAGGGTGGAAAATGCAGCAGCTACTGGTAAATTTAAAAATAAAAATAATTAATTTGGGAAACGATCTCACTATCATGAAAGGTTTAATTGATTCACTAACCCAAAAGAAGAAGATGATGATGACAGCGGGAGGCAGGAGTCACTCTCTTCCCCTCCCTCGGAGGCCCCCTGAGTCAGGAGTCGCTACCGCCGGCGCGGCCCCAGTCCGCGTCATCTCGGGAAGGGAAAGGCAAAAGGGAAGAGCGCGGCAGCGCTTGCAACAGCGGCAGCGGCACCGGGAGGCTCAGGCTCAGCGGCTCCTGGTTTTGCCCCACCCTTCCCAAGGCAACGCGGGACCGAAGCCGCACTGGCGGCAGCCCCAGATGTAGGGAGAAGGCAAAAGCGACGGAAGATCCTTCAGGGGAAACTGAGGGGGAGACTCACCCTTGGTCCAGATGAGCCCCTTCCCCACCCCTAAGGAAGCAGAGGCAGCCAGCAAGGGCAGGCAAGCCCGCTTCACAGACTCCGTCCGTCCTCACTCCCACCCACCCAAAGCCACGAAGTCCCCAATCGCGCAGCCCAGAATCGCCCTCCCCTCAGGGGGCAGCAACGACGCCCGGTTTTTCCCAAGACAAGAAGCTCCACCATGCAATGAAAGCGCCCTGGCTCTGGGCTCGCGGGCTCAGAAAACAACGCGAGCCGAGGTCGCCGGCTCCGCTCAGCTTCTCCAACATCCGGCACCGCCCTGTTCTATGTGCCGGGCCCGGCAAGTCCGAGCAGCCAGCGCGTGGAGTGGGACGGCGCCGGACATCGTTGGCTGCCTCTTTCGCAGCACGGGAGGCCTCCCGGCTGGCCAGCTGCTCTCCTCCTTCTCTGCCTGTTTGTTCTGTGTGACCGAGGAGGAGGAGACCGCCGGCTGGTTGGGGAGGCTTTCTGCGCCGAGGAGGCGGCTGTTGGTGTCCGGCTTTGCTCCGCTTCTCCGGCGCGGCCCTGTTCTTTACTTGGGCAGCGGGCGCCGCTAACGGGAAGGAAAGGCAAAGCGCTTTCCTTCCGAGGCGACAGGAGGCCTCCCGGCTGGCCAGCTGCTCTCCTCCTTCTCTGCCTGTTTGTTCTGTGTGACCGAGGAGGAGGAGACCGGCCGGCTGGTTGGGGAGGCTTTCTGCGCCGAGGAGGCGGCTGTTGGTGTCCGGCTTTGCTCCGCTTCTCCGGCGCGGCCCTGTTCTTTACTTGGGCAGCCGGGCGCCCGCAACGGCACCCACGGCGGCAACAGGCAGTTCCGCCCGGCTCCGCTCAGGTTTCCGGCTGGGGCTGTCGGAATTGCTGCCGCCGATGCGGCCCCAGTCCCGTCGCCTCGGGAAGGGAAAGGCAAAAAGCGCTTTGTTCTGTGTGACTGAGGAGGAGGAGACTGGCCGGCTGGTTGGGGGAGGCCTTTCCTTCCCGTTGCGGCCACCCGGCTGCCCAAGTAAAGAACAGGGCCGCGCCGAGAAGCGGAGCAAAGCCGACACCAACAGCCGCCTCCCTCGGCGCAGAAAGCTTTCCCAACCAGCCGGCCGGTCTCCTCCTCCTCGGTCACACAGAACAAACAGGCAGAGAAGGAGGAGAGCAGCTGGCCAGCCGGGAGGCCTTACGTGCTGCGAAAGAGGCAGCCAACGATGTCCGGCGCCGTCCCACTCCACGCGCTGGCTGCTCGGACTTGCCGGGCCCGGCACATAGAACAGGGCGGTGCCGGATGTTGGAGAAGCCGAGCGGAGCCGAAGCAACCTCAGCTCGCGTTGTTTTCTGAGCCCGCGAGCCTAGAGCCAGGGCGCTTTCATTGCACGGCGGAGCTTCTTGTCTTGGGAAAAACCGGGCGTCGTTGCTGCCCCTGAGGGGAGGGCGATTCTGGGCTGCGCGATTGGGGGACTTGTGGCTTTGGGTGGGTGGGAGTGAGGACGGACGGAGTCTGTGAAGCGGGGCTTGCCTGCCCTTGCTGGCTGCCTCTGCTTCCTTAGGGCGGGAAGGGGCTCATCTGGACCAAGGGTGAGTCTCCCCTCAGTTTCCCCTGAAGGATCTTCCGTCGCTTTTGCCTTCTCCCTACATCTTCCTCTGTTAAAATCCCCCACACACACACACACTTATTTTCGGGCGGATAGATTTCGTATCTGATCATTCTCACATGACGGTGGGTCTTCCCCCCTAAAAACAGTTAAAAAGAGAAAACAATATATCCTCACGCAAGAACTTTTCTGCTTCCGATTACCCCCATGCTTAAAAGTTGCAAAGGAAACACGGAAGCAGGAAGCGCCTGCCCAGCTCCGGAGCTCCACACCATTTTTTTTTCAGAGGGAATTGACTCAGTATAAGCCGAGGGGGGTTTTTCAGCACAAAAATGGGCTGAAAAACTCGGCTTATACTCGAGTATATACGGTACTTGAATAATATAAGAAGTTATAGTACATTCCTGTGCAAGTCTAAAATAGTCCCATTATGTCCAGAGGAATCTTATTCCCAGATAAGTGGATATCAACTTGCAGCTTAAAGCAAGGGAGGACATTCTCCCATGGGGATACAATGATAACGTATATCAGATTAATTTCTCCATGACAGGGTAAAGAAGAACCAGTATAAAAATCAACCCTTTTGCCTAATAGCAATTGCCGTTTTGTTTTTAAATTCCTTTTTTTTCAAATGTTTAACACCTTGTTGGGTTTTTTAAAAGAAATTCCATTGTTTTCCTAAGCAAGTGACAGGAAATTTTTTTCCACATAATTACTTGGCAATTTAAAGATACACAAGTCCTGGAGATGTATCTGCATATAATTTCTTTCTGAGTAGTGTTTGGTTTTGAGGGGGTCTTTTGGGTGGGTGAGTAAGTTGCACATATTTTTCAAAAAAACATATAAGCAGTCTTTGTTTAGAGACTGTCTCAGGTAATAATTGTTCATTATTACAACAGTGATTAAAAAATAACTTTGCAACCAGTCCTTGTAATTGTGACCTTCACAAGTCTGTAGAGCAAAGGAAAGCTAAAATAAGATGGTAAGCCCAGTTGTGGTTTCATGGAGCAACTGCTTTACTTAATGACTAAGTTCTGGTCCCAAGTGTGGTCACTAAACGAGGATTATCTGTCTTGCTCAATAGGAACATTTTTGTTATATTAGAACAGGGGTGTCCAACCTTGGCAACTTTAAGACTTGTGGACTTCAACTCCCAGAGTTCCTCAGCCAGCTTTGCTGGCTGAGGAACTCTGGGAGTTGAAGTCCACAAGTCTTAAAGTTGTCAAGGTTGGACACCCCTGTATTAGAAGGACTGACCATCAACAACCCATTGATTTAGAGCTGATTTATTTCTATCAGAGCACTCTACAATCTAATGTCCTCCTGATGTGTTGAACTTCAACTCCCATAATTCCTAGTCAATATGATCATTGGCTCTATTGGCCATAGATTTTACAAAATACAATGTCATAGAATAATAAGAGTTGGAAGGGAACTTGGAGGTCTTTTAGTCCAACCCCCTGCTCAAGCAGGAGATTATATATCATTATAAGATGAAGCTAGGCACTCTGAAAAGTTGAAAGATTGCTGAAGGCATAATAACATTCTTAATTTCCAGGGTTTTTTTTTTTGCATTTTTGTTTTTGCAGGGCTGGTAAATAATGCAAATTCTATTTACAATGGGCATTCAAAAATCTGGAGCACTACTGTTAAGTCTGCAGGAGAGACACCAAATTCTTATTATATGAGACACAGTCTTGTCTGGGATTTGGGTAGCATATCAGTGTAATAAATTATTATTATCATTAACAGAGTCCTGGCTCAGTTGGAAAATTAAAGAAGCGCTCTAATGTATAGTCATAGACCAAAGAAGGAAATTAAAATACAGTAAAGAGATAAATAAAAGGGACTCATTCAAGAAAAGCAACCCAACAATAAATAGAAGCTACCAGGCTAAGTTTACAGCCAAGACTCCTGATGGTGATTGCAGTAGAACTGAATTCAGAATTAGTCCAATAAGTAGCTCCATACTTAAAATAATCTCAATAGTGCTGTATTTAAGAACGTGTGCGCAGAACTTCTTAGAGTCTATGTATTTCAGCCTTAACATTTTAAAAAGTGCTTCATTATGAATAGATTGAGAGGAAGAGGACAGGGAAAAAAGTCAGGGCTGGACCAGAGGTGGTATTTAGCAGGTTCTGACCAGTTCTGGAGAACCGGTAGAGGAAATTTTGAGTAGTTTGGAGAACCGGCAAATACCACCTCTGACTGGCCCTGCCCCCATCTATTCTCTGCCTGCCGAGTCCCAGCTGATCAGAGAATGGAGCTGGAAAACAGGTTAGTGGGGTGGGGAGGGAATGGGATTTTGCAGTATCCTTCCCCTGCCATGCCCACCAAGCCATGCCCACCAAGCCACACCCACAGAACCAGTAGTAAAAAAAAAACTTGAATCCCACCACTGGGCTGGACGAAATTGGTAAGTCCCTGAAAAACAGAGATGGGCCATTTAAAGCAGCGGTCGCCAACTGGTGGGCCGTGAGAAAATTTTGGTGGGCGCAGAGAAATCTCACCCCCAGAGCACCCCCACAAAGCAATTAATCCAGGCTGCACAGAAACACAAGGCTATGCCGCCCACATGGACCGCAGGAACCCTCCCTAACCACTCACTCCTTACCCAGTAAGCTTGCCTGCTAAATTGCTATTTTTCCTTTTTCTGACCATCATCTGTTCTGCTGTGCCGGGAGATTTAGATCAGCTAGGAAGCAGGAAATAGTTGGATTTCTTGCTTTCTACCTAGTCTTTAAATCTTCGGCTCACAGCGCAGACTCATGGCAAGCAAATTTGAGAGACTGAGCTAGCCAATGGCAGATAGATAAATCACTGAATGATTCTGTGAGCAACTCAATCTGCCTGCTTTGCCTGATTTTGGGTAAAAGTTGCTCTTTTTTTAAATAAAAAATTCAATATTTACATGCATGGTATGTTATGAGTTAATTTTGTGAGTTTGCTTGCTAGCAAATTTTATGAGACTGAGCTATGGCCAATGGCAGATAGATAGATCTCTGAATGAATCCGTGATTCTGTGAGCAACTCAATCTGCCTGCCTGCTTTGCCTGATTTTGGGTAAAAGTTGCTCTTTTTATTAAAAAAAATCAATATTTATATAAATATTTATAATATTTACATACAAGCCTTGCCCAGCCAGTCACATGACCACCAAGCCACACTCACAAATTAGGCCATGCCCACAGAACCAGTTAGTGGTCCTTGGGATCTAAAATTATGAGTTTGGTGGTCTCTGAGGTCCAAAAGGTTGGCGACCCCTGATTTAAAGAATGAAAGACAAATATATGAAGAGATATATGCATGTGATGAAATCAAGAATATGCTGCAGACATGGAGAAGTAGAATGATCAGTGTATTAAACTATACAATATGTAAATTCCCTTTTCCCCCTCTTTTGACTATTTTTTTTTTTTGCTTAGTATTTTCTCCCTATACTCTGTATAATTTTGTCACAAGAAGGAATATAGTCATAGGCATCTCTGTGTGTGTAGGCTTCCTTACAGTTTTCTTTATATGTTTGTATTTTACAGCTTTTTGGAGCACTTGTGTGGATACTAGTAGCTGCTACAAAAGTTCCTTTGCCTCTGCTACAAGGCTGGGTGATGTTCGTATCCGTGACGGCCTGTTTCACCTCCATCTCCTTCCTTTCTGTCTTTCTCTTCAGTTATCGAGAGAGAATTGCCATCGATTGGAACCGTTTGGTAAGCATGCAAAAGGCTGCAAGTTAAAAAAAAAAAAAACCTGGGAAGTCAGAGGCATTTCCAGGAATGACTTTATACTTATCAGAAAACTACAGGGTGATTTATTTGCTTTGGCCTATTGATAGTCCTCAACTTACAACCAGAGCTGGTATTCAGCTAGTTTGGACCGGTCCTGGTGTACCAGCAGCAGAAATTTTGAGTAGTCCAGAGAACTGGCAAATACCACCTCTGGCTGGCCCTGCCCACCCATCCCCACCATTTCCTCTCCTATATTCCCTCTTTTTATTAGCTCAGCTGATTCGTGCAGCAGACCGGATTGCCGCGCCTCAGCTGAGCTAAAAAAACAGCTCACCTCACCAGCGCTGACCCAGAGGGCTGTTTTTGAGTGCTGCAAAGCGTGCTCTCATAGAATCAGTAGGAAAAAATTTGGAATCCCACCACTGATTACCACCATTCATTTAGCAATCTTTTGAAGTTACAACAACACTGGAGAAAAAGTGATTTATGACCGGATTTCGCACTTATGACTATTGCCGCATCCTCATGGTCACATAATCAAAATTCAGACCCTTGGCAACTGGCATGTGTTTAGGAGGGTTGCAGCATCCCAGGGTCACCAGTGGTGACCTTCCCATCTGGCTTTTTGATGAGCAAAGACATTGGGGGAAAGCTGGATTCGTTTAACAAGCATGTGGTTCACTTAACAACTGCAATGATTTGCTTAACAACAGGGCAAGGAAAGTCATAAAATTGGGCACAGTTC
Source organism: Notechis scutatus (assembly GCF_049901735.1). Taxonomy (NCBI): domain Eukaryota; kingdom Metazoa; phylum Chordata; class Lepidosauria; order Squamata; family Elapidae; genus Notechis; species Notechis scutatus. Next base: position 193,793,057 of record NC_142011.1, read on the forward strand.
ATTTAACAACCTCCTGAGTCAAGGCTGACTCAGCCTTTCATCCTTCTGAGATGGGTAAAAATGAAAACCCAGATTGTTGGGGTAAAACCGCTGTAAAACCGCTTAGAGAGTTTAGTTTAGTTTAGTTTAGTTTATTGTCATTGCACTTTGTACAACAAAATCAAACACCATCTTCAGTGCACATCATGACCATGAAAATAAACACAAACACATATCCTTCACACTCCACACATTGAACTGAAATCCCCCAACACCACACCAACACTGCACTATACAGTAGAATTCAATATAGTTACTACCCTGGGATAGAAGCTGTTTTTCAGCCTATTTGTCCTTGTTTTTATTATCCTGTACCATCTGCCTGATGGTAATAGTTCAAAAAAAGGGTTCCCAGGATGAGATGGATCTTTGAGAATGTTTTGAACTTTCTTAAGGCAGCGGGAGCTATAAAGGTCTTCCAAAGAGGAGGGCAACCAAAGAGAGAGGGCAACCAATTATTTTCTGGGCAATGACGTTAACCCTCTGGAGCGCTTTCCTATCTGCCACTGTGCAATTGGCAAACCATACAGAGGTGCAGTATGTTAAAATGCTCTCTATGGTGCAGCAGTAGAAGCAGTTTTCCATTCAGTTGTTGTTTTCTGAGAAGTCTCAGGCAGTATAATCTCTGCTGGGCCCTTTTGAGCAGGGCTGCAGTGTGGGAGGGCTGTAAAGCAGTATATAAGTCTAAGTGCTATTGCTGTTGCTTAGCAGTGGAAATTCTGCTCCCAATGGCAATCATTAGTCAAGAACTATACTACTTGTAGAGTGTTATTTAACCCAGCCATTGTGTCATTCAAAACATGATTTATGGCTTAGTGTGATGTCTGAACTCAGCAGTTACAGATTGGCAACCCAAGCCAACTAACTATGGCTCTGTGCAATCGAAGGAGTCAATCAGTGTTTTAAAATCTCTTTGTGATTTCAGCCTGCTTCTCATCTATCAATCTCCTCCAAATGGTTGCACCGCCTGTAAATTAGATACAAGGTTGTCTCAGCCATTCCCCCGGGGTGCACCTTCTCCCATAATGAAGTGGTCCAAATCTCCTGGAAGTTATCCAATCTTGAAAAGTAATATGAGTGGGATGTATGAAATACTCCATCGTGAAACACTCCAAAGGAGTCGAACCATATATTTTGAGACAGAACCGCTTGTAGAACATTTCAGGAATGGTCCAGTCTGACCATTTGCAATCAGGCATTCCAACGGTAGAACATTTGGCATTTTCCTAGTTAAGATGATAATTCCATGTCATCAACTGCAGTCCCAGCTCTCCTGGGAGGATGCTATCAGCCATTCCTAGGAAACCAAAGTTATGAATGTTAATACGATTTTTATTATAAGGTGACAGAATCTTGCAAGTGTCAACTCGTAAAGCATTCCTATGCCTGCTTTAGACAAGGGGGCGGAAAGAAATCTGCCGTAAACAAGGGGGCGGAAAGAAATCTGAAGGAGCAGCGTAGCAGTTTAAAACCAGAAGTACATTCCAACATTCATCTTACAAAGATTGTAGCTAAGCTACCTCATCTTCTGCCCACAAAAATCCTTAATTGGAGAACGTGATTGATGACACCCAGCCCATGAATGTGCTTCATTGGAGAATCTGATTTATGACACACCCGGGGGGGGGGGAGGCAAACAGGCTCACAGGTGACTGTAAATTATGTATGCCACAGTTGGCTTCTTACAGGTTAATGCTAGACATGTTGCTCCTAATAAATCTGTTGGTTTCTTTTAAAACTTGGCTTGAGGCTCGTAATTTAATTAGGGCAATCACTGGAATCCTGACAGCAAGTCTAAATATACTTCTCCCTCCCTCCCTTTATCTTCATGAGAATTAGGGAAGATCATGTGTGAAATGTCTATGGAGATTATCAGTCATCCAGGTCATGATTGTTCCAAAGGTGCTTTTTTCAAGTGGCAACAGGACTTTCTGGTTTTTCTTTGAAGACGTTTCTCTTCTCATCCAAGAAGCTTCTTCAGCTCTGACTGAATTGTGGGGAATGGGAGGATTTATATTCATTGCAGACAGCTGGTCATTTGCATCCTTTTAGAGGGTTGTTGAGGCCACTTGGAGGTTATATTCTGTGACACCGATAAACCTCCAAGTGGATTTACTGTATACTTCTTGCAGACAGCTGATTATTTGAATTCTTTTAGGGAGTCGTTGAAACCACTTAGAGGTTTATCGTTCATTAATGTACCAGTCATTAAGTGGATCATCACATGACTGCGCTTGATTTTATTACTTTTTTTGAAGATGTCATTAAGCAAACCCGTTGTCTGCAATGGGCATTTTTTTTTGCCCAAACCAGAAGTAAACACCAGTTTCCGGCAAAAATCATAAATTGTAGTCATGTGACAATAGGGTGCCACAAATAGTCTGGTTGCTGAGTTCCCAAAATGTGATCACATGACCTCAAGGGTGAAGGCAGCCATCATAACTGGTCAAAAGTAGCCTGAGAAGAGATCCATCCATCGAACAGTCACTAAGCCTAAGGTCATAAGTCAAGAATTACCTGTACTCTTAATAAATGACAGGCTGTTTTGGGTTTTAGAAAACCCATTGACAGAAATGAGTTGTCACTGACCAATATGTTGCTGCTAAGTATTGCAAAATGGGAGGAAAAATCTAGATGGTTGATGAAAGTTAGACTTATTCCTGCATGTTCTGCCTGTACATTTTATCTGAAGTGAAAGTTTTCTTGAATTACATTTTTTGTGAGTATACAGGAGATCGCAAGTAAGTACTAAAGGAAGGCGAGACTTAAGAATGGCAATTGTAAGGAGCTACCTGAGGAATTAGAGGGACGTGGCTCAGTGGCTAAGATGCTGAGCTTGTCGATCAGAAAGGTCGGCAGTTCGGCGGTTTAAATCCCTAGTAACAGAGTGAGCTCCCGTTACTTGTCCCAGCTTCTGCCAACCTAACAGTTCAAAAGCATGTAAAAATACAAGTAGAAAAATAAGGACCATTTTGGTGGGAAGGTAATAGTGTTCCGTGCGCCTTCAGCATTTAGTCATGCCAGCCACATGACCACAGAGACATTTTTGAACAGCGCTGGCTCTTTGGCGTTGTAACGGAGATGAGCACCATCCCCTAGAGCCAGAAATGACTAGCATGTATGTGTGAGGGAAACATTTACCTTTCCACTTGTGACTGCATAACTGTAACTTTGTCGCTTGTATCCTTATGATCTATATTGATTGCGTCCTAGTATGATTTGATTGCTTATTGTGCCCTATGACTATTATTAAGTGTTGTACCTTATGATTGACTCTTGACAAATGTATCTTTTCTTTTATGTACATTGAGAGCATTTGCACTAAGACAAATTCCTTGTGTGTCCAATCACACTTGGCCCATAAAGAATTCTAATTCTAATTCTAAATTGCTGAGTATACAGGCCTAAATCCAAAAGAATTCATCGTGCCATAAATCCACAGGATGAGTAATTCCATTAATGTCATTGTGGTTTACTGCTGTGTTATTTTTTTTAATGTTTGTTCATGTATGTGAACTTGTAAAGGTGGAAGTTCATGATGATTTACTTGTGTGTTCTCTTGATGCCTTTGTTGTGGATTTTGGCTTTCTTTTGTTTATTCTTTTTGGGGTTGAGTGGAAGGATTGCAAGGGCACCTTTGCTCTGGATAGCTGCAAACTCACAAAATGTGTTAACTTTAATTCTGCCTTTGTTTGCACAGTAAACAAGGAAAGACCCATAGCTCAGTATTAAAGTGAACACTGAAATTTAAAATGACCCTGGTCAGATCAGCTGCGTCATGAGCATTTCAACGTTGGTTTTGTTTTTATTTTTAAATCCACCTGAAAACCCCTAAGTTTGGCATGCATTTATTCCTGACATAATTTTCTCCCGTATACTGAATACAGTAGAGCTGGAAGGGACCTTGGAGGTCTTCTAGTCCAGCTTCCTGCTCAAACAGGAGACCTTAATACCAGTGGTGGCTAACCTTTTTGGGCTCCTGTGCCAAAAATTGTGTGCGTGCTTGCACGCTCGTGCTCGTGGGCCAGCACGCTCGTGCCCCCTCTGCATGCGCACGCAATCCCCGCCCCACCCCCCGCTGCCCCCTTACCTGCGCTGCACCTCACAGCTGATTTTCAGTCGGTTTGAGGCCTTTTTCAGCCCCCCAGAGGCTTGAGGAAGGTTTCTGCAGGCTTTACAGGCCGAAAACTAGTCCCGTTTCGTCACTTCCAGTATTGTCAGAAAAAACAGGAAGTAATGAAACGGGGCTAGTTTTCAGCCTGCAAAGCCTGCAGAAGCCTTCCTCTCAAGCCTCTGGGAGGCCGAAAAAGGCCTCAAACTGGCTAAAAATAAGCTGTGAGGCGCACGCATGCGCACTGAGGTAAGTTTGTCTGCAGCTCACATGTCTACACAAATGGCTCTGCATGCCACCTGTGGCACGCGTGCCATAGATTCGCCATTATGGCCCTATATCATTTCAGACAAGTGACTGTCTCTTCTTAAAAACCTCCAATGATGAAGCACCCATAACTTCTGAAGGCAAGCTGTTCCACTGGTTAATTGTCCCCATTGTTAGGAAGTTACTGCTTCTCTCCATTAGTTTCCATCCATTGTTTCTTGTCTTGCCTTCTGGTGCTTTGGAGAATCAATTGGCCCAAATTTTGGTATCGATTTTCTGAGGTGTAAAACATTATTGTACATAATTATGTCCAAAGGATACACTGATCTGCAGATTCAACTCATAGATGCCCAAGTTTGATGAAAGAACAAGAGGGTTAGACTAGAGGAGCTCCAATGTTCCTTCCAATTCTGTTATTCACCTAGGAGAATGAGGAAATGCAAATTAAATAGACTTGTATTAAAATTAAAATTGAAAGAATGTTTTTCCTTCTTCCTGGGCTTCATACAAACCATGCTGATCGTTGAATGGTTTGTTAATAGAGCTCTATTCAGAGATGTGACTGGAATTGCTTGAGGGATACAATTTGATTGAGTTCACAGTCATCATCAGGTATTTACAAGAGAAACAGTAAACCTCTGGAGGAGACTGGCCAACAGTTTTTCTTATGTTCTCTGGCATAAGCACATCATGATTGCTTCCTGGAAAAAAATCAATAGGTCATGGTCCATTTAATTTCCCCCTTGTTGAGAAAAACTCTATTTTTCCCTGCCTTGGCTTTCTTTTTTTTTTTTAAACCAATTAGCAATCAATGAGAGGACAGATCCACTCATTTCATGATGATAAGTTTGTTCAAGATAAGACAAAGTTTCTTATGAAGGGCTTTTGGGAATTCTAAGTATACAGGTCCAGGGAGTTTTATAGGCCTGAATAAAAGCAGAATTTGCTCAGATAGTACTTATATGGAAGTCAGTTCATTGCAAAGATGATCCAACAGATTGTGATACGTTTAGGGGTACACACCTACATGTAGTACTTATGTGCATGTGTAAGGAACCACGAAGAACACTCCACCACCACTGACCAGGCAAGTCCCTTGTATCTATCTATACAAAGAGCAAACCCAGCACTACTCCCTGTTTAGCACTGATGATGTTACCTAGTTGGGTAATGAAATGTCTGCAAGAAAACAACCAAGCTCAGAGAGCAGCACCAAGGACCCTGAGCTAAAAATATTTTCTTCTGATGGTACTTATGTGTACATACATGGATCAATGAAGATCAGAGGAGATTGTGCTTCCACTGTAGCCCTGTTCCCCCAAGCCCTGTGCGTTAGGCCATTCAATAAGAAACTGAAGATCTGAATGTCCTCTCAGGCATTTGGTCTGGGAGAGTTAGTGAGCCATGCTGGTGTATTTCTTGTTTTAGTCTTCATGGATTGAAAATGGAATGTTTTTAGACTCAATAATATATTTTATTTGTTATTGTTTCAGATTAGTATTTTCTCTTTTTTTTTATTTGGGATTTTAATCCTCTGTTCCCTGCCTAAAGTCTCTTTTGTGCAATGGGCTGTTAAACCAATAAAGTGTCCTTATTTACATAATGTATAGTTCTATAAATTATATAAATAAAGAAATTTTATTAGTTTTGATTTGTTTTTATGGATAGGGTCCTATCCTGTCATTCAAAATAGCAAGAACTCGCCACTTAAATAAAGTCCTTGTTTCATCTATTTATTTATCTATATCGCACCTTTATTATTTTTATAAATAACTCAAGGCGACGAACGTAACTAGTTCTCCTCAATCCTCCCATTTCCTCCACAACACCAACCCTGTGAGGTGGTTAGGGCTGAGAGAGGGACTGGCCGAAAGTCCCCCAGCCACCTTCCATGCTTGAGGTGGGACTAGAACTCACGCTCCTAGTGATTAGCCCAAAGTCACCCAGCCAAGTTTCATGCCTAAGATAGGACCTAGCTAAGATTCTGTGCATTTCGGAGAAACCCCAAATCCAACTCCTGGCTAGCCCTTCCCACCCTGCCCCAACCCTCCCAGGAGTCCCCACTCGGCCTGTTTTGGATGCAGGGCATGCGCAGAGGCTCGGGGAGGGTGAAAAACAGGCCTCCTGGAAGTTTGGGAAGGCTGGAAATGGAGCCATTTCTGGCTTCCAGAGAGCCTCCGGATCCCAGGGAGGCTGTTTTCGCCCTCCTGGAGGCTCGAGGGAAGCCTCCGGAGCCCAGGAAGGACAAAAACGCCCCCCGCTATGGTGCAGGAGGCTGACTAGGCCACACCCACCATAGCCACACCCACCCAGCCACCGGGCAGAGAACCCTTTGCTAAACGTTTTGAAATCCACCCCTGACTAGAAATCGCAGTCTCCTGGTTTCTAGCCTGGTGCCATAACCTTGAGACCCAAAGTAGCTCTGGTCCCGCTTTAGAAACAAAAACAGCTGGGTGACTTTGGGACAGCCACTTCCTCTTAGCCTCTAGAAGAGGAAGGAGGAAATTGCATGCTACTTCTCAAAATGTTGCCAAAACACCCCTACCTTCTCCAGGAGTTAAGACTAACAAACATACCAGTGGTGGGATTCAAATTTTTTTACTACCAGTTCTGTGGGTGTGGCTTAGTGGGTGTAGTGTGGCTTGGTGGGCGTGGCTTGGTGGGCATGGCAGGGGAAGGATACTGCAAAATCTCCATATCCTCCCCGCTGCAGGGGGAAGGTTACTGCAAAATCCCCATTCCCTCCCCACCCCACTAACCTGCTTTCCAGCTCTGTTCTCCTGTGCAGGGCAACAAAAGAAGACCCAGCCAATCAGCTGGGACTCGGGAGGCGGAGAATAGATGGGGCGGGGCCAGTCAGAGGTGGTATTTGCCAGTTCTCCGAACTACTCAAATTTTCCGCTACTGGTTCTTCAGAACTGGCCAGAACCTGCTGAAAATACCACCTCTGGAACACACCCCCACAGGGGTAGAAATTGGATGGGTAGACTTAAAGAGCTCTTGTTATTTAAAAAAATTGCATCTGCTCTATGCTTGGCCTCAACGGAGTGTCATGTTTTCTTGATTCAGCTTTGGGAACTGCAGGCAAGAAGGGAGAACAGCAGCAGACCCTGAGAGTGATAATATATTACATTATGCATTCCTTTCAGTAAAAATATGCCTCTGTAGTTCAACTGCTTCTGCCCACCTTTGGCCTCCAATGCTAAGCAGGATCATTCCTGGTTAATAGTTGCATAAGAGCAGGACCCCAGGAATGACAGCTCCTGGGTATTGTGTTGTAATCCCAGCCCTGAGGCCAAAAAAAAAACCTCTGCAAATTAATTCTGACTTCGACTTAGAATAATTTTATGGTCACTTTGAATGTACACTAATCTGCATACATTAAAATGAAATTTCATTGCATATTTCTCTCAAAGGGTCAGCACCTCCAATATACACTACATAGACATGACAATTAATTAATTAGCAATAGCACTTAAACTTATATACCACTTTATAGTGCTTTACAGCCCTATCTAAGCAGTTTTACAGAGTCAGCATATTGCCCCCAACAATATTCACCTTAGAAGAATGGAAGGCTGAGCCTGGTGGGATTTGAACTGCCAAATTGCAGGCAGCCGATAGTCAGGAGAAGTGGCCTGCAGTACAACACTCTAACCACTGTGCCACTGAGGCTGTAATTAATACAAAATTATGCATATACCGACCTGTATTATATGACACAAAGAAACAACACAGTCTAGTTTGGATGTATACATATACATGGTTGTTTTTTTCCCTTGAAACATTAACTTCTCATTCTAAGAAGCGTCTTCTCAATACGAATTGAAGAAGCTTCTTGGATGAGAAGGGAACGTTTTCGAGGAAAAAAAACAAGACAGTCCAGCTGCCTTTTGAAAAGCATGTTTGGGACAATGATGACCTTGAGAATCTCCATAGACATTTCAGTCCTTCATTCTATCTTTAACAGAAATTGGAGTCCTCATTTAAATTCTGGCTATTTGATGGACTTCTGTCCATCCTGTAAGTGCAGAAACGAATGGCATGCTCTGGATCCCATTGATTAGATTTAGAATAACTTTATTGTCACTAATCGGCATAGATTAAAATGAAATTTCATTGCATACAGCTCTCAGAGGATCACCACCTCCAATATACACTACAAAAAACATGACTGAATGAATGAATAAATAAATAAATGCAAAATTACGCATATACCCGCTTCTATTACATGACACAGAGAAACGACACAGTCTAGTTCGGATGTATACATGTACATGGCAAGAAAAAAGAATCTTTGTGAGTTTACCAGCTGGATGGCATAGAGAACGAAGCTGTTACAGAATCTGGTAGTCCTGCTAGGAATACTTTGAAACCCTTTTATACATATAAGAATAATGGGTTGACGTGGGACATAATCTATTTTGCACAGCCAATCATTTGATTCCTGCAAACGTTTGTTTGTCTTCTCAATGTTTACTTTTGCATTTTTGCTCCCTCCAGGATTTCCTTTACCACGCAGCCGTCTTTGTCTTCTACTTTGGGACCTTCTTACTGCAAACTGCAACAACATCTTTGCATAGTCACCCCCTTAAGACCACCAGTGTCGCCTCCAACATCACCACCCATGGAGCACTTCTAGATAGCCATGAATATAATTTAAGCATAGCAGCTGCGGTGAGTATCGCTCAGGGATGTTCTATGATCAGCCAAATCTAACTACAGTTAGTCCTCGAATTATGACCATTCATTTAACCATCATCTTCTTTTAATGACCCCATAATCCCTTGCAGGGTGGAGTCTGGGCAACTGATGGAGCTAGCAGAGTGTTTGCTGGCCGGATGCCTTTCCTGTCGCCAGTGCGGAGCTTTGTTCAGCAGATATATTCTCATTGTGTTCAGAGAGAGAAATATCTGCCTCTACCTAGGATTGAACTCCCAGCCTCCTAATTTTGAGACGAGAGCTCCACCTCTAGGCCTCCGCACCACTTCTATGACCATTCATTTAATGACTGAATTATGATAGTCATTTGATGGGACTTCTGCTCCTTTGGCCCATCGCAGTCTATGTGCACGTAAAAAACCCTTTTCACTCCTCTAAAGGAAGACAAATGGACTTCTCTTTCTGCCAGCCCTCAGAGTTTTCTGCAGCTGGTTTCTGGAGTTCGGCATCTGGGCTGCTCCATGCAGCGGGCTTGCAGACTGTGGTCAGTCTTTTTTTTCCTCCCCTGTTCTCAGCTCTGCTTCTCAGCTGGTCTTGCAGCTCCAAGAATTGCAGTTTTCTTGTCCTCGCTGAAGACTGCTTATCTTTGGAGTGGGAGGCATCTCTGCTGCCTTCCTGGCTTGACTCCCGTCTTGACACACCCCACACTCACTTTCAGTTCCCTTTTAAGAGACAAACTCTGCAGTTATGAGGAGGTTGAGGCTGTTTTAACCCTTCTTCCCAGGCAGCACCAAAATTGTGGGTCCCAATATAGGGGATGAGCCCTTCTTCCACGCTGCCTATTACCACCAGCAGGTGAAAGCAGCACTACCAAATAGGAAGAAGGACCATCAGTGTGGCTAGGTGGTGAGCCCTCTAACCGCCATGGTGTAGGCCTTCTTCTGTAGGCTACTATTTTGCAAAAGTGCCCACAGCCTGCTCTTCACATTCTCTTCCTTAGCACCTTAAAGGTTGAGAATTTCTGCTCCAACCACTGCACTGCATTCTCTCTTAAGTATTCATGGTCTTCAGGGTTGCAAATAAGCATGTAGGTAACCAGGATTGTCCCAAAGGTGCTTTTTCAATAGGCAGCTGGACTTTCTGGTTTTTCTTCGCTTCTCATCCAAGAAGCTCCTTCTGCTCCATAAACATTGAATTGTAAGTAATTTGGGGGGTGATTTATCATAACTTTGAAGTTAAGACTTGTCATTAAGTGAGGACTACCTGTAAGACCACCCCCAAAACTACTTAGAACTTAAGGTGTCTATGGAGCTGAAAAAGCTTGGATGAGAAGCGAAACGTCTTCAAAGAAATCCAGAAAGTCTAGTGCCTCTTGGAAAAGCACCTTTGGGACAACCATGTCCTGGATAACTGAGAATCTCCGCAGACATACCCAGTATTGGCTTTTTTGTCCACCATACAACAAAAGATCATACATCACCCATGTGAGTGCATGCTCCCTCCCCTATGAAGTAAGCCAAATACAAACATTAAGTTTATGAAACGCTGAATGCCAAATGTTTGTTGTGTGAAAATAATAATTTAGGAAACAAACATTAAAGACCAGCGCAAACACCAAACTTTGATACACATTTCATTTTTATTTCTTCTCCTCTTCCACTGCAGATCTTTTCCTTTGTAACAACGGTGTGTTATGGATGCAGCACCACCCTGGCTTTAAGAAGATGGAAATTGTAGCATCGGAAAGAGGCCTACCAGTTCCACTACATCCTAGCTGATTTGGACACCTGCTCAAATCTCAAACAGAGTCCAACTTGTCCATCAAATAGGCGTGGCGTTCAAAAGAATGTTTTGGAACACACCTGTTGTTTTCTAAAGCACTGAGATGTACACACCCAACCCAAGCCATTCATATATACACTTTCAAGAGGGGTGGTGGGAAAAATCTGTGTTTATGTTGAGATTGTCTCGCAGCTGCTATCTCGGTTCAACAGCACCATTTTATTGTCCCCCAAAGTGGGTGTAGTATTAAGAACTAAGGTCTTAGGAACAGAAGGGATTATTATCAGTTTGGGATGCAACAAAACTCCTAGCTTGACAAGAGGCAGACATAGCAATAGTGGCCTTTGTATATATATTTATATTCTTTCTTCAGTGTGAATAAGGTAGAAATTTCTTTTAAAACAAGAACAACTTTCATTCTCAATTTCAGATGAAATCTTTTGTTTTCTTCTCCGCACAATGTTTCTGAAATAACTCCCCACCCAAAGCATTGAGGGGTAAACAGCTCCAAAATATCATCCACTGCTCCACAGAATTTTCTCAGTGACCTACATTTTTCTCCTTCCTTTCTTCCCCAGGTTCTTTCTCCATTGCAATATTTTAAATATGTCAGCTGGGCATGAAAAATATTGTGCTGACGGTTTCTGCTCAGCCCATGTTTTCAGTTGCTAAGTTGATCTTCCCAAGAACATTGCGTCTATTGACTTACAGCCCACCCCTCCGCCTCGTCCCACAGTATTATAATACTATCTTTAGCAGACAATTGAATGTTGGTGCTCTGATGGTTATAGGAGACATAAAAGCTCTTAGCAAATGTGCAATATATTGCATACATGCAATCAAGAAAGACAATGGTAGGCATGATTAATATTGCAATAAAAGGGAAAGGTTTCTCTGTCAGTCTTATCCAACTCTAAGACACTATGAATATCTCTGTTTCTTGGACAAGGGAGCCAGCGTTGCCCAGAGACAATTCCTGGGATCATGTGATCAGCACTTGGCATATACACAGAACTCTTACTTTCCCACCAAAGTGATACCTATTTATCTACTTGCTTTTGCATCTTTTGAAGGAGCTGGAGCAAGTAACAGGAACTCACCCCATTGTGTGGCACACGGGACTTCAACCCAGACTATACTTCGTATTGCTGTACTCTTGGCTGAAACCTGCTTTATGGTCCACCATGCCCAGCTGTCTGATTTCAGTAGGATTGCCATGGGCTGCCAAATTTCAGGATTTAGTTATCCCTCCCTAGCCCCAAAAGATGGCGAGTTTAGTTCTCAGAATCATTCACTAGTACCAGATTGCAACCTTTGAATCTTAGGCTAGACTATAATAGTATTGTTTTTAAGTGAAAGGAATATATTCACTCCTTATTCTTAAATAAAGAAAACATGCACATGGTTTATTTTTAATTCCTAATTCGGGAAAATAAACTAGAATGTTTCTCTTGGATTTTCCATTTTTCCTTATAATTTTGACCTTACCCATTCCTCATGCAAATGTCCCTTGCCACTACCTATCACCTGTTTATCTTTCAAGAATTGCAGCCCTGTGAATAGGGAGATGACCAGAATTCTGGTAATAGAATTCCTGTTTGGGTTGTTAAACCTTACTAGCATTGCACAATAGATTAATACTCCTATACGTTTTATTCTGATACTCATACAAGCCGGGTCACACAAGAATCTTAAACTATCAACAGAAGTGGAACCTTTTGCAAATACTGTATTGTATCTCTATGTTGAAAGAATAATTTGTAGCAGGAAAAATATTTCATGTGTTTAGGTTCTGCTTAACCAGAATCTAGTTGTACATTTGCTAGGAAAAGACGTTTTCATGAAAGATTTTTGTGGCTTTAAAAAAAAAAAAAACCTGGGAGCATGCCCGTGAGTGAAATGATAAGCTAATGTCACAATTCATTTTCCATTGGTGTAGTAAACCTTAGAAATATTGTGGTCATGTGTCGAAGTTTATGTGCCTGTATTCAAAGGAAACATATTTTTATCTAAAAATTTGCTAGTGAGGCAAGTTAAAAAAAAATAGATGGACTGCTCACCCTGTGTGTAGTTCACTGATACAAGTTTTGCTTGTACAAATATTAAGAATCTGCAGTCCATTTTTATATCTGGGAAGTAAAAGAGAAAGTGTTCTTCCCTCCCTCCGTCTTTTACTCTAAACCCATATTTTCTAATTTATCATGTAAACTCATTTATTTATCAGCTTTAGATGTAGAAGCCAAAGGCGTCTTGTTTTTATTTTAGCAAAAAAACTAATATTTTAGAATGTCTCCAATGCATTTGTTTCTACTTATGAAAATGTTTGTGCTTAATTGTTCTGGAAATCTCTTGACTTCCTCTGAACTTCAGTGCTTTCACAATTTTATATTTGAAATTGTATGTTCTGTTTCATTTTTCAAAGTTCAGGTTCTGGGGAAAGATCATACAATTAGATTATTGTTTGATACCTCCCATATCCCGTGTTTTGTGTGATATTACTGTAAGTCGCTATCAGGGGTAGAAATCAAACTTGAACCAGAGAAAGAGCACTTAATGGCAGATCAGATTATTTAATAGGATGCATGTTGCTTGCAGTCTGGTTGTGGAAGATTGGTCCAAATTCAAGTCACAAAGTGGTTTTATGTGCTGTTTTTCCTATTGCAAATATATGTCCGCTATTAAAGGGGAATACATTTGACAATTGAAGCTATTGTGTAATTCATGTCCAGTGTCATAAGAGGGCTGTGTCTGCAAAGCAAAATAAAACGTGTTTAGTTAGAAAGAGGTTAGAAGTGCTGCATGAGCAATTCTGCATATAACATTTCAGCAGCCTTACTACTGCCATTGTTATCATAACAAAGGAGGTGTGCAAGAGTTCAAAATCTCGTAAATCTGAGCTCAGCTGTTTTACATCCCTTTATACTTTTATTGGAATTTATCCCTCAAATTGATTGACTACCTTACCGTCCAGAGTAGCTCAGCAAGACATAGAACATAGAATAAGGTCCTGTTTTAGTCCACATGCACAACACACACAAGGGTTTTAAGGAATTTAGTGATAATCAAAGCCCTTAATGTTAATCCCCTAGGTCTCTACTTGTACCCAATGCAAACTCCTATTAAATCCAACACTGCTCAGTCGTTACACAAGATTACCAAGTCCAAAAGCAAAAGTCTGTGAACTCTAAGATAGAAGTCCAAAATCCATGAACAAATCCAGGTTCTAAACACATAGTCAAGCGCAGCACAATCCAGAGTCGAGGAAACCGAAGTCACGAAGGCAAAGCATGCACACAGCAGGAGAATGGGTTGTTTCCTTTTTTTAAAAAAAAAAATAGTTTATAATATAAAATGCAAAAATACAAAAGAAAATAATAGGAAAAATAGGGGAAGTAGAAGGGTATAAAAGAGGGGGGAAAGAAAGAAAAGGCATTGACTTCCAATTCCTTTTGGTGCAGTAGAATAAGATAAGAATCCAATAACCAGCTCCTCCATTCATCTGATTAAATAGACTAGGGGTAGTCAACCTTTTTATACCTACCGCCCACTTTTGTATCTCTGTTAGTAAAATTTTCTCTAACTGCCCACCGGTTCCACAGTAATGGTGATTTATAAAGTAGGGGACAAAACCCCTACCGCCCACCATGAAAGCTGGAACGCCCACTGGTGGGCAGTAGGGACCAGGTTGACTACCACTGAAATAGACCCTCTGTCGGTATAGCTCATTAGAAGTGAGGCTGCCTCCTCGTGTGTTGCCTTGCTGACCTCTGTTGAGCCTGCCTCTGCTCTGCCCTGCTTGTCTCCAAATACCGTGGATCAGATGGAGGAGGCAACTCCCCCTCATCCCCATTGGCCAGCTGCAGCTATGCACCTACTGCATCCTGTATTTCCAGTGAGGCCCCTGAGCTCTCCGGCTGCAGCTCTGCATCTCCTTTTTCTTTACCATCCAGCTGTTCATCCGGTCACTCTGGTCAGGCTAGAAGGGACTTTGAGTCCAATCCCCTCCCTATGGCAGGAGATCCTATATTACTCTGGACTTTGTTTGGTGATCATAGAAGGAAAAACAGAATAATAGGACATAATGCATCCTAGGTCCCATCAGATGGTGTTGTGTTGTGGACAGACTGAGATATTGGGAGACAAGCAACCTCACAAATAATCAAAGCTACCATGGGAAACTTTGTGGATGACCAACCAGCACCTTGAATTTCATCCAAAAACATATCAGGAGGCTGTGATTCACAAGTAGCCGTGTTACATGAGTGCACCAAACTACTCTCATACCTTCATACCAGCACATTCTATGCCAGATGCAGCTTCCAATTAACATTTTTATGTACGAAAAATATAACACTATAACACTCAATGCAATGTCTATGGAGATTCTCAGTCGTTCACATCATGGTTGTTTCAAAGGTTAGAGTTGTGTGCTTTTTTTTTTGAAGATGCGACTGGACTTTCTAATTTTTCTTGGAAGATGCTTCACATCTCATCCAAGAAGCTTCTTCAGCTCTGACTGGATGGTGGGGAATGGAAGGATTTATACTCCTTGCAGACAGCTGGTCATTGGCATTCTTTATAGCAGTGATCCCCAACCTTTTTGACGCCGCGGCCCGGTACCGGCATCAGCTGGACACCGCGGCCCGGTACCGGCATCAGCTGGGCGCCGCCATCTTTTTGATGAAAAAGTGCTTCCGGTGACCTCACGGAAGCGCGTTTCATCAAAAGATGGCGACGCCATGCGCTTCGATGAGCTTTTCCGGGTAGAAATGGCTTTCTACCTGGAAAAGCTCACCGGAAGCGCTGGCGCCGCCATCTTTTTTTGATGAAAACGTGCTTCCGGTGAGCTTTCTACCCGGAAAAGCTCACCGGAAGCACTTTTTCATGAAAAAAAAGATGGCGGCGCCCAGCAAGCCGCGGCCCGGTAGGAGTTGTTCCGTGGACCGGTACCGGTCCGCGGACCGGTGGTTGGGGACCCGTGCTTTATAGAGAGTCGTTGAGGCCACCTGGAGGTTTATCTGTGTCCTTGGGGGTCACCTGAGTAGTGCTAATGGCTGTAGAGCCTTTTGGGAACTGTTGAAAGGACTGTGTTGTAGACTGGAGATAGATGATGTTGAGAGAGGGCTGTTCTGTTTTGACACAGATGGCCTCTTTGACCCCTCCTTCAAACCAGCGGTCCTCTCTGTCCAAAATGTGGACTTTGCTGTCTTCAAAAGAGTGGCCTTTGTCTTTTAAATGCAAATGATCTGCTGAATCTTGGGAAGGGGAGCATCTTTGGGACATCGACAGTGCACTGATGATATTAGATAATGAAACGTCTGCAAGAAAACCACCAAGCTCAGAGAGCACCAAGGACCCCTCATTTCAACCCTGAGCTACAAATATTCTCCTTTATTGATGCAGAGTACTGAGGATTGTGAGAACCACAACTATCCGCAAAGGTTGCTGTGAAGCCCAGCATCTACTTCTCCACCAATAGATGGCACTGTAACATTACTTGACATCCTTATTCCATGTAGTAGAGAAGTGGGGGCGGGAGAGAGAAACCAGCATGTGGCCATCCTTGGCTGATATCAGAAGTTAAATAGAGTCAAGTCCTGTTTAGCATCCAGGGCTTTGGCTAGAGTAGAAAGTCATTTTTAAAAAGTAGAAGACAGCAGGAATGTACCATTGCCATACTGCTGCCAAGAAAGCGGTGTGGCGTCAACAACAACCACTAGTCAGGCTTTTCCTGTATCTTGCACAGAGGTGGATTTGTAGCTGTGCAGATGCAGATAGATAAAATTCCACAAAACATCCATAACAAAGTACAGTACATTTATTGGTACATCAGGTATCTTCATAACTCACATTTGTGACAAAGTTCTCCTTTAATGACCAATCCTTTGTATATCGGCCTTGCAGGTGAAAGATGGTTATCTCCTAACCCATCTCGTAGCGGTAGAAAAAGCTACTATCAGTTCATAAGTCCAGGCAAGAATGGAGGGAAACCTCCCCCAACCCCCCGAGGGTCAATTTAGTGACCAATCAGGATTACAGATATGGCCACGTGACATGAACTACATTTCCCAGGATACCTTTAACTACATTTACCATGATGCATTCCCTTAAGGGGACAGCTCATAATTCCTAAGTAACTATCCAATTCCCATAGACTGGCTGGGACAGCACAAGGCTAGAGTTGCTTTATTTTACTTTTTATAGAACACTGGGGCAAAGAGGGGAGCTTTTACAGAGCTAGGCAATACTTCGAATTAATCTTTGAATTAAGGAGAAATTTCCTAAGAGTGAGACAATTAATTAGCGAATGGCTTGCCTCCGAAAATTGTGAATGCTCCATCACCAGAGATGGTATTCAGCCAGTTTGGACCGGTTCTGGCGTAGCAGTAGCGGAAATTTTGAGTAGTTCATAGAACCGGCAAATACCACCTCTGGCTGGCCCTGCCCACCCACCTCCGCCATTTCCTATATTCCCTTGTTTTTTAGCTCAGCTGATTCGTGCAACAGAGTGGATTGCCGCAGCTCAACTGAGCCAAAAAACAGCACAGCTCACCAGCGTTGACCCAGAGAGCGGCCTTGAGCCCCGTGGGCACGCGCAAAGCGCTCTCTCTGAACCAGTAGGAAAAAAATTTGGAAACCCACCACTGTCCATCCCTGGAGGTTTGTAAGAAGAGATTGGACAGCCATTTTCTGGAATGGTATAGGGCCGTGGTGGCTAACCATTTGGGGCTCCTGTGCCAAAAATTGCACACGCGCCAGTGCGCCTGCACTCACGTGCCAGCACACAGAATGCATTGCGTGCCCCCCTCCCCCCTCCCCTTGCGCATGTGCACGCAATCCCCCCACCACCACCACCTTACCTGCACTGCGCCTCACAGCTGAATTTTTTGGCTGGTTTGAGGTCTTTTTCAGCCTCCCAGAAGCTTGGAAAAAGCCTCTGCAAGGCTTTTCAAGCCGAATTACAGACCCGTTTTGCCACTTCCGGTATTACAGGAATTGATGAAACGGGCCTATAATTCGGTCTGAGAAGCCTTGCAGAGGCTTTTTCCAAGCCTCTGGGAAGGCCAAAAAAGACCTCAAACCAACCCCTACCCCCAAAAAATCAGCTGTGAGGCAACCACATGCGTAGTGAGGTAAGTTTGCCTGCGGCTCGCGTGCCAGCACAAATGGCTCTGCATGTCACTTGTGGCACGCATACCATAGGTTCGCCATCACAGGTATAGGGGCTCCTGCTTGGGCATGGGATTGGACTGGAGGACCTCTACGGTGCCGTGCAATTCTTATTCTGTTATTCTTCTTATGTTCATGTGTAACCACCCCATCAGGCCCAAAGAAAGTCCAAAATGGTATAGGCTTTCCTGCTGTGGGCAGAGGTTGAGCTAGGAGGTCCCTTCTAACCCTATTATTCCATGTTCTAAAAGCAACTTTTATTTTAACAGCTATAAGGATTAGCTTCTAGAGCTGGGGCTACACTGGGAAAAAGTTTGGAAACCCACCACTGTCCATCCCTGGAGTTTTTTAAGAAGAGATTGGACAACCATTTGTCTGGAATGGTATAGGGTCTCCAACTTGAACAGGGGTTTGGACCAGGAGACCTCTAAGGCAGGGATCCCCAACCCCTCGTCATGACCGGTACCTGTCCGTGGCATGCCAGAAACCGGGACACGCAAACAAGCCCCATCTGTGGGATTTAGGCAGCATGTGAAACCATGTCCCCTTAAGTCCATGGAAAAACCTCTCTCCATGGAATTGGTCCCTAGTGCCCAAAAGGTTGGGGGCCCTTCCTGCTCCGTTATTCTGTATTTTTTAATCCATTTTATTAATTTTCTATTAATTACATTTCTTGGTGCTTAACAAACATTGTGCTGTCAGCGTATTTAATTTGCTTAAATATATAGATTACTCTCCACCCCTTTTTTCCAACCACTGCAGAGGTGGTATTCAGCAGGTTCTGACCAGTTCTGGAGAACCAGTAGC
This sequence comes from Notechis scutatus, assembly GCF_049901735.1. Lineage (NCBI taxonomy): Eukaryota > Metazoa > Chordata > Lepidosauria > Squamata > Elapidae > Notechis > Notechis scutatus. The sequence continues at coordinate 193,811,895 of NC_142011.1, forward strand.
GGAAATTTTGAGTAGTTTGGAGAACCAGCAAATACCACCTCTGACTGGCCCCGCCCCCATCTCTTCTCTGCCTCCCGAGTCCCAGCTGATTGGCTGGGTCTTCTTTTGTTGCCCTGCACAGGAGAACGGAGCTGGAAAGCAGGTTAGTGGGGTGGGGAGGGGAGGGGATTTTGCAGTATCCTTCCCTGCCATGCCCACAAGCCATGCCCACCAAGCGACACCATGCCCACCAAGCCACGCCCACAGAACCGGTAGTAAAAAGTTTTGGAATCCCACCACTGAACCAGTGGTAAAATAAGTTCCATGTTTGATAATATTCTGGATCTTCTTTCTGTTTGATTTTCAATGTAAGTCTGTCCATTTCTGCACAGTCTAGTATCTACTTAATTATCTCTTCATCTTGCGGCGTTTCTCCATTTTTCCAATACTGTGCAAATATAATCCTCACTGTTGTTAAGACATGTAATACTAAATACATAGTTTTCTTATCAATGTTTTCTGATATCACCCCTAATAAAAAAACAGTTCAGGTTTAAAATCTATATGTTCCCCTATTATCTTTTCTAGCCACCTGTGTATTTTTGCCCCCAATTTTTTTGTTTTAGCAAAAAAAAAAAAAAAAACCAAAACCTGTTATTCTATATTTTGTAAACGTCTGTGTGCATGGAAGCGCAAAGGCAAGCAAACATTTTTTTTGTTTGGAGTCTGAATTCAAAACAGTGCACATCCCTAAAAACACTAAAGGTTGTGCAGATTCACAATAGGGCAGGAGTGTCAAACTCAAGGCCCGCAGGCTGGATCCGGGCTGCGGGACTGGCCTGGAAATATCAAGGGACTGGCCCATCATGGTGCCTCTGGTGGGTAAAATGGGCCACGTGTGTGGGGGGGTGTCTTCCCGCACCTCGTTTTCATCCTCCATGGCCTCCTGCAGCACTCTGCCAGCTGAAAATGGGCTGAAAAAATGGGCCAAAGATGGCTATTAAACAGCCCAAAAATAGGCTGAAAGCTGGGCCAAAAAGCAGGCTGAAAACAGGCTCAAAATGGGTCAATTATGGGCCCAAAACAGGCCCAAAATGGGCCAAAAACAGGCTGAAAACAAGCCCAAAACGGGCCCAAAACAGGGCTGAAAATGGTGCTGCAGGAGGCCATGGAGGGTGAAAACAGGTGCACCTGTGGGCCTCCCACGCCCCATTTTGGCTGGCAGGATGCTGCAGGAAGCATCTGTCCCACCCACCACAGCCAGCCCGCAGAGGAGAACTGCCATGCTGATCTGGCCCTCAAAGAAATCCAGTTTGACATCCCTGCACTAGAGGAAGAGATAACCAAGGCCAAGCATTGCTGAAAGTGATTATGTGCTGTCTTTCCCCATTGAGTTCCTTAAGAATGACTCACCAACGAAAACACAGTGTGCTTGGAACACAACTGGCTGAAGGCTTTTCTGCCTTGCTGGAAAGCCTTTGACAGCAAGAAATAATCATTATTGTAACTTCACGTCTCTTCCTCCAAATGCTGCAGCTTTTTCTTGTTCTTCCTGAAACCTGTCCCTTTTCCCACCTGTGAAGGGAAGTTGAATGTGCTATAAAATCAGTCCTGATCCACTTCACTTACTACACAACACAACACAAGAGCACACAATAGATACAAACTCAAAGTAAACCGCACCAAACTTGATTGCAGGAAATACGACTTCAGCAATAGAGTAGTCAATGTCTGGAATACTCTACCCGACTCTGTAGTCTCTTCCCCAAACCCCAAAAACTTTAACCTTAGACTGTCTACCATTGACCTCACCCCTTTCCTAAGAGGTCTGTAGGGGGCGTGCATAAGCGCACCATCGTGCCACCTGGTCCCTGTCCTATTGTTTCTCTTATTCTTCTTTTATTTTTCTTATATGTACCCATTTCATGTATTCACAACTATGTATACATTTATACTTATTATCTTGTAAACAATTGGCAAATCAAATAAATAAATAAATAAATAAATAAATAAATAAATAAATAAATACTACAAGTGTAAGGCTTAGGGAAAGAGGCAAAAGCTTCTGGAGACATTAGCAAGCAAATAAATGATTGATTTAATATATGCATATGACCGCTCACCCTAAAAAAACTCTGGGTTGCCAGCAATTCATAAAACCATAAGAAACAATATTAGTAGATTTTTTTTGAAAAAGTCACCAATGATTAACCTAACAGGACAATGGACAGAAACCTCTCTCAATGGACCAACTAAACAGCCTGATACCTCTGTCTGTTGAGGACATCCAAGCAGGGCTGGGATTCTACCAGTTCAGACCAGTTCTATAGAACTGGTTGTTATGATTCTGTGCAGTTCGGAGAACTGGCAAATCGTGCCACTGGCTGGCTCCTCCCCTCCCTCCTGTCAGATTTCTTGCTTTCTAACTAATCTAAATCACTGTTGTACTGCTTTGCCTTCACCCAAAAAGGCTTCCTTGAGGCCCAGTCAGGAGTGGTATTCAGGGGGTTGGAGGGTGAGGGAGAAGTGACCTGAGAGCAGAGCTGAGCCTTCCTTAGGACTGAAGCTTCTACTTTTCAGTGCAGACTCAGGCAGCAGATTGCAGAAAGGTAGATCCGTGAGTGAATCTGTGATTCTGCAAGCAACTCAATCTGCTTTGTCTGATTTTGGGTAAAAATTGCTCTCTTTTTTTTAAAATAAAAAATTCAATATTTACATAAATATTTACAATATTTACATAAAAGCCACGCCCAACCAGTCACATGACCACCCTCCAGTCAGCAAGCCACATCCACCCAGTCACATGACCACCAAGCCATACCCACAAATTAGGCCATGCCCACAGAACCAGTTGTCAAGAAATTTGAATCCCACCCCGGCATCCAAGTCTTCAACTTTGTACAGAAGGACAGCAAGGTTAAGGCCAGTCTGATTTTGGAGAGTGTGATGTTCCAAAGGATAGGTGCTATGGCAGAAAAGGCACAATTCATTTGGCTTCTGGGTACCTATAACAGTGATGGCTAACCTATGTCCAAAGCGTGCATGCCTGCATCCCCAAAATGCAATATGTATGCATCCCCATGCATGTGCATGCACCCCATGCAGTTGCTCAAAACCCTCATGAATGCGCCCCACCCCTACACATGTGCGCACATCCCCCAGGCATGTGCACACATCCCCCCATGCATGCACACATACCATCCCTACACATGTGCGCACATCCCCATGCATGTGTGTCACCCCCCACACATGCACCCCACTCCATGCACATGCGTGACAAAGACCCGAAGACCAGCTGGCCGGCAGGAGGCACGCACACATGCGTGGCTGAGCTGGGGCGATGGCTCGCATGCCCACAGAGAGGGCTCTGTGTGCCACCTCTGGCATGCGTGCCATAGGTTCGTCATCATGGACCTATAATAATCTTCATATAAAATTTATAAGTATTTTATGCAAGAACACATGGTTAATGTCAGCTCTGTTAGGTAGACCAAGGTAAGGGACAGACACCATGCTGATCTAAAGTGGCAGCCACGAATAGCCCTTACCAATAGGCCTTAGACTTATATACCGCTTTATAGTGCTTTACAGCCTTCTCCAAGCAGTTTACAGAGTCAGCCTCTTGCCCCCAACAATCTGGGTCCTCATTTTACCCACCTCGGGAGGATGGAAGGCTGAGTCAACCTTGAGCCTGGTGAGATATGAACTACCAAACTGCAGTCAGTCAGAAGTGGCCTGCGGTAGTGCACTCTAACCATTGCGCCACTGCAGCTCAAAGAAGAGAGGGTCAACCAGAGTATTCAGCAGGTTCTGATTTGTTCTGGAGAACTGGTAGCAGAAATTTTGAGTAGTTTGGAATACCATCTCTGACTGGTCCCGTCCCCATCTATTCTCTGCCTCCCGAGTCCCAGCTGATTGGCTGGGTCTTCTTTGGTTGCCCTGCACAGGAGAACGGAGCTGGAAAGCAGGTTAGTGGGGTGGGGAGAGAATGGGGATTTTACAGTATCCTTCCCCACCAAGCCATGCCCACAGAACCGGTAGTAAAAAAAAATTGAATACCACCACTGATTCAGATGGTTGCTAGATGATAAGAGTTAGATATTTCTATATCTCTTTCCTGTCAATAAACAGCAATCTGGATTTTTGCAAGTCACAATTTGGTGGTGCTGTATGAACTTGCTAATCTTGCTGAGGTTTAGCAGGTCTGGAATTAGTCAATAACTGGACCAAAAAAAAATCATTATGCATTCAGTTTTGAGTTCAAAGGAATAATACTGAATGAGAAATAGAATGCTAAGAAGTATCAAATTTCCAGATTACTCTTCATATATCATCTCATGGGTGGTATCTCATCATCTCTATCCTGATACCATCTGGAGCCAAATCCATGCTTCTGTTATCTTTTTATGGAACCAATCACAAAGTTTGGCTTGATGTCATGAAGAATAGGGGTTGTCTTGGTGCAACATTTTGACTCTTGGGCTGCCAAGTTCTAAAACATCCCACCCAGTAATAGATCCAACAGCTTTAGGTAGGTGCTGATTTGAATCCAGCTTCTCAGCCCCTGGCCTTGAATGCTGATCAATACCATGTTCTCATTAGCTAAGCTTGGTTACAATTACAACCATAGATAGCTGGCAACCAATGGGAGAAAGGTGGAATGTTTTGAAGAAACCATCCAGGAAAGTCGAAGAATTAAAATATTTCCTATTGCTAGGATCTGAAAAAATATTGACTGTTCCAGAGATTCAAGATGTTTTAAAGATGACTCTTGTAGTTTTCTCCACTCCATCTCTCCGGTATTTCTTTTGATGTGCTGCCTATAGCATCATCGAATTTTGCAAAAAGAAAAGAAAAGAAAAGAGGGGGAAGAGGAGCGCCAGTGGTGCAGTGGTTAGAGTGCAGTACTGCAAGCTACTTCTGTTGCAGCCAGCTGCCTGCAATTTGACAGATCAAATCCCACCAGGCTCAAGGTAGACTCAGCCTTATATCCTTCTGCGGTAGGTAAAATTGTTGGGGGAAATATGCTGACTCTATAAACCGCTTAGAGAGGGTTGCAAAGCACTATAAAGCGGTATATAAGTCTAAGTGCTATTGCTAAGACCTACTCAGAACCCTAACCAGCTAGTCTTTGGGGAAGCTACAAATAAATAGAATGAGAAGATGGATCAAAACGATGCATTTATGATAACACAGAGCATTGTGAGTGAGCATGGATTTAGTGGAAACCACCATGTGCCACTAAGAAAAATTGGATACCTCAGAGATAATTCTGCATGAACAGAGTTCTCCATCAGTGAAGCTTCTGTCCCTGGAATTGAGTTTCCATCCTGGTCATGAAGAAGAATGTAGACACGCAGATTTCTGGGCAGCCATAAGGAAATGATTTGTCACCATTGTTTTCTGGAATATTTTTCCCACCCTAGTCTAGAGTTTTGGGATTTCCTAGTAGTCTTCCATATATGAACTATTTTTAGTCCAGCCGTGCTTAATCTTTTTATTTAATTTATTTCATAAATTTACAATATATAGGATCCCATATCACATGTGTGATTCTGAGTAGTTTATGAAGTTCTCAATATAGTGCAACAAAATAATGAAGATAGAACCATAAGAATCATTTGTCAGACTCTTTTTTTTTTCCTCAGCAGTTCCCTTTATTGTTCCTCACCCACAGACAGAAATTTACCAAACTAAAACAGACTATTTGCATCATCAAACAGAGGTGGTATTCAGCAGGTTCTGACAGGTTCTGGAGAACCAGTAGCAGAAATTTTGAGTCGTGTAGAGAATCGGCAAATGCCACCTCTGAATGGCCCTGCCCCCATCTATTCTTTGCCTCCCGAGTCCCAGCTGATCAGCTGGGTCTTCTTTTGTTGCCTAATCAGGAGAACGGAATTGGAAAGCAGGTCAGTGGGGTACGGAGAGGAGGGAATGGAGATTTTGCAGTGTCCTTCCCCTGCCACGCCCACCAGCCATGCCCACCAAGCCACGCCCACAGAACCAGTAGTAAAACAAATTGAATTCCACCACTGATCAAAGATACATTGGAGAATCACTAGGCAGGAGCCATCTTAACTCTCTATTTCCAATCAAGTTATTTAAATGTCACTGTTTCTTGCTCCTCTGGAATGCAGCCCCTCCCTCCTGGGAATCCATACTACATTCCACCACAATTTAAAAAAAAAAACATTAAAATTAATCAAAACTATTTTAAAGGTCTATAATCTCCAGGATGTGCTCCAGGAGGTGCTTAGATCTGACCCACGGGGCTGCCCTGGAAACAGTGAAGGACTGGCCTGCAGTGCCTCTGCCAGCGAAAACGGAGCTTGTGAGGGCCGCATGCAGCTTTCCCAAGCTCCATTTTCATTGGAAGAGGGTTGCAGGAGGCCGTGGCAGCCAAAAACGGAGCTCATGAGCCCATTTTTGCTGGCAGAGCATTTGGGCTGCCACAGGCACCCCCAATACGAGTGACCCCTTAAGGCCAAACACAACCCGAATGCAGCCCTCAATGAAATCGAGTTTGACACCCCTGACCTAGGCAATTCATGCTGCTTGTTAGGAATAACAAGGTTACCTAACGTAGTTTGGGTAAAATAATATATATAAACTATGATAGTGAGTTTAAGTGTGTGTCACTTTAAACTGCAAAGCATGTAATTTTGGGTGCGGCTGTAAAATCGCCATAAGAGGGAGCAAGAGAACTTGATTGATTGCTGGCTTACTGGATTGCTTGCTGACGATGATGGATTGATGGTTCGTTAACTGCATGTTCTCTGCTGTTGCTGAAGGAAGAAAGGAGGTTTGACTTCTTCATATCTCTACTGCGAAGAGATATATTACTGGACTGATATTTGTAAGTTTACTGACCTCTTTTTCGACACTGGACTTTGCAACTGATTAATCCCCGGATGGACTGAACTAGTGTATGATATATGGACTGTTTGACTATGCTATAAATCTTACTGGAATAAACTATTTAACTAGCACGGTGTATCTGTTTTACTGAGTGTAAGCTACAACAACGTTTATCTCACATATTTGCCTGCCTGCCTGACTGCCGTGAGGATTCTGCTAGGGTGTATATCCCTAACACTGCTCTCTTATCAGTGTGTTGACTTCTTCCTTGTGATCTTGCTTGGTTCTCAATGTCCATTTTCTGCTTTCTTTCGAATCTAGTGAAAAATAGGGCAGCCCAAATGTGATACGTTTATGAACAGATAAAGGTGCTTATAGAATAGTTGGAAGCTGAAATAAAAAAAAACCTAATGACATTGTAATAATGATATAATATGATATATAATGTTGACTAGAATATAATATGAATGTAAACTCAACAAGAAATGTATATAAATACTATTAGGTGCACAAGATATATGTACTCAGACGACACACTGTATAACTAAAAGAAGGATTTATTTGTTGTTTTTGTTATAAAAATAAAAAAACTTTTTCAAAAAAAGGTGCTTATACACCATATCTATATATTTTGAATCACAGGGATGGCTTAGCAGGCAGTCTTCTCTGGTAATGCGCTGGATTGGAAGTGGTTAATCCTCTCGGAGCTTGGATTAGCAAGATTGTTTGGGAAATAGCTTAAATACAAGAATTTCAGCCAAAGTTGTACTTTCAAACAAGACACTTACAATGTATATATAGGCAAATATATAGGATTGCGCCCCAGTTACCTCACGAAAAGACTAAAAGTAGTCCTTGATTTAGAATGACCGTTGCACCCAAAATTTCTCTTGCTAAGTGAGACAATTGCTAAGTGAATTTTGCCCCATTTTACGATTTTTCTTGCCACAGTTGTTAAGTGAATCCCTGTAGCAGTTAAGTTAGTAACACGGTTGGTAAATGAATCCAGCTTCCCCATTGACATTGCTTGTCAAAAGGGATCACGTGACCCAGGGACACTGCGACCGTCATAAATACAAGTCAGTTGCCAACAATTGAATTTTGATCATGTGACCATGGAGATGCTGCAACAGTCATAGGTGTGAAAAACGGCCATAACTCACTTTTTCCAGTGCCGTCGCAATTTTGAATGGTCACTAAATGAACTGTTGAAAGTCAAAGGACTACCTGTATTGAAATGAACTGTATATTAGTCCAAAATACAACTGTGTAGACCAGTGAGCCCCAAACTTGGCAACTTTAAGACTTGTGGACTTCAGCTCCCAGAATTCCCAGAGAGCTGGCTGGAGCTATGCTGGCTGGAGAATTCTGGGAGTTGAAGTCTACAAGTCTTAAAGTTGCCAAGTTTGGAGACCTCTGGTGTAGACTATAATGCTTTCACTGATCCACAAGTTTGTATGACTAAGCCAGAAACACCATGCTGATGTAAAGCGATTGTTATTAAAACAGCCTGTTAAGGATTAGCTTCTGCAGACTCATAATATGTATGAAATATTCCTTGAATCAATAGGGAGGGTCTCCAGGAGAGGCCCACAGAAGTGATCGTGTTTTATATATGGTTATAATCCATGTTTGGATTGGAACATCTTTTCTTTAAAATAGTTTCTAGTTATGTGTGGCTCGCCAGAACATTAAAATATTTTCATTGAAGAGCCTGAGGCCTATTCCTTTGTTGACTTTGCCTCCCTAACATTTAGCAGGTACAACAGCAAATCAGGCCTACTGGAGAAGTGGAAGGGAAGGGAAGGGGAGGGAGGGGAGGAAAGAAGGTTGGACTAAAACAACTGTAAGCCTTGTGGACTTAAGCTCACTCCTTTACCAGCATTTTCTGTACCAATGCTAATGTTCTGAAAGGCTCAGAATATTGGCCTTCTACTTCCGGAATCTTTCAAAATATGCATTTGCTATCATTTTCACCTCTGGAGGAAATTCCTCAGCGCCTTGTGCACTGAAGGAAGAACCTGAAATTTGGGGAAAACACTAGTGACCACCATCTTCCTTGGTAGTGTGGGGAGAGGTCCCAAGCCTTCCAAGTGGTTGGAGGGCTGCGCCATCTCTCTGGCACCCCACCTAACAGTCCATGTGGTCCCTTGATTGTAACTGAGGGAGCAGGAATTGTGTTCACTGAATGAGGTAACGATATAGCTTGTTTAATGATCACTCAACAAATTAGATTCTGGGTCCAACCCTGGTCAGAAAGGGAATATTTGTTTAAGTGACTGGCATTCACAACAACATCCTTGTTATGACATTAATATTGTTGAAGTCCACAAGTTGAAGTTCACAAGTCTTAAAGTTGCCAAGGTTGCAAACCCCTGGACCAGAAGACCTCCTAGGTCCAGGGGTGGGTTGCAACCGGTTTGCCCTGGTTCGGATAAACCGGTAGCTAATTTTATAATTTTTTATGGCGGGTTTGGTGAACTGCCAAATCCCACCCCTGGTTGGCCCCGGCCACCCCACCCCTCCCAGGAGTCTCCACATGGCCCGTTTTGGTTCCCAGGTAAGTACAGGGCCTGCACGGAGGCTCGGGGAGTGAAGAGAGCCTCTGGAGCCCAGGGAAGCCATTTTCGCTCTCCCAGAGGCTCGAGGAAAGCCTACAGCGCCCTGGGAGGGCAAAAACACCACCCCCCCGCCATGGTCCATGAGGCCGAATAGGCCATACCCACCATGGCCATGCCCACCCAGCAATTTTTGAAGCCCACTCCTGCCTAGGTTTCTTCTAATTCAATTATTTTATATTCTCCAGGCACAATATTTGGCTCTTTATCAGAATTTCTGATTTCTGATTAACTGACAAGATTGACGAGCCAAGTTGTGTCAACAATCAGCTAAGGAGCGTGCTTTTCTTTTCATTTTTTGAAATTAAAAGACTGTTTTCCTTTGCGTGAGCTATTTATTATGGCAGCTGGTGCTAAGTCTTATCCTTGTGGAATGGCTGGAACTCTTCTGGTTCCATAAAAAGATATTAGAAATTATAGAATCACAGCATCCTTAAATCTAACCCTGTGTTATGCCAGAATTTAATCTTAAATCTTCTCTCTTTCATAGAGTCCTAACTTAGAACAACATTGTTTAAAATTCCTCTCTCGTTGTTTATACTCAACCTAGAAATGGATAATAGGCAGCTTCAGAAATCCTATTGTATTAGTTTCATATGATATATAATGATCGCGTTTAATCCAGTTGTGCATAAGTTGAAGCCTTTTGGGTCCAAACTTTAATCAGACTTTGGAATCAATCCAATCTGAACATTTGGACTGACAGAAAAACTGAATTTGGGCAATAGGTTGACTCAGCCTTCCGAAGTCGGTAAAATGAGGACCCAGATTGTTGGGAGCAACATGCTGACTCTGTAAACTCTTTCAAACTCTCTGATTCTTTCAAACTGCTGGGTTGACAGGAGCTGGAGCGTTTAACAGGAGCTCACCTCACCCCACAACGGGTCTTGAACACAAGGCTGCCAATTGTTCACCCAGCATTCTAACCTCATTCTTAATATTGCAGATAACTTGATATGATCCTGTGCTGTATAATATTAACTCAATATTAACTTTATTCACTCTAGCTTCAATTTTCCAACTTACTTTATGGATCTATTTCACCATAGATTCAGTCCTAGAGTCAGATTCTAACAAGTTTCATTTTTAAATGTCAATATTGGGGCCAATTTTTCATCAATTTTTTTTACTTTTCCATCAAAGGATGAATAAAGAAGGTTTGCAGGTACATGCCACAACAGTTAATTATCTTGAAATATCTCCTGCCTACAGTGTTAAACAAGTAGTATCACCATTTTTAGGCAGAAGGTGTTGAACAAATGACACTAACCATTTTAGGCTTGGAAATGCTGGTCATTTCCTTTGAATCTTTCATCATCTGATTCATCAGGCCATATGCATTTTCTCTGGAAACAGTTACTGAATTCTTCTGTATTTAAAACAAAAACAAATTATCTGTTTTTTATATTTTACGTGTCCCAAACCTAGTAGGTATTTATTTCCATGGGAACAGGCCAGTAACAAAACACTCCTGCCTCAAGCCAAAAATGCTAAACAAAATAAACAGACCCATAGATTCCCCGTTAGGAATTTATTTCCAAGCACTTTTAGTCCCTGTGACTCAGCGTTACTTCCAAGTAATTCCATCCATAGCTAAACATGTTGACATGTTCAGCTATGGAATTCAGTGCAATTTTGCTCACATTGACTTTGATCCATTTAGCCACTCCTATGCCAAATTTTTGATGCTCAACCATAGAACAAACCATCATGCCCAAACATAAAGCCAGCAAGTTTGGTCCAGGGCTTAGAATCATAAGATCCAAGAATTGGAAGAGGCCATTTAAATCAAAAATTCAATCTACATCTGAGACAGTTGTCCCAAAGGCAACCTGACTCACTTGGTTTTTTTTTCTTTGAAAACGTTTTGCTTTTCATCCAAGAAGTTTCTTCAATTCTTCTTGAATGAGAAGCAAAACATGTTCAAAGAAAAAAAAAACCCAAGAGAGTCCAATTGCCTTTTGGAAAAGCACCAATGGAACAACCATGACCTGGATGACTGAGAATTTCCATAGAGACAGTTGTCCATCTAGCTTTTACTTCGATTTAAGGAGAGGAAAGATTCACCACTCCGTCTCATTGATTCCATTGTCAAATTTACCCTTATTAAGCAATCATGAGGCATCACTATGATACCTGGTACATCCAAAATGGACATGGGGTTCTAAGAAAAGGCTAGAACTTATTTGTGGTAGTTTACCCCATTACAATTCTGGTTCTGTGAATGGTGGTTGCAGCTCCATAAGTAACTCATATGGTTATTATTTACGGATTTGGTCTTGCATTTTATGGATTTTGGCATGTTTGTATAATTGCTAGACTTTAAAGTTCATATTAGAGCCAGTTTTATGTGGTAATTAAGGCACCAGGCTAGAAACAAAGTGACCTGGAATTCTAGTGCCATACAGCCAGTTGGGTGACCTGGGCCAGTCACTTTCACTTGGCCCTAGGAAGGAGGCAATGGCAAATCACTTCTGAAAAAGCTTGCCGCGAAAACTGCAGAGGGACTTGTTCAGGCAATCTCCAAGAACTGGACACAACTGAATGGAAATTTAAAAATGCTGATATTATCTTTGTGAAATGTACCCAGCTGATTTTAACCAGAAGAGACAGGTTCTAAATATGACAAATATATAAACTGTGGCATATTGTGTAAGCAGGTACGGAAACTTCAGTTGCTGGAGGATAGTCCTGGGAGGCCTATTCAGACAGGGTGATGAATTCAGTGTTCCTGCAGGAATTCTCAGAGCTAATAAAAATCTCAGCTCCAACATTATGAGGACTTGCCAGAAAAGAGCAGCTCCCAAGGCATCTTTATGTCATAATTAGGGCAAATAAGAGAGAGAGAGACAGAAATCCCTTGATATTAATCAGGATGATGTACACAGGAACTTTATTATAATGTCACTTCTTGTGCTATGAAAGCATTTTTTGCATTTATACATTGCGGTAAGCCATAATTAGCTCAGCCTCTTAAGTTAGCTTCAATAAGTTGGGTTCAGACATTATGCCAAAAACAACAAAGTCATAATACAGATTGGCACTTAGATGAACCAGGTTTGCTTGTCCATCCAAGCTAACTGTCAGATCCACCATCTTTGGCTTGGTGCCACACTGGTGTCCTACCATCAAAAGATGGGGTGAGGGGAAGGCATGGGGAAGAATTCAATGGGCAGCAATAAACCTGTGTGCATTCTTGTTTGGGAATTTGGGAGGGGCGATGACAGCTGAAGAAAAGCAGATCGCCATGGGACCAGTTCATGCCAGGGCATCTTCAAGGCCGTTTGCCCTGAATGTGGAAAATGTACTAGCTGAAACCCCTCAGAGTTCCCATAACTTCTAGGAGGCATTTGCATTGGTTGGGTTTGGACTGGTCATGGGGAGAGGGACCAGACTGAAAGGAATAGTTTTTACAGAAACTCAGATTCCACCTGACTTGACCGCAATCAGCATCTCTTAGTAAAAATGCATTTCACTTCAACCAAATGGAGTCGAGGGTTTTTCTTCCCTAAGGGATCGCACTGGGACAAGTCTGACACTAGCATTCTCTACTATGCTAATCATCCTGCAAAATACAATTAGCGATACTTTCAGTATTTTGGTATCTACTGGATATTGATCTTGGGGCCGTCTTTATGAACTTGTATATTTAGGGAGAAAATGGTTTATTCTTTATGCTTTTCCTGGACAATCTTTTTCTCTATCTGTGAGAGACTGAGAGATAGAAAGAAAGAAAAAAAACCTCTGAGAATGGCTCATTTTTCTTAAGAGAAATTCTGAACCTATGTGATTATTTTTACTGTTAAGCTAGTGATTAGAATAACTAAGAAGGGTGGAGAAGAGACAATAAGAGACTTTAATTCAATATGATATTAAGTGCTTATCCCTTTGGTATGTGGAAGGAATATTTACTTAAAGGGCCACCTCCTAAATACTAGAGTAGAATACAACTTCTGGGCCCATCTTGGCTGTACAAACCAGGAACAAAACATATCCTGACATGCATTTAAGGACAAAAAAACATTTTTGAATAGCAACGTATTATTTGTTATTTCAGTCACCTTTTATCTTCTTGTGGAAGTCAATATGGAAGCAACTGCTTCAGTGAAGGATTGTGTACATGTAGCACAAGCAACAAACTCATGGTTGTATTCAAAGAGATATTTTGATTCCTGTCCATGAGCAATATTATGAAACCATAACCCCAGCCTTTCTCAATCTGGGGACCTCCAGATGCTGCCATAAGTTTTCCTTCTTACACAATTCAAAGTGTCAGTATTAATTTTGACGGCTCTAAATCACTTCTGCATTCAGTATCCAATCGATCTTTCTTTCCACGAAAATCTGTTGATTAATGATCACTACAAAAATGGACTCTGAATGCTAACATGCTTGTGAAGAAGGCACAGAAGAGGCTGTACTTCCTGAGAATGCTCAGGAAGATAAATCTATCTCAGCATCTACTTCTGTCCTGCTACCGCAGCACCATTGAGAGTATACTCACATATGACATTCTTGCATGGTATGGGAACAGATCTGTAGCAGACAAAAAAGCTCTACAGAGAATCATTAAAACTGCCCAGAATATCATTGGGCTCCAGCTACCAGCCCTAGATGACATCTTCGCATCTTGCTGTTTGAAGAAGTTGCACAACATTCTCAGAGATTCTTCCCATCCTGCTTACAATCTTTTTGGACTGTTGCCTTCTGGCAGAAGATACAGAACAATTAAAACTCAGACCATGCGTTTTCCAAACAATTTGTACCCCAGAGCTATAATTGCATTTAACAATGAGTTGAAGGACCACCATCAGTGAGTTGTTGGACAGTATTACTTGGTCTGTAGTGTGGATGCTTGTGTGTGTTTAGGAGGTGGGGAATTTTGGCAGGTGGAGGAGCGTTTGGGGATTTTCATATGTGTGTGCGTGTTGGGTCTTGTCTCTGGGTGCTATGTGAATTTCATTGTATGTATACTGTGCACGTACGTACAATGACAATAAAGAATTCAATTCAATTCAATTCAAAAAATATAACATCAGGTAGGTCATGTGATGACCTGTTTAAGGATTGGCACCACTTATGACCAATAATTCCAGGCTCAATTACTCTTGTAAGTCAAGGACTACTTGTACTGTGTACATTCAGCTCAAAGAAAAAAAAATTTGAGCCCAAATGAAGATGCAATTGAAAACAAATAAAAGGAAAGCAAGCATATTGAGATACCAATCCATGCTCTGCTTGAAATTGCAGAATTGTTTGAAGTTATACCGTCACTTCAGTAGCTGGTGACTGGAGCAAGAGACAAGTAAGAGAGAAGAGGGACGTGTTGATTTCATGTGCTCCACTGTCTTGCACATCACTCTGATATGTCACACCGAAATAAGATACTGCTGATTCTCTGGATAAGAAGGAGTAATGGACTGTTGCTCTTTAGATGATAAAACAACCTGTCCATCTCTAGAGATATAGTGATGCTGTGATTATGCGGGTTTTCTTTATGTTCCAAAGTTTCCATCCAACCAGGAGGTGACTAAAGGCAGAAAAAAAGCCTTCTGATTTAGCACTGGGTGCAATTGTTGCCCAGTGTGAACCTACACAAACATCCAGTGGTGGGATTATTATTATTTTTTTTACTATTGGTTCTGTGGGCGTGGCTTGGTGGGCATGACAGGGGAAGGATACTGCAAAATCCCCATTCCCTCCCCACCCCACTAACCTGCTTTCCAGCTCCGTTCTCCTGTGCAGGGAAACAAAAGAAGATCCAGCCGATCAGCTGGGACTCGGGAGACAGAGAATAGACGGGGGCAGGGCCAGTCAGAGGTGGGATTTGCCGGTTCTCCGAACTACTCAAAATTTCTGCTACGGGTTTTCCAGAACTAGTCAGGACCTGCTGAATACCACCTCTGCAAACTTCTTCTTTGACAAGTCAAGGAGGACCCTCCAAATTTGCACCAGCTCTTTATGGGGCAATGCAACCTCACTCGGAGGCGAAAGATGGAAAATATCTAGCTTGGGAGGTTTTCAGAACCTATTAATTGCTTAGTGTTAGCAGGGTTGACTTGGAACTTGTTCTTCCCATCCATAAACAGCCCCCAAATCCACGCCCAGAGATGGCAGATTGGCAATTCCCCAGATCAGCCATGGACTTAAAGAAGCATTCCTTCATCTTCAATTATTTTAGAACCATCCAAGATCCATCTATCTCTTTTAGGAAGGAACATAAGGTACTTCGGAAAAAATGCCACACAAATAAGAATCTCATCCCACCCCATTCATCGCCATCCTTCTCTCTGATAAGAACGTGCTTTGCCCAAAACAAAACTGTGACATTCTATCAATCCATAAGACATTTTTATAGCATAAAATGTAAAATGGCATCCACAGCTAAGCTCCAAATTAAGCATGTGAAGTTTAAGTGAAATATGCAGCGAAGACCTACATGTGCCCAGAGCTATTTTTACAGAAGACTGTTGGTCTTGGCATAACAATACATTCCAGAAATAGTCCTTTGTTCCTATCAAAGCCAAGACTATGCTTGCCTGCCTTTCAATTCCTCCCTTTCCTTAATATTTCTGCCCAAATGTGGTGGTTCGCATAGTCTTGATTTACAGTCAACAAGGGTTAGGTAAAAACAATGTAGAAGACAGCCAGGATGACTTTTTGCAAGTCATAGTAATTTTTATTTTTAAAAAATTGGAGACCCAGAGGTGCAAGGGCATCTTAAATTCCACATTTAACTGAACCAAATTGTGGGCATCCCTCTTTTCCCCTACCAACCACTCCTATCAGTTCCACCTCCAGAAAGTTCCAAGATTCCTTGACCAATGTAGAAGAATCTAGAGAGGGGAAAGAGTGGTGAGATGACCACCTTCAAGGATTTCCAACAACAAAAATTTCTCCAAATTTCAAAATAAGGTGAGCAACTCGTGTTCTACGGTTGCCCATCTTACTTGTGATTCCAAATCACAGCAGGGTCACGTCCCAACATTATTTAACAAAATGGTTAATTTTCAACAGTGGAAATCCATTAAGGTTCTATTAAGGGTTACCAGAGAAAATAATGCATCTATTTTAATCTTGATCAAATAAACCAACTTTATATTCTTCCCTTTACTTTTAACAGTCTTGATGTTTAATACCTTCAAAGAATGTCCTGTAATTTTATTACTTTTCCATTTTTCTTTGTCTTTTCTTTAAAACCTTAACAAGACTTGTAAAATCCAATATGGAAATGTTATCTGGATTATTCCTTTGGTTTGTTATTTATATGTCCCTTTTAATTATTAACATACCCCCCAGTTTCATTTGTATATC
This sequence comes from Notechis scutatus, assembly GCF_049901735.1. Classification (NCBI taxonomy): domain Eukaryota; kingdom Metazoa; phylum Chordata; class Lepidosauria; order Squamata; family Elapidae; genus Notechis; species Notechis scutatus. The sequence continues at coordinate 193,828,664 of NC_142011.1, forward strand.
CTCTGTAATAGATTTTTTTCCATATTGATGTTGTAAGTCTATCTTTTTAAAATCCACTTTCAGTTCAGTTTCATTATTGTCAAGTAGAACTTTTTCCTCTTCCATACCATCTTTTAAACACAGTTGTCTATGATGACAGACATACTTAAAATTAACTTCTGTGTCCATTATTCCTAAATATCCTCCAGTGTTAAATTATTCTGCTCTATTCACTTATAAAATGTAAGATCTTCTCTGGTAATTTTTACTTTTAGTATTTTCTGGTTTATGTCCAGGATGTGAGGGATCTGTAGATATTTTCTTAGCCCTCTTTCTGGTTCATACAATATACAGATCCCCAATGGAAGGCAGGCTGGTTGCAATTATTCTTTTTTGCAGTCCTAACTATCTGTAGAAGTCCGTACCTGACTTGTTTGGTTGCTGTGCCAAACCAGACAATTATTGAGGTACAAATGACAGATTAAATAATTCCTCTGTAGAACTGTATCAGCAGCTCCTTGGGCAAACTGTGTTTTCTGAGTTGACACAGGAAGAACATTCTTTGTTGTTTCTTTTTAATAATGATTTGGTGTCCATTTCAAGTCCTTGGAGATAATAGAAACTTAAAAATGTGAAGGTCTCTACCATTGATACTGCGTTGCCTAATACAGTACTGGCGTTGCCTAATACAGTGTTGGCGAACCTTTTTGGAACTGAGTAGCAAAACAGTAGTGCGCGTGCATGTGCAGGAGAGCGCTGGAAACCGGAAGAGCAGCTCCTGGGCATGCCTGTGTGTGCTGGGAAGCCGAGCTTCTAGTTTCCAGCGTGCACATGCATGCCGGCCATCTGGTCTTCCGGTTTCTGGCATGGATGCATGCACGAAGACCAGCTGGCCAGTGCGCATGCACGCACTGGAAACCAGAAACTCAGCTTCTCGATGCGCACATGCACACCAGGGACTGCTCTTCCGGTTTCCAGCACTTCCACGCGCACAAAGACCAGGGTTGCCATCTGGCCGTTTTTCCGGCCAAATTCGAGAAATCTAGCCGTATTTCTATCTGCTTGGCCGTGAAAAAATGATGTCTCCGGCCAAATTTATTTGGCCGGAAATTTGGCCGTACGAAAGTTGCTTGGCCGTGAAATCGGCCAAATGGCAACCCAGCCGCTCTCCTTCCCTCATGCATGTGCGTCACCATGAGCAAAAGGAGGACAAGCGCGTCCTCTGGCGCTCCCCTTCCCTCGCGCATGCGCGTCACCATGAGCAAAAGGAGGACAAGCGCGTCCTCTCAGTTCTCCGACACGCCCGCTTCCTCTCAACTCCCGTCACACACCCCTTCGGGACCTTGGCACCCGGCCACGCCCCCTTCCTGCCTGTGACCCGAGCAGGGGCGGCTCCTCCTCCATCAACACCACACCCATTTCTATTACGGCTCGTTCCAACACCACGCCCCTTGGCTTCCCCACCCATCCCGAGCTCTCCATCCCTCGCGCATGCGCGTCACCATGAGCAAAAAATAATTTGGCCGAATTTTGACTTGAGTTTGGCTGCAGAGCCAAACTGCGATCTGGCAACCCTTACAAAGACCAGATGGCCGGAAACCGGAAAAACAATGGGTGATGGCTGGCGGGCCCAGAGAGTGGCTCTACAGTGCCACTTCCAGCACATAGGTTCACCATCACGGGCCTAATATTATTAGAGATGGTAGAATAGGAGAGCTTCTTCTAACATCTATTACCATCTCTACAGCTTTAAGAGCATTCAGTTCCAGCTTGTTCCAGCTGCACCACAGGGCCAATTTAGAAGACCAGCTCATTTCTTCTCCAGGAGAAGAACGTTTGAAAAGAGCTGAAATATTTATTCTGGGCACAAAGCAATACATTTCAGAGTTCAAGAAATTTCATAAACCAGGGTACACACATTGTACTCTTTAAGTCTAATCCTTTGGCTCAGCCTGATTCATCTCCACAAGTTCACAAGTTATGGTTGGAAACAGTTCAAGAACATAGCTATTCACTTCTGAATGTTCAGATAGTGCAAAGTCATGGCATGCCTTGAATTTACAAGGAATCTCATCAACCGTTCTGAAGTTTCTACATTTCCCCCCATCAATAGAAATATTTAAAGAAGATCAGGAAATGAAAAGCATTTTGCAAGTCCTCATCGGTTGGTCCTGGTGCCATTTTTTATTACGAGAAGAAAGCAGCTATTGAAGGAAACGGCATTTGTTTTCTTGATGTTTGTAATCATCACGAATTCTTGCAAGATCCATTTTAAATGTGCTGGATGAAAGGGGGGAAATGAACTGGCAATTGAAATTCCTGAATGCCTATCAAATTTCGTTAAAAGGTTATAGCATCCTCCACTTTATCTCCAACGTTCGCACGAATAGAAACTAAAAGAGGCATGTTTCCTACACTGAGCTAAGTCACAAATATAATCATATTATAAGCTAATTTATTTATGACAGATCCATGGCTAACGGACTAAATCCAATTGTGTTGGTTTGTAGGATAGTCACCGAGCAACCATCTTTTACTCCAGCCTGTTGTACAATTCTAGACAAAAACACATTTTGCGCTACGTTCTTGCTTTCTTAACCAGGATTAATTGAATAATCCATCATTGGTCAGATTCACACATCTCAAAGTCCTAAAAAATTAGTTTATAAGCCAAAGCAGCTAAGCATATTCTGCATGCTAAGTCTTAATGTGGCTTTTTTTTTTCTAGGTCTTTTTCTGCGTCAGTTTTCTATATTTTTATATTTCTTGGATTTTAACTTGGAGTTCTATGTCAACCCAACTACATTATGATGCATCTGACTGAAGCTTTGCACAAGCATTTTCAAATTTGTGGCGCCTGACACTATATGAATTAATGTGATACCCTTCCCCCATTCATAAAATCAATGATATCATTAGAGGTACTAATCAGCAGGAAACAAATATGTCACTTCCTTTTATTAATCATTTTAAAATCTATTATTAAATGCAGGTAGTCCTTGACTTACAACAGTTCATTTAGTGACCATGCAAAAGTACAGCAGCACTATGACTGTTTTTCACACTTAAAAGCATTGTAGCATCCCCATGATCATGTGATCAAAATTCAGCTGTTTGGCAACTGATTCATATTTATGACGGTTGAAGTGTCCAAGGGTCATGGGATCCCCTTTTGTGACCTTCTGACAAGCAAAGTCAATGGGGAAGCCAGATTCACTTAACAACTATGCAGTGATTCCCTTAACAAATGTGTCAAGAAAGGTCTTAAAATGGGGCAAAACTCACTTAACCAATGTCTCGTTTAGCCACAGAAATGTTGAGCTCAATTGTGGTTATAAGTCGAGGACTACCTATAACCACTGGCGCTGGCTTCCCACAACGCCACAATCACCAATTAGCTAAACAGAGATTAGCAAAGTCACGCATCTGCCAGTTTGTTCTTCAGGATAATCAGATCTCCCAATCACCTCTTCTAGGAGCCACAAGAAGAGAAGAGAAGAGAAGAGAAGAGAAGAGAAGAGAAGAGAAGAGAAGAGAAGAGAAGAGAAGAGAAGAGAAGAGAAGAGAAGAGAATAGAGTAGAGTAGAGTAGAGTAGAGTAGAGTAGAGTAGAGTAGAGTAGAGTAGAGTAGAAAATAGAATAGAGTAGAGTAAAATAGAGTAGAATGGAATGGAATGGAATGGAATGGAATGGAATAGAATAGAATAGAATAGAATAGAATAGAATAGAATAGAATAGAATAGAATAGAATAGAATAGAATAGAATAGAATAGAATAGAATAGAATAGCAGAGCTGGAAGGGACCTGGGAGGTCTTCTAGTCCAGGAAACCCTATACCACTTCAGACAAATGGTTATCCAACATCTTTTTAAAAACTTCCAGTATTGGAGCATTCGCAACTTCTGGAGGGAAGTTGTTCCACTGATGAATTGTTCTCATTGTCAGGAAGTTTCTCCATAGTTCTAGGTTGATTCTCTCCTTGATTAGTTTCCATCCATTGCCTCTTGTCCTGCCCTCAGGTGCTTTGGAGAATAGCTTGACTTCCCCTTCTTTGTGGCAGCCCCTGAGATATTGGAACAGTGCTATCATGTCTTCCCTGGTCCTTCTTTTCATTAGACAAGAAGATGAACGCCCCTAACCCCATCGGGTCTTTTCCCGTGGAAGATTAAGAGTATCTTGGCGACGTTTCGGCGAGGTCCCACTCGCCATTCCTCAGGCTGGTGCTTTCGGCTTTGTGCCAGTGCAAGCAGTGTGTGATCGGAGCTGCCGTCTCTCTATAAATACTGGTGGTGGGAGCTGGTGTGCTGGGCTGGTATGCTGCGCTGCTGCCTGTTGATTGGTTGATGGAGTTGATGTTGGTATAATGGGCTGTGTGATGGCCTTGTGAGTTTTGTTGGGGAGATATCCTGGAACTTGTGCTGTAATCTCCTGGGTCCTTTGTTTTGTAGTGATCTTTTTTCCATTAGCCTCTCGTGTTTTAATGGCTTGGGTAATGGGTTGTGTGATGGGCTTGCGAGTTTTTTTGTTGTGGTATCCTGGGTCCTACATTGTAATCTCCTGGGTCGTTTGTGTTTTGATCTCTTTTCCATTAGCCTCCTGTGTTGTTGTGTGATGACCTTGTGAGATTTATTGCTGTGGTATCCTTGGTCGCTTTTTTGGGTGCCGTTGTAACTTTGAACGGTCACTAAAAGGAACCATGTTGTAAGTCGAGGACTACTTGGATTCTGTTCTGTCAGAGATACTAGAAACTTTCTAGAAATAAGGAGAATTTTTTTTGACAGTGAGAACAACCAACCAATGGAGCAGCTTACTTTCGGAAGTTGTGGGAGCTTCATCACTTGAGACTTTCAAAAAGAGACTGGACTGCCATTTGTCAGAAATGGTATAGGGCAGGGGTCTCCAACCTTGGCAACTTTAAGACTCGTGGACTTCAACTCCCAGAGTTCCTCAGCCGGCTTTGGGAGTTTTGATTTTGATTTGATTTGTCAATCGCTTATAAGACAATAGGTATAAGTATAAACATAGTTATGAATACATGAAATGGGTACATATAAGAAAAATAAAAGAAACAATAGGACAGGGACGGTAGGCACCTTGGTGCACTTATGCATGCCCCCTACAGACCTCTTAGGAAAGGGATAGTAGACAGGCTAAGGTTAATGTTTCTGGGGTTTGGGGAAGAAATCACAGAGTCAGGTAGAGTATTCCAGACATTGACCACTCTGTTGCTGAAGTCATATTTCCTACAATCAAGTTTGGTGCAGTTAACCTTGAGTTTGTATCTATTGTGTGCTCTTGTGTTGTTATGGCTGAAGCTGAAGTATTCATTGACAGGTAGGACATTGCAATGTATGATTTTATATACTATACTTAGAGTTGAAGTCCACAAGTCTTAAAGTTGCCAAGGTTGGAGATCCCTGGTATAGACTGTCCTGCTTGGGTGTGGTGGGGGGTTGGCCTAGATGACCTACAAGGTCCCTTCCAACTCTTGTTAAATCAAATATTCTCCGCCGCCATGTTTACAGCCCGGCGCCCGAACAAGACACCCCAGGCCGCCATTGGCTCAGCTGCGCCTGCCGCGCATCCAACCGGCGGAGGCGGATCGTGGAGGCGCCGGGTATAAACAGGCTCCCGGGGTGGGGGACGTGCGCGCTTGGCGAGCCGCATCCACCGCGATGGGGAAGGCGGCGCAGGGAGACGCGGGGTGGGAGCGGCTGCCTAAGATGCGGCTCGGCTGCCTCTCCGGGTCCCAGGCGCCGAACATCCTCCTCCTCCTCTTCCTCTTCTCCCCGTGGACCCTGGCCGAGGTTTGCCTTTGCGCGTCGGAGCTGCGCGGTTGGGGAAAGTGAGGCCTCCGCTGACGCCGCCTCTGGCTCTTTGCTCTTTTGCAGGATCGCAGCCCGGAGCGCCGGTGCCGCCTGCCGTGCGAGTGCCCCGCGGAGCCGCCCGCCTGCGCGCCCGGCGTGCCGCCGGTCTTGGACGGCTGCTCCTGCTGTCTGACTTGCGCCCGGCAACGCGGGGAGAACTGCTCCGAAGCGACGCCCTGCGACGAGAGCGCCGGCTTGTACTGCGACCGCGGGGCGGGAAGGGAAGCCGGTCTGGGCGTCTGTATGGGTAAATGGCTCTCGCTCTCCCCTGCAGGCACTTTCGGCCTCTTGGACGGGGCTTTCCTGTAGTTCCCAGCCCGAGAGGCGCTGTCTCTCGGAGGGAGAGGGAGCTTCTGAGGGAGCCTTCTTCCTCGTGGGTGGCTTACCTTCATAGATGGGCTTCCCCAGTGACTGGGGAAATAGAAATAAGAAGGAAGAAATGGAAATGGAAATAAAATAGAATTAGAAAATAGAAACTAAGAAATAATAGGAAATAGGAAATAAGAAATGGAAAATAAGAAATAGAAAATAGGAAATAAGAAATGGAAAATAGGAAATAAGAAATGGAAAATAAGAAATAGAAAATAGGAAATAAGAAATGGAAAATAAGAAATGGAAAATAGAAAATAAGAAATGGAAAATAAGAAATAGAAAATAAGAAATAAGAAATGGAAAATAGGAAATAAGAAATGGAAAATAAGAAATGGAAAATAAGAAATAGAAAATAGGAAATAAGAAATGGAAAATAGGAAATGGAAAATAGGAAACGGAAAATAAGAAATAAGAAACAAGAAACGGAAAATAGAAAATAAGAAATGGGAAATAGAAGGAAAGGACCCTTTACAACTTTTAATTGGAAGAACCATTCGAACTGTTGGGGGTGGGAACATTTCCATCACTTTGTATATGTGATTTACGTGCCTATTTCCTCAGATTCAGAATAATGTCAGCTGGTGCTCCATTCAAAATCCAAGAAAGAAATACTTAGACTCTTTTAATTAGAGAAAAGATATCTTTTACTGGAAATGAAGTGGTAGCAACAAGAGGATTCTGAATCTGAGGAAATAGGCGCGTAAATCACATATACAAAGTGATGGAAATGTTCCCACCCCCAATAGTTCAAATGGTTCTTCCAGTTAAAAGTTGTGAATATCATCATGTGGACATCTTCAGGTGGTGATGAAGTTTCTGTCAGTTGACCTTGGCATACTTTGATAAAGGTTTGCAGCTGCGCAGAGAAGAAAAAGCTAAGCAAGAAATACAAACCTAAGCAAGAATGTACTCTTCCCCCCTCCTCAGTTTATACAATACTGGTTTGAATCACCTCCAGCTCGCTTCCCATACTTTTCTCCCCTCCCCCCCCCCATTACTTATGGCAGCCGAAAGATGCAAAGCAAAGGTAGAAAATCTTGAAGGCTGACACCCTGTTTGGGAGAAGAGGAGTCTGAGATCCACAAGATTTCCCAATGAAACACTCTGAGGCTTCCCATGATCCCCATTCTTTAAAGCAGGGGTCCCCAATCTTGGCAACTTTAAGTCTTGTGGACTTCAACTCCCAGAATTCCTCAGCCAGCGGTAACTGCTGTGGCAGCATTTCTCACCTTGGCAACTTCTCAGGTGCCTGGACTTCAATTCCCAGAATTTTTAATGCTGACTGAGGAATTCTGGGAGTTGAAGTCCACAAGTCTTAAAAGTTGCCAAGTTTGGGGACCCCTGCTTTAAAGGCAAAATGTGGCCTGTTCTTCCTCAGGGTTTCCCAACCTTGGCAGCTTTAAGATGTTTGGACTCCAACTCCCAGAATTCCCCAGTCAGCATTAAGAATTCTGGGAATTGAAGTCCAGGCACCTGAGGAGTTACCAAGGTGAGAAACGCTTCCACAGCAGTTACTGCTGCTTGAAAGACGGTTTGCCACTCCTGGCCTGAACTGAAGTTCTCAGTTTGCACCCTCTTCCCATTGTAATTTTTAATGTAATAGAAGGTGGGGGGGGGACGGCTATATTTGAATTTGAATTAAACCACATTTTGGTTTGGCTGTAAATGTCAGTTAATTCAGTCTTGTAGTTGAATTTAGCCATTATTTTATCTTGAATTGATCTATGTTTTGGTGGATTGTTGCTTGTGCTGTCTTTTGCCTAATATAAAGGCTAGGGGCTTCTGATCTATCTCAATTAAAAAAATAACCCACCTAAAAAAGCTTGCCTGGGCAGCGTAGCTAAGTAGATAAAGGTCTGGTTACTCTTTGGATGGGAGACTGTCAGTGAATTCTGGGGCAGACTGAAAAATCCAAATAATAATCAAGGAGGCATCCCAAAGGTACCTTTTGAAGAGGCAACTGGGCTTTCTGGTTTTTTCCTTGAAGATATTTCGCTTCTCATCCAAGAAGCTTCTTCAGCTCTGACTAGATGGTGGGGAAATGTTCAGTCAGACCTGAAGAAGCTTCTTGGATGAGAAGCGATACGTCTTCAAAGAAAAAGCAGAAAGTTCAGTTGCCTCTTCAAAAAGCACCCTTGGGACAACCATGACCTGGATGACTGGGAATCTCCATAAATCAAGAAGGCAATGGCCACAGTGGTGCCAAGAATGCTGTATGGGTGTGCATGAAATCTCTAGGAGTTGAATTCAGCTTGAAGGTGGCTTGATCTTTTTGCTAGATTTCAGATCTTTTTCACACTGGTTTTCTTCCCTGCTCTTGCTAGAGATACCTGAGAATTCCAAACAGGCTAGATCAAGGGTCTTTAAACTTGGCAAGTTTTAAAACTTACGGACTTCAACTCCCAGAATTCTACAGCCAGCTATTCTGGCTGAGAATTCTGGGAGTTGAAGTCCACAAGTCTTAAAGCTGTCAAGTTTGAAGACCCCTGGGCTAGATTCGCACACAGCTTGATTGATTTGTGTGTGTGTGTTGTTTTTTTCTTCTGCTTCAGATCTTGAAGGAGACAACTGTGTTTTTGATGGGACTATTTATCGAAGTGGTGAGACCTTCCAGCCCAACTGTAAATACCACTGTACCTGCAGGGATGGACAGATCAGCTGTGTGCCCCTCTGCAAAGTTGATTTGTTGCTTCCTGGCCCCAAATGCCCCTTCCCAAGGAAAGTGGAAGTCCCCAAGGAATGCTGTGAACAATGGTCATGTGATCCTAAAACAGAGGACGCTGCAGACTTTGCAATGGAAGGTGTGTAAAGGTTTGTAGAGTAGTGTCTTTGCTTCTTCAGAGGCATCTGCTGTGCTCTTGTGACTCTTCTAAATAGATAAGTTGTGACTTATCTATTTTTTTATTACTCTTTTTCGCATTTTACAAATCTTCATCTTAACATTAACGGTACAGTGACATCATTATTACATATACCAATCTCATATAAATATATACATTGATATACATTTGTCTATAATTTTCTTATCTCCTTTATTCTTATTTCTATTGTTCAACCATTTGTACCAATTGTCCCAAACTTCGTAATACTCTGACTCTTTTTTATCCTTTAATTTTAACGTAAGTTAAAATTACAGCACCATTTCAGCACAATCTAAAAAAATTTGAATTACTAATTCCTCTGAGGGCGTGTTATTTTATTTCCAACATTATGCGAATGCTATCCTTGTTGCTGTCAATATGTATAATAGAATATATTTAATCTTTTTACTGTATTTCCCTTTAATTATTCTCAACAAGAACGTTTCCAGTTTAAACTCTATCTGATTTTCCACTATTTCTTGTAACCAACTCCATATTTTGGTCCAGTACTTTTGAGTTTCTGGGCATAACCACCACATATGGTAGAAAGTACCCTTGGTTCTGTTTGCATTTGTTGTGACTTATCAAAGCCAGTCATGGAGGGGCACAATTCTTGGGAATTTATGGCAGATAAGAACATACATATCGGGTGAGATGCTACTGCTTCTGCCCAGCTCTATAGAACCGGTAGCTCTGAAGAGCAGCGGACAAGAGTACGCGCGCACAAAACATAGTCACCGAACCGGTAGTAACACCGGTTGAATCCCACCATTGATAGATATCTATCTCAGTGCAGTTGGAGTCTTGGTAGTGCAATGGTTAGAGTGCAGTACTGCAAGTTACTCCTCCTGCAATTTGGCAGATCGAATCCCACCAGGCTCAAGGATGACTCAGCCTTCCATCCTTCTGAGGTGGATAAAATGAGGACCCAGATTGTTGGGGGCAATACGTGGACTCTGTAAACTGCTTAGAGAGGGCTGTAAAGCACTGTGAAGCGGTAGATAAGTCTAAGTGCTATGACTATTGCTATTTGATTTTGTTTCATGTAGTATTACAGATCTCAGATCTCTTACAGAAGAAATGAAGAGTAGGAGAACTTAATTCCTTGCAGGAAGTTGATCTAAAAGAGTAGAATGGATATGGAAGCCCTAGGAGCCGTTCAAAGTTTGTTTCTAATCCTTGACTTACAACAGTTTATTTAGTGACCATTGGCAGTTACAACGGCACTGAAAAAAGTGACTTACTATATAACCAGTTTTTCACATGATCATCCAAATTGAGACTTTTGGCAATTGGCTCATATTTATGACAGTTAAAGTTTTCTGGCATCACGTGATTCCCCTTTTGGGATCTTCTGACAAGCAGAGTCAATGGGGAAACCAAATTCACTTAACCATATTACAGGAAATCCTCGACTTAACAACTGTTTGTTTAGTGACTGTTCAAAGTTACAACTTCACTGGGAAAAAAAATGACTTATGACCACTTCTCACACATAAGACCATTGTGGCCTCCCCATGGACATGGGATCAAAATTCAGATGCTTGGGCAAGTGACTCATATTTATGACGGTTGCAGTGTCCTGGAGTCATGCGATCTCCTTTTGTGATTTTCTGGCAAACAAAGTCAATGGGGAAGCCAGATTCACTGTAACATCCTTGTTACTAAAGTAACAACTGCAACGATTCACTTAACAAATGCGGCAAGAAAGGTCATAAAATGGGGCAAAATCCACTTAACAAATATCCCGCTTAGCAACAGAAATTTTGGGTCATAAGTCGAGGGCTGCCTGTGCTAATTTAACAACTGCAGTGACTCACTTAAGAACTAGCAAGAAAGGTCATAAAATAAGGCAAAACTCACTTAACTGTTTTGCTTAGCCATAGGTCATGTTTCGGTCAGTTTTGGTCATAAGTCAAGGACTATCTGTATTGAAAGGGACATTGTTCCCTATTACTTGCATTTAATACCCAATCACGTTAAGTTGTTTTTTCTTCTTCTTCTCTTCCTCTTCCTCTTCCTCTCCTCCTCCTCCTCCTCCTCCTCCTCCTCCTCCTCCTCCTCCTCTTCCTCCTCCTGATTCACATTTCTTTGTCCTGGCCCTAAATTATTTTTAGAGTACACTTCTTGGCACATTATTCAAGGACCAAGTAAGGCCTTCAGCCTTAAAATGGTTGTGCCTCTCTGGACTGTATTGGAAAAGTCACTATGCATGCTATGGGAGACTGGAGAAATCTTGCTTATGTTGGCTTCCTTCTCAGCATGGCAAAACAACCTTAAATCAAATGTTCAGTTTTTAAGATGGCTCTGGTTAAATATAATGCTTAAAATATAATGCTTAAATATGCTTAAAAGCCATGTGGAATTAGTCATCCAAGACCAGGATTTGTTTTTAGTTCTGTGCCACCAGATTCTGCCACTCATAAAACTTCCGATTTAAATCTTACAGCATAAGATTCATGTGAAATCAGTGTGATATTGTTAAAAACCTTCTAGTATTGTGGGAAAGACTTAACTTAAAAGCTTTCTTCTCCCCCCTCCCCCCCCATGTCCTGTAATAAGGAATGACATTAGAGGCAGTTTGGTATAGTGGTTAGGGCAGTAGGCTAAAAACTGGGAGACCATGTCACCTTCAGCATGGATGATTGTGGGCCAGCCCCTTCCTCTCAGCCCTAAAAAAAAGGCAATGGCAAACTACTTCTGAAATCTCCCTAAGGAAACTACAGGGCTTCAGTCAATCACAAGACGTCAAGATTGACTCAAAAGACACCTAAAAGAAAATAGGCATTTAATGAAATTGCTTTATGGCTGTCGATACAAAACAGTCAGATGTGGCACACATGGATATACATTCCAACTTTATAACAACCAAAGGCCAGAAACAGAAAATAAATGAAAGTTCCTTGGTGTTCTTTGAGCTTGGTTCTAAGCTCAAGGACTCTTCATTTCAACCCTGAGCTACAAATACAAGTGGCCCTCAACTTATGACCACAATTGAGCCCAAAATGTATGTTGCCGAGTGAAAAATTTGTTGAGATTTGCCCCACTTTACGACTTCTCTCACCACATTTGTTAAGTGAATCACAGCAGTTCTTAAATTAGTAACACGGTTGTTAAATGAAACTGGTTTCCCCATTGACTTTGCTTGTCAGAAGGTCGCAAAAGGTGATCCCAAGACCCCGGGACATTGCAAGCGTCATAAATGTGAGTCAGTTGTCAAGCATCAGAATGTATATCATGTGACCATGCTGCAAAGGTCGTAAGTGTGAAAAATGACCATAAGTCATTTTTTCAGTGTTGTAACTTCGAAGCAGTAAGGATACTGGGTAACTTTTGACAACTGCATTGGACGAACAGAAGTGTCATACCCCTGTTGGAGTCTGAATCTGAGGAAAAAGATGAATAGCTGACAGGGAGTGGGAGTGGGGCTCCGTTGGCTGCGGAGGAAACTGGGGAAGGGCAAAGTCCGGCTGGGCAGAGCAGGAGAGAGGTAGAACAAGGGAGAGGTAGAATAAGGGAGAGGGAGTTCAGAGTAAGACCCAGGCCCACCCCCTCTTCATCCTAGGGCATGCAGGGATGAACGGAGAAGAGAGCAATGTGGGTTGCATGGCTTACAGGGGAGGAAAGGGCCCTGATTCCCTTCATTAAGCACATCTGGGAATGAGAGTTTTTAAAAGATGCAAGCTGAGAGCGGCGTTTGCTGGGAACAAACGTGAGCTTATCTTGTGTTGACTGTGCTTATCTGCGTTCCTGGAATCTCCCAACCAGGTTGATTTACTGTCGTTCCTTCACGTCTGCAATTCCTTCTCTTGCCCTGCCGGATTAATTACCTCATCTTGCCTTGAGTTGGACTTATAGTTAAAGTTTTTGTTGATAACATTTTGGACTTGAATCTCTGCAGCCAAAGACTGTTCCTGGGAGACTTTTTCTCCAGACCAGAAGGTAACCAGGACATTGGGGGCAAAGTTGGAGGTAATAAAGGGACTCCTACTGATTATCTGACTGTGTTGCCTTTGGGCCACGCCCCGGATCATCACAAGTAGACATTTATGGAACATGAAAACTGATGCCTTGAAGCTTTTAATTCTTAAGGTTGTGAGGAGAAATTTGAAAAGCAACATTGAATCTGTGAATCCTGGAGGGACAAGCACTGGGCCATAGTTGAACAATTAGGAGGGTCAATCGTAGGATTGAAATGAAATTGAGAATTATTTTAAAGTTATGTTCGGTCCAAAATTTCTCTTTCTGTGTCATGAAAAATTGCACTTTAGTGGTTTATTTTAAGACTCTGAGAACAATGGTCAAATCTTTGGAGGTCTAGTCATAGCTCTGAAATCTAAAAATATTTATTTTCCTAGCTAAGAAAACAGTGACCAGGAACAGTCTAGCTGTTCCTTTCTTTCACATAAGGCCTTTCTTAAGACAGAATCATTTTTATTCTCCCAAAACTTCAAATAACAATACTGCTAGCAGTATGAATTTTAATTGCTGCTTTTATTTGGTCTCCTGCTTGGGCAGGGAGGAGGGTTGGACTAGATGACCTACAAGATCCTTTCCAACTCTGATTATCTGTTATCTGATTACGGCTTATTTTCAGGGGTGGGATACGACAGGGTTAACTTCCGGTTCGGGATTTACGGGCTTCCATGCACGCTGCAAGCTGCACGCCTGTAAATCGTCATCAGCATGCTGCGTGCAGAGAAGCAGCCTTTGAAACAGCCCTCTTTTCCTGCTTTTTTAACTGCAGCTGTGCCTCGTTCGACAGCTGAAGTTGAAAAATCAGGAAATAAAGATCAGGTAAGAGCCTGGGTGGGCAGATGGGCAAAAACATCAGCAGACATAGAACCAGTTCTATATTTGCTGCTCTTCAGAGCTACCGGTTCTACAGAGGTGGACAGAACCGGTAGAAACCCATCCCTGCTTATTTTTATCCTGTATATATATTTACATGATGTTTTCATGTGTGCTTTTATTTTATTTTTTTACTTTTCTTTAATGGCTGGTATTAATTATGCATTGCTGTGAAGTTTTGCAAGTAGCTAATGTTATACAGGTAGTCCTTGACTTACAACAGTTCATTTAGTGACCGTTTTGAAGTTACAACGGCACTGAAAAAAGTGATTTATGACCGTTTTTCACACATCCCCATACAGTCAAGATTCGGATGTTTAGCAATTGACTCATAGTTTGATGCTTGCCATGTCCCAGGGTCATGCGATCCCCTTTTGCGACCTTCTGACAAGCAAAGCCAATGGGGAAGTGAGATGCACTTTACAATTGTGTTACTAACTTAACAGTTGCAATGATTCACTTAACGACTGTATCCAAAAAAGGTCATAAAGTGAGGCAAAATTATCTTAGCGGCTGTCTCGCTTAGCAACCAAAATTTGGGGCTCCATTGTGGTCATAAGTCAAGGGCTATCTTTATATAACATTAAGTTTAGCCTATTAAAGGAATGCAGCCCTTCAGTGTCTATATTAGATTGACTACACATCTGCCTTGAGTATAGATTTGGGACCTCCCAGTCAAGGTTATCCTTGCTATATTACAAAATGCATCATTTTTTGAAAATCATTTTTTAAAATTACAGTTTACTCATATGGAAATATTTATAGACTTCCTCTTGATCCTAAGCTACCCAAGGCAGCAAACTAAACAAATATTTAATCAATGTGGTGTACAAAAGAGAAGACAATAAACACCTTGAGGAAGAGAAATGAGTTGTCCACCCTTACATCAATGAACATTCAGAAGAGAAAATAACATAACAGCTGGAAACTAAATGTAATGTTTCTATTTCCCTGGTTAGTTTTCTCCTCCGCAGTAAATTCTTATTTTATCATCTTCATCCACCTCATGTCTTTTGATGGTGACTTATAAGGTAGTCCTCCACTTATGACCATTTGTTTAGCGACTGAAGTTACAACAGCACTGAAAAAATGACTTACAACAGGTCTTCACAATTACAATTGTTGCAGCATCCATGCGCTCAAATTTGGGCGCTGGCAACCAGCATATAGTCATGACAGTTGTAGCATCCTGGAGCCACACGATCACCATTTGCAAACTTCCATGGGAGCTTCTGACAAAATCGGGGGAGCAAGGTTTGCTTAAACAGCTGCGTAATTTGCTTAACAACCATGGGGAAAAGGTCATAGCAGTGAGCACTTAATGACCACATTGCTTAGTGACGCAAGTTTTATTGTCAACTGTTGTTCTACGTCAAGGAGCACTTGTATGTGGTAGTTTTGGACTGGGCCATGTTGGAAGAAGATGGCATTTCAGATATCCTATTACAGTGGTGGCTAACCTTTTTGGGCTCCTGTGCCAAAAATTGTGTGCACGCTTGCACGCTCGCATTCGCATGCCAGCACCCAGAAGGCAATGTGCGGCCCCCACATCCCCTGCGCATGTGCGCACAATCACCCACCCACCCCACCTCTCTGCCCCCTTACCTGCACTGCGCCTCACAGCTGATTTTCGGCCGGTTTGAGGCCTTTTTCGGCCTCTCAAAGGCTTGAGGAAGGTTCTGCAGGCTTCTACAAACTTGTAGGCCGAAATGTAGCCCCGTTTCGTCACTTCCGGTTTTTCCGAAAAAAACAGAAATGACGAAACGGAGCTAGATTTCGGCCTACAATGCTTGTAGAAGCCTGCAGAAGCCTTCCTTAAGCCTTTGGGAGGCCGAAAAAGGCCTCAAACCAGCCAAAAATCAGCTGTGAGGCACGCACGTGTGCAGTGAGATAAGTTTGCCTGCAGCTCGCGAGCCAGCACAAATGTCTCTAGGTTCACCATCATGGTCCTATTATTTTCCTGCTTTTTTAGTAACCTAGAACAGGGGTGTCAAACTTGATTTCTTTGAGGGCCGAATCAGCATTGTAATTCTCCTCTGTGGGCTGGCAGGGAGAACGGGAGGAGATGGGACAGATGCCTCCTGCAGCACCCTGCCAGCCAAAATGGGCTTGCCCCCTGCCCAAATCTCATTTTTAGCCTCCTGCAGCACTTTCCTGGCCGAAAATGGGCCTCACAGAAGCCCTATGAGGCCCCCGCATGGCCCATTTTTGGCTCCCCGGCCTGCAGCAGCACACTGCTGGTCAAAAATGGGCAGCACAGGGGCCTCATGGGGGCCTCCACAAAGCCCTTGTGTGCAGAGGTACTGCGGGCTGGTCCTTTGATATTTCCAGGCCAGCCCTACAAACCAGATTTAAAACACCCTGCAGGATGGATCCAGCCTGCAGGCCTTGAGTTTGACACCCCTGTCCTAGAACTTTACA
Source organism: Notechis scutatus (assembly GCF_049901735.1). Taxonomy (NCBI): domain Eukaryota; kingdom Metazoa; phylum Chordata; class Lepidosauria; order Squamata; family Elapidae; genus Notechis; species Notechis scutatus. The sequence continues at coordinate 193,845,015 of NC_142011.1, forward strand.
AATGACAGCAACTTAAATTAGACCCAGAAATAGATTGAAACTACAAATGTGATTCATGTGCAGTAGGACCAGTATAATACGTTTCCTCGGGTGGCCCTTATGGCTGAATTTGTTTGGAGTTTTGTGTAAAAATTATAGTCTTCGTCTCCACTCGGAAGATTGAGAATTCAATCCTAGGCAGCAACAGATGTTTTTCTATGGGGGTGCAAAGAGAAAATATCTGCTGTGAACTCCGCACAGGCATCAGGAAGGGCTTCCGGCCTATAAACGCTCAGCTCCATTCTTCCCCCGAGTCAAAGGGATTACAGGGTGATTTTAAAAAAGTGTTTAGTAGCCTGCAGGACATGATTGAGCAACGCACTGATAGCCAATGATATCCTTTCCAGTTTGCAGCTAATATCTTAATCTTTTCCTGTGTGAGAACCTCTGGGCAACTGAGCAGTTCACTGTGGCGATTTTGCCTTCAGGATTCAGACAGGAAGCTACCTCGAGGACTGAAGGTTCCGACTCCAGTTCTAACTGCATTGAGCAGACAACGGAATGGAGTGCCTGTTCTACCAGCTGTGGCATGGGAGCCTCCACCAGAGTCACCAACAGGAACCCAATGTGTGAGATGGTGAAAGAGATGAGGCTATGTGAAGTGCGCCCCTGTGAAAAGAGTCCACTACCTGATAAGGTATGGCTTACAGCATGTCCAAGTGATAGTGCTAATCTGTATTAATTTTGGAGAGAAGAGCACATAGAACTTTGGCTTGGAGGTAAAGGTTGAGAGGGTTATCAGGTTCCTTATTTCAATTATATTTTACCAACCCTGTTTGTGAGTGTACTGGGTGTCTTAGATTGAGCCACTATGGGAAATATTCTGGACTAGATTAGGGTCTCCAAACTTGGCAACTTTAAGACTTCAACTCTGACAATTCTGGCTAAGCAATTCCAGAAGTTGAAGCCCACAAGTTGTAAAGTTGCCATGTTTGGAGACCCATGGACTAGATCAGTGGTTCCCAAACTTTTTCAGTCCACCACCCCCTTGGTGCTACAAAGTCATCCTCAGTGCCCCCCACCCAGGGGTGGGATTCAAATTTCTTAACAACTGGTTCTGTGGGCATGGCCTAATTTGTGAGTGTGGCTTGGTGGTCATGTGACCGGGTGGGCGTGGCCAGGTGGCCATGTGACTGGCAAACCAAATGCAAGTGGTTCTCGCTTAATGGCTGGTTGCTTAGCAAGTGTTCTGATTTATGACTGACCTCCCCAGAGCTACTTGACCTGTTTTTGGAGTTTTGACAGTCATGCGCGCGCGCACACACACACACACACACACACACACACACATACACCCTTCTAGCCCCTTCTCCCTCCCTCCCTTTTTTCTTTCTTTCTGTCCCTTCCTTCCATCCTCCCCTCTTCCTTTGTCTATCCCTTTTCTCCCTTTCTTTCACTTTTCTCTTTCTTTTCTTTCTTGTCTCTTCTCTCTTTCTCTTTCCCTCTCTTTCTCTCTCTCTCTCTCCCTCCCTCCCTCCATATCCCATTCACTTTCTCCTCCCCCTCTCTTTTTCTTTCTCTTTCCCTCTATTTCTCTCATTTTTCTCTTTCTCTTTCTCTCTTTCCCTCTCTTTCTTTCTGTCCCTTCCTTCCATCCCCCCTCTTTCTTTGTCTATTCCTTTTCTTCCTTTCTCTTCCTTTCTCCCTTTTTCTTTCTTTTCTTTTTTGTCTGTTCCTTCTCTTTCCCTCTTTCTCTCTTTCCCCCCTTCTCTCTTTCTTTTCTCTCTCTCTCTTTCTCTCTCTCTTTCTCTCTATCCCTCCCTCTCTATCCCTTCCCTAACCTACCTACCTATTTTCTGCCCAGGCAGGCATGGCCTAATATGTCAAAGGCCTGGGCTAATCCTGCATCACCCCGTTTCCCCTTTCAGAGGCCCCGGCCCTTAATCTCCCTGTTTCTTCCCCCACGACCCCCTCTTTCGTCATCCCACAGCTGTGACTTTACCTTCCTCCTGCAGCTGGCTGCCAGGGAAGGCAAGCCAGGGCTGAGCCATTGTTGTCGCTGGGCTCCCCATCAGCCCATGTCACCCTTGTCACAAATGCCTCCAGCCGCCGCGTCTTTTTTTCGGTGCGGCTGCAGTGCCGCATTCCAGGCGCTGGCCCCGCAGGTCCACCCCATTGAGCCCGCTGCACCGGAGGGAGTTGCCCAAGCAAGTCCAAGCGGAGTGGTGCAGCAGTCAACGGGGTGAGCCTGCATGGCCGGCGCCTAGAGTACGGCGGCAGTGGCACTTTGGAGAAGTGGAGGATAGCCAGAGGTCAGTAATTTTTGCTGCAAAAAGCCTGCAGACGCCGCATGGGTTTTTTTGGTGCCTGGATGACTGAGAATCTCCATAAACATTTTCTGCACAGATTTCTTAATTTTGCATCCTTGCCCAGACGGTCTGACTTCCATCCTAACCCAAAAAGCATTACAAGTGGCCTCCAGCCATTGAAATAATACCCGTTCCATCTTAATGTATCACGGCTATGTTGCACCAAATTGAATGTGAGTGTCCACCTAATTAATGTTCTGCGCTTCCTCGTAGAAGGGGAAAAAATGCCTCCGAACTATAAAGCCTCCCACAGCTGCCCATCTGGCGTACCAGAACTGCACCAGCATCCAGATGTATAAACCCCGTTACTGTGGCATCTGCAACGATGGACGGTGCTGCACGCCACACACGACAAAAACAATCCAGGTGGAATTCCGTTGTCCTCAAGGCAACACCATCCAACACCCTGTGATGTCCATTATTAGCTGTGTGTGTCACAAGAACTGTCCTCAGAATAGCAACACTTTTGTGCGAAAGCTCAGTTGAATGAGCCGCTCAAAAATCACCAGACTAGCCTTCTTCAAACTTGACAGCTTTAAGATTTGTGGACTTCAACTCCCAGAATTCCTCCTCCAGTCATGTTAGCACAAGAATTCTGGGAGTTGAAGCCCACAAGTCTTAAACTTGCCAAGTTTGAAGACCTTTGCTTTAGTAATATGTATCTTCTCTATTTGTGGGGCAGGGCGGAAGAGTCAGATGCTTTGATTTCCGATCCCATCTGTCTATCATTTGATTTCTAGATAACCCAGTTCAGTTCCTGTGGAATTTCTTTTTTTTTTTGAAATCGTGCTTCAAACAATGTTGCCTCTTTAAAATATTGTCACTTGGGGTCTATGCACCTTTTCCTTCCTTGGCTGCATGTAGTACCCTGTCATAAGTCACATTCCCTGGACTAATTGTTTGAACTAAATGGGCGAAAGATGCTTGTAATCTAGTATGCTTTCTCGCTTTGATGTTTATTACAGCCCGGAATTGGACACATCCGAGTTGAAATCCTCACTACCAACAGGAAAAAATGTTACTTGTGTCAGCCATTAAAAACATACTGAGTGCAAAATTCTTTGCTCATTTTTCTCCCACAAATTAAAACACTCCTCTCTATTTTTGTCCCTTCTTTTGCCATTCTTTTCCTGAAGTTTGTGTTCTCTTCTTTGTCTCATCTTGGCTTCAGCAGATGCTAAGTCCTGATTTTGGCAAATGGTCCCAGAAGCAGAGGGACGCGGTGGCTCGGTGGCTAAGATGCTGACCTTGTCAGTCAGTTGGGAGGTTCGAATCCCTAGCACTGTGTAACGGAGTGAGCTCCCGTTACTTGTCCCAGCTTTTGCCAACCTAGCAGTTCGAAAGCAAGTAAAAATGCAAGTAGAAAAATAGGGACCACTTTGATGGGAAGGTAACAGCGTTCTGGGCACCTTTGGTATTTAATCATGCTGGCCACATGACCACAGAGATGTCTTCGGACAGCGCTGGCTCTTTGGCTTTGAAACTGAGATGAGCACCACCCCCTAGAGCCGGAAACTACTAGCACATATGTGCGAGGGGGACCTTTACCATTACCGTACCAGAACCAGACCTCCCCAATCTGGTGTCTACACATATATGGACTTTTTCTTCTCCAAGTAAACAAATATGGCAACATCCATGTTGGGGGAGGGACATGTCTTCAGCAACTGGGAATGTTTTTATTAGCACTGATAGATTTTAAGGTCACTGTTGGTGATGCCATCCATTTATTTAATCCCTCCTTGGAATTCGCCAATATAAACATAAATATAAATAGTTCAAAAGAATCAGACCCAACAAAAAAGGAGGAGGAATTGCATTGTATGTAACAAATCACTAGACCTCTACAGCAATGCGTAATACCAGAGATGAAAGCCCTCTTGAATCTATTTGGGTAAATATTGGACGAAAAAGAAATAACATTCCTGTCGATTGCCACCCAATCAAGCAGAGAAAATAGATGAACATTTTGTTAATCAGTTAGCTAAGCTATGTGGAAAATACACCACTGCTGTAATGGGGGACATTTAACTACCCTGACTTCCAGTATTTGAGGGGCAGTCTCAGAGAAGAGGGAGTAAACTTAACTCTCCAAAGCATCTGAGGCAGTGGTGGGATTCAAAAATTTTTACAACCGGTTCTGTGGGCGTGGCTTGGTGGGTGTGGCAGGGGAAGGTTACTGCAAAATCCCCATTCACTCCCCACCACACTAACCTGCTTTCCAGCTCCGTTCTTCTGTGCAGGGCAACAAAAGAAGATCCAGCCAATCAGCTGGGACTCGGGAGGTGGAGAATGGATGGGGGCGGGGCAAGTCAAAGGTGGCATTTGCCGGTTCTGCGAACCACTCAAAATGGCTGCTACCGGTTCTCCGGAACTGGTCAGAACCTGCTGAATACCACCTCTGACCTGAGGGCAGGACAAGAAGCAATGTGTCAAACTTGTTAAAGAGAGATCCTATGTGGAGCTAAGGAGAAATTACCTGGCCGTGAGAGCAATTAATCAACGGAACAGCTTTCTTTCCAGAGTTGTAGGTGCTCCATCGCTACAGGTTTTCAAGAAAAGGTTGGGCTTCCATTTCTCCAGTGTGGTTGGTATAAGATCTCCTGCCTTGGGCAGGGGATTAAACTAGAAGACCTCGAAGGTCCCATCCAGCCCTATGCTTCTAAGTTTTCTTTAAATACTGCACAGAATTATACATCTTTTAGAGACACTACAAAGACAACTTGCCCTGTACAAGGGTGAAGATAAAGTTCTAAATATGGAGACTGGCAAGAGGTCATTGGACGTTGGAGTTATATAGATCCCCCCCTTCCAATATATTTCAGTTGGCTTGGAGGGTCGACACCAGAGGTGGGATTCTACCCAGTTCGGACCAGTTCTATAGAACCAGTTTGTTACAATTCTGTGCAGTTCGGAAAATCGGCAAATCGCACCACTAGCTGGCCCCTCGCCTACCTACCCACCCCACCCAGGAGGCTTACCTGAGGCCCAATGAATACCCCATTCAGGGGGTTGGGGGAGGGAGAAGTGGCCTGAGAGCAGAGCTGAACCTTCCTTAGGATTGAAGCTTCTATTTTCAGTGCAGGCTCAGGCAGTAGATTGCAGAAAGATAGATCTGGGAGTGAAGCTGTGATTCTGCAAGCAGCTCAATCTGCCTGCCTGCTTTGCCTGATTTTGGGTAAAAGTTGCTCTTTAAAAAAAAAAAAATCAGTCTTTACATATATACACTGCTCAAAAAAATAAAGGGAACACAAAAATAAGACATCCTAGATCTGAATGAATGAAATATTCTTATACTTTATTCATTACATAGTTGAATGTGCTGACAACAAAATCACACAAAAATTATCAATGGAAATCAAATTTAGCAACCCATGGAGGTCTGGATTTGGAGTTACACTCAAAATTAAAGTGAAAAAAACACTGCAGGCTGATCCAATTGTGATGTAATGTCCTTAAAACAAATCAAAATGAGGCTCAGTAGTGTGTGTGGCCTCCACGTGCCTGTATGACCTCCCTACAATGCCTGGGCATGCTCCTGATCAGGTGGCAGATGGTCTCCTGAGGGATCCCCTCCCACACCTGGACTAAAGCATCCCCCACCTCCTGGACAGTCTGTGGTGCAACGTGGCGTTGGTGGATGGAATGAGACATGATGTCCCAGATATGCTCAATTGGATTCAGGTCTGGGGAACGGGCGGGCCAGTCCATAGCATCAATGCCTTCGTTTTGCAGGAACTGCTGACACACTCCAGCCACATGAGGTCTAGCATTGTCTTGCATTAGGAGGAACCCAGGGCCAACCTCACCAGCATATGGTTTCACAAGGGGTCTGAGGATCTCATCTCGGTACCTAATGGCAGTCAGGCTACCTCTGGCGAGCACATGGAGGGCTGTGCAGCCCCCTAAAGAAATGCCACCCCACACCATTACTGACCCACTGCCCAACCGGTCATGCTGGAGGATGTTGCAGGCAGCAAAACGTTCTCCATGGCGTCTCCAGACCCTGTCACGTCTGTCACATGCGCTCAGTGTGAACCTGCTTTCATCTGTGAAGAGCACAGGACACCAGTGGTGAATTTGCCAATCTCGGTGTTCTCTGGTAAATGCCAAATGTCCTGCACGGTGTTGGGCTTTAAGCACAACCCCTACCTGTGGATGTCGGGCCCTCATATCACCCTCATGGAGTCTGTTTCTGACCACTTGAGCAGCCACATGAACATTTGTGGACCACTGGAGGTCATTTTGCAGGGCTCTGGCAGTGCTCCTCCTGTCCCTCCTTGCAGAGGTAGCGGTCCTGATGCTAGGTTGTTGCCCTCCTACGGCTTCCTCCACGTCTCCTGATGTACTGGCCTGTCTCCTGGTAGCGCCTCCATGCTCTGGACACTACGCTGACAGACACAGCAAACCTTCTTGCCACAGCTCGCATTGATGTGCCATCCTGGATGAGCTGCACTACCCGAGCCATTGTGTGGGTTGTAGACTCCGTCTCATGCTACCACTAGAGTGAAAGTACCGCCAGCAATCCAAAGTGACCAAACCATCAGCCAGAAAGCATAGGAACTGAGAAGTGGTCTGTGGTCATCACCTGCAGAACCACTCCTTTATTGGGGATGTCTTGCTAACTGCCTATGCTTTCCACCTGTTGTCTATCTATTCCATTTGCACAACAGCATGTGAAATTGATTGTCAATCAGTGTTGCTACCTAAGTGGACAGTTTGATTTCACAGAAGTGTGATTGACTTGGAGTTACATTGTGTTGTTTAAGTGTTCCCTTTATTTTTTTTGAGCAGTGTATTTACAATATTTACATACAAGCTACGCCCAGCCAGTCACATGACCACCAAGCCACACCCACAAATTAGGCCATGTCCACAGAACTGGTTGTTAATAAATTTGAATCCCACCTCTGGTCAACACTCAATTTTCTACAGTCAGATTTAGTATTCGGTTTGCATACAGTCTATCAAAGGCCAGCTGGCTTTTGTGCTAAGGGGGAAAGCAAACACTGTAAATCAGGGGTCCCCAACCACCGGTCCGCGGACCGCTACCGGCCGCAGAACAAGTCCTACCGGGCGCTGGTTGCTGGGCGCCGCCATCTTTTGATGAAAAAGTACTTCCGGTGAGCTTTTTCCGGGTAGAAAGCTCACCGGAAACACTTTTCATCAAAAAGATGGCGGGTATAGCGGCTCGGTGAGCTTTTCGGGCAGAAAGCCATTTCTACCCGAAAAGCTCACGAAAGCGTAGCTGGCGCATCTTTTTTGATGAAAAGTGCTTCCGGTGAGGTCACGGAAGCACTTTTCATCAAAAGATGGCGGCGCCCAGCTGATGCCGGTACCGGGCCGCGGCATAAAACGGTTGGGGATCACTGCTGTAAACTCAAGAAGACCTGGGCTTTTTTAGAAACAACAAATGTAAATAAAAAGCATACATTATATAACCCTCTCCTGCCCCCGTGAATATTGATATTACTAAAGAAAATCTCTTGACATAAGACATAAAGCAACTAGCCAGGAGAAAGTTCTGCCATTCTTGGGGTATAAAATGAGTTAAAACAATATTTTATTTTGGATTATATGTTGCAAATAGAGTTAGGAATGAATCCTATATTTGCATTATTAAGTCTAGTATATTCTGCCTAACGGTCTACAAATCTTTCTGGTAGTAAGTGTGATTGTGCAACCTTGCAAAGAAATTTAAAACGTTCCAAATCCTGGGAGTTACATGTAAAGAATGCAGCCAACTTCCACACTTTCATATTTAGATATACACACATTTGCTTTCTTTAGTTAGGAAGATAATGACTGCCATCTACTGGTGATGAACCTGCTTTGCTGCTTATATCCTTAATCTAGGCTAGATTCTAGACCAGGGGGTGTTAAATTCAATTTTATTAAGGGCCGCATCAGGATTGTGTTTGACCTTAGGGGGCCAGGGTGGGCGTGGCCAGGTCAACATCACTCATGTCGGGGATACCTGTGGTAGCCCAAGTACTTCGCCAGCGAAAATGGGCTCCCAAACTCTGTTTTTGGGCTGCGATGGCCTCCTGCAACCCTCTGCCAGTGAAGATGGAGAGCGGGAGAGCTTCCACGGCCCTCCCGGTACTATTTTCTCTGGCAAAGGCACCACAGGCCGGGCCGCTGTTTTCAGGGCGGTCCCAGGAGCAAGATCTAAGCACCCTGCAGGCCGGATCTGGCCTGCAAGCCTTGAGTTTGACACCCCTGTTCGAGACGATCAAGGAAGGGCAGGGAGAAATCGACCAAGGGCCTTCAACGAATATATTCCTTGTATAATCCTTGTCTTTTGAGTGACATCCTTCAATGATACACCAAATGGATGGAGCCACAATAAAAAAGCAGGCAGAGCCAGTTCAGAAACTATCCACATTGAATTAACATGATTACTTGCCGCATACTGAATAATTTTCCTTTTCATCATAAAAGGAAGGGTCATTTTTTTATTGAGTTTTGGGGCTGGTATTTTGAGCTTTGGCATCCTTCCCACTAGTTCTTGAGTACCCTATGAGCTGTTTCTTCTAATTCATGCTAGCATCTCAGCAGATGGCAGCCTCTGACAGACCTTATTCAGTCTTGAAAAGTAGGGTCACCTCTGTCTACGGAGATTCTCAGTCATCCAGCTCATGGTTGTCTCAAAGGTGCTTTTCAAAAGGCAATTGGGCTGTGCTTTTTTCTTTTTTTCTTGAGGAAGACATTTCGCTTTTCATCCAAGAAGCTTCTTCAGTTCTGACTGAATAGTTGGAGGATAGATATTCCTTTGAAATCATCTGCTTGTTAGCACTCTCTCTGAGAGCTGTTGAGGCCACAAAGGGATTTATCTGGCTATTCTGGGTCACCTGAATCAGAGTGCAAATAGGTATGGAACCAGGGGTGGGATTCAGCCGGTTCAGGCTGGTTCGCCTGAACTGGATGTTAAATTTACTTCTGGTTTGCCGGACCAGTAGTTGAACTGACTGACTGGCCCCTCCCACTCCACCCCGTCCCTCCCAGGAGACTCCACTCAGCCTGTTTTGGATGCAGGTAAGTACAGAATCTGCATGAAGGCTAAAAATGGCCCTCCTGGAATTCCAGAAATAGGCCTGTTTCCGGCTTCTGGAGCCTGGGGGAGGCTGTTTTCGCCCTCCCAGAGGCCTGAAGGAAGCCTCCGGAATCTTGGAAAGCTGAAAAATGATCCTTCTGGAAGTTCTGATAGGCCACACCCACCCTGGCCACGCCCAGCCAGCAACCGGCAGAGAGCCAGTTGTTGGGATTTTTGAATCCCACCCCTGTGTGGAACCTTTTTGGAGCTGCTGAAAGGACTGTGTTGTAAACAGGAGATACGTAGTGTCATATTCCTCCCCCTCCGTTGAGAGAAAGAGCTGTTCAATTTTAACACAGATAGTGTCTTTTTTAACCCCTCTTTCAAACCAGTGGTCCTCTCTATCCAGTCAGACCTACATAGCGCTTAGGTGGGAAGTTTAGAAGTAGATCTCACCAGGTTGCCCCAACTGAATGCAACCCCTTACAGTTATTTTGAGTTTTACTTCAGCCAGCATGATCACGGACAAACTCATAACTTTTGGAGGCATGAGTGAATATGCTCTCTACAATCTAGGTAAGTCATGGTTTTTACAGACCAGGAGAAGGGAAGATTAGTCCAAAGGAACCTTTATTTTAGGCACTGAGTGGTGTTGTAACAGCTCCCTCTTTTCCATCTTGGTTTTAAATAGAAAACTTGACACTTAGAATCCTACACACAATCTGCTGTGTAAGATTTTGTATCTGAGATGATGAACATGGTGCTTTTGGGCACCGGGGCATCTGTAGATAATTTCCTTGAAGTCCACAAGTTTCTTGTTTTACTGAATTTTATTCTTCCTATTTTCTTTTTAGATGCTTATTTCATAAAGTAGGTTTTAAATAGGAGAGCTGTCTTAAGTGTAAAGCAAAATGCCAGCCTCCAGAGGTAGTTCTCTGCCCAAGAACAGCTGAAGTCTAAGCCATTCATTGCTTCATCTTTAATTTTTTTCTGAAAGGTTGAACTTGCTTGCAAATATATAGTTTGTTCTGCAGGAGGAACGCAAACATGTTACAAGCATTGCCGGTCACTTCTGAGAGTCCTATCTTGTTAGCTCTACCTTTATTTCTTAAGGTACCATCAATAAGATTTGTTTATTTTTCTTCTCTTAGTCTCAGGTTAGTCAGGTACATATTTTTCATTACAGGGAAAAACTCTTAACAAACTCTCCTGGCCAGGGTTGGGATTCAAATTTCTTAACAACCGGTTCTGTGGGTGTGCCCTAATTTGTGGGTGTGGCTTGGTAGTGTGACTGGGCATGGCTTGCTGACTGGGCATGGCTTGGTGGTCATGTGACTGGCTGGGCATGGCTTGTATGTAAATATTGTAAATGTTTATGTAAATATTGAATTTTTTTATTTAAAAAAAGAGCAACTTTTACCCCAAAAGAGGCAAAGCAGGCAGACAGATTGAGTTGCTTGCAGAATCACAGTGTCACTTGCAGATTTACTTTTCTGCAATCTGCCGCCTGAGTCTGCACTGGAAAATAGAAGCTTCAGTCCTAAGGAAGGTTCAGCTCTGCTCTCAGGCCAGTGGTGCGAATTGCCGGTTCTCCAAACTGTGCAGAATAATAACAACCGGTTCTATAGAACTGGTCCGAACCAGTAGAATCCCACCTCTGATTCTGGCCAATTCCTATTTGTGTTCGTTGCTTTTCTTACACAGTGATACTGTTCCTGGCTGCCTTATGTCTTTCCTACAGACTCTGCTTAGCGAGGAAAAAGCAGGCACTCCGTCTTGGTTGCCAATCAGCAGTTAACTCAAATTATCTTTTGGTATTTAAGCACACAACCTCATGGAATACATTCATAATCCTCTCTTATTTTTCCTTCCCTTGATGAATTCCATTCCACTCTGCTGTTATTTGCCTTGTGGACTTGTTCAGTGAAACTGGGGCCCTCTTACACTGGCAAACCAAGTGTTTGGCAGATCAGCTGTGGCCTTTTCCCTGAGTTGCAGGTTACGAGTAGTTACAGAGTGCTGTTCTTCTTCAATGCAAGAGTGACCAATCTTTTATTAGCAGTGGACTGTACATGGACTTCTGTTTCTGACCACAGATTGCACATGGGTTGATTTGTGATGCAAAAGGAGGTAAGGCTGGATCGTTGCCAACAGCTATGATGGGTGGCCAAAGGGAATCTTCAATGGACACTTTTACCTAGACACAGTGACAAAGTAGGCTGCTCAGATTCAATGACCGAGAAGACATCCTAGACAACTACAGAATGTAGTTAGTCCTTGACTTACAACAATAATGGAGCCTGCCCATTATGGTCATAAGTCATGACAATCATAAAACAGGTCGCCCACATGATCAAATTGATTTCATGACCTTTTTTGTGATGATTTTTTTTTTTGCCAAAAACTGGAAGTAGATGCTGGTTTTTGTAAAAAAATGAATAGCAGGATCAATACAGGTGCAGGGTCCCAACCACGGTCCGCGGACGTACGGTCCGTGGAACAAGTCCTACCGGGCCGCTGGCTTGCTGGGCGCCGCCATCTTTTTTGATGGAAAAGTGCTTCCGGTGAGCTTTTCGGTGAGAGCTCACCGAAGCACTTTTCATCAAAAAAGATAGCGGCATGCCTTCTGGTGAGCTTTTCTGGGTAGAAAGCCATTTCTACCCGGAAAAGCTCACCGAAGCGCTGGCGCCGCCATCTTTTTGATGAAAAAGTGCTTCCGGTGAGCCCAGCTAATGCCGGTACCGGGCCGCGCCATAAAAAGGTTGGGGATCACTGCAGGTGGCTTGCTGAGCACTTGAAATGTGGTCAGATGATTGGGGGGGGGCATTGAAACTTCAGAACTGGGTCCTAAATACCCGTGGAGAGGTAGGTACATCATAACTTTGAACACTCACTAAGTGACCATTCGTATGTCAAGGACTACCTGTTTTCCCTCCTGAGTGCATCTCAGAGGGCTTTAGATCCAAATGAAACAATAATGCAACAGGAAAAATGTCCTTCATTTACTACTTTCCTAATCTAAATTAAACCCCACAACTACAATAATGACACTGTGAGTCTCTAGGGCAGTGGTGGCTAACCTTTTTGGGCTCCTGTGCCCAAAACTGCATGTGCACCAGCGCGCACGCACTCGCGTGCCAGCACCCAGAATGCAATGCATGCCCCCTCCCCATGCCCCCTGTGCATGCGCGCACAATCCCCACCACCACCCCCTTACCTGCACTGCACTTCACAGCTGATTTTTCAGCTGGTTTGAGGCCTTTTTCAGCCTCCCAGAGGCTTGCAAAAAGCCTCTGCAAGGCTTTTCAGGATGAATTATAGGCCCGTTTTTTCACTTCCTGCACAAAACGGGCCTATAATTCATCCTGAAAAACCTTGCAGAGGCTTTTCTGAAGCCTCTGGGAGGCCAAAAAAGGCCTCAAACCAACCAGGAAAAAAACAAGCTGCGCATACGCAGTGAGGTAAGTTTGCCTGTGGCATGCGTGTCATAGGTTCACCATCACGGCTCTAGGGGAAGGGGGGAGAAAAATAGGCAACATCTTAAGCACGAATCTGCCCAGCTACTACGGTAACCCTTAGCAAGGAAGTAGCAGCTTTCAGTGTCACATTAACTTTAATGGGTGGAATTCTTAAGGCTTTATAGACGGAAGCCTGGAGAAGATTGGGCTGCTTTAATGAGCAACAGTAAGAAGACGTGGTGCTCATGAGCATCCCACAGGTCTTATTCCAAATCATTTGCAAAGCATGCTGGCTCTGTCATAAAGCTCAGCTTCTCTCCTATTAAAAATTACAATTTGATAGCAACTTTTGCAGGTCCCTGGGCACTACATGAGGCAAGAAAAAATAAACCTATCTTGTAATTAATTGGCAAATTCCATGAAATATAGAACCCGGTATCCGAAAACTCATGCAACAGAAATTGGAAGGAACTACCCATCTGACTGTTTCAAGAAGATTAATTGCTCCAGAACTGGCCTCGCTAACTCTTTGATCTAAATGGAAACAGCAATCTAATTTTGCAAAAGTCTCTCCCAGCAGCTCTTTCATCTTAAATCCCCACTGTACGACTGCTTCCCTCCCTTCCTGCTGCCTTCAGCTTCTTCTGAACAGATCGATTAATAAATCCAACCGACCACCTGTGAACAGTTAGGTGGAGAAGAAGAAAAAGAAAGCCATTGTCCAGCCAGCCGAGCCAAACTTCAGCCAACGTACCATTATTTTTCCAGATGGCCCACTGTACAAAAGGTGCATAATTGATGTCTGTTCCGCCAAGGGAAAGCCGGAGATTTAACTTCTGAAGATCAAAAGCTGTTTTCAGATCTAGGCAAGGCTGCTTCTGGAAAACCCATCAGCATTATTTTTAGAGCAAGGCTTAGACAGGGTAGTGGGTGAGCAAGCGACTGGAGGCTGTGCCAAGACCATGAAGAGACAGACGGGCTTTTGAAAAGTGGAATCTGTGCTAGTCTTCAAAGTGGAGCATAGCTGGTGCTGCTGGCAGCTGCGAGCACTTCCAGTCCTGTTTGTGAGAATTACCCTCTCTGGAACAGTGGCCAGCCAAGTCATCTCCTTTAATAAACCTTAAGACAGTCCACTGTCTACATCCTCGGGGATTGAGAATATTTGTACTGGCAACCTATAAAATAATGGAAGAAGCTGATAATGTAACTGCAGACGTCTCTGATTAGGGACAGGCCATGTTGCCTTTAGGAGTAGAACTTGCAGTGGTGGGATTCAAACTTTTTTTACTAGCAGTTCTGTGGGCATGGCTTGGTGGACGTGGCTTGGTGGGTGTGGCAGGGGAAGGATAGTGCAAAATCTCCATTCCCTCCCCACTCTTGGAGGAAGGTTACTGCAAAATCCCATTCCCTCCCCACCCCACTAACCTGCTTTCCAGCTCCGTTCTCCTGTGCAGGGCAACCAAAGAAGACCTAGCCAATCAGCTGGGACTCGGGAGGCAGAGAATAAATAGGGGCGGGGCCAGTCAGAGGTGGCATTTGCCGGTTCTCCGAACTACTCAAAGTTTCCGCTACCAGTTCTCCAGAACTGCTCAGAACCTGCTGAATACCACCTCTGAGCAGAAGCCATATGTTCTCAAAAAGCCATCGCTGGGACTATTATAACTTTTCCTAGAAAATAAAGTTGTAATTCTGCAACTCTAAATTTCCTATGCTAAGACTTGAAGAAAGAGATTTCAGTGGATGTAGGAGAACAAGTTGAATAAATAAATACATTTTATTCATGCCTTTAGAACATGCATACTGACTAGACTAATGTAGTGCATTAAAGATGCGGGACTGCAACTGGTGTTTGTATAGACGCTCAAAAATTGGGGAGAACAGATAGCATAATGAGAATAGAAGAGAATATTTATAGATCAGGGTTGAACTGGAGGATCTGATGCTCTCTGAGCTTGGTTGTTTGCTTGGAGATGTTTCATTACCCAACTAGGTAACATAATCAGTGCTAGAAGGGAGTGGAGTGTGCTCTCCCACCCCATCAGGAATTACCATGGAATATTTGGGTGTTCTGTCTCACCTGTGGCCACGAGGTGAGAGTCCAAAAGTCCAAAGGAAAAAACACAAACAGACAATATCAGGAACAACAGAGTTAACTTTCCTTTGGCTGAATTCGTCGTTGGCAGTTTTCCCAGAAGCTGTCTGCAAATTCTGATAACGAGCAGAACTATAAATCAGAGACGAACGGCAAACAGAAATACTTTGTCCAAACTGCAGACACAAATTAACAAGTTTAATCCTAACGGGGATTCAAAGCTAACACGCCTCCTTATATTCCCTGAGGGGCGTGTCAGTCTCTTTCCTCAGTCCCTGATTCGACGTCTCCTTCCAGTTTGTGCTTGACGTTTCTGCTTACGTCTGTTCCTGGCATCAAACCAACATTCTTCGGTTTGATCTTCATCCAAGGACTCCGGCACGTTCTCCTGCTTATCTGCCAACACCTGAGGCATAACTAATGAGGAAGGTCCTGGAGAGGATGAGGATTCCGAAACTTCCAGCAAAGCAGGTTCAAACCCCAATGCCAAGTCCTCCTCTTCCTCCTGACTCCCATTTATGTCATTCAACAAGGCAGGCTCAAACCTTAATGCCAGATCTTCCTCATCACTCGAGCCTATGTCTTCTGACAGAGCAGGTTCAAACCTCTGAGTCACAACATTTGGGTAAGTGGAAAGGGCCAGTGTAAATTAGCAGGACTGGGTAAGTAGAAAGGGCCAAACTAATCTTGATTTAAATCCACTCTCAGCCATAGTTATATACTAGGTAACTCTAGATTAGTACCCTCTGACAATCCAACTTAACTGGCTGTTATGAAGAAAACGGGAAAAAACAGGCACAATGCCTCTTTAGTTCTTAAAGATAAAGCAAACATAAACCATTTTATTATTTATTCATTAGTCAACACTACTTAGTCTAACAATGGAAATGCTAATTAAAACTTTTCCTTTAAAAAAAAAACTTAACAGGGTTTTTAGAACTGGCATGGGATTGTTTAAGCAGCTAACATATTTATGGAAAATTCTGTATTAATATACACACAGCTAGATTAGAATTTGTATTTCTGCTGGATGTTGAATCTTTTTTAATACATTAAATATTGAATTAATATATTTTTTTATATACTAAGTCTGGCACTAACTCAAGAGAATATATTTACGCAGTGCCCTTAATTTTCTTAGTGAATTAACCCATTTTCTGGCTCTGCATAATACACTGACCCCCCCCCCCCCAACTAATTGACCAAGTAAAAGGATTGAATTTTCACAACAATCTACTTCACAAAAAGGCCCCTGCATGTTGCGTGAAGACAATTCACGAACTGTCATGTGTTAAATATGATGTTTGAAGTCACCCATAATGAACAGCAATTGGAACACGGACATCCTACAAAATTAATCATTCTCGCCAGTTGCAAACTTGGGCAGTCAAGGTACATCAGTTTAGGAAAGGATCCACCAAAAACAACTTAATTTTGCAATAAAAATAGATTTCAGCCAAAACAAACTGAAGGGCATTTAATGGTATCCCAAAACATGGACCAAGTGGGGTCAAAGATTTGCATGTCTGTTGGGGAATAAAGACTAAGAAAGACGGAGTGAATTTGCCATTAATCATCACCTGGAACAGAGGTGGTATTCAGCAGGTTCTGACCAGTTCTGGAGAACCGGTAGCAGAAATTTTGAATAGTTCGGAGAACCAGCAAATACCACCTCTGACTGGAGATTTTACAGTATCTTTCCCCTGCCACGCCCACCAAGCCACGCCCACAGAACCGGTAGTAAAAAAAATTGAATCCCACCACTGATCTGGAACTAAGATGGGAATCAGAAGATCACACATTTCTCACACAAAAGAGAAGTTTAAGGAGCAATCTAAGGCAAAGATTCACCACAGATCTTTTGCTTAGATGTATCTTATTAAAATATGTTTTTTAAAAATGTGCCAACCATGGAAGTTTTTTTAAAAGATGTTGGATAACCATTTGTCTGAAGTGGGGTAGGGTTTCCTGCCTAAGCAGGGGGTTGGACTAGAAGACCTCCAAGGTCCCTTCCAACTCTATTGTTCTATTCTATTCTATTCTATTCTATTCTATTCTATTCTATTCTATTCTATTCTATTCTATTCTAAAATCAGTCTGAGCCTTCAGCAGGAAAGTTTTCAGGACTCTGCTTTTTTGTCCAGAAAGCCATCACTGCAGGACCCTTAAGAAGGGTTAGACTCTTGCAGTTCCCCTCTTAGGAACTCATCAGTCTAAGATCTTTCTTGAAACTCTTGCTTTATGAAATAAATGTTCATACAACTTCAGGTCACCAGAGTTCTTTGAAAATGTTAAGACTTTTTAATAAAAAGCTCCAGCTAGAGCATTGCACATGAGGGAGCATTCTTGAATTGCTCTAAGTCACCATGCCCATTCGAGGCTTAGTCCATGCAGTGTGACAAAACAGGAGTGAGCAAACATCTGGAAACACGGGGTTTATTTAAAAGTCGGGGGGGGGGTGCCAAGAACCACAACTGGCAGAATGATGCAAAACAGGCCAAATCCTACCAGGTCAAACTGCCTGGTTAGAGAAAAAAAAAATGATTTTCTGAGTGACAGCAGCATTCCAAAAGATTGAGGCCTTCATCCTTAGGCTCCATGCATTTCACTGAGCAAAATCAGAAATGAAGGAGCCCTCACAGGCATTTCCCGGACAACAGTGGTATCATCTTTCAGTCCGGAATCACCTTAAAGAAATGGTGCTCACGACACAAATGGGGTGGGTGGAGGCAGGGGTGGGATTCAAACGTCTGAACAACCGGTTCTGTGGGTGTGTCCTAATTTGTGGGTGTGGCTTGGTGGTCATGTGACTAGATGGGCATGGCTTGCTGACTGGGTGTGGGTTGGTGGTCACGTGACTGCCTGGGCGTGGCTTGTATGTAAATATTGTAAATATTTATGTAAATATTGAATTTTTTATTTAAAAAAGAGAGCAACTTTTACCCAAAATCAGGCAAAGCAGGAAGGCAGATTGAGTTGCTCACAGAATCACAGAATCACTTAGAGTTCTATGATTCTGCAATCTACTACCTTTGTCTACCCTGAAATATAGAAGCTTCAGTCCTAAGGAAGGTTCAGCTTCTGCTTTTAGATTAGCTAGAAAGCAAGAAATCCAACAATGTCCTGCTTTCTAGCTAATCTAAATCTCCCAGCACAGCAGAACAGCTGATGGTCGGGAAGAAAAAAAAAAGGAAAAATAGCAACTTAGCAGGCAAGTTTGCCAGGTAAGGAGTGAGTGGACCGGGCGGGGAGGGGCGGGTGCGCAGCGTTTGAAAATTCTCTTCTTTCCTGCTTTTTCAACCTCAGCTATGCCACACAAAGCAGCTGAGGTTGAAAAAGCAAGAAATAAAGGACAGCCAAGAGCCCGGGCAGGTGGGCGAATCAGTTTGGTGTCAGCTGTTCTTCCGAACTACCGGTTCTATAGAACTGGGCCGAACCGGTAGCATCCCACCCCTGGGTAGAGGTCAGAAGCTGTCAAAATAGAGCACTTCTTCATATATTACAAGTAGTATTCAACTTGCAATCTTTCACAGTTGAAATGGACCTCTCCAGAGCTACTTAGAACATGGTTTTGAAGTTACGCTGGCTGCCTCCCTTCACAGGATTACATTTTTTGGTGCACTTGGCAATCTGTCTGCATTCATGGCTGCTTGCAGGGCCCTGTGGTCACGTGATGGCAATTTTTGCCATTTCTTGCTAGCAACTGGTATTTCCTTCCCAGTTCCAGGCCCCCCCCCCCCAAAAAAAACCCCACACTATTGGGTATAATGGGTTCTTTTAATGACCACCGGAAAAAGAAGTCATAAAATTGAGTATGGTCATGTGGTGACTCCTCAACAACCACCATGACTTACAACTGTCATGGTTCAATTACGGTTGTAAGTTGGTGACTACCTATATTCAGCCTCTTGGGTTTAAAAATCAGTATAATTTGAGGCTCATTCAATAAATTATACCATGCTTGTGTACGAAAGGATCAACCTGAAAACAAGGGAGGAAAAGCAGTATGCCATTGCGAAAGGAACACCAAATAAAAAAACCCTAAATGTGTGGTTTTATTATATTTAAGTTTCTATTCTCTATGAAGCTTAAATATGTCTATCACATAGTTAACAATCATTGTCATTTTACATGTATAATACACAATACAGGACTAAAAAAAAAAAAAGAGCACGGCAAAAGGGAATGCAGTAAAAGTTACATTTCCTCAATCGAAGTAAGTGATTCTTCTGTACCATTTTAAGAAGCTTTGAACCAAGAGACTCTTTTTAAGAAGCTGCACACGTCAGCAGCATTTTTAAAAAAAAAAAAAGACCAAAAACATATGTTTTACATTAAAGATTCAAAACACAACAGACACCGATTTAATATTTTTAAAGATTTGTTGCAAGATTAAAAATACACTAATAATTTTAATGTCCTGTTTCAAATTAATAAATATAATATAAAAATATACAGCACTTCATGAGAGGATGGGTGGGCTGAATTTTAAGAGAAAGTTAAATTTCACTTTCAAATGTATGCAGGTATGTTTTTAAAGAAAGGATCTCTGGGTAGCTTCGACTTGTCTTCCGATAAAAGTCTAAGCCGGTAAGTTGTTCAATATCCCGTACTCTCGCGGTGTGCATTTTCAAGAGCTCTTCAACCCACCGGGATTCATCTTCAGAAGAATTCTGGAAGGAAAAAAAAGAACCTTTTAATATATATATATATATATATATTTCTTAAGTTTTTGCGGGTACTTACATGTATGGTATTCAGCTTTGTTCGGGTATTTTCCCACGTCATTATAGCTGTGCTGTTAAAGTTGTAGCAACGTTTTGGCAGAATCCCATCTGCCATCATCAGGCTTCTGTATTGTGTTCGTCTGTGAGTCTCACAGAGTCTCACTTACAGATGAACACAATACAGAAGCCTGATGATGGCAGATGGGATTCTGCCAAAACGTTGCTACAACTTTAAAAGCACAACTATAATGATGTGGGAAAATACCTGAAAATACACACACACACACACACACACACACACACACACAGAGTATATTCTTAACGGACACAATGAATAACAACATGTTTAAACTTTTAAAAAGTTTGAAAAAATTAAAAAGAGACAACCCCAAACAGTTTAAAAATACAAACTAATAAAGAAAAAAAAATCTACATTATATTTCATACTTAACAATAGTCACTGGTTTACTAATTCATACACTACAGGTAGTTCTTGATTTACAACTACAACTGAGACCAGTGGTGGGATTCAAAAATTCCCACCACTGGTTCTGTGGGCGTGGCTTGGTGGGCGTGGCTGCAGAGGTGGGATCACGTGACTCGCGCGATCGCACATGCGTTAAAACAGTAAAAACTAAGTTACTTGCTGCGCCAAACAGCGCTCTGCTGCGCCAAACAGCTGAGAGATTAAAATGGACCTAAAAGCAGGGGTGGGCCCAACTGCAGAGCATTGTAGAGACTTGGAGCGAACTGGTTCTCTGCTAGCTGATCGTCAGCGCTACCGGTATGCCAGAACCAGGCTGAACCAGTAGAATACCACCACTGATTGAGACCACTCCATTGTTATGCAACTGTTCTTTGTATGTTTAAGCTTCCAGTCCCTTAATCATTTTTGTTGCTCTTCTCTGTACTCCTTCTAGAGTCCCAACATCTTTTTTACATTGTGGCAACCAAAACTGGATGCAGTTTTCCAAGTGTGGCCTTACCCAGGCATTATGAAGTGGTATTAACACTTCCCGTGATCTTGATTCCATCCCTCTGTTTATGCAGCCTAGGATTGCATTGGCTATATTGGTAGCTGCAGCACACTGCTGGCTCATATTTGTCCACTAGGACTCCCAGGATCCCTCTCACTGTTACTACTATTAAGCCAGGTACCACCTATTCTGTACATTTGGTTTTTCTTGCTTTACTGTACAACCTTATTTTTCCCACCGCTGAATTTCATTTTGTTAGATAGGGTTCTTCTGAACTTCCCGTACTTGGAGAGTGTTTACTAAGGCAGAACCTAAGACCAGATTTGGCCTTCAGTAGGCTGTCAAAAAAAAATCAGGAGAACCTCAACCAATCCTTTTTGAATAGGTTCTCTTATGTAGCCACCATTTTGACATCCTGCCTCCTTGGTCTGTTCCATACATCTTTGGGACTGGTTTTAAATCTGCAACTGCTTAACATGGTTCAAAAAACTTTCTGAAGACATTGGATCAGATGCTGGCACTTTGGTGCCAAGCACAAGTCAAGAGGACTAAGCTGGAACTTACATTGCAGCTTTCATCATTGTCGGGCCGATGCGGGAAAATATACGCCAAAACTGAAAGAGGTCCATCACACTTGTCAGCAGGCTGAGTGAAGTCTAAACAACTTGTGATGATGCTGTAGTAATGAGTTGGAACCGGGATCGAACTTCCTTCCACATACCTAGAAGATACGATTTTTTTTTCATCTTTTTACAAATGTGTCTTAAGAGAGATAAGGCAGCACAGGTTCTGAGAAAATGAATCTACCACTGATTTATTAGTTTTAAATCATTCAGGGGTGTTCAAACTTGGCAACTTTAAGACTTGTGGACTTTGTCTCTCAGAATTCTCCAGATAGCAATGCATTGCTGCCTAGGGAATTCTGGGAGTTAAAGTCCACAAGTTTTAAAACTGTCAAATTTGGACACCCCTGAAACCAATTATTTCAACTGTCTTTGGACAAAAGAAATCCTTATCTAGCAGATCATAACGAAAGGGACAAGATAGCCCCATCAATACTCTTCAATTTCTATCAAGATTTTTTTTAAAAAAATATTTTTTACAAGGAGAAAAAAGTAAAACATTAACAGCCATCTATTGTAAGAAAATACTTAAATATTCTTTCTATAGCTGCAGGTAAATCAAGCAGAGTGATTTTGGATTCATTTATCTATCTTAACAAAAAGCTTGGTTTGAGGATTTAAGTGAATTTAGCCAAATAACGTTGCTGGATAAATCACAGGGTTTAGGAACAGATACAAAAAAATTGCAATCTCCAAGCCAAACCTTCTGTAGCATGGATTACAACGCATGGAAAGGAGTTGCCAGTTAGTACTGACAATGTCGGGCCAGATAGATGAGTGATCTGGGTTGTGTTAAAATTTGTTTCCAATGCCAGTAATTCCAGATATAAAACACTGGATTTCAGACATGCCTGATTTAGCCAATTTTGAGAAAAGTATATGTTCTCTTAATCAGAAAATGTCACATTAGTTCTTCCTTTCTTAAATCTTGAACAGGCTGGCTGAACTTTGAAAATTTTGTTTTCCTCTCTAAATTTACAAAACGTCTGATTTGACTGCATGGTTGCTTCCATGGGAAGTGAGGCTGGATTTTTTTAATAATTGCTATATAGTGGATTTTTAAAAAAACAATTGTAAGTCATCCAAAATCACCCAAGTGTGAGTTGGATGGCTATATAAATTTTCTTAATAAATAAATAAATAATCAGGTGAACTTGAGATTTAGTTCTAATTACAGGTTCTTTATTTCTCTCTTTCTAACAGAGTAACAAGAGTTGGAAGGGACTTTGGACATCTTTTAGTCCAACTGCTTGCTCAGGCAGGAATTTGTCCAATATCTTCTTGACAACTTCCAGTGTTGGCTCAAGCCACAATTTCTGAAGGCAAGCCCTTCCACTGATTAATTGTTCTAACTGACAAGAAAATTCTCCTCATGTTGTTGGTTTGAGCTCCGAGCTTGGCAATTTGTTTGCAAATGTTTCGTTCCCAGTCAAGGAGACATCATCAGTGCACTTTGGATTTGCAACCAAATCGCCATGCTCGGAACTCAAACCAACAATATAACTACCAACCTGAGCTACTAATAAATTAATACGAATGATGAGTCTGCTTATAGAAAGGAAGTACAAGGGCTGACACTGTGGTGTAAAGAAAATAATTTAACACTTAACACCCCCAAAAAACCTAAAGAACTTATAATTGACTTCAGGAGGAAGAGAGATGTACATTTACCATTGTACATAAATGGTGAAGAGGTGGAGAGGGTTGGTAGTTTTAAATTTCTGGGCACTTATATCTCGGAAGACCTTTTATGCTAATATGCTTGTGAAGAAGGCACAGAAGAGGCTGTACTTCCTGAGAATGATCAGGAAGATAAATCTATCTCAGCATCTACTTCTGTCCTACTACCACAGAATCACTGAGAGTGTCCTGACATACAACATTCTTGTATGGTACGGGAGCAGCTCTGTAGCGGACAAAAAAGCTCCAGAGAGAATCATTAAAACTGCCCAGAATATCATGGGGCTACAGCTACCAGCCCTGGATAACATCTTCGCATCTCGCTGTTTAAGGAAGTTGCACAACATTCTCAGAGACTCTTCCCATCCTGCTCACAATCTTTGTGAACTGTTGCCTTCTGGCAGAAGATAGAGAACAATTAAAACTCGGACCACACGTTTTCTGAATAGTTTTTATCCCAGAGCTATAATTGCAATTAACAATTAACTTAAGGACCACCATCAGCGAGCTGTTGGATAGTATTACTTGGTCTGTTGTGTGGATGCTTGTGTGTTTTTAGGAGGTGGGGAATTTTGGTGGGTGGGGACGTGTTTGGGGATTGTCATGCATGTGTGCATGTTGAGTCTGGGTGTTATGTGAATTTCATTGTATATATACTGTGTATATACATACAATGACAATAAAGAATTCAATTCAATTCAATTAATATTCAAAGACATTTCAAATTCTCCTTAGTTCTAGGCTGCTTCTCTCCTTGATTAGTTTCCATCCATCGCTTCTTGTCCTTCTGTATTTGTTGTTTATATATTTATTTTCCTTTCTCTTTAGTGATTGTTCATTTTTATTTTATGTACACTTGTTTAAATACTAGTGGTTCCTTACAGTTTGATTTTGTCTGGGGTGTCATGCAAACCATCAAAGTCATAGTCAAAGATTGGTCCGTTAATCACATTGACTCCGTTCCGTTCAATGGCGTATCTCTTCACCAAAATTCTCTGGAAATAATTCCAGACCTCTGTAAATATTTAAAAAAAAAAGCAGGCAAGATTATCCTAAAAACCATCAGGGAAAGCATTACATCACAACAAAAAAACATTATTCTCTGTGTAAAATCCTTACACTGATACTCAGAGAGGTTCTGCAGTAATACTAGTAATAAGACCACAATTTAATTTTATTAGATTTATAAACCCTCCAATGCCCCCAACACCATAACTCCATAACAATGCCAGGCAGCTTACAACAATGAAAACACTGTGGAAGAAAAACCAAAAAGAACATCTGGAAGGGCAATAAAACATTCATCCTAATATACATAGTCCATAAAAGGCCAGCCACCTACCTAGCAAGACCACCATGCCTCCAAGACCATTTCAATGAGCCCAGGGTAGGGACCATAGGGATCTCTGCAAGGGGGAGGGATGCTTTCCCAGAGGACAGGCACTCAAACAAAGGAATGTCCACCTCCCAAGTCCTATCAGATGACCCTGTTTTAATCAATGGGATCCACAGCATGACATTCGTGTCTGCGCTTACAGGATGGGTAGAAGCTAAAGTCCATCGAGTAGCTAGAATTAAAATGAGGACTCCAGCTTCTGTTAAAGGTAGAATGAAGGACTGAAATGTCTATGGAGATTCTCAAGGTTATCATTGTCCCAAACATGCTTTTCAAAAAGGCAGCTGGACTTTCTTGGTTTTTTTCCTCGAAAACGTTCCCTTCTCATCCAAGAAGCTTCTTCAATTCTTCTTGAGAAGAAGCTTCTTAGATGACAAGTGAATGTTTTCAAGGGAAAAAACCAAGGAAGTCCAGCTGCCTTTTGAAAAGCACCTTTGGGATAGAATGAAGGACAAAATCTTTTACAGATAATCCTTGATTTATGAGTGCAGTTTGGGACCAGAATTTTTACTGTAAATTGATTTATTTGTAAAGCAAGTCATCACGGGACTTTATGGGCAGTCCTTGACTTACGATGATAATGGAGAGTGCCCATTATAGCTGTAACAGTCATAAACCAGGTCATCACATAACTGACCCAGTTTTATGACCTTTTTTGCAGCAGTCATTAAGTGTATCCATTATTTGCTATGGGGCATTGTTTTTTGCCAAAAAACAGAATACGGGGTTTTTTAGGGTAAAACCTTCATAAATCATGATTATGTGACTGCAGGATGTTGCAAATGGTTATAAAGGCAGGGCCAGTTGCTTAGTGTCCAAAATAAAGTCATGTGATCACAGGGGGTATTGATGGCTGTCAGAATTCTGGAACTGGGTCATGATATCTTTTTTTTTTTGCGTGGGGGGGCGGAATCTGTTGTAACTCTGATTAGCCGCTAAACAACTAGCTATAAGTCCAAAGACTATCTATAAACTGTAGATTTAGGGAAATATGAAAATTTGCAAAGCATGCTCAGTTAGTACAAATGTTGTCTCGGTATGTGAGCACAAGCTGTTGTAAAAACATCAGTTCAATTCCTAGGAGCGCAATAACCAGGGCACATCCACAGAACGCCAAAGGAGCCGTGTAAAAGTAAAATGGTCAAAATCTTGCAAGAATTGGGCCATTTATTTAATCCTTTGGGCACCCACGTCCTAAGCCAGGGGTGTCAAACTCAAAGCCCGCGGGCTGGATCCAGCCCACAGGGTGCTCAATTCTGGTCCGCGGGGCAGCCATGGAAATGGTGAAGGACTGGCCCATGGTGCCTTTGCCAGCAAAAATGGAACTGCCAGCTCCGTTTTTGGCCTGGATGGCCTTCTGCAGCCCTCTGCCAGTAAAACAGAGCCCAGGGGGGCTCCCAGGTTCCATTTTTGCTGGCAGAGGGCTGCAGGAAGCCATCCAGGCTGAAAACAGGGCTGACAGAGAGCTTCAGGAAGCCATCCAGGCCGAAAATGGGCTCCGTTTTCGCTGGCAGAGGGCTAGCAAAACAAACGAAAAGCAAAACAAAAGGAGAAATGTTTTCCCTTTTGCACTTGAGCATCTAAGAAGGGACAGGAAAGGAGAAAGGGAAAGAGACAAAGATGGGAAGAGAGCAAGGTTACCTAAACTGAATGTTAGTAGGATTGTAAGATGGAAAAATGAATATTTTAACTGACTATCAGTACCACAGAATATGAGCTATGTATTCTAAATTAGGCCTAATATGAAAGACAGGGATTTACTCCCAAGAAACAGAGGAGCGCGAACAAAAGAACTAAGAGCCCTTCAGTGGCTGGCACTGCTGTGCAGACTGGACAAATATCACATTGTTTTTCTCATACAAAAAAGATGAGCTCCACCACTATTGCACTTATGGCATTACCTATACCCACAATGATGCCACTGGCGTCTCTTTGTGATTGTACTTTCAGTAATTTAAGTTAAGTAGATGATGTCTTTCATCCTCCCTATATTTTAAGGAACTTCACAATGAAGAGAATAAGAAGAGAATAAGAAGAGAAAGAGAAGAGAGGAGAGGAGAGGAGAGGAGAGGAGAGGAGAGGAGAGGAGAAGAGAAGAGAAGAGAAGAGAAGAGAAGAGAAGAGAAGAGAAGAGAAGAGAAGAGAAGAGAAGAGAAAAATAGAAGAGTTTATTGTCACTTTAAATGTACTGTAATCCGTATACATTAAAATGAAATCTCGTTGCAGTCAGCTCTCAAAGATAACCGTTATGCATATACCCACATACACACACACGCACATATGACATAGAGAAACATTACAGTCTAGTTCAAATGTATACGTACAGAAAAGAAACCTGTGAGTTTACAAGGCAGATGGCTTGGGGAACAAAGCTGCACAGAATCTAATAGTCCTGCTATAGATACTTCAAAACCTCCTTCCACAGGGGAGCAACAGATTTAGGGCAAGTATAATTAAAGGCATTCAATTTGTTCCTGAAGACTGGCTACAAGCAACAGACATCCAGCTGTGATCATTTCTGGATCTCCTTAATCTTCCAAAGTGACTCTGGGCCCTTTTTATTCTCTTGTTTATTTTTTTCCTCCAGTGTCTCCTATGTATTTATTTATTATATTTTGCCTTTATTATTTTTACAAATAACTCAAGGTAGCTAACACACACAATACTCCTCCCTCCTCCTATTTTCCTCCCAACAACAACCCTGTAAGGTGGATTGAGCTGAGAGAGAGAGAGTGACTCAATGGTGGGATTCAAATTTTTTTTACTACCAGTTCTGTGGGCGTGGCTTGCTGGGCATGGCAGGGGAAGGATACTGTAAACTCTCCAGTCAGAGGTGCTATTTGCCAGTTCCCCGAACTACTCAAAATTTCCACTATTGGTTCTCCAGAACTGTTCAGAACCTGCTGAATACCACCTCTTGAGTGACTGGTCCAAAGTCAGCCAGGTGGCTTTTAGGGCTAAGGTGGGACTTGAACTCCTGGACAAATCCTGCTTTCTAACCTGTGCCTTAACAAGCAGGACCAAGCAGCTAATTTTCAGAGAACTGCCTGGACAAATCCCTGCAGTTTTCTTGACAAATTTCTTTGGAAGAAGTTTGCCACTGCCTCCTTCCTAGGGCTGAGAGGAAGTGACTGGCCCAAGGTCACCCAGCTGGCTTTGGGCCTAAGATGGGACTAGAATTCAAGATCTCCAGTTTCCAGCCGGATACCTTAACCACTACACCAAACTACCTCTCATCTCTTGGTTTAGATTACTGGAAGCTGCTCTACATGGCGCTGTTCTTCAGAAGCTGTATATCAGGGCTGTCAAACTCAATTTCATTGAGGGATGCATCAGGGTTGTGTTTGACCTCGGGACGCTGGGGTGGGCGTGGCTGGGGTGGGCGTGGCTGGGGTGGGTGTGGCTAGCTTGACATCAGTTGTATCAGCAGCACCTGTGGCCCGAGTGCTCTGCCAACGAAAACGGGCTCCTGGGCTTCATTTTTGGCTGCAATTAGGGATGGGATTCTACCAGTTCGTACCTATTCGCTAGAACCGGTTGTTAACATTCTAAGCAGTTCGGAGAACCGGATGTTAGAAGAAATTACTGGCCTAATCCTGTAAGGAAGGCAGGAAGGAAACATTCTGGTGTTGCTTACAGAAATTGCCTCTCCGTTAACCCATATTACATTCTTGGCAGGACTAGACTTCCTGTCTCTGGAACTTCTCTGGAGTTTTTTCCCCCTCCTTTGCTGGTACTTTGCTTGTGTGGAGTGACCATTCAAAGTTACAATGGCACTGAAAAAGGTGACTTATGACCATTTTTCACACTTACGACTGTTGCAGCATCTCCACAGTCATGAGAGGCCAGGCGAGGAGATGCGTGCCTCAATGTGAGTAATATTGAGTTGGGCACGCCCAGCCAATAACATGACCACCAAGCCATGCCCACCCAGTCACATGACCACCAAGCCACGCCCACCAACTAAGCCACGCCCACAGAACCAGTTGTTAAAAAATTTGAATCTCACCTCTGGCTGTAATGGCCTCCTGCAACCCTCTGCCAGTGAAAATGGAGCTTGGGAGGGCTGTGTGCAGCCTTCATGAACTCTGTTTTTGGCTGGGACAGCCTTTTGCAGCCCCTCTGCCAGCAAAAATGGCACTCGGGAGGGTCAGGCACAGCCTGCGCAAGCTCCATTTTTGCTGGCAGAAGCACCACGGGCCGGTCCTTCACTGTTTCCAGGGCAGCCCACGAGCCACATCTAAGCACCCTGTGGGCCAGATCCAGCTCGTGGGCCTTGAGTTTGACACCCCTGCCCTATATGGTTTCAAGGAGAATGTCTAGATTTTAACTAATTTAAAAGACTGGCACATCAAATGGCACTATTATTTCAGCTACCCTTTGTGCATTTGCAATTCAAAATGCTGATTATGATTTTTAAACACCTAAAGAGCTTGAAACCAAAGCTTCTAGAATGTTATATGTTTCTGACCAAGCTTAAAAACCCTCCTCATCCAGCCGTTTAAAATATTCTAATAGAAATAGCAATTTGGCTGGCTACCCCATTCTGTGATTCCATTGTTGCTTGGAAATAATCTAATTCAACTCTCATCGAGGTGTAAAGCAAGCACTTGGCTTCTCCAAAGCAAAATTTAAAACTATTTTTTTTATTTATTTGCCAACATTTGTACACCCTTCTACCTCAAAGATTCCAAAACTGTGTACTTACTTTTGAAAGCAGGAAACATGGGAATGACATTTGTTATCAGGAAAGCATCATATTTTGTTTCTACCGAGGAACTGAGTTCTGAAAATTTAAAAAAAAATAAGATGTTTTTATGGCATGCCAGAATTAATTATACTGGTAAACTTCAGGGTTCATGTGTAAAGACTAGTTCTAGATCAGGGGTCCCCAAACTTGGCAACTTTAAGACTTGTGGACTTCAACTCCCAGAATTCTCCAGCCAACTCCAGCCAATTGGCTGGAGAATTCTGGGAGTTGAAGTCCACAAGTTTTAAAGTTGCCAAGTTTGGAGACCTCTGTTCTGGATAGTAACCAAGAACTAGTGGAGATCATATTCTTAGAAGAACATAGAATAGTTGGGTTGAAAGAGGGCTTGGAAGTCTTCTAGTCCAGGGGTCAACCAACTTTTGGATCTCAGGGACCATTAAATTAATCATTTTAAATCCCACGGACCATTAATATGATCTGCGTAATGACCGGCTGGGTGCGTGTGGCTAGGTGGTCATGTGACTGGGTGGGTGTGGCCAACTGGATGTCATTTATGTTGAGGGGCACCTATCCAGCCTCTACTAACCCTTCCCCTCCCAGTCACTCCTAACCTACCCGCCTGGGCTCCTTAGGGCCCCAACAGGAAGCACTTGTTGGAGCAGCCACTGTGAGAAAGAGTTTGCAGAACAGCTGGCCCAGTTCAAGTTGGGTCTGACCGAGAAGGAGGCTCAGCAGAAGCGCCTCACCGAGGACTACAAGCATAGGCTTTCCAATCAGAGGGAAGACCCGCGGGAGTGCAGTGCGAGGCCAGGTACTGGTGCCTGGAGGCTCAGCGGGCTGAGATGGCCAGCTAGTTCCAGGCCATGATGCAGTCTCACTGGAACAAGGCCCTCTGGCATTTCGCCGCTAGCACCATTTCGCCCAAAGCCCCAGGAGGCTGAAACAGACCCTAAGTTGGAATTTCTGCCCCCCTCCAACCCGCACAAAAAGACCCCGGGGAAGCGGGAGAGACTCTGCAGCAACACAAACGTTCATTGTATGTATCCAGCCCAGAGGCCACAGTTTGAGGACCCCTGATTTAGTGCAATATAAAAAATGCAAATAATTTTTCTGCGGACCACCCAAATTTTCTCACGGACCACCAGTTGTCGACCACTGTTCTAGTCTAATGCCCTGCTCAAGAAGGAGACCTTACATCATTCTGGAGAAATGGCTGAGCAGTCTCTTCCTGAAAACCTCCAGTGATGGGAGCACCCACAACTTCTGGCTTAATTATTTTCACTATCAGGACACGTCTCCTTAGTTTTAGGTTGGATCTCCCTTTAATGATCTTCTACCCATTACTTCTTGCCCTGCCCACGGGTGCTTTGGAGAATAGGCTGATGCCCTCTTCTCTGTGACAGCTCCTCAAGTATTAGAAGATTGCTGTCATATCATCTCTAGACCTTCACTTTGGCAGACCAGACATACTTAATTCCCTCAATCATTCATCATATGGTTTAGCCTCCAGACCAGGGGTGGGATTCTACCAGTTTGCACCTATTTCCTAGAACCAGTTTTTAACATTCTAAACAGTTCAGAGAACCGGTTGTTAGAAGAAATTACTGGCCTAATCCTGTAAGGAAGGCAGGAAGGAAACATTCTGGTGTTGCTTACAGAAACTGCTTCTCCAATAACCCTTATTACATTCTTGGCAGGACTAGACTTCCTGTCTCAGGAACTTCTCTGGAGTTTTTTTTCCTCTTCTTTGCTGGTACTTTGCTTGTGTGGAGTGACCATTCAAAGTTACAATGGCACTGAAAAAAGTGACTTATGACCATTTTTCACACTTACGACTGTTGCAGCATCCCCACAGTCATGAGAGGCCAGGCGAGAAGATGCGTGCCTCGATGTGAGTGATAGAGTTGGCCACGCCCAGCCAATAACATGACCACCAAGCCATGTCCATCCAGTCACATGACCACCAAGCCATGCCCACCATCTAAGCCATGCCCACAGAACCGGTTGTTAAAAAATTTGAATCCCACCCCTGCTCCAGACCCCTTATCATCTTTGATAAGAGGTTTTCAGCATGTGAAGAAACCATCCGGGCTGAAGCCACTTCCTGCCTCCTTGCCCCAAGGAAACGTGGAATTAGCGGAATTCCTCTCTAAGTCTCAAAAACCGAAAGGAACACATTCTTTCTGTGTTCCAACTTCTATGTTTCATAGGCAGCTTGATTTTTTAGAAGTTGTAGAGAATATCCGTAGCTCGGGTTGTAGATTTAGATAGAGGGTTGTCCTCCAAGCTTGCTGCTTGAATCCCAATTTGGTATTTCTCTTTATCTTGATTTCTATGCCAAACCCAGGAATATAAAGATTAACAGGTGTCCCACATCAGCTTACGGGGAGGAAACAGGAATCCGTAAGACATTTGTCTATCCACTCTGTAGGCGGTACAACTCTGACTATTGCTTGGAGAAATGCGCAAATCAGGTCTTACACAACTGATCACCTGGTCTGGGACACCAGATGTCTCTGCCTGCATCAAAAGAAGAAGGTAGACAGGTGACATTTGAAACAAAGTATTGTGTGTGTGTGTGTGTGTGTGTTCATATTGTATGCTTGTATTATATAATGGCAGTCTTCACTTAACAGCCTCAACTGGGATTGGGAAATCCATCACTAAGCACCATGGTCACTAGGGTAAAAAAATCATATGATCACACCAGACTTACAACACCTTTTCTGCTTACATCATTAAGTGACTCACTGCAGTTGTTAAGAGAGACATCATGTGACTACACCTTGCAATTTTACTTCCACATTCTATATTACAACTGCTTGTTGGAAGCCAGTTGTGAAGCTCACAAATGGTAATCACTTGATTGACTGCAAGATGTTGTGACAGACGTAATGCAAGGATTGGTTGCATAGCTGGTCAAACACAACCATGGTGCAGCCCTCAATGAAATTGAGTTTGACACCCCTGCACTACTACTGCCTTATTCTGTTTTATTTTATTTTAATTTTTAAATTTTTATTCTGGTCACATTGAATTGAACAAGTGCAGATATATATATAACCTTTACTTTCCAGGGGTTAAAGGGAAAATAACTAGCACTCCCTCCTTCAATGTTTCTCAAAAACAATTCCCTTGTGAAGCAGAGTGATTAGTTCCAAGCGACCTCGTGAGCTTTTGTGACTCAAGATGGACTTCGAACAGGATCTCCCCAGTCCCAGTATATCATCTTAACAATTACTGGTTCACTCAACTCTTTTCCTCATTCCTCAAATGAATTCCCTATGCTTCCAGGCTTGAAATTTTGGGCCTGGACAATCTAGAACTGCGCCGCCTGCAGTCCCATCTAAAGCATAGTTCACAAAACTGTCTGCTATAACATCTTGCCTGTCAATGACTTCTTCAGCCTCAATCTCAATAATACATGGGCAAACAACTGATAACAAACTCAAGGTAAACCGCTCCAAACTCGATTGCAGAAAATAGGACTTCAGCAACAGAGTGGTCAATGCCTGGAACCTGACTCCGTTGTTACAGCCTCAACCCCTCACAGCTTCAACTTCAAACTGTCTACTGTGGACCTCACCCCATTCCTAAGAGGTTCTTAAAGGGGGCGTGCATTAGCGCACCAGCGTGCATAAGTGCGCCAGCGTGCCTACCGCCCCGTCTTACTGTCCCCATTTACCTGTATTTACTCCCTTTGTTCATGTTTATGTTCATACCTACACTCGTTATCTTGTACATGTTTGACAAACAAACAAAAAGAAAATAAAAAAAGAAAATGTATATAGCTGCAAACTACATACTGTACACTGAAAGATGACTGTGCTGGACAGAGCCTGGATAAGCTGAGGATGCTTACCAACACCTCCTCCTCCCACCCCTGCTACTGAAGCAGGCAACCTTACTGACCTGTTTTGAAATAGTGTAAGATGTCCAGAGAGGCATCTGGAATGTTTCGCTGTAGCCACTTTCAAAGTCATGATGATGCAAGAGGCTGTACTTTGTACGAAAAAGAACCGCTGGGCGGCCATAAAGGAGATGCTTCTCTGTAAATTAAAGGCAATAGGAGAGGAACAATGAAGCTTCAACACACAATTTTATCAAAGCCATTTTACAAAACTCTACAATAAAAACCAGTCTGTGTGTTCTTTCCCTGTACCCAGCCACACTGTACCACAAAGAAGATTTACTGCAGTAATATGGAGAGCTGATACAGAAAGTAAGAATACACGGGGAAGTCTTTAGTCTCCATCTGTCTGATGACATGCTTTCACTAAATTGCCTTTAAAATTTAGATTTAAATTATGAAGTTTGAGATTTTTTAATGTTACTCAACAGCAAGTACAGGTTCATTACTAGAGCAGGAGAATTGAAGGTAGCCAAAATTCACATAACCACTAGATGGTGACAAAGATATGCAAATAGTCTCTTTGGTTCCACCTTGTGGTTGTCTAGGCTTCTGCAGTTCAGATCTGTAATCATTAGTCTGTAAAACCTGAGAAAGAATTAGAGTCAACAACTAGTGACTTTCATAACAGAATATAAAAAATAACTTGTGTCCAAATCTACATAACATTATAAACATTAAGGAAATGACAGAAGCAGGGATGCTGACCATAAGAGGAAAAAAGTATAACATTTATATAGAGGCAAGTTTTATGAACTGAGCGTTTAAAAACTGTCATGCAAACACTGAAGTTTACAAGAATTCTTTTGTCAAGGAATACCATCAAGCACAGTCTTTTTGACTTTTAACTAATGTTAACTGCCATAAATACAGGTGGATAGCAGTGGTGTATAAATAAAATAGAACTGATCGATGTAAAAATGCAAAACAGGAAGAAGAAAGTAATTGATGTCTGAGCTACCTATGAAGCAGTTTATAGTCTGCAAACATGTGAAATTGTGGTGGAACATAGTTTGGAGACTGAGGAAGGAGGGGTTGCCTCTCAGAGGCCAAAAACATGGACCTTGGAATGTCTAATAGGCAGAAAGAGAGCTAAGATGATTGCTCCCTAGCAGTTCACAGAATCTATCTATAGTTATGCAGATAGTTATTTTAGTCTGTCAAGATTCAATCTGTAGGTGAACAAGAATAAACTACTTAGAAGTAACTCCACGTATTGCTCTGGTTCTCAGGGACTTATCACACTCAGAACTGCTAAACACATTCCACCAAAACTTGCTAGGAGGAAGCGTTCTCTATTTCCACATTTTTGAACTCGGACAATCCAAACCTGCTTTTCTTCAGAATGGGATACAGGAATCCTTGGTAAATGGAAAATAAAAGGAAGATCAACTAGGCAGTCTTTAGATTAACGAAGCTAAGAGATAATTTAAGATATTGTATGAGGTAAAAAGAAGCCAAGTCAAGTAAGATTACCTGGTGGCGGGACGCATCCATCCTCAGGTAATACATTCTCAGGGTCGTTGGTATAAAATCCTTCTCCTCCTGTGTAGGTTCTCGCTGTTGAATAATATCTTAAATTATAACATCTTAATTTAGGCCCAGCTTTAATATAAAGACTGCATAGTGGATCTCTCACTGAATTTGCACCAAGTGGATTTTGAGCTAATTCAACAAGAGATGGGAAGACAGGATGGAAAAGAGCTCATAGGTAAGTATAGTTAGAACAGCTGGTTGAAAAGAGGAGTTAGTTTATTATTGGATTATATACCTGCAAAAGCAAGTCACTGATTTAAACGCATTTGCACACGTTGTTGGAAACCATCACATTGCTTTTGCATTTCCATTCATCAAAAGTTAGCTACCAAAGCTCTTAAAAACCTCATCACACACCAATGAAATGCACAAATTAAAAAAAAAATCAGATTGATTTTATTATGATTTAGAATGCATAATTATAGAGAGAGGCCCACACCAGTAATATGATTGCCAATGATCAGTGTTTTACTGGACTTTCTATTGGATCCTTACCTTCTGTTCCTCTGCTATAAGGACGTCGACTCAGATCATCCAACCTATTCTATTTAAAACAAAAACACACACAAGAAAAGATTATCTTATTTCTATCTCTCATTAAGACAATTGGGTCCTATTAAAAGAGTTACTGGTAACTTTTTTTTTAAACTGAAAGGCATGCTCGACCAGCTGAGGCCTAATCAGATAGATTAAAATGGGGTTTCGGGACCACTTGGTCCCTGTGCTCAGGGAGGGGTTCATGCTATTTCACACAACCTCTGCAAGGAAGTTTGGGTTGAATGGATTTGGAAATGGTTCACCAGCATCCTCCATTCAAAGTCATTTGTTAAGATGGGCAACTATAGAAATAAAATAAGTAAATAAAAAAAAATCCAGCTGTACATACTTAGGTAAGTAAAGATAAAGGTTTCCCTGCCAGTCATGTCCGACTCTAAGGCACAGTTATCATCCCCATTCTTGGCCAAGGGAGTCAGTATTGTGTGAAAACATTTTTTGAGATCATATCACCAGCATGGCTATATGCCACGCGTGTCAAACTTGCCGCGTCACGTTGCTGTCATGTGATGTTTTGCAACATTTTTCCCTTCGTGGAGCTGGGGTGGGCATAGCCTGCGTGGAACATCTCTGGCCTATGGGCCACCAGTTTGACACCCCTGCTATATGCCAAAAGCGCATGGAACATTGTTACCTTTCCACTGAAATGGTACCTATTAATCTACTCGCATTTGCATGCTTTTGAACTGCTAGGTGGGTGGGAGCTGGGCCAAGGAACGGGAGCTCACCCTTTTGTGCAGCCCTCGGGTCTCAAAACCAGCTGTCAGCTTTCCAGCTGGCACACTCGGCATCTTTTACCACTGAGCCATCATGCCCCATTCAGATAAGTACAACATGTAATATAGCTTAGGCCAGAACTGGCAGGTGGAAATCCACAGCATGCTGACATCATATGATGGATACTGACACCTGACCAGTTACCTCACTTACCTCAGGATTACAAACATCTATTTATTTTCATTGTAGCTTTACACAGTCAGATTCTGTTCATTCATTCAGCACATGCACCCGTAGGCAGGGATCAGCGTCTACATGCCCTTCAAAAGGGACAATCAGAACAGGGGTGGGATTCAAATTTTGTAACAACCGGTTCTATGGGCATGGCTAGGTGGGTGTGGCCATGTGACTCCCCTTTTTTGGCACCAGTGCTGTGCCCCTCTCCATTTTTTGCCTTCCTGGGCTTCAGGAAAGCCTCCTGGGTAAAGCAGTAAGTA
Organism: Notechis scutatus; assembly: GCF_049901735.1. Lineage (NCBI taxonomy): Eukaryota > Metazoa > Chordata > Lepidosauria > Squamata > Elapidae > Notechis > Notechis scutatus. The sequence goes on from NC_142011.1 coordinate 193,881,278, forward strand.
AGTAAAGGGAATCCCAGAACAGCTGTTCATAAGAACAGCTGATCGTCGTGAGGGGAACAAAATACCTTAAGGAGTGACTGGGTGGGGAAGAACGCAGTCAGCAATGTCGGGCATACACGCAATGTTGCACATATGCGATAAGAACTGACTGGGCAGAAGGGGGCGGGGCCAGCCAGGGGCACGATTTGCCGGTTCTCCGAACTGCACAGAATCATAACAACTGGTTCTATAGAACTTGTCTGAATTGGTAGAATCCCAACCCGGAATCAAAACCGAAAAAAAGAATTAAAAAAGACCAAAACACTTTCCCATCAGCGATCAACACCCAGACATTAACAGCAGGATGAATACTAAGCCAACGATCAAGAAGTAAACAATATTCCAATCAAGGAACTACTAACACAGACAAACAAGCTATCCATAAACAACCTAATCAAGGAATCGCCAAGGACATTCCCACCAACATTGACAGGACAAGCCACTTGTATATAAAAAGAGAGCAAACCCCACTCCCTTTTAGCACTGATGGTATTGCCTAGTTTGGTAATGAAATGTCTGCAAGAAAACAACCCAAGACCCCACAGAGATAATCTTCATGTTTGACCATATAATCAGCGATAATGCGCTCTTAAGAAACATTCATTCAGAGGCCAACTTTGAATTTGGCATTGTTTTTAAATGATGCTTCATTCTTACTATCGGCAAGGAAAGATAGATATTTTTCTCCAATTCTGGTAGTTGAAGTCCACATGTCTTAAAGTTGCTAAGGGTGAGAAACACGGCTCAGGATCAATAGAATTCATTTCTTCCTAGCAGGTTTAGAATCAATCGCCTTCTGAGCTTCCTGCTTCCAGTGAATATCGTGAATTTACCTTATCGTCACAACTGCACCCCAGATCGTAGTCAGATGAAGGTGTTGTAGCTACTGGATGGAGTGGCCTTGCTACTTCCTCAGGCATGATGGGTCTGTAGGTACTGCTCCGAAGGAGGTGATTTAAGCTTCCATGTGTCCCATTATTGGGAGCAGGCTTCAAACCAAGGAGATCTGGAACAGGATTAAAAGTAGCATCTGTCATACATACTGTATGAGTGGAGAATTTTATGCATATGTAAACACCAGTACAAGAGTATGAGGTGAGGGTAGGCAAGGTTGCCTAACATATCTAAACTCTGAATCCTTGCAGAGAATTTAAATTTTATATAAATGAGTTTGTCCAATAGGTCTTTCTGGTATACAGAAGTCAAAGGTCTTTGAAGTGGTAGGATGGTAAAAGTCTCCTAGACTAGAAAACTGGATTTATTTATTAAATTTCTAGACTGCCCACCTTGCTGTTTGGGGTGAGTTTAGGTGGCTAATGGTTAATGGCAAGTTTGAAGGGAGGTTTAGATTTACTATCATTTCCAAAAGTTTTAATATACTCCGCCTTAACATCCAAAATATGAAACCATTTGTAAGAACCAAGTTTACAGTTGAAATAAGGCTCATTATGTTCAATTTGGTATGTTTTGCTAACACTTCAAATTACTGGACTTACAGCAGAAGCCCCATTTCTCCCATGGAGAAATTAACGTCTGAAGATTAATGCAGAAATAATTTTCTGCCTTTAATTTGTTATTCAATTCCCCTCAAAGGCTCTCAGCAACTTCAGGTAATCTTGAATTGCAGGCTACTTCATTGGTTGACTGCCGATTGCAGCAGTTCGGCAGCTCGAACCTCACCAGGCTCAAGATTGGCTCAGCCTTCCATTCTTCCAAGGTCGGTAAAATGAGGACCCAGATTGTTGGGGGCAAGAGGCTGACTCTGTAAACCACTTAGAGAGGGTTGTAAAGCACTGTGAAGCGGTATATAAATCTAAGTGCTGTTGTTATTGTTTAGCAATTGCCTTATTTAGCAATTTTTTGAAATTACAAAGTGATGAAAAAGTAACTTGATAACCAAACATTTACAATATTTGCAGGCAGGTCTGTAAAGCAAAGGAAAGCCGAAATAAGGTCATCAGCACAGTCACGGTTTTACTTAGCGATTGCTTCACTTAACAACAGAGTTGTCAATCATAATTATGGTCACGAAACAAGGATTGCATAGGCAGGAAATAAATGTAGGGTTTGGTCCTTCCATTTAGATAGCTTGCTACAGAAGGAAGGTAAATGAATCATAAGATATTAGCCAAAATGAAAATTGAGAAAAGAAATCAAATATACTGTTTATTTTAAATTTACTTACCGCACATAAGGTTGTACAGTTCAATATTTTCAAATGGAGGTACTTTTGTTTTGTATTTAAATGAAGGGCCATAGCCTAGAAAGACGGTCTAACAGAGAAAAAACAGTAATATTAATGTTGTCAGCTCCTATGTGAGCTTTTCTGTTGCTGAAATAAAACAAATCAAGACCAAAGTAAAGACCCTCCAAGAATTAGCCCTTTTTTAATGTTCAAAACATGCTTTTTGGTTCTCTTTTTACAAGATTTGCTGAATCAGCTCACTGTTCCCAATTTTCTGTCACGAGAGCAATTTTGTGTTAAGAGTTCTTTCGAAATATAAGTTGTGATCTTGCTGTGGGGTCCTTGGTACTCTCTGAGCTTTGTTATTTTCTTGCAGCTGTATCATTACCAAGCTAGGTAGCAACATAGCTCCACTAGTTTGGTAATGAAACATCTGCAAGAAACCATCCAACCTCAGAGAGTACCAAGGACTCCACAGTTCAACCCTGAGCTACAAATAATTCTCTTCTTCTACAGTTTACAGATTAACAGAGTTGGAAGGGATCTTGTAGGTCATCTAGTCCAAACCCCCACCCAAGCAGGAGACCCTACACCATTTCTGACAAATGGCAATCCAATCTCTTCTTGAAAGCCTCCAGTGATGAAGCTCCCATAACTTCTGAAGGCAACTTCTGTTCCATTGGTTGATTGTTTTCACTGTCAGAAAATTTATCCTCATTTCTAGGTTGAATCTCTCCTTGATCAATTTCCATCCATTATTCCATTATTACTCTCATGGTCTTGCTTTTGTTCTTGGCGTTTTGTTTTTGTTTTTGAGTTTTTTTCCTGTTTTATATTTTATATTTTCCTGATTTATATTTTATTATGGTTTCATTCTAAAACATTTTGGTATAAACCACCTGGAATATCCAAAGATGAATAAAATAAGCTGCAATAATGATCTTTAAGATGTTTTCTCGCTATAATGCAGTAAGAAGACTGAAGAAATGAGCCTTCTAATTAAAAAATACATTTGTAAGTTGCTGTAAGTTACATATACCAACAATACTGCTTACTGACTACTCCAATTAGTTTACTGCCCCTACCTGCATACTGTTGATCTTATTGTCATAGCCATGATCTCCATGAAAATAGCACTTCCCGGTTATTTTCTTAAACACATCTCCAGGCCTCCTAAAAACATTACGAAGATTCTTGAATGTACCATCAGTTAATTTCTATAAACATTAAGGTTCAACTTCCAGTGGATTGAAGAAAATATAGCTGATCCACAAATCTCTAAAGAAACAAGGAACTTTTGTTTGCTTTCCCAAATGGTGGTTGAAGAGAGCAGCATTTTCAGCAAGCCACAATGACACAAAAATAACAACACACACACAGTAATACCATTGTACAAACCTTGCCTCTATGTAGCTGCATCTCAGCAGCTGGAAAATACATGATTAATTATGTGATTATAATTAATGACCATTGCGTCATGATGCATGTTCCACATAGTTCAACCCATTTTGATGGCATATATTATGTGCTACCATCAACTTCTGTCAGAAGATTAGTGTCAGTCGATATGCATATCATAGGAGCTTTTTATTTATAAGGTGCATTAGAGAGAGAGAAAAATCTCTCATAGAAATTCTAAAAGCAGTGTTATTTTTTTTCTTAAAAAATAAGAACATTTTAGTACATCTTGACTTAAACCTAGTGAGCTTTCAATGGCTGGAAAATACTGCTTTACAGGCTAAATCTGGCCTCCAAGTTGGCTATTGTCTATGGTCTGCTACCTAAAAATGTTTTTGTAAAATAAAGACGCTATGAACAGTAGGAAGTCTGGTCACCTAAATTATGTTAGAATGTTATAGTTGCTTAACTCAAAATACACTATGAAATAAGGAATCCATGTTGCTCTTATTACGTTTTTTAGCCAAAGTCTTACCAAAATATAAAAAAATAATCCATACAGATTGAGTGCAGAAGTGTCATATCACAGCTGATTTCTTAACAGAGGCCCAAAATCACATTGAACTAATCAGTTAAGAGAGTTTGCAGATGACATATTTGGTTAAGTGAGAGATCTACAGCAAATCAAAAGGACAAGAAAATTTGTATTTACTTGGCTACATGCCATCTTCTTTCCACCAACAAATGAATATCTTCGATTCTTCGGTTATTTGCATAATGCAAACGCTTGGGAAGATGTTGCTTCAGGTAAGGTTTGAAATGTTGGTCTGGCTTCTTGCACTGAAACAAAGGAAGCATGCTCAGAAAAGGGTTGTGTAAGACATTGACCAACCTACTTGCTAACTGGAAAAAAATCACTGTTTAGTGAGGATAAGCAGCCCCCCATTTTGTAGATATTGTAAGACCAGCGGTAAGACTGCAACCTGGAGAAAATCTATCTATGTGGCCATGAAGAGTTGACATTGATTTGACAGTCCATAATCAATCAATCAAGACCAGGGCAGGGCAATTAATTTTCCCAAGAGAAAATGAGAAACTGGAATTGTTATGGAACGGTCAAAACCAACAAGGTTGTGAAAGTGTATAGGCATGCAAGCACGCACATGCATATGTAAATTGGAAAAGAAAATTAAAAGCAATGTAGTTCTATTGTATGCATTATGTACACTTATTTGCATTTGATTTAAAACTTCCAATTGACCTTATGTGGGTTTGGCAGGGATGTACAAAGGACTGGATGTAGCCTGGAGGCCATAAAAAGCCCAGATCAGTGGTGGGATTCCAATAATTTAACAACCGGTTGTCTGCCCTAATGATTTCTTCCAACAACCAGTTAACAACCGGTTCTCCCGAAGTGGTGCGAACTGGCTGAATCCCACCACTGGCCCAGATGTGATCAAGACCAAATGGTTCATTGATCTATCTCAGGGATGTCAAACTCAATTTCATTGAGGGCCACATCAGGGGCCGGGGTGGGGGTGGGGAGGATGGGTGTGGCCAGCTCAATCACTCATTGAAGCTCCATTTTTGGCCGCAATGGCTACCTGTAGACCTCTGCCAGCAAAAACGGAGCTGAGGGAGGCCACACACAGTCTGCTGGGCTCTGTTTTTGCTGGCAAAGGGCTGCAGGAGTCTGTCATGGCTGAACAGGGAGCACGGAGCCTGGGTGGGCCACGCACAGCCTCTCCGAGCTCCGTATTCACTGGCAGAGGCACTGTGGGCCAGTCCTTTGCTGTTTCCAGAGTGGCCTCCGCGGGCCAATCCTTAGCACCCAGTGGACTGGATCCAGCCCACAGGCACTGAGTTTGACAGCCCTGATCTATCTTGTATCCTAGCATCAGGAGCTCCAAACTAGCTTTTATCCATCATTTAATTTAGTTTCCCTCTCTCCAGTGAAAACGTTGGGAATTAAAACTGTTAATATTTGTGGATATTCTGCAGTGCCACAGCCCAGTTCTGCAAAACATGGTTAGAACCTCCACAACCATTATACAACTTTCTCCGTGGAATCTACGCTTATGAGAATTCCTCTGAGAACACTCTGAATCTTCACTTAAAGCCACACCCAAATTAATAAACCCAACTTTTCTTTTCTTTTTTTCTTTTTCTTTCTTTCTTTCTTTCTTTCTTTCTTTCTTTCTTTCTTTCTTTCAACAACCTCATAATCCCTTGCAGGATGGAGTATAGGCAACTGAATGGAGCAAACAGAGTGTTTAATGGCCGGATATCCTTCCTATCACCAATGTGGAGTTTTCTTCAGCAGAAATATTCTCATTGTGCCCAGAGAGAGAAATATCTGCCTCTAGCTAGGATTGAACTCACAGCCTCCGGATTGTGAGGCAAGAGCTCCACTTCTAGGCCACCCACCACTCCTAATTAATAAACCCAATTATTCAGAGCAGTTTAAAAATTGTGCTCTAGGAAGGAGAAGGGTACTTAGGAGATACTTACTGTGAGATTGGCCACAATGGCTTTGGGGTCAACTGTTACATGGATGTGGAGATTTCAAACAGAAAGAGAAAGAAAAGTAAAAAATATGCCAATAGCTGAGTTTTCAACACATGAATGTTCATAGGTAATTAGCTGCATTAAACTAAACTACAAGTTTTGATTTTTTTTTTCTCCCAGTGGAACCTACACAATTTTGTTTGCAAACATTTGTAGAAATGCACCAGCTAATTTCTCTCGGCTCATATCTCTCAGGATTTAATTTATTGTGAAGTAAATTTTTTTAGATCTCAGATATTTTCAAATATCTGGCTCTATTTAACAACCAGTCTTATCAATTAGGTAAATTTACCCAACTTATCAATCATGTAAAAGAACAATTGTCTTTCTAAACAGTAGCTGTGTCTCTCTGAAGGTGGATGCACCTTTATAAATATGTTCCTTGCCACCACACACAGAGTCAGAGACAGCACAGAAGAAAATGGACACATTTCAAGCTACAGGGTGAATGCAGAAAGGTAAACTTACATTTAACATTACTATTAGCTTTGGCACGAATACGCCCTAGAGTTCCAGGTATCAAAGTTATGTCATCCACGTTAGATAGATAGTTGCTCAAATATTCAGTTCTTTCACAAGTAACATCTTCCATTCCTACAAATAAGCAGTACCATTGCATTATTGAAAGAAGTATGCATAGACATTTGCTATTCAAATGTTAATTAATGAGGTACATTTAAGTCTCTTTCAGCTTTAAAAGACATATTGTTCATGGTGTTTGGTCTACAACCTAACCAAAAGTATTTTGTGGATTCTCCCAAGATACTTCCTTTCATGTTAGAAGAGTGTGATCCTTTAGATTTTACAAATTTATAGTAACAATTTTTTTTAATGGTGAGAAATCAGAGAAAAAAATCTTTAAAATGGAATCTGGTTATGCATGTATTAGTCTAAGCTTGTTGTTTAACCCAGAAATAACTTCCACAAATTTAAATGATGCTGAAAAGATGATGACTGCCATTTCAGCAATTAAAAAACATTAATGCACTGGATTAAGTTTTAAAGATTAAAGTATTCCCACAAGTATAGTCTAAGTAGCAATAAGAAAAGGATTCTAACCCCTGAAGTTCTGAACAGCAGCCAAGAAGTCTTACCAAGTTAGCCGTTGTGCTAGTCAAAAATGTGAATTAGAGAATAAAATTATAAGAGATCATCAAGCCTCTTTATAATCAGCTAAAACTATTTTTGAATTTTTAAAAACCCAAAGTCTGCATTATGATTTAGCTGTTCAGAAATCCATTCACAATCAATCTGTTCTAAAAACTTTGTACCTTATCTTAGGCTGATCACATACTATGTGCTGGCACATAATAATTTCTACATCTAAATACAATTTCAGTTCAAATACAGTTCGGCTTAATAGCCTCAAAGGTGCTTTTTCAAGAGGCAACTGGACTTTCTGTGTTTTGCCTCGAAGATGTTTCGTTCTCATCCGTCTTCAAGGAAACATCTTCAAGGAAAAACAAAGAAACTCCAGTTGCCTCTTGAAAAAGCACTTTTGGGACAACCAGGACCTGGATGGCTGAGAATCTCCACAGATGCTCAATTTAACAGATTAATAAAGTGCCTTCCAGTAGAAATGAAGACTTTTCTATATCAAAACCAAGGGAAACTTTTTTAATTACCATGATCACCCACGAAGATAATGTTGGCACATCGGTGTAAGTTCAGCTGCTTTAATCCATCCATTAGTTGCCCAAGGATCTTGTCAATATCTCTTAGTGGACCTAACATCTATATATACACACATATTTACACAAAGAGGGAGAATTAACCTTCTTTTTAAAACTATCATTACAAGTTTTACACTATCAGACCGCCCTTTCCTTTGATGGTATGTTTACATAAACTGCTATAATTATATCAGTTGTATTATACTGTATTCTATTCTATTAATCTCTCTGAAGCACTGCTTTGCATCAAATACCAATATAGTCCAGAATTATGGTTCTCGAATGACTAACCAGAAGTTTTTTTGGGGAAAAAGAAGACTTGATAACAATAAATTCATCCACATTATTCCTTAGCAGCTGTTTTCAGAGATATTCTGACTCATCCCTCTGGGTAAGTGAAGTTTGGAGATGATTTATAGTTTCTATTTTTCAGGTATTTATTCTCTTTCATTATATTATTATCATGAGAATTATGAGAATATTAACATATTTGGTGTATCTTATATTCAAAACAGCATGATCAGTACTAATAAAGAAATAAAGAACAGATTAAGATTTTCCATAAAACCTGTAATGTAGACTCCAACTCATAATATGAGAAATCATTCATCTTAAAGAGTTAAGCAAACTTGAAGAAATTCTAACAAGCTTAGTTATATTGTAATGTGCACCCGTGGGTCTTCTGGTGTTAAAAAATATCACACTTATGCTGTATCAATTTTGAGCATAAGCTCATCTCTAGAAGCCATGTTCTAAAATAAAGAATCAAGCATAGAACCAAGATAATTTTAAAAGAGAGAGATGGGTCACTTCAGTTCATGAAGTTCTTGGATAATAGTTTTCCAACCTTAATTTCTAACAGTACATTTATTTTAACAAGCTAGAAGATGGGAATCCATGTAACCTGCAGGTTTTATGGACCTCACTCAGTGAATGATTTTTTTTTAACAAAGTTGAGGAGTCCTTTATTTAAGAATGAATGCAGCTGGACATGATTTATATATAAAGCATGACACAGGAAAAGCTTCTTTCCATTCTCTCTTCCCTTTCAATGTGAGAACGCCAGTATTCATTACAGAGCACATTCCTGAATCCCAACTGAGTGCTTTGGATAGCTCTCATTTGCTAATTTTAAGGGAAGATTTGTCTTTGATGATGATATTATGGCATTCCCAAGATAAAAAGGATAGCACATCCCATTTACATCCTATGTCCAAATTCATCACGAAAGTTTGAAGAGACATTTCATACACTCAAACACCAACTTGAATCCATTGCTATAGGTTCACTTGGTCAACCTTTCATGCTCTTAATCTATGTTTAAGCCATATCCATGTCCCATACAGATTCTATATACAGCATGAAGACACCTTATAGATACAGGACTTCCTTACAATCATATTTTCATTCAACTTGATCACTGAGTATGAGTGTCCAAATAGATAGCAGCCTCAAATAAATTTCCTTTGAACTTACTGATATTCATTGCTTCAAAATATTCATCAAGCTTCAAGCATCCTCCAGCATTGGAAAAATTTGATACCATACAGTTATCGGTCAAGAAATAAGAAAGGATCACAGACCAATTCTTATGAACCAGGCTTTATTTGATGTCTCCCGCTAAAGGAAACCAATGATGTCATGTCATGTTGTGAACAGGAGTAACCTGGCAAAATTTAACAGAACAACAGAGTTGGAGGGGACTTTGAAGGTCTTCTAGTCCAACCTCCTGCTCAGGCAAGAAACCCTATATCATTTCAGACAAATGGTTGTCCAATCTATTCTTTAAAACTTCCAGTGTTGGAGCATTCACAAATTTCTTCAACCCATTGCAAATTTTACAAATAGAACTTTCTAGAGAGCCAAATAATCAGTTCTAAGAAATTCATTTTGGCTGGAAAAAAAAAATAACTGTAAGGAGGGTGACAATAAGCATGATTCTACAGGCCAATCCAATATTATCTACCTGTGGGTGGAACAGTCTAAATGGATTTTTTGCACCTGAATCCTGTGTTATTTAAAAACAATAGTTAAGAAGGATTTAAAGATTGCACCAAGAGACAGAGAATGCTGCCCAAAGAAGAGTGGGAAGAAGGAAAAGGTAAACATCAATTGAACCCAACTTCTTGATGGCAATCTGTGGTTGTTGCCTTTCAAGATGGCTGCACTGAAAGTTTGATTTGGAAGAAGTTCATCCCAAAGTTGGGAGGACAAAAAATAATCAAGTTGTTTAAGAGTCTCAGCAGTTGATATGTACCAGGTTTGAAAACTTACTTTGTTCCGACGGGATTCCGCAGACAAGTGTTCCATTCTAGGTACTTTTCGTCTTCTCTTGGAAGGAGCAATACGTCTTTTCTGAATCCTCTTAGTACTGATTTTTCTTTTAGGTCTTTTAGATGGAGTAAGAGGAGACCCAAAACTACTCTCCTGTACTGACGGAGAGAGATGCTTGGACTCAGAAAAAGCTCATCTCAACATCAGATTGTTAAAAACTAGCCGCCTCTAGGACACGGTATACCAAAATTCTTGGTTCAAACCATTTAATACTGGGTTTATGGTCAAGTCAAGGTCAAGGTTGAAAAGAAGAATTTAATTTAATTAGAATTTAATAGTCCTGGGGTCTGTGGGAAACAACACTCTGAAGAGGATGTCTGGTTTGTTTGTTTGTTGGGTGGGCGAAATACTCTTTTCATGTTTATCAAGAGAAAGAAAGCATCAGTAGTAGCTATTGCTATTACTGGACGTCCAACATACTTATGTTTTAAATTGTACTAACTTATCAATGCTTCACTATTTAAATAACAGTAAGATTCCAATTCTCTTTTGCTGGAGAGAATAAATTAAAATTGTTCATACAATATTTTTTCTATTGTTGAATTCCCAGTCACTATCAACTCCATGCAACTGGAGGCATGCCCAGTTTTTAAAAGACCTCCAAGAAGGCATGGCATTATTAACTGGATAATGCGGAAGGCATAAGTATTGACCTGTCATTCATTTTGATCTTTCATGGGAGGGGAGAGGGAACACTGAGCAAACACACTCTGCATTTGCCCCTTGTATTATAGGATATCCTTAGATTTAGCTATATGTTTTCCACGATTATTGTACTGTGACATGTGAGGAAAGGCTTTAAAAAAACTAAGGGGGGGAAAGATATGAATGAACCATGTATTAAGAAGAGGAGAAATCGTCTGAAAACAACAGAGCTGCAGTCCCAAGCAGTGCAGAGATGCTGGATGCTGTTCAAACTGATCTTAAAAAGAAGCGACTTTGCATGCAACTCCAATTGACAGCTACAATGAGAGTTCTTGGCAACTTTTAGGATCAGATTCTCCGAACAGAGAAAGATAACAAACACATACAGAAAGATAATGCAGCTTGTTTATTTAAAAAAAAAATGGAGAAAAAAGAAGCGAAGAAAAGGGAAGTTGAAAATTGGCAAGGATTTACAAGGCCGTTTGCTCCTATCTGCATAGCCATTCTCCATCTTTGCTGTTCCAATCGCAGAGCCATGTTCTTGGAAGATAATAATATTTTTTTTAAAAAAAAACCAGTATTACCATCTGCCATGCTGTTTCTTTGCTCTTGGATAAACAGTTGGAAAGGAAATGCTAATCCAGTTCCATTTGTCTCTCTCTCTCTCTCTCTCTCTCCAGAAAGCAGCTTCAGTTTTCTTTAAAAAAAACAAAACAGAACAGGAGAAGAAAAAAGAAAAAGAAGAGAAGAAAAGAGTTCAAGCTTCGTGCAGCCTTGATGAAAGCAGCAGCAGTTGGAGGAAGGATTCTCAAGAGTTTACTCACTCTTTCCAAGAGAAGCGCAGCCAGAGTTTTAACTTATGCCATCAAGTGGGTCTAATAATAAGAACCCCCATTCCAGGGCAGCATGTTAGAAGAGCAGCAGAGCAGTCCTTAAGTCCAAGTCACTGATCATGGGTAAACAGCATTGGTACAAAACATTCACAAAAGGGATAGCTTCTCTTTCTTAAGAAATTAAAGCTAGGAAGAAAGCCAAAACTGTATTAATCAGCCAGGTCTTAGCTTTACGTTGGAAGAATGAGATCAATAAAAGCTGAGGATGATGACACACCTAGAACTGAAAGAACTAGCCAAATACTTGTACTTGAAACAAAATGTCTCCAAATAGGACATTATACACTAAGATATAATGGGTGAATGTGCAATGTTTGTCAGACAGAGGATTTTCCAAGGGACTGGGCTAAAAACACAAAAACAAAAAGTAGATATGAGGCCAGAGAACCATGACTGGATATTTTAAAACTGTTTGCCCCACTGTGGCTCTGGTTTTATTTATTTATTATGAAATTTATATGATGCCCATCTCGTATCCAATGACTAGTTGATTTACATTAAGAAGAAAAAAAGGAAGACCGATCCCAGATCTTTGTGCATTAGCTGTCATTACTGGGATCCAGACTCTACAAAACCTACTTTGACTTTACTACCCACATACAGATTCCTACTTAATCAATTGACTGGTTGAAGTTGCAAGCTGATAGATCAAAAATGGGTCTAAAAGTTCCTTGCATCATCAACCTCCACCTTGAATTTAGCAGCAAAGCATTTCTAGGGAAACTGACTAGAATACCTCTGGATTAAGGGGCAGGGGGATAAGCTGCCCAAGTAAATCAATTTACCAACGGAAGTCAGCCTATCATGTAGAAAGTGCTCTCCTTGTGAGTCAGTGCAGTACAGTGAGCTGAATACTAAATATAAACAGAAGAGATCAAACTTCAAATCTTGATCTCAGTAGGGAGGCACAACTCATTACTAAGGAGGTCAGAAGGGAAAAGAAACTCTCATATTCAATATTTTGACTTAGTTGGCCAACCTGGAGCCTGGCCCAGGCCACTGGACTTCATTAACTCCAATCAGCATGGCCAAGACTAAGTTGAGAAGTCAGTATCATTGTCTATTAAAATCAAAGCTAATCTTGCAGCCGTGTTAATTCTACTTTACATTCCTCTTGGAATGGAGGGTCCCTCTTGGTCTCTTGAGCTTGGTTGCTTTCCCCCAGACGTCTTATTACCCAAACCAAGTAACATCATCAGTGCTAGTCTGGTTTGGGTAGTGAAACACCTGTAAGGAAACAACCAAGCTCAGAGAACACCAAAGGACCCCATGTTTCAACCCTGAGCTACAAATATTCTCCTTTATTGGTCCTCTTGGAATGACTTTGTAAATTATCTTCTGAAGCAAGAGTGAGGACCTGTGGATCTCCATATATTACTGAACCCCAAACCTCATCAACTGTCTTGGCAACATTTCTTGTCTGGCAATATGTGGAGGACAACTCTTTTAACCAGCCTAATTTTCCGTGGGGGATGAGGGGTACTGTTTTGTTGTGGTTGCCCTTGTTACAGCATTTTTAAAAAAAAAAAAGGATTAGAGGGTAAATGCATTCTGCAGATGACAATCTTCTGCAGATGATAATTTTTCAAGTGAAGATTACATTTATTTCATTTGAAATTTATGGTTTATGATTCCTGCTACAAACACCATCAAAGGTAACCATTAAGAACATATAGATAGCAAAATACAAACAAAACATTGCTACAAGCCATATCCTGAAACTATACCCACAATGCACATACACACACAGTAGTAACCATCCTAGCAATAATTACATGCGATCTTCTTCACCTACAATTCTGGATAGGTGGCATTTCTTCATCTTAACACCCAAATCACTCTAAAGTTTAACCTGTAATGGACTTTTAAAGCCTTGTGTATATTTTCCTCTGCCTATTAATAATAATCCTAATAACTTATACCCTAATAATCTGAACTTCTATAGTGATGCAGTAAAAAAAACTCATGTTAACTATGATATGACTACGCTTCGAGTTCACAACATGGTTACAGTATTTATACAGTTCCTAAACTAATAAAAATATAAAAACACATTGAAAATTGTAAAATATTTCATAATTACCATTTTAACCTAATATAGATGCTATTTTAGCTTGCTTTCACATTACAAGAGATTTTTCACATCAGGAGAAATTTTAGGGGTCATAATCAATTAATATGACCTCAATTGGGTACAAAAATAATTATTTAAGGAATTGGGAGTTGGAGTCTTCTAAAATTTGTTTCCCAGTTCTATTGATTAAGCATCTTAACTTCTAATAACGTTTTGCCAGCTCAAAACAAATAGGTGGAATAGGGTTAGGAAAGAGGAAATAATTGCTTTTGATTGTCAAATGACAATATTATTGATGCTTGAAAAGGGTCGAGATGATCTCCACAGTAGGAGGACACTTCCGCAACAGCGAGGATGAGGTCTATAGACAATTCCAGCTCTAAATTTAGCGATATTGTTTTGTTCCCGGACTACCTGAGTTTTTTTCCCCTCTTTCTGCTAAGAGTTTCCTGATATATTTACAGTTCCTTATATTCTTTCAAAGAATCATGTCCAGATGTAAATCAGAACATCTGTGCAATTTCCACAGAAAGGCTAATTTCTATAAAGGTTCATAAAGAAACTTGAAGCCAAACCTATTGTGATATACGAGGTGAATATTTATTTAATTTGATTTGTCAATCACTTACAAGATAATAGGTATAAGAATAAACATAGTTATGAAACATGAAATGGATACATATAAGAAAAATAAAAGAAACAATAGGACAGGGATGGTAGGCACATTGGTGCGCTTATGCACGCCCCCTACATATGTCTCTTCTCCATTTTCTCTCAAGGGAAACAACAGCTTTATGAGTTGAGGGCTGAACACTTCAGTGAGGAGAAGGGAATTATGTACCTTTATCTCTGCCCCAGACAAATAATTGCAACTGTTCCATGTTGCTTCTGATTCTTATCTGACCTTCAGTCACTATGATACCAATTGCAGGGAATAATCTAATTTGGGACTAATCAAAGCAGGGCTTGATAGACTGCAGCTGGACTTCACTGCCAAATAAAATAAGTTGCAAAAGCCAAAACTTGTTTTCACAAATCTGCACCTTGGGAGGAGAATTTACTGTCCCCATCTCCAAGGCTGATGCTCAAAAAGGGTGGAGATGACCTCTACAGCAAGATGACTCTTCTACAACATTGAGAATGAGGCCTGTAGCCAATTCCAGCTCTAAATTTAGCACTATTATTTTGGTTCTGGACTCCCAAAATATACTGAGAGCTGCAGAATCGAGTGTTGCAATAACCAGCTGGGGACTCCCAAGAGCCAAAGATATAAGAGATAGATCCCTCAAGGGCTATCAATAACCGTAGTGGCCAGGAAAGAGCAGAAGCTGACATCCAATACATCTGCAGAGTACAGATCTGAAGAAGGGTGTTGTGCCGTAAATGTTCTACAGTCTTGGAATAAAATCAGGAAACTTGGATTTAAATAATATAATTACATTAAGATTTTTGAATTGCGTTGCTGAAGAAATCAATCCTCTCCTTGTCTTCAGATATAGACTTCTTAAAAGCCATTTCTTTATCCAAGAGTGAAACTGTGGATAAAACGCTTGCCACACTCTGATTAACCTTAATAGGCCCATCAGCAGAGGCATAAAATTGTTTTCAATGGTGGCAGGGATCCACCAGTTTAGCAATCTCAGCCTGGAGCCACAACCCAACACTGATCTATTCTTTCCACGTTCTCCCAACCCTGTTGGAGCTGTTTGTTTAAGCAGTTCTTATGTGGCTGGGAGAATATTCCCTCAGAGTCTATGATCAAAGGTTAACTGTGTAGATCTTCCCTGTGGAACAGCACTTTATTAGGACGTGAGGTAACAGAATAATTAACCTCTGTGCTTGGAACTTGGAAAAGTTTTTTTCTCAAACTTCACATTGGCCCTGGATTCACGGGGAAGGAAAAGGAAGACAGTATTACGGTTTCAGAGAATTCCTTGCCCCAAAGCCAGTGCCAGAGTTCAGCGTGAATTAGGTCTCTGCCCTAGATTTCAAGGCCAAAGTACAGGATCAACATAATGTATAATTGGGCCTCAGTCACTCAAGTGGTTTGATTACATCTATGGATTTTAACTGGAGGGAGATTCCACACAGCCCATTTAGTGATCATGCAATCTTCCTTCTATGCTTTAAAGCAACATTTCTCGATTTCAGCAATGTTAAGATAGGCGGATTTCAGTCAGCATGGAGAATTCTGGGAGTTGAAGTCCACCTGTTTTTAAGTTGCTCAAGTTGAGAAACTCTGCTTTGTATTATCCTTATTTCTACCCTAGTGGCCAACATCATTGACTAAAGGCTGAAGTTAAATAAGCCTCTTGACTGAGCACATCATGCAGAAAGCAAATGTGGCATAAACAATTTGTGTGAAATTACTGAATTGTTACAAAACGTGGAAAAAATGCTCCTTTCACACCACAATGCTTTAAAAAAAAATTAGTCAACCTTGATTATATCTAAGAGTAGACCTGCAAATCCTAGCTCTGTCAATACATACATATACACAGCCACACATACAGAGACACAGATCGCCAGTCCCTGAAACTTTAAGCGGATGGATAATGTTATTAACAGTTTAATACTCTCTATAAATGTAGTGTCTATATTTTTCAGCTGGTCCTATTTCCTTTGGAGGCTTATGGAGGGGAACAATTAACTAGCTTTAAACCAGTTGACTCAGGACTAGCAATACAGGTTCATGTGAATATGGCAAAACCAGGTATCAGATTTGCATTCCACTTATGGGCAAAGATGAACTGTACTAACCTCAGAATTAAATGGACCATATCGGTGGCCAGCCATATCTGGTTGGTCAGAATAGAATGCATATGCGTAAGGCCTGAAAAGAAAGGCAGACATCAGCAAGTTTTATTTAGCATGCAATTCTCACTTTCCAATACTGCGATCCCCTAAAGTGATAAATTCATTCACCCTGTCCCTCTGAATAAAATGAATGGTTTCATTGTATTTAGAGATGGTGAAGAAATAAAAAATAAAATCCATATATCCAGTAAAATATTGCTGAAAACTTGCAACAAAGGTAAACGAAGCCTGTTGGCTGGAAATTAACAATAACAGTTCCAATCACGAGGATAAGCTTGCTTGATTTTGCATGACTCTGAGGGTGTCTGGTTGGGGTTTATGAGATCTCTGGGTTTTTATGACACTCTCTACTGCAGGGATGTCAAACTCGGTTTCATTGAGAACTGCATCAGGGTTGTGTTTGACACAGGGGGCCAAGATGGGCATGGCCAGAGTGGGCGTAGCCCAGCTCAATGTCAATCGTGTCGCGCGCCTGTGGTGGCCCGAATGCTCTGCCAGTGAAAATGGGCTCCCGAGCTCCGTTTTCGGCAGCGACAGCCTCCTGCGACCCTCTGCCAGCGAAAATGGAGCCCTCCTGAGCTCCGTTTTCTCTGGCAGAGGCACTGCTAGTTGGTCCTTCACTGTTTCCAGGGCAGCCCCACGGTCCAGATCTAAGCACCCTGTGGGCCGGATCTGGCTCTAGGTCCCTGAGTTTGACACCCCTGCTCTACTGGATCAATATTCAGCATTAGTTTTAGGAAATCCTGACTCTACTATCAGTCTGCCCTGACAGAATTCTAAGAACTTTTAGGATACAAACTGTGAGGTTTGTACATGCAAAGCTAGAGCCCACTAAATACTTGCTCCAGGCTTTGCTTGCAGAAGTCTCCTGTCAACTTGCTGAAACAGAACCAGAGATGCCTCTGACAGTAATCTCTCCTCAGGAGTTAAGATGCAAGCAACCAGATCCACATGTAATGAGTTCAAATTGAGTTGAATGCTTTATTTGGCCAATTGTGATTAGACACACACGGAATTTGTTTCTCTGGTACAGAAACTCTCAGTGTACATGCAAAGCAACAGAATAATAATACCAATAAAAGAGAGGAGTAAAGAAGATAATAAGTAGGATAAATAATAATACTACAGCCACACTAAATGGGTAAGTATCCATAGACATTAGTCAGCACTGTGAGAATTAGGAGTTCAGCAGAGTGATGGCATAAGGGAAAAAACTGTCCCTGTGTCTAGTTGTTGTGGCATATAATGCCCTATAGAGCCACGGTGGCACAGTGGTTAGAGTGCAGTACTGCAAGCTACTTCTGCTGTAGCCAGCTGCCTGCAATTTGGCAGTTCGAAACTCACCAGGCTCAAGGTTGACTCAGCCTTCCATCCTTCCGAGGTGAGTAAAATGAGGACCCAGATTGTTGGGGGCAATACGCGGACTCTGTAAACTGCTTAGAGAGGGCTGTAAAGCACTGCAAAGCGGTATATAAGTCTAAGTGCTATTGCTATAGCGCCATCCCAAGGGAAGGAGTTGAAACTGTTTATATCCAAAATGTGAGGGGGCTACAGAGTCCTCCTTCTGACCCACACAATATAACAGGTCTTCTATAGAAGGTTGACTACTTTATTGTATTGTATATATAATACAAGAAACTCCCCAGATTCCCTGCCCTTCCCTGGGAACAAACAGATAAAGTTCCATAGAATTTAATAGGAATTAGCACTAGGTCTCTTGCGGCTGAGCAATGACTCTAGGCTATGTCCCCACTTGATCCCTCCTTCTTGCCTGGATGGTAGTTTCCCAACCCCCAGGAGCATTCAGGACTTTCCCTTTCCTTTTCACTTTGCTGGGATGAGGCAAAGCTGGGTTATCGTGGCAGAATGGGAGCAAGTTCAGGCAGGGTTCTGACCTTGTATACACTCTTGTTTATGGAAAAAACAAAAACAAAGAATCAAAAAGTTGCCACTTCATATATTTTCCAGTGATGAAACAATTTAGTGTTCTATTTTGTAACTTCATTAAAACATTAGAAAGTATGCCAAAAGAGGCACAAGCTCTTGGGAAAACATTTAATAATTATCTTTAAAAGATGGGAAAAGGCTATAATTGTTCCTTCTTGGACTCTTCCCTCAGAGCAAAATATGATGCCATGTATTCTCAATTACCCAATTAAAAAAATCTTGATAACTGCCCAATTCTTAGATTATTACTCTAAATAGGAACAATGGAAAACCAATATATCAACAGTTTCAACCCATGTAATTAAATTTCCCCAGTACAACATATACATCATTAGCTCATCAAGCAAACATATATGTCTCATCAAAATTCAATTTCTACCAAAGGTATCAATTACACAGTCATTGCATTGCTATGAAAGTAAGGGAGGAGCCAGAGAAAAGACCAACCTTTCAGTGTCTGCCATAGCTAGCCACTGCAGTATGGTTAATACTCTCCGTTCATAAGGGATCACGCTAAATCAAAACAGACAGAAAAAGAATGAAACCTCAGCTAGATTATTAATTTCTTAGGGTCTTACAGAGTTTGTCATTAGGATCAGGTGTTCCATTGATGAACTTCACATGGTGATTCTTCTTTAAGCCATATTTACCTCAGAAATGTCTGCCTATTACAAATCAGCTTAGCTGAATTGCCTCCTCAACACCAAATCCCAGGAATCATGGTTACTAAATGCTCAGCTTAAAAATACGTCTTTCTTTTCTTCAGAAAATTAAATGTGGAAGAATGACCATAGTCCCTGCTAGTTGGCAAACTTTCTTCTCTACTGTGTGAAGTTTGATGGGATTATTAAAGTGTCATGTTGAAAAATGAATAGGATTTTTGTTTTAATCAAGAGAGACCATATTATATTAAATATTATATTAATATTAAAACTGTTGTGGTCCACCGGCTGTCTGTGGAGCTGGCAGCAGAGTCGGACAGTGGGGAGGAACATGGGCCAGTCCGGGAGTCTGGGGAGGGCCCAGACGAGGGATCTGCGCCTGACACAGAGATGGGGCCAGGGCCATCTGAGAGTTATGTGCTGACTCCAGAGCCTCCAGAATCTGACATCAGCGAGGCAGAGGAACAGGGGGAGCCTGTTCTCAGTGCGTGCGTGCACAGAGCTGCCAGAAGGCAAGAACAGTTAAGACAAAAGGGGCAACTTGGGAGTAAGGCTTGGAGATGATTGGCCTCTCCCATAAGACATAAAGGAAGAGCAAAGGGACATGAGTCTTTGCAGGAAGCAACTTTGTTTGTTCTGGTTGGTTTAAAATCTGAAGCGTTGACTTTGTGCTCCATTTGGCCTTGTACAGCTAATTGACAATTTAGTCATTGGCAACATTTCAAGGGAGATAAAGATGGGTGCTTATCAGCCTTATCTAAAAAAAAAACTGTGGTAGACTTCTGTTGGGACTATTCACAAACTATTTGGGACTCATTACGGGCTGTGAATGCATATAATTCACAGCCATTGAAATAAAAAGAGGGTTTTGGGGACTAAGCGTGTGATTGATACTGTCTCAGGAAGCCTTGGTCAGAACAAAAACTGTGTCAAGCCAAGTGGTGGGAAATTCATGATAAATACATGAAAGCATTTCCTTAAGAACATGTAGTTCAACAAATGAAATGTAACTCAACAACTGAACTTCGCTTTGCTATGATGTTTTAGCAGCTGTCAGCATAATAGCTTTAATTTAAAAGGAGAAATAACACACATTCACAGTGAATAAAACTATCAATGTCTACTTGGTATTGTGGCTAGATACTCCCTTCAGCATGACATATCGGTGGCTAAGTAACATGCCACAACAAGAGCATGCTGTTTTTACATACAGATACTCCTTGACTTGTGACCGGAGTCAAAATTATAACAGACTCCCCCCCCAAAAAAATATACTTACAATCTGGATTTGAAGTCCAATGGCCTCTCCACTTGGTGGGAGGTCACATGATCACATTTTGAATGCTTGGCAAACAGCCTGCATTTAGGACTCTTTGCAGCATTCTGCAGTCATGTGACTACCATTTATCATTTTTCTCAAAACCGGCATTTATTTCCGGCTTTGGACAAAAAAACATTCATGGCAGAAAATGGTTTGCTTAACAACCGCAGCATTCAGTTAACTCAGGGTCTCCAACCTTAGCAACTTTAAGATTTGTGGACTTCAATTCCCAGAATCCCTCAGCCAGCTTTGCTGGCTGAGGAATTCTGGGAGTTGAAGTCCACAAGTCTTAAAGTTGCTAAGGTTGGAGACCACTGAGTTAACTATCATCGTTACTTGGTTAAAGATCACCGCAAAATATCGTAAAATAGAGTTAGTCATGGGATGTCCCATTTAACGACCGGCATGATTTACAAACATAATTCTGGATATAAGTCATAAGTCAGGGACTACTGTATTCATGTCTTCCTTTTATTCATGCACCAGTAATGCCAGATGATATTGGTTGATACAGCAGAGTAAGGTAGATTAGGTACTGTGACAAAGTACTTGTAAGTGAAGGCTGGATAATATCTTTACAACCGGAAGACACACATAATATTTTCATGATTGTAGTTACACTTTTACAAACTTGTAGAAAAACAAGCTATCTCACTCCAACCAACACTGTAGACCACTGATATCTCATTCCTCGGTCAATTGATTCCTGAAAGAATGTTCAATTAAGCATTGCAGAAAAACACTATGAAACTAACTAGGTATTAAAAAGTAACAAAAGGAACACATTCTAAATATAATTTAATCTCTTATAAAGAAGCAAGAAAAGAGCAGAAAATGTGCTGGAAAAGCCATTAACAGGTAGGCCAAGGAAATCCATTTCAACTTCATTTGAGAATTAAGCCCTGTTCACGTAAGAACATTTCCCTGCCTTTAGGATTGTAGCTTTGTTACTAAAACTCTTTTATGTATGAATTTTCACTATCTAAAAACCAACACTTACTTTGACCAAAAGAATGTTCCAGCTTTCACTCCTTGCTTAGCAGCAGTAATCCATATCTAAGGAGGAAAATATAATCAGATTACAATGGCTCAAAATGTCTGTGTTATAAAGACAAACTTTCCTACAGTAAAAAGGTTTTTAAAAACCAACTAAAATGTTGGTTTCTAGGACCGCTCCTAAGAATTTAAGCATTTGGATCTGAGAATTATATAACACTGGTCAAATTCCTAGAAGGGTTTAGAACAAGTAGTTCAGATAAGAAATAGAACATAAAGTCCAAGAATAAAGCTACACAAAATATATAAAGGGAAACTCAAGCAGTCTCAAGTTATTTTCAATCTGAGAGGATCAGAAGATCCTCTTAGTAAGAGGTACTAAGTAAGGATCCTTACTGAAAAGACCGGATTGAATAGAAAAATAATAACAATGGCTCTAGAAATAGCTTGAGCAAGGCTATCTAAACCAGCTATCCCTAATTATGGATAGGATAATTATGTCTCTGTAAACAATATTGGTAGAGATGCATATCAGTCATGACCCGAAGGGATTCTTTTGGTTGATAGTAATTTGTTGATCTTTCCAAGTGAGCTCTTTTCCTCTAGGTGTACCTGTTCATATACACTGGAAAAATGTCTTTTATGGATAAATATACAGACACACACCCACATCTTTTGACAAGTAGAAATCTTCAAAGCAGCTATATTGTCTCTTCAAAGGACAAGGCTCCTTAATGTTCACACAGCCTGTTCAGAAGACGCTCTGAAGTGACCTTCAGAGGCTTCTGTACAATATTAATCATATCTACCTTATTAAATAGAATGCATAAGATTATTTAAGACTACCCTCAAAGAGCGGGGAAATATCACCAAATGAGGTTAAAAAAAAATCCTGTTCAATATGCAGCTTCCTACTTGGTCTGTCCAGAATTGACAAATCCAGTTGAAGACAATCCTGGAGTTTCGACACGAAGGCCCTTTGTAAACGTGTGTATTTTAATGAATACCTTTAATGAATAGTCAAGGACCATTTTAAAAGTCATTTCATAAGTCTAGAGAAAGACACGGCTGCTTTAATCATTCACAGGTTTTACATAACCCAGGGCTGTGGTGGCTAAACTTTTTCCGCTCCTGTGCTGATAATTGCGTGTGTGCTCGTTTGCATGCACTCATGTGCCAGCACCCAGAAGGCAGTGCGTGCTGAGCCCCCACGACGGCCCCTGTGCATGTGCACGCGAGCCCCCCCTTGTGCGTCGCGTGCCTGCGCATGCTCCCTCCTTGTGCACCGTGCACCTGTGCATGCATGCATGATTCCCCCCTCGCACGCTACGCATCTTTGAGCATGTACACATGCCTCCCTCCTCGCGCACCGCATCCGTGTGCATTTTCCCCTCGCATGCAGCATGCAGCAGTCTCCCGCACACACACCCTCTGCCCCCTGTGCTTATGTGCCAGATACCCAACAATCAGCTGTCGGGCGGCGGCGCACACACGCATGCGCAGTGGGGCTCTTCCGGACGACCTCTCACATGCCGGGGGAAATGGCTCTGCATTCCACTTCCGGCACGCGTGGCATAGGTTCACCAACACGGACCCAAGGTATATATGTAGCTGCCATGCTTCAAAAAGGAGCAGGGCCAAGACAAAAAGAAGAGAGAGAAAAGTAGCATTGATTGAATTAACTACTGACTGAAATTAATGGCATGTAAAAGAGCAAAAGCAACTAGCTAAGATATTTAACCATAATGGACCAAAGTCAAATAAAACTGACACTTACCGGTTGACCTCCCCACCATCGGTGATTGAATTTCTCTCTTCCTCGAAGGTTAAAAATAGCATCAAACACAGGGTCATACATTGAATTTCCAATGATTCCATGAGATTCAGGGTACAGTCCCTTTGAGCAAAAGTAAATTCGTAAATCAGATCAGATCACATTTTATTACCTGGAATTCATAACATCTATTTCATATTGTGGCTGTCTTCATTTTGGGTCTAAACTTGCTACTGAAGCTTCCACTTAGAGCAGAGGTCTCATTCTCGTGGCCCATGGGCCAATTGCGGCCTGCAGGATGATATCCTGTGGCCCCCACCGTGATATGAAAGTATAATATTAGTGCATTCTCCATGCGTCGCTAGCTGGCTAAACACTTCTATGTGCGGCCCAGCCTCACCCAGACTCTGCCTCCAGCGGCCCCCAGGTAAATTGTGTTTGAGACCCCTGACTTAGAGTCAAAGATAATTCTGTGCGGTCCTTGGTGTTCCTTGAGCATTGGTTGTTTTCTTGCAGGCATTTCATCATCAAACTAGGTAACATCATTAGTGCTACTAGACATGAAATGTCTGCAAGAAAACCAGCAAATTTAGAAAGCACCAAGGACCTTACATCTCAATCCTGAGCTACAAACATTCTCTTCTAAAGATTATTCTGACAAAATTTCCCAAGGCAAAACCCTCTAGATTTGGGGTTTCAGTTCCATAATCAGCAGCCAGCATGAATAGGATGGAGCTGAAGATACATTATACTTGAGGGAACCACAACTTTAAGCCACAAGTCAAGATATAATTCAATGATTAGAGTCTGTCTTTTCTCAACTCTTCCCAGATTACATAATTGTCATTATTTCACTGCCCCACGAATATAAATGGCCATCCTCAAATTAATGAGCTGTTTTCCTCCAGTTCAAAAGAGGTAATATATTCAAGAGTCTTAATGTCCCAGCCATGCTTAAATATATATTTTTAAATATATATTTTATGTGTATGCATAAAGAAAAAGAAAACTTACCGTTGCCAGAGTGTACAAGTTTGGGAAGGTTTTGGTTGGATAGACAGGTCTCATGTAGGGGGCATGAGTTCCACAGGATCCTGAAAACAACATGGTTCAATTCATCCAAGATGCTAAATCTTAAAACTGAGTTAACCATAGATAGTATAACAAACGATATAACAAACTAAACTTATTGTTATTTAATGTAACAGTTTGATTCACATAGTATAAAAAGAGAATGGATGGATTCCCACAAATTATTCAATTCAGTTCCTCTAATATATTGACTCTGCCAACATGCAGTATGGTTAAGAGGATAGCTCATTTCTTCGGCACCATAAAAAACAACATTCAAACAAGGGAAGATGTGTATCCTAGAGTAAAAACAGTTCATTTCTTGAAGATGACCACATTCTACATCTGGTCAAATTTTAACCCATGGAGTATAATTGCAATGAAGTTTTTTAAAAAATGCCTCATTCTATTAAGTATAAAAATTCAAACATTTCCAGAGACATTGAACACATTCTCATATTTGGACACATCTATAAAGCTGGAAATATCATGTTTGCCAGCGGTGGTATTCAGCAGGGTTTGACCCAGTTCTGGAGAACCAGTAGAGAAAATTTTGAGTAGTTTGGAGAACTGGCAAATACCACCCTCTGACTGGAGATTTTACAGTATCCTTCCCCTGCCACGCCCACCAAGCCACGCCCACAGAACCAGTAGTAAAAAAAAATGAATCCCACCACTGACATCTGCTTTGAACAGTGGAAAGCTTTTATGGCATTCCTCGCCAAGATGTCAACACCACATTGAACTGTTGATAAATTCAATGTTATGTTTGCTGCTTGCTTTGAACCACACAACACAAAGTATGACATTTTTCACAAGAACTAAACAAAACCATGCAAAAATTTGAGTTATAATTGATATATATACACACACACACACATATATATGAATGTATGTACATCTACCTACCTACCTACCTATATCTATATCTATCCATCCATCCATCTATTATCTATCTAAGTCTGTATTCCTTGGAATTTGCTCTGAAAATATATAGAATTTTATCTATTCATTTACTTCTCAGTAAATACCTCTCAAGACAGGCTGTTATAAATTTTCATCCTATGCTAACCTGATGCCTATGCGAAATAGAACATTTCTTTCATTCAATTGGTCACACAGACAGCCAGACGTTTAGATTGGATTTAGCATTTTTATTCACATATCAAGTCCTTGCCAAGGAGCTGGGATAGGCAGTTATGTCAAGGCTTGATGGTGTTAAAGATATTGCCACAGAACGTAAGCTGTTCTAAGTAAAGCTGCCTTTTGCAATTGACTGGTTTTGTCAATTTGTCGATGGTGCTGAAGTGATGCTGCAGATATGTAGAGGTTGACTCCAAGGCTTCCATCACTATGGATTCTATCTTTGCTTTTTTGCCATAATCTTTCCATTTCTACTTTGAATTTTGTGAGGATGATGATGATTTCTGTTCCCATCCAAACACTAATGGAGCCCTACCCTCTTTATTGTATGGGTTCAAGCAAAGTTGGCCAACCCAAATCAGCAGAAGTCATGGCCAGTCAATAGCTTCACCATTCTGAGATATATGTTCAAGTATGTCCACTTACTTAGCTTCTCAATATTGCGCATCACTTTTTCACCTTTCTTCATGTACGACGCACGGAAACCATCCACAGAGAAAATGATCAGCGGAGGGTGACGAAAACTAAAGGATAAAGATAATTTAGTAAACCGGTAGAACGGACTGCAGTAAGAGCTTGCAAGAGAGAACAAATGCAATCCAATTTAGCAAAAGTTTTAAAAAGGTTTCCTAGGTATTTTCATCTGGGATCCAGATGCTAATATGCTATACACATTCCCAAGAAAAAAGTCCTATGGTCTTTTGATCAGCATCTCTTGCTCCTTATTGAGTCGGACATCAACTTTTGAAAGGATATAGGTATATTTAACATAGGAGTGGTGCAGTGGTCCGTTCTATCCAGCTCTACCATTGTTCCCACACCTTATGAAATATTGAAGATAGATTAAAGATGGATAGTTATCAAATATAAGTAACAGATAAAATAAGAATGTAATTACGCATCAATCAATACCTGTAAATAGACCATGAATTATTGTTATACGATAAGCAAATTGCTGTTATTGAGTGATATATTTTTTATGTTTTTAATGTAGTAAAAGTTCAATAAAGTTTATTATAAAAAAAGGAGTGGTGCGGTGATCTAGAGGTGTAGCTCTCGCCTCCCAATCAGGAGGCTGTGAGTTTGGTCCTAGGTTGAGGCACATATTTCTCTCTCTGGAGCATTCTTGAGAATATAGCTGCTGAACCAAACTCCACATTGGCAACAGAAAGGGCATCTGGCCATTAAAACATACAGCTAGTTCCATTCAGTTGCCCAGACTTCACCCCGCAAGGGATTATGAGGTCATTAAATGAAGATGGTGACGATAAATATATTTAACTTCATGCTGATTTCTGTGGATCAGGCAATGCCAAAGTTAAAGAAGTCACACAACACACAACTGATTTGGCAATCAGGAGAAGCCAAAACAGTGGTTTTTTTTTTAATTTCATTCAAGTAAGTAAAGAAAAGAACCTACCCTGCTGGGCATTCTGGAGTCCGAATATCCTCACAATCATCCATGACCCAGGGAGTGTCTCCTAAAAGAAAACACGTGTCATGTGAAGTTGGGTTAGGTTTCAACAATGTCCTATCCTGTGCATTACGATTGCCTAGATTTATTCTCAAGTAAACAGACATTGGATTGCAACAACAAGACTCCTCTGCATTTCCAATGTTAGCTCAAGTCCCAGTGGTATCTGGAGCTGACCATGTACATACCAACAAAAATTTTTGATGTCTACCAGTTTCCTCCCTACCTAATTTTTAAAGTTTATTTTCATTTTTTTTAAAAAAATAATTGGAAATATGCATGCCAAAAAGTCAAGTGCCAGTTTCAAACCAAGCTGGCATTTCTAGCGATGTTTCTGGATTCCAAAAAGGTTGATGTTGCAATCTGATGGTTAATGTCAGGCGCAAAGAATCAAGACCACACATTAAGCTCCAGTTAAGATGATTTATTGCTCATGCCTATACACTCAAATATCTAGTTGGTGCTAAATAAGAGTTAATGGAATTCAAGCAGCATTGGACATAGAACATTTTTGGGAACATAATGACCCCAGGCTGATTACTCTCTTGACTCTGCCCCCCACCCCGGGCTCACCTGCCCTTCTCCTATAGTTACTTTGCTTTCCGGTAGAAGGGTGGCTTCTGGCTGGCCATAGCTTTCACAACTACTGTCTTTTGAGAGGGACCACAACATGATCCCATAAATCCCAAGATGCCCATAAGTCCCCCCAAATTTGGAAACTAGGCAAACATATCTAGGAGGAAGACACGTTGTATTTGCTAAGCACTCTTGCTGGCTTGTGAATTACTCAGAACCTATGAATTGTAATTTAGTGTATCTGCACGTCAGGTGACCATGCCCTGTTCAACAAATCATGAGGTAAAAAAATCTTGACTTGGTGAGATATGTGAGCTGAGCTGTTCCCTAATGTACGCTTACTCTAATTTGGCTCTCAGGGCCAAGCTTCAACATCAAGAAATCTGAGCTGTTTAAAAATTATGTACTGTATTTTTCGGAGTATAAGATGCATTTTTTCCACCGCTAAAAGTGGATGGAAATGTCTGTCTTATACAGTGAATGTTGCCGAAGCCCCGCCTACCCGCCGGCCCCCACCCTTTGGCCTCTGCCTCCCAGCAATTTGCCTCCTTGCAGCAAACAGCCTGTTTCAGCTTCAGCACAGCCTGATTAGCACAAGCAGCTGATTGACCTCCCAACGATCAGCTGTTTCAGGCTGCAGGGATTGCCATTGCCTTATTGCTGCCTATGCACACCCCATTTTCGGCCTCTGTGTTCCATTTTTGGCTTCCGCACACCCCATTTTCCTCCCGTTCTGATCCCCACTGCCCGGAACAGGCCAAAAATGGGGTGCGCAGAGGCAGCAATAGGCTATGGCAATCCCTGCAGCCTGAAACAGCTGATCCTCGGGAGGCCGATCCAACCGACAATCAGCTGCTTGTGCTAATCAGGCTGTGCTGAAGCTGACCAGGCTGTTTGCTGTTTGTTTGCTGCAAAAAGGCAAATTTCTGGGAGGCAGAGGCAGATTTTTTTTCTTGTTTTCCTCCCCCAAAGTTAGGTGCGTCTTATACTTCGGAATGTCTTATACTCTGAAAAACACAGTAATTTGTAAACACAGTCTGCAAGCATATATGTATCAGATGCATTCGCACTATTAATGCCACTCTGAAGCAAATTCTGGGAGCAGAATAGCTGTCCCCATGTCCACCTCATCCTTGCCTTTTAATGCTACAGCTTCCAATACCTTGCCTGAAGAGAACAGTGTTGCGAGATGCAAACTTGGCCCTTGATTACGTCAATTACAGAAAATAAAATCCTCAATTCTCTCCGTTTAACAGCAAATGCAAAACAAACTCCCAAAGTTAATATTACCAGTGGAAACAACTTTTGAAGGGGTAGCTATGTTTGTTGGTTGCAGCAAGGACAGAGAAAGCCTTGTGGCACTTACAGACTGATAGATTTGTTATGACACAAGCTGTCATGGACTAGCTTTTATGGAGCCACAGCCATGTTTTAGCAACAGAAGTCCATTTTTGCATGATAGAGGATGCAGAACAGAAATTTGAATTAGTAGAGTTAGGAAAAAGGCACCTTTCTGGATTCAAATAAGAGACAAAAATAGATGCATTTACAACCGTGGTTTTTTTTAAAGAGATAAAGTTCAAAAGGTATTCAGTAGTAGAACATTGACTATTTCAAAATAAAAGAGCTTGGCTTGCATAACAAGCAACTAAAATGGTCAGGCAATGTTTAAAGAGTAATGTTTGAAGACCTTTCATGTGGCTCTTGAATAGGAGAAACGACTGAAGAGGTAATACATATTTTTCTCTGAAATAATGTATTATTTTAATGAAGACCCAGTTGGGTAAGGTGCTGGAATAGGAAAAGGGGAAACTAAGTTCTAATCCCGGCTTAGACATGGAAACCAGTTTGGGTGACTCGGGGCGAGTCGCTTTCTATCCTCCTTAGATGTTTCTGAAAATTTTGCCATCAAAACTGCATGGAGCCACTTACATTCCTTTTGGTTAGGGCTAAGTTATGGAATCTTTCCTCTATTCCAGGGTTGTCAAATTCAAGGCCCAAGGGCTGGATGAAATGCCTAGGGTGCTTAGATCTAGCCTGCGGAGTCACCTTGGAAACAGCGAAGGACTGGACCACGGTGCCTGTGCCAGTGAAAACGGAGCTTGGCCCACCCAGGCTCTGTTTTTGGCCATGACGGCCTCCTGCAGCCCTCTGCCAGCGAAAATGGAGCTTGAGGAGGCCGTGTGTGGCCACACTGAGCTCCATCTTTGCTGGCAGAGGGCTGCAGGAGGCTGTCGTGACCAAAAAAAGGAGCCTCGCCGAGGGACATTGAGCTGGCTTCCCTGGCTACACTCCCTGGCCAGCCCCACCCCCAACCCCCTGAGGTAAAACACAGTCCTCATGCGGCTCTCAATGGAATCGAGTTTGACATCCCTAGTCCACTCCATCCATTTCTCAACACAGGCCCTTGACCAAAAATAAATAACTTAACCAAGACTGAGGGAGTTAACCCATAGGTAGTAGTAGAAAAGCTGTTTTGGTGGCAAAAAATCCAATATTACAGACTCCTTGGGGCAGTGCAGTGACTCAGTGGTTAAGATGCTGGGATTGTCAGGTAGAAAGCCAACAGCCCAGGTTTCAGACCCGAGCGTCACGTGACAGGGTGAGTTCCCATCCTCGCCCCAGCTCCTGCCAACCTAGCTGTTCGAAAGCATGCAAATGCGAGTAGATGAATAGGTACCACTTTGGTGGGGAGGAAACAGTACTCCATGATGTCATGCTGGTCACATGACCTCAGAAATGTCTTCAGACAGTGCTGGCTCAACGGCTCTTGAAATGGAGATGAGCAAAGCCCCCTATAGATGGCAACCACTAGCAGAGTAAAATCCACAGAGATTCCTTAAGAAGTTGGGCATTCACACTGCCACGTACTAAGTAAGAATTGTTGTGGTTATCACATTACATGCTTTAACAGGGTTGGCCTGATTTGTTTCCCTTTGCACAACAGTTGGTGTGACCATCCCTGCAGAACCAGTAGCTACAACACTTCAAAAAGCTTCTTGATATATAGGAAGAGAAAAAAATGGGAGGAAATACCTTTGCAAACCACTTGATAGTTACTACAGCAGTCTCCTCTTGATAAACAGTCTTCTGAGCAGTGGCAGGCATGATCTTCATTCCTGGTCTCTCCACAGCGCTCTTTGGTACATTCCCAACCACCGGCTTGTGTCATCACAAGGGCAGAAATGTTTTAAAAACAAAGCAGCATATTTTGAGGCAACAGAATGGCATTATAATCACTCAGTATCATCCGATACGTTCCCTG
Source organism: Notechis scutatus (assembly GCF_049901735.1). Lineage (NCBI taxonomy): Eukaryota > Metazoa > Chordata > Lepidosauria > Squamata > Elapidae > Notechis > Notechis scutatus. The sequence goes on from NC_142011.1 coordinate 193,912,133, forward strand.
AAGTCTGTTGTGAACATTCCAAAAAGGCAGCCCAGAAGAAAAGGGCAGATCTACCAAGTTTACTTTTTAGACTATCTGCTGAATGATCATAGCATTGAAATACATCACCCTTTTCTCACAACTACCTATTTCCCTGAAACTAAGACCTATCCCGAAAATAAGACCTAGCATGTTTTTACACGTGCCTAATATAAGCCCTACCCCCCTCCCAAATAAGTCCTACTTAAGAGGTTGCACAGCTGGTTGCGTGCCTGTTTCATCTGGTTGCTCACGGTGCCATGGCCACAAGGGGGGAGTGGAGCTGCCTCACATGCCCTGCACTGGCTTACCTCAGGGCCCCCAGAGTCAGGCTATCCATGCCCCGACACCTGCCTTGTTGCGGCAGCCACAGCAACCATGTGCAGCAGGAGCTTATGTGGCCTCCAGCTCACTTCTTCTGCTTGCTCGCAGCTCCAATGGAGCAGGAGGCTGAACAGTGTGCTGGTGCCGCAACCATGAGGCAAGGCAGATGTCAGGGCATGGGTGGCCTGGCTGTGGGGGTCCTGAGGTAAGGCAGTGCAGGGCATGTGGGGCAGCTCCATCCCCCACCTCGTGTCGTGTCCATGTGGGATCCTGCTGGATGGGGCTACTGGAAATGCTGCCGTGAGGCGAGTCAAATATTGGGGCATTGGTGGCCTAGCTGTAGGGGTTAGACCCTGAGGTATGCAAGGTTCAGGGTGCATGGGGCAGCTCTACACACACACCCATCTTGTGGCAGTGGCATTGGCCTGCTGCGTGGCCTCCTGCCCCTCCGCAAGCAACTAGAAGTGGACCTCCCATACATGGGGGAAAAAAAAGAAGACACCCTCAAAAATAAGCCCTAGTGCATATTTTGGGGCCCAAAACAAAATAAGACCCGGTCTTATTTTCAACACGGGGTATAAATAATTCTTGGCTGAAAGAGTTTTTCATATTGGCTCCATATTTTCTAAACAGCGCTCTAAACTCCTGTTCAAGTCTGATTCTCTACATTTGGAAGGAAAAAAACCCAATGACCTCATTCAAACATTTCAGCTAGTCATTATGTGATTTAGAGTCTGTGATTTATGGTTGAGAATGCTTGACACCTAGCCAACATCTATGAAAAGTAACGTTAGAAGGAAAGTGAGCACAGGTGATCCTCAACTTATAACTGTTCGTTTAGTGACTGTCCGAAGTACGGTCTGAAATAAGTGACTTATGACCGTTTTTCACAAGACCATTGCCACATCCCCATGGTCACGTGACCAAAATTCAGAGCCTTGACAACTGCTTCATATTTAAGACGGTTGCCGGGTCCCAGGGTTATGTGACCTTCTGACAAGCAAAGTCAATGGGGAAACCAGATTCACTTCACAACCGTGTTATTAATTTAACAACTGTGGTGATTCACTTATTATCTGTGGTAAGAAAAGTAATAAAATGGGCAAAACTCACTTGACAACTGCCTCGCTTAGGGACAGAAATGTTGGGCTCAATTCTGGTCATAAGTTGTGGACTACCTATAATAGTTCTGCCTTTTTTTTTCTCCTTCTATGACAAAAATCTGACAAATTTGATCCACAAGATACTTAAACATATAGCAGAATTTGACAGGTGGTTAAACATTCATGCATGTAAATAAACCCATATTTACATACAAGGTAGTCCCAAGAATGAAAACTTATCGGTTCCATTTATCTATAAATCTTCCAAGTCAACACCATAAATTATTTAAGCCACATTTCTTTTAAGGAAAGGGTGGACGAGTATCACAAACACATCTACACTTGTAGCGTGATGACTCTACTTTTCATACAGATCTTCTCCTGTATGAAAAACGGATGGAACACTGGACAATGCAGGAAGATTATAAATGGATGAGGCCATCCCCTGGCCTCTGTAAAATATGTGTGAAGGAGCCACGACCATTCCCCAATAAATATCTTGTTTGGAATGCTCTAGCCTCTGTGTTTCATGCTCATCAAGTAATGTCTAGCCAAAATGATGGCAGAGCACTGTTTTCACTTTCCCCAATGGTCCTCGAATAGGACCAACAGTCATGCAAACAAGGTTAGAAAACATTGCTTGGTAAAAAAAAAAAAAAAGTCACAATAACTCTTCATTAGCATTGTTCTTCCTATGGACCAGAGAAGTTGCACCCTACCTGTCTTTAAACACAGTTCATCAAAGTCAACACAACAGCTGCTATAACTCTTGCACAGGTTGTCACAACGGCACAGTGGAGGCTCTGCTTCATCAAGTTCAAAGCATCGGTTTTTGCAGGAGCCATAAGTACTGATCAAGGGGGAATCTGATAAGACTGAATATGAGAGAAAGAGAGAGAGAGAGAGAGAAATACCACATCATAAGTTAAGTCATTATTGGTTGATCAAAGGTTATTCAAAGGAGGTTAACCGCTCAACTGCTTCATCCAAGAAAAATAAAAGTATATGGTAAAGAGAGCTAAGAAAAATAAAAGTATATGATGAAGAGAGCTAAGAGATAGATGCAAGAAAAAAAAATCAAAGAGTAGTATATCTCTCCAATCACTTTTCTTATCCTGGATTAACCTGTAATAAATAAAAGCTGTATATATTCTGTGCCAAAATAACATTCCACATATTGCATGAAAAACCCATATTTTGACCAAAGTTATCCAAATTAAAGACTGTGGACCTTGGATATAAAAATGAGCAGACTGTCAAGAGAACTGAACTGAATATTATTTGGCCTAATAAGAGGAAAAAAGACAGGACAGAATGTTACAGAAAGTAAGTGCCTTAGAGGAAAGACTCACATCAAGCTGAGTTGTTAAAGATGATCCTAGAATGTAGGCCTTCAGTAAAATCAAAGGGCAAATCTGTGCTTGCATGAAGAGGCATGAAGAGGATTCCAAGTTGTTATTCCATTCTTTAGTAGAATAACAGAATTGGAAGGGACCTTGAAGGTCTTCTAATCCAACCATCTGCTCAAGCAGGAGACCCTATACCATTGCAGACAAGTCTCTTCTTCAAAGCCTCCAGTGATGGGGTGCCCACAACTTTTGAAGGCAAGCCACTCCACTGGTTAATTGTTCTCACTGTTAGGCAATTTCTCCTTAGTTAATTGTTTCTTGTCTTGCATTCTGGTGCTTTGGAAAATAGGTTGACCCTACTGTGATTAGACTGAAGACACTTTCCCAAGGATTTAGTTAAGGTAGGTCTACTTTTTCCCAGGAAAATTGAGCACTGGATGCCATCTTTTAAGGGTTATAAAGAGCTGCGGTGGCACAATGGTTAGAGTGCAGTACTGAAGCTACTTCTGCTGCCTGCCAGCTGCCTGCAACTTAGCAGTTCAAATCTCACCAGGCTCAAGGTTGACTCAGCCTTCCATCCTTCCCAGGTCGGTAAAATGAGGACCCAGATTGTTGGGGGCAATAGGCTGACTCTGTAAACCGCTTAGAGAGGGCTGTAAAGCATTGTGAATCAGTATATAAGTCTAAATGCTATTGCTATACTCTTTCTTTACATGTAAGGTCAGCTTCTCATTTTGTTCCCAAGGATTCAGCAAAGCAATTAAATTGGACGCTATCCAAAAAGCAATCACTTAAAAGGACAAAACAGACACTTTTTTGAAAAAAAGACACGTCTTTGACTAATCTAGCAATTCTCTTCTCCTTCCGAGAAAGATTGAATAGTGTCACAACTTCAAAGCTTTTTTTTTTTTTAAAATTTGGGCGTCCTCCTTAATTGTTCTGCAAAATTTCTTCTCTCCTCTGTTGGCCTTTACCATAGGCTATTTTCTAATATTAAATAATTGTAGTAGCCTTTTTTTGTTTCTTTAGTATATAATGCTCGTTATTCTGATATCAGAGCAAACATCTGAATCCAAAGTGTGAAATTTGAAATCATTCCCAGGAATGATGGAATAAGCATTTAAGTAAATTCTGTTGCTTGTAATAAAGATATTATGGTGATATGGATTATTGTTTTATTTTTTCCATGTGTTCTGGCTTAATCTAAGAGTTTCATGAGGACAGAAGGGTTGTGTTTAATAAGTATAAAGACACAGTTTATAAACTTGTTTTTTTAAGAGTTAATCTGTTTTCAAAAGACAGTTTAATAATTCTCGAACTATTAATATAGTCAAAGGAAGCAATCCAGTGCTTGGGAGAATATGTTAGGCTTAACACCTCATTGAAGTCTAAAAACACATTTTAAAATAATTCTAAAAACTAGAAGCCATTGAACTCCTTTAATTCTCATTGATTCTTAGTTTCTCCTATACTCATCTATCAAACTGCAGAATAACTTTTCATACGATGACGATGCTTTTTCTCGTGGCCTCTCTCGTAGTTTTATGTATCTGTTTTATTTAGCTTAACTCATTCACAAAGTTTGCACAACTGAGGTCTTTTTGCTTAGAACTGTTCCAGTCTGCAATTATAGTTGGGGACATTATGACAATTGTTGGGGCACAAGAAGCTTGGACAAGTCCATATAGCAATAGCAATAACACTTAAGATTTATATACCGCTTTATAGCCCTCTCTAAGTGGTTTACAGATCAGCATATTGCCCCCAACAATTTGGGTCCTCATTTTACCCACCTCGGAAGGATGGAAGGCAGAGTCAACCTTGAGCCTGGTGAGATTTGAACTGCCGAATTGCAGGCAGCTGGCAGGCAGCAGAAGTAGCCTGTAGTACTGCACTCTAACCACTGCGCCACCGTGACTCATATTGCATCAAACAATATGTAACTGTTTGAAATTAAAATGCATGTAAGTAATACTGTGTATAAGAGAAAAGGGAAAATGGAAGGGGGAGGGAGAAGGAGAGGGAGAGAGAGAGGGAAGGGAAAAGGAGAGGGAGAAAAAAAGGGGAGGAGAGGAGGGGAAGGGAAGGAAAAGGAAAGGGAAGGGGAAGGGGAGGGAAAAGGAAGGAGTTCTTTAAAGAACAGCTTTCCACTTTTTTTAAACATAACACATAGTATTCTGCTTAGTCTGGCCTTGTATGGAATGTTATATGCTTGTGTTCAACTTCAGGTTAAAAAACCAACTTTATGAAAAAAAAAAATAACTGCATCTTTTAGTTCCAATTTGCTGGAGGGTAAATTTACCATATGACAGGAAAAATAACTGTATGATGGAAAGAATGCATTTTTCTTTTTGTTTCCTTTGGAGATTGCTTCTAAGATTTATGCAAACCATGTTTATATGGTCTCCAAATGCTGGGGTCATTAACCAGGCATTACAATTGAGTGTGGTTCAGCAGAGGTCACTTTTTTTTAATCACCTGCTTGATTTTCCAAAAACTAAATGAAATGGGTTTGCAAGAGATGCACAAGGATAACCTAGGACAAAGATTATAAGTTAGGGAGTTGCCCTTCATGCTACTGCTTGTCATTCTATTGGTACTTCTCAAGATATTGAGGTGGTTGGTCTGTCCTGCACAGATCCATGAGTTCTAGGAAACCTACGAAATCAAAGCATCTTTTTGCAGCTGCTTTAACGTGGAAGTGGAGTAGAGCTGTGACCTTGAGAAAAAGCATATGAATTTTGTTTACTATATAAGATTCACACAATAGTGGCTATCCTTGATATGCACTTGTTTTCATATTCCAGACAGCTAGAGCAGGCAACAGCATTTCCATTCAAAATGGGATACTCTTTTTAATTAACTTATTTCTAATGGAAATGTTCTTAGCTGCTCCAACTCTCCAGACCAGGGGTGTCAAACTCAATGATACGGCCTACAGGGTGCTTAGATCTGGCCTGCAGAGCCACACCCTGGAAACTGTGAAGGACCGGCCTGCGGGGCCTCTGTGAGAGAAAACATAGCTCATGAGGACCTCCCAGGCTCTGTTTTCAATGGCAGAAGGCCGCAGGAGACCGTCGCAGCCGAAAACGGAGCCCAGAGGACCACTGACGGCCCCCCGGGCTCTTTTTTCGCTGGCAGAGGGCTGCAAGACATCGAGCTGGCCATGCCAGCTATGCTCACTTGGCCCCCCTGAAGTCAAATACAACCCTGATGCGGCCCTTAATGAAATTTGAGTTTGACACCACCGCTCTAGGCCCTAAACATAAGCCCAGACATTCACGATGTGGCTTGTCAATTTTTCAGAATGCAACCTAAATGGAAATTCAATCAAAAAGCAGAAAGTTCCAATTGTGTTTATTCTGTTATTCCTTCCAATTTCATCTTATGGCAGTAGAAGTGATTAAAATTTTTTTTAAAAAAACAACCTTTTAATGACAGTACTGTGGGTGGCAAGAGAGGTCACAGTTAATGACAGGCCACAAACATGTGGAAGGTTCTGGATTTCGATCCACGATTTTCCCAATTTTTTTTAAAAAAATTGAGGAAGAATCCTGCTTGAGAATGTATAAACCTGTACAAGAGTTTAATCTTGTGTAACAACGGACTTGTTCTCCTGTGCTTTTCTATGACCGTAGTAAAGATTTGATCTGATTTGAATTGTTCTCAAATTGAATCGAACTGTTCTCAAATCATCCACCTAAGATGATTGTGTGCTACCTATTTGCTTTGCTTGAATAGGAAGCAACTAGTATAATGTCACACAAACCTTTACAATAGGAATACTGCTGACTAATGATGTCCTGTAAGAGGGCGGAGGGAATTCAAGGACAAAACTGGGCTGTGGTTTTTCAGAAGTATAGTTTCTGTCTCATGTTGTACAAAAACGCTTCGAGGACACAATATGGGACACTGCAACGCAAGGCTTCAGTGTCAGTAATGGCAACGCAATGTTGCATAGAGCAGAGCATCTCCAAGCAGCCAAAGGCTTTCTTTCCCAAGTATAAGAGAAGCTACTCTGTGACTGTAAGCCTTAAGGTGATGCTTCAAAACAATCACAACGGAAGCTGTTCATTTCATGGTTAGGTCGAAAGGAGTCCGATAAATCAACAAAGGAAAATATTTATAGCTCAGGGTTGAAAAGAGGGGTCATGATAATGTTACCTAGTTTGGGTAATGAGACATCTGTAAGAAGAAGAGATTGGACAACCATTTGTCTGAAATAGTATAGGGTTTCCTGCCTGAGCAGGGGGTTGGACTAGAAGACCTCCACTCTCTGCTATTCTGTTTTGTTAAAACCAAGTTCAGAGAATACCAAGCACAGCCGTGGTGGCGCAGTGGTTAGAATGCAGTATTGCAGGCTAATTCTGCCAACTGTCAAGAGTTTGATCCTGACCGGCTCAAAGTTGACTCAGCCTTCCATCCTTCCGAGGACGGTAAAATGAGGAGCCAGATTGTTGGGGGCAAGAGGCTGACTCTGTAAACTGCTTAGAGAGGGATGTAAAGTACTGTAAAGCGGTATATAAGTCCAAGTGCTATTGCTCAGTCAGATAAATGCTAGGTAAGCAAATTAAAACCAGAAGAGGGCTAACTTAAGCGTACTCTGTGCAATCGTTAAACCACATGGTTTACACCAGGGGTGTCAAACTCACATCATGGCAGTGTCACATGATCAGGACTTCCCCCCCCCCTTTGCTACACCAGGCGAGGGCGTGGCCAACGCATGATGCATCTGCCCCGCGGGCCGCAAGTTTGACAGCCCTGGTTTATACTGAGCTAAGAGGTGGGCCACTCTGGATCCTAAACATAGTGAGCCAACACAGCCATTGCTTATCTAAAAGCAGCATATCCCGAAAGAGAGTTTTAATTCAGAAATCAGCGTGGAAGAGGCTTTCCAGTCAGTTATAATTCCTTAATGGTAGCTGGGCTGTTTTAATAAATCTCGCCATATGTTTGGAATTTGAAAATACTGCCACCAGCACCTGCAAGGATATTGCAAGCGAAACTCCAGCACCAGATGGAGGAAACATTTTTCCAAAACGTTAACTTAGGAAGCAGCTGGGTCAGACAGTAGAATGTGTTCAAAAGCCATGCAAAGTACTTTCACATACAAGCTAAACTCCACGGCGCATGTAAAAAGGCCCCTGTCTCAAACCTCCAGGCTGCCTTCCCCAGAGAGGCTGCTCCATCTGCAACCACTGTTACTAATAATAGGAATCATGTGTGCTTATCAAAGTCTAAGACAGGCTCCTTTGATCTGGCATTTGTTACTAGTTAAACCTAACTTATCCCGCATACTGTAACAGCTCTCCCTTCTTCTTCGCAAACAATTGTCCAGCTCTCCCATTTGCGATAAGGAGTGCAAGGCTTTCTGATCTCACATTCTGTACATCCTGTTTCCACTGCTTTGATACATTAGAAACAACTTTGGCAAGGACAGCACATGGAGAGAGAGGGAGGGAGGGAGGGAGGGAGGGAGAGAGTGAGAGGAGAGGGAGGGAGGGAGGGAGAGAAGGGGAGGGAGGGAGAGAGAGGAGAGGGATGGAGAGAGAGAGAAGTAGAGGAGGGAGAGAGAGAGAGAGAAGTAGAGGGAGGGAGAGAGAGAGAGAGAAGTAGAGGGAGGGAGGGAGGGAGAGAGAAGGAGAGGGAGGGAGGGAGAGAGAGAGAGAGAGAGAGGGAGGGAGAGAGAGGAGAGGGAGGGAGGAGAGAGAGAGAGAGAGGGAGGGAGAGAAGGAGAGGGAGGGAGAGAGAGAGAGAAGGAGAGGGAGGAGAGAGAGAGAGAAGGAGAGGGAGGGAGGGAGAGAGAGAGAGAAGTAGAGGGAGGGAGAGAGAGAGAAGGAGAGGGAGGGAGAGAGAGAGGGTAGAGAGGGAGGGAGAGAGAGAGGAGAGGGAGGAGAGAGAGAGAGGAAGGGAGGGAGGGGGAGGAGAGAGAGAGAGAGAAGAGGGAGGGAGAGAGAGAGAGAAGGAGAGGGAGGGAGGGGAGAGAGAGAAGGAGAGAGGGAGGGAGGGAGAGAGAGAAGAGAGGAGGGAGGGAGAGAGAGAGAAGGAGAGGGAGGAGAGAGAGAGAGGAGAGGGAGGGAGGGAGAGAGAGAGAGAGAAGGAGAGGGAGGGAGAGAGAGAGAAGGGAGGGAGGGAGAGAGAGAGAGAAGGAGAGGGAGGGAGAGAGAGAGAGAGAAGTAGAGGGAGGGAGGGAGAGAGAGAAGTAGAGGAGGGGAGGGAGAGAGGGAGGGGAGAGAGAGAGAGAGATCATGATCATTATAATAGAACTGGCAAATTGGCCACGGTATCACTTCTCCACTGGAATCAGGCTTTGCTCACTGTAAACAAAGGGGATACTACAGCATAAGCAGGGCATATTTGCAGGTCCCTCACATCTATCCTTAAGGAGTGTCAACAGCTGATATTTAGCCAATCAAACTGTTTTTACTGCATTACCAAGAGCTCCTTCAGAAGTTGTTCCAAACGGAGCCAGACTTGGCATTTACATTTCCAAAAAAACAAAAACAAAAAAGGATTTTGATGCTCTGATTCTTAAGAATACCTGCTATCTGAAATGGTATACATATAGGGTGTCCTGCTTGAGCAAGGTGGGTTGGACTAGAAGACCTCCAAGGCCCCTTCCAACTCTGTTGTTCTGTTCTGTTACTAATTCTGCGTAGACGAAGGCTTTGTTTCTAAGATTTTAATTCAATTTCCCCAACTGGTGCCTCTTTTGAAGCCTTGGGCGATCACTCCCCCCACCAGCTAGCGCAGCCTTAGCCATACTGTCTTGGGGAAGAAGAAGGGGGAAAAAAAATAAACCCAGAGCTGGAAGCCAACACATCTGGAGGGCTCCAACTTGGAGAAGACTGTATCAAAGCCAACTCCTCCTCTTCCTTTTGTATCAGAGCAAAAAAAACTATGAGTCAGGAATACCAACACATCTGAAAACCACTGATCGGTACAAACAGAAATGTGCCACGAGATTCTTTCTTAGACCAAGGAGACAAGTTTCCAAGAGTGTTTTAGCCAAGCTCACAGAAATATCTTTCAACATTAGGGCCAAATAAAGAGGGAAGAAATGGAAAGTTCTAGAGGCATCAGAACAGCATCACTGTATTGGAAGGAGGATGACAGATGAAAGGAGCCTTTGGCGTGCCCACGTTACATCTGTATATATTTTCAAGAGTAGCATCGCTATTGCGCTGCTGGGTGCCAAATTTATGCAATTTAGGCTTCCATGAAGGGATGTGCATTTGCTTCTTGTGTACAAAAGCCAGTGTTAAATGGTAAATAAATACACGATAAATGTATGTATTTATTTATAAAGAGTCAACAATAACTCCATCATGATTATAAAAGCTATTTAAAGGAACACACTGTCCATCAGAAAGAACAGAACGGTCACTCCATAGACAAATTACATAAAATCCTGCAGACCTTCCCTTCTGGGTTTTTTTTTTTTTTAAACAGATCTGAGATGTTGAATGCCCATTTTGACAAGGAAGTAGGGGGGAGAGTGCAGGAGGCTTGGGGCTAGCCTGCGTTTTGTTCCCCCCTGAAATGAAAGGAAACCAACTTTAAAGGAAATGTGCAAGTTGGAGAACATCTGCTGCCCACAACTTCCAACATGAAACACTTGCTTTTTCTCCCAACTCTCTTCCCTCCTCTCGTTTCATTATCTGCGCATTTTTTACTTTGCACAACCAACAGGACTATGCAGCAGATAATAAGAAATCTCTACCTGCAAACAAACTAATCCAACAGAACAAGAATTGCTCACATTATTTTAGGGATACGGAGCAGGGGGGGGGGGCAACTCCAAAATAGGATCCGTTAAATATGATCACAGACACATATACATCTCATCAGCCCTCAGCACATAAACAGAATATGCCTGACTCAATCCTTCTCCCACAGAGAGAAGTCAATAGGTTACCTATAAGCATGTTCTGAAGGTCAACCAATGCAAGCTTTTTCACATAACCTTTGATATATTTGGGGGGCAGTCGGAAAGAAAAAAAGGTGACCAAAAGGTACATTTTTAGGACCCCCACTGTTCCTCCCCCCCCAACCCTCCCTCTCCCAAGTGGCTGCAGAAACGGACCCTTTAACCCACATTATACCTGAATCTGGACCCTCCTCCCCAAATTCACCAGATCTTCTGACACGATGAGCTGTAAATCCAGCACAGACGTTCATGCCCAAAACCAAACCGAGCAAGGAGGTTACCTGGAGGGGGAAAAAAGATGAAGAAGAAAAGAGAGAAAGCCAGAGAGAGAGAGAAAAGAGGGGAAAAAAGAAAGAAGTTAATAAAACGAAGCAAGCTCCTATCTTCCTTCCTTCTTCTTTTCCTTCTTTCCTTCTTTTTCTTTCTTTTTCTTTTTCTCTTTCTTTCTTTCCCTTTTTTCCTTCCTTTTTTCTTTCTTTCTTTTTCTTTCTTTCCTATCTTCTTTCCTTTCTTCCTTTCTCTTTCTTTCCTTCTTTCCTTGCTTTTTTCTTTCTTTCTTTCCTTTCTTCCTTTCTCTTTCTTTCTTTCCTTTCCTTCCTTTTTTTCTTTCTCTTTCTTTCTTTCCTATCTTCTTTCCTTTCTCTTTCTTTCTTTCCTTCCTTCCTTCCTTCTTTCTTTCTTATTCTTTCTTTTCATTTCTCCTTCCTTCCTTCTTTCCTTCCTTTTTTTTCTTTCTCTTTCTTTCTTTCCTATCTTCTTTCCTTTCTCTTTCTTTCCTTCTTTCCTTCCTTCCTTCTTTCTTATTCTTTCTTTGCTTTTCTCCTTCCTTCCTTCCTTCTTTCCTTCCTTCCTTTTTCGTTAAGGACATTTCTACGATTTTGCAGCATAGCAAAACAGTTTGTTCCGACGGGTCATCCCGTCTCCTTGCCGAAGGAGTGGAAAAAAAAAAAAAAGCCACACTCAGCGGGGACACATTTCATCCGCCACCAGCCTGGAGTTCTAGGATCGGAGCACCGTTTCTTGCCTGGCATCGGCGGGTGCGGAGGGGATGGGGAGGCTCTCGCCCGCCCGCCCGCCTGCCTGCCTGCCCGCCAAGCCAAAGGGGGCTCCCCTACCGTACCTGGTAGAGCCGCAACCCGCTTGCCTTGGCCATCCTCCTGCCGCTGACTGGAGCCTCCTTGGGCAAGAATCCGAGCGCGGCGCTCTTGTTTGCCCAGCCCGTCCGGCTGCAACTAATCCCACCTGGGGAGGTCGGTCGCTTCCCCGTGATTTGTCCAGGGGGAGGTTTCATCACGTCCCGCTTCACAAATCGCAGCGCGCCAGGGCCCCAAGCCGCAGGCATCGCCCGCCCATCCAACCCCACACACACACGCACGCACACACCCCTCCAGCCACTCCGAATCCCCTCGCACCCGTCTCGGGGCTCCCGCCCGGGCCGCTCCGCCAGGGGCTCGCCTCGCGGGGGCCCCCGAGGCCATGACCGCCCGGATCCTTCGCGCCAACGTAAGCGGGGATGGCGAGAGAGGGCGGCGGGGCTGTGCGCGCGCACTCCCATCGCTGCCTCGGAGCGGATGGTTTCCTCAGGCGTCGGTGTGGAAAGGCGAGAGCGAGCGATGTGGGCTTCACGAAGGGGCCAGAGAGAGAGAGAGAGAGAGAGAGAGAGATGACACAACATAACCAGAGTTGGAAGGGACCTTATAGGTCATCTAGTCCAACCCCCTCCCCCAAGCGGGAGACCCTACATCACAGACGATACCGTTACCCTTCAAAAAGACCTTGACTATGTATCAGAATGGTCAAACAAATGGCAGCTTCAAATCTCAACAAATAAATGCTCTGTCCTACATATTGGCAAAAAAAAAATCAGAAAATAAAATACAGGCTGAATAGTCAAGACCTTGTTGATGATCCATACTCTGTCAAGGACCTTGGAGTACTCATCTCAAATGACCTAAGTGCTAGAGCCCACTGTAACTACATAGCCAAAAAGGCATTAAGAGTTGTTAACCTAATCTTACGTAGCCTTTTATCTGGTAATATCACACTACTAACTAGAGCATACAAAACATTTGCTAGACCAATACTCGAATACAGCTCATCATTCTGGAACCCACATTATGTATCTGATATTAATACAGTTGAGAAAGTCCAGAAATATTTCACAAGGAGAGTTCTCCACTCCTCTACTCGTAGCAGAATACCTTATGCCACCAGACTCGAAATTCTAGACCTAGAAAGCCTAGAACTACGCTGCCTTAGGTCCGATCTAAGTATAGTATATAAAATTATATATTGCAATGCCCTACCTGTCAATGAATACTTCAGCTTCAACCATAACAACACAAGAGCACACAATAGATACAAACTCAAGGTTAATCACACCAAACTTGATCGCAGGAAATACAACTTCAGCAACAGAATGGTCAATGTCTGGAATACTCTACCTGACTGTGGTTTCCCGCCCACCCCCCAAACCCCAAAAACTTTAACCTTAGACTGTCTACTATTGACCTCACCCCTTTCCTAAGAGGTCTGTAGGGGGCATGCATAAGCGCACCAATGTGTCTACCGTCCCTGTCCTATTGTTTCTTTTAATTTTTTTTAAATTTTTCTTATATGTATCCATGTATTCATAACTATGTTTTTACTTATACCTATTATCTTGTAAGCAATTGACAAATAAAAATAAATAAATAAATAAATAAATAAATAAACCATTTCTGACAAATGGCAGTCCAGTCTCTTCTTGAAAGCCTCCAGTGATGAGGCTCCCACAACTTCCGAGGGCAAGCTGTTCCATTGGTTGATTGTTCTCACTATCAGAAAATTTCTCCTTATTTCCAGGTTGAATCTCTCCTTGATCAGTTTCCATCCATTATTCCTTGTCTGGCCTTCAGGTGCTTTGGAAAATAGCTTGACCCCTTCCTCTCTGTGGGATCCCCTCAAATATTGGAAGACTGCTATCATGTCTCCCCTGGTCCTTCTCTTCACTAGACTAGCCAAGCCCAGTTCCTGTAACCGTTCGTTGTATGTTTTAGCCTCCAGTCCCTAATCATCTTGGTTAATCTTCTCTTCACTCTTTCTAGAGTCTCAACATCTTTTTTATAGTGTGGTGACCAAAATTGGATGCAGTGCTCTAGGTGTGGTCTTACTAAGGCTTTATAGAGTGGTATTAGTATGTCCCTTGATCTTGATTTTATCCCTCTATTAATACAATTTAGGATTGCATTAGCTTTTTTGGCTGCTGCTGTACACTGCTGGGCCATATTTAGCTGGTTGTCCCCTAAGCTCCAAGATCCCTCTCACAGTTGAGTCTGCTATTGAGCCTGGTTTCACCCAGTCTATATGTGTACTTTTGGTTTTTCTTGCCTAAGTGTAGGACTTTACTTTTCTCTATATTGAATTTCGTTTTATTAGATACGGCCCAGTGTTCTAGTCTGTCAAGATCCATCTGGATCTTGAGCCTATCTTCTTCGGTGTTAGCTATTCCTGCAAGCTTAGTATCATCTGCAAATTTGGTAAGTTCCCCTTCGATTCCCTCATCTAAGTCGTTCATGAAGATATTGAAGAGTACTGGGTGTTAAGACCGAACCTTGTGGCACCCCACTGCTTACTTCCCTCCTTATAGACTTAGACCCATTAAGGACTACTGAGAGACAGAGAGAGAGAAAGAGAGAGAGAGAGAGAGACGCTTCAGCTGGGAGCAGACAGACCAGGACTAGGGCGTAATACAATAGAAAAGACGGGATGGTCTTTGAGGGAAAAAAAACCCTGGACAGTCAGTTGTCTGAAATACTATATATACTAATAGGGTCTCCTGCTTGAGCCGGGGGTTGGACTAGAAGACCTCCAAGGTCCCTTCCAGCTCCATTATGATAGCAGTCTTTATTAGTAAAGGAGAAAATGTGCAGCTCAGGGTTGACTCTGAGCTTGTCTAGTGAAGAGAAGGACCAGAGGAGACATGATAACAGTCTTCCAATATTTGAGGGGGCTGCCACAGAGAAGAGGAAGGGGTCAAGCTATTTTCCAAAGCACCTGAAGGCCAGACAAGGAATAATGGATAGAAATTGATCAAGGAGAGATTCAATCTGGAAATAAGGAGAAACTTTCTGACAGTGAGAACAATCAACCAATGGAACAGAAGTTTCCCTCGGAAGTTGTGGGAGCTTCATCACTGGAAGCTTTCAAGAAGAGACTGGACTGCCATCTGTCAGAAATGGTGTAGGGTCTCCTGCTTGGGCAAGGTGTGTGTGTGTGTGTGGACTAGATGACCTACAAGGTCCCTTCCACCTCTTAATCTGTTATGAGCTAGCTTGTTTTCTTGCAGATGTTGCATTTGACCAAACTAGGTAACATCATCAGTGTTATTGGAAGATACCATAGCAGTCTTCCAGTATCTGAGGGGGCTTCCACAAAGAAGAGGAGGGGGTCAACCTCCAAAACCTTTGAAGGCAGAACAACAACGCTCCACTCTTCCAGGGAGCCCTCCATCCAGGTGTGGGAACACATATTTATATTCTCTGTTGCAAGACAGATGCCTTCTTCTGATTAAAGAAGCGACACCCCACTTTTGACACAAGGTGTGATTAGGGCTAGACAACAGGCCCAGAGGTCGAATCTGGGACCTTGCAAAGGTCCCTGAACTACAATTCCCAATGTCTATGGAGATTCTCAGTCATCCAGGTCATAGTTGTCTCAAAGGTGCTTTCCTCCCACTGCAAGGCAACTGGTTCAGTGGTGGGATTCAACATTTTTTGCTACCGGTTCTGTGGCCGTGGCTTGGTGGGCGTGGTATGGCTTGGTGGGCATGGCAGGGGAAAGATACTGTAAAATCCCCATTCCCTCCCCACCCCACTGACCTGCTTTCCAGCTTCTTTCTCCTGTGCAGGGCAACCAAAGAAGACCCAGCCGATCAGCTGGGACTCGGGAGGCAGAGAATAGATGGGGGCAGGGCCAGTCAGAGGTGGGATTTGCCAGTTCTCTGAACTACTCAAAATTTCCGATAACGGTTCTCCAGAACTGGTCAGAACCTGCTGAAGACCACCTCTGAACTGGATGGTTTATTATTTGAAGAGGAAGAAGAAGACGTTTCGCTTCTCATCTAAGAAGCTTCATCAGTTCAACTACAATTCCAAATGTCCCAAAGGTGCTTTCTTTTCAAAGGAAAAACAAAGTCCAATTGCCTTTTTTTGGGGGGGGTGGAGAAGCACCTTTGGGAAAACCATGACCTGGATGACTGAGAATCTCCATAGATACAACTCCCAATGCCTCTCTTCATTGAGCGGGCAGCTGTGGGTGCTGCTGGGAGTTGTAGTTCCCCATCTTCCGTGGGTTTACAGATCCCCGCTTTGAAATGTAACCTCTGTAAGATACACAGTTGGAAGGTTAAGGTGGGTTGTTGGGTGTTGAGAAGTGAAGCGGTGCATTTCATGAGACCTCTGGAGGAGAATGAAAGTTGATGATGCTGACTTGGATTTGAGTTCCCTATGTTTTAAAGGTGTAGTGCAGAATGGTTTACATTTGGCCAATAGAGAAAAAGGTCAAAACAGGACCCAATGTGGGTTGGTCACTAGGACCAGAGGTTTGTCTTTTGAGCTTTTGGATTCGTGCTATAGCCCATCTTCAGGGAACTTCTCTCTAAGCTAGGGAGAAGTTCCCTGAAGATGGGCTATAGCACGAATCCAAAAGCTCAAAAGACAAACCTCTGGTCCTAGTGACCAACCCACATTGGATCCTGCAACATTATCCTGGGGTACGTGTATTCACTTTCATTCGTGAAGGTCAAAACAATATATGTAGGGATCTATATTGGGTCCAGATGCAACTATGCCTCATGTCATGCCCTTGGTAGACTTGGACTCTGAAGGAGAGGAGGAACAGCTGACAGGGAGTGGAAGCGTGGCTCCGGAGGTTGTGGAGGAGGCTGGGGAAGGGCAGAGGCTGGCTGGGCAGTCAGAGGAAGAACCAGGCCTATCCCTTCTTCATCCTATGACACACAGGGAGGAACTCTCTCTTGGCTTACGAGAGAGGAAGTGGCCATGATCCCCCTCATTGGTTGCAACTGGGGAGACTAGTATATAAGAGAGATGATTACAACACAGCATTGCCAGAAGCAAAGCGTGTTTTATCATGGGCTGAAGTTATCTTGGTTGACGTCCTTCCAACAGATTCTGCCTTGTTATCTCCTTGAATTTGGTAATTACTTATCCTGGTCCATTGTGGACATTTCATCATTGTAGTTTGTTTGGTTTTTTGTTTATTTCACCTCTATCTGCTCATTAAGTTTGGACTGTATTGCTTTCTTTTGAAGACTTTTTGAGTACATTTTATCTCCAACTGAGAATTACTGAACAGTGGGGCCAAGTTGGAGGCATTAAGGGACATTTATTTATGTTTTGGATTTTGTTACATTTGTGTTACAATCTGGGTCATCACACCTCATTGCAACCAATAGGACTTAAGTCTACAATGGCTAAGTGAAGCGTCCAACAGTTCCAGAAGGTCTTGCTTTGAACTCAACTAAATGCACACAATCTAAGGTGAAAATTAATCCTTAGCATTTGTGATAAGGTGCATGTTTCATGCTCCAGGCTCGGTTTGCTATTCAGCGATGTCATTTTTTTTTTAGAAGTTGCTGTCCCCTCCTGAACTCTGTATCAGGGACACCGTCTGTGCTAACGAAACATTTGATTGCTTCCTGCACCAGTCTAATTGGCAAGGTCACATGGGCTGAAAGTGAAGGATTGTGATTGGATAGTTGTCCCCTCCCACCAGATTACTTATCCTGGTCCACAACTGTTCGAAGCTGCGGCAACACTGGAAAAAAAAGTGATTTATGGTTGTCATAGAGTCCCCAGAGTCACTACTCCAAATCTGGGCCCTTGGGAACTAGCGCAGATTTATGAGAATCCCACGGTCACATGATCGCTACTTGCACCCTTCCCAGCCAGCTTCCGACAAGCAAAGCCAATAGGTATATCCAGATTTGCTTAATGGCTTCATTCTTCACTTAATGAATATGGTGGCACAGTGGTTAGAGTGCTGTACTGCAGGGCTGCTTCTGCTGACTGCCGGCTACCTGCAATTTGGCAGCTCGAAACTCACCAGGCTCAAGATTGACTCAGCCTTCCATCCTTCCAAGGTGGGTAAAAGGAGGACCCAGATTGTTGGGGGCAAGAGGCTGACTCTGTACACCGCTTAGAGAGGGCTGTAAAGCATAGTGAAGTGGTATATAAGTCTAAATGCTATTGCTATTGCTAACAACCATGGCAGAAGTCATAAAATGGGGCAAGAGTCACTTAACTACTGCACCACTCAGGCCCCTGTGCTTTAGACTGTCTTTAACTCACATCATTTGTATTTGTTTTTATATTTAGGCTTTCCCTGTAAGCCATTCACAGTTGCTTTCAATGGCAAGATGGGCATCATATAAATTGAATAAATAAGATAAACAACCACCTCACTTAGCAATGGAATGTCCAGCCCCAATTATGGTGTTAAGTTAAGGACCCCCCCCTCCAGTACTTGGTATGTATAATTGGTCCAGAATGCAGGGGCTGAAAGAGAGTTTCATTTTTTCCTGGACAGCACCTCTAGTTTGGGAACTATATTGGTTACAGGTTGACTTCTCAGCCCAATGTAAGGTATTGGTTGTCACCAGAGGTGGCCATTCAGCAGGTTCTGACCAGTTCTGGAGAACCGGTAGCAGAGGTTTGGAGTAGTTTGGAGAACTGGCAAATGCCACCTCTGACTGGTCCTTCCCCCATCTATTCTCTGCCTCCTGAGTCCCAGCTGATTGGCTGGATCTTCTTTTGTTGCCCTGCACAGGAGAACGGAGCTGGAAAGCAGGTTAGTGGGGTGGGGAGGGAATGGGGATTTTGCAGTATCCTTCCCCTGCCACGTCCACCAAGCCATGCCCACAGAACCGATAGGTAGAAAAATTTGAATCCCACCACTGGTTGCCACATTTAAAGCCTTTTATGGTTCAGGACTAGAGAACTTGCTCCCTGTTCATTCAAAAAGATCTGTAAAGATCCCTTCGAACTCCCATTCTGGGAGAGTGTTATCACTCAAAGGACCATGAAAACAGTGTCTTTTCCAATGTCTTTTTGGCCCCTGGTTGGCTCGTGATATGTAGAAACAAAAGTTCCAGCCTTCAATCAATCACTCTCATAATCTTCACAAAAAAGAGAGAGACAGATCACCTTTGATAAACTGTCCTATTTACAGAGTAGATTATCATAGTGGAGAGAGTTATGGTCAGAAACTGAGGGTTAAAATTTATTTGCTGAGGCAATTATTTACTAAGGTGGAGGGGGACACTCCCCCCTCCCAGTCTGATGAAAACACTTTTCACTGAATATTTACCAACAGCCACCATTTGCCAAAAACCTATTTTAAAAAGTAACAATTAGTTTAGATCCTTCAATAACAATCTTAGATGTTATTCTTAGATTTCAGCAGTGGTGGGATTCAAACATTTTTATCACCGTTTCTGTGGGCGTGGCTTGGTGGGTGTGGCTTGGTGGGCATGGCAGGGAAAGGATACTGCAAAATCCCCATTCCCTCCCCACCCCACTAACCTGCTTTCCAGCTCCGTTCTCCTGTGCAGGGCAACAAAAGAAGACCCAGCTAGGTCAGAGAATAGATTGAGGTGGGTCAGTCAGAGGTGGTATTTGCCGGTTCTCTGAACTACTTATTATTAAGTGATAAACTGCCTTCCCACATGCTTTTAAGCCATTATTCCACAACTGCTATCAATTAGATTGGCCCAATCTGTCAAGCCATAACCTTGTGGTGAGACAGGCAGCCAACACATTTAATAAATAAATTAATAATAATTGATAAATGGTCTACAAATTCACAACTCGCCTGGCCTACGTTAATCCAAAAGTAATCAACCGCTTTACATCACAAGGAAATAAGTGAATGCAATAAAAAAAAAGTTAGAAGATACTGTACATTAAGGGTCATCTAGTCCGACCCTCATATTAGGAACTCACTATTTTCTCTTTTCTTTCTTTTTTGTTTTTTTGTTTTATATAAAATATAAAGAAGAAAAGAAAACAGGAAATTAAGGGAATTCACCATTTTCTCAAAAAATAAATAAATCCCTCAGTATGTTTCTTCCACACAGCTGAGTACATCCTGAATGGGGAACACTTCTCACATCTAAATTGGCATTATTAGAAGTCGCCCCCTTTCAACAAAGTTTTTGTAGGCATCTGATCTTTATATACACACACACATGTAACCCTGTCATGATGCTGTCCCTTTTTCCTGCGGTTTACGTGGCAAAGCAATTCCATCTCAGCAGAAGCCTTGGTTTTTCAGCAAAATTATATGTTACATTCTCCAGAGAGATGCTTGGTTTAATTCTAAAGCAGAGCCCTAATTGCTTGCCCTGCACTGCTCTGCATTGCCTGAAGAACATAGAACTGAGCAGCAGAAACATTTCTGGAACTACACAATGGCAAGGCATAAACTATTTTCACAAATCGCAGTGAAGCATTTCCTGTCTTTTCCGTTGGGGTGTTCGCACTTACTACCAACTCTCAAGAGCAGAAGAGAATCATATTAAAAATAATTTTTGTGCTCTGGCTAATAATTTGATGTTTATTCCATGCCATGAGGGCATGTAAAACAGTAATTTAAATTCAGGGGTGTGGGGGGGGGAAGTGGAGAACATATAGGTCTTAAAGAACTGCTTGAATTGTTTAATACCTCTGACAGAAACTGGGTGGTAATATACATTTGACAAGAAAGAAAGAGAGGGAGGGAGCGGGAGAGGGAGAAGGAAAAGAAAGAAGAAGAAAAGAAAGAAGGAAAGATAGTAGACAAAATACATAAAAAATAAGAAATCCATATGAGACTCCCAGGCTGATAAATGACAATGAACAAATTACTTCCTTTATAAAGCAGGGGTGTCCAACCTTGGCAACTTTATGACCTGTGCACTTCAACTCCCAGAATTCTGGGAGTTGAAATCCACAAGTCTTAAAATTGCCAAAGTTGAACGCCCCTGCTTTAAAAGGTATTAAACCAAAATAACCTTTCTGTCTAATAGTAAGGCTAAGCTTTAGAAAAGATTTAGAACACCCTTCAGATATGTTCTAAGTAATCATCACCATCAATTAACCAGTGGAACAACTTGCCTCCAGAAGTTCTGAATTCTCCAACACTGGAAGTATTTAAGAAGAGATTGGACAACTATTTGTCTGAAATGGTATAGGGCAGGGGTTGCCAACCTTTTGGACCTCAGGGACCACCAAACTCATAATTTTAAATCCCGGGGACCACTAGTATGAATTTTGACTGATGGTGGCTTGCTGACATTGGTGGGAGAGAGAGAGAGAGAGAGAGAGAGAGAGAGAGAGAGATCTGATCTAACCTCTCTCTCTTTCTCCCTCTCCACCCCCCTCTCACACACACACACATACAGAGGCAAATTTCTTAACAACCGGTTCTGTGGGCGTGGCCTAATTTGTGGGTGTGGCTTGTTGGTCATGTGACTGGCTGGGCATGGCTTGTGTTTAAATATTATAAATATTTGTGTAAATATTGATTTTTTTTTGTAAAAAAAAGAGCAACTTTTACCCAAAATCAGGCAAAGCAGGCAGGCAGATTGAGTTACTCACAGAATCACAGATTCGTTCAGAGATCTGTGTTTCTGCCATCAGCTAGCTCAGTCTGTCACATAAAATTTGCTTGCAAGCAAACTCACAAAATTAACTCACAACACACCCTGTATGTAAATATTGAATTTTTTATTTAAAAAGTGCAACTTTTACCCAAAATCAGGCAAATTGAGTTGCTCACAGAAACACAGATTCACTAAGAGATCTATGATTCTGCCATCGGCTACCTGCATTGAATAATAGAAGCTTCAGTCCTAAGGAAGGTTCTTAAAAGCCAAGACAAAGATCTAAAGATTAGCTAGAAAGAAAGAAATCCAGCCATTTCCTGCTTCCTAGCTAATCTAAATCTCCCAGCATAGCAGAACAGATGATGGTTGGGGGGGAAAAAGGAAAAATAGCAATTTAGGAGGCAAGTTTGCCTGGTAAAGAGTGAGTGGGCGGGGAGGGTTCCCGCAAGCCATGTGGGCGATGCTGCCTTGTGTTCTCGTGCAGCCTGGATTAATTGCTTTGGAGGGGGGGCTGCTCTGGGGGTGACATTTCTCTGTGGACTACCAAAATTTTCTTGCTGACCACCAGTGGGCCACAGCCCACCAGTTGGCAACCACTGGTATAGGGTTTTCCTGCCTGATCAGGGAGTTGGACTAGAAATCCTTCAAGGTCCCTTCTAACTCTGTTATTCTATTCTATTCTATTCTATTCTATTCTATTCTATTCTATTCTATTCTATTCTATTCTCCATTCCTAGCAATAGGCAAAGTCTCTACTACAGAGAGGGTGGCAGGAATGAGAGAGAAAGACTGAAAGAGAAGTTGTTAGCCTGAGTCTTGTTGGAAGAGTTCATAACCATGCAGAGCTTTGAAACAAAGCCTTAGCTATTCCCCAGCCTCTTCCAATACTCAAAAGTGAGTCAAATGCCTATTTGGCAAGCTGATCATACTTTGCTGCACCTTGGCAGAAAATGCTGTTTACTTTCAGATGTCCCATTACCGGCACTCTCGTGTTAAACAAAGGGTTTATTTCAGGATGAGACAGAGTTCCCAATGCTTTATGGGGCCGGCGGAGAGAAATCAAGGATGCTGTCCTTGAGAATTGAGCTGGACATGTGGTCAGCTTTACCTTTGAGCAAGTTGCAAGAACTACATCATTTGAAGCCAGTAACACATTTATTTGGGGATTCAAAATCCACATGAGGACTCAGCGAAGAGGCCACAAGGCCTGAGAGTCTCATATGAACCGGACAATACAAGCATTAATGAAAAAGAAGTGGGCATCAGTGTTATTCAGTGACTTGAATAACATGCAGAAAAGAAGCCATCTTGACACAGGGAGCTGTGGGGGAAAAAACCATTTTCTTACAAACATTAGAAACTGTTTTTCAGCAATGGCATTCAACATTAGATAAAGCCATGATTTGCTTAACCACTCTTTTTGGATAAGGCACAGCTGGTTACGTTCATACATTATACCCTACTAACTTTAGATTATACATGAGAATGGCTGGATCACATAGTGCAGTAGGCCAAACCAGGTGAGTTGTGCTAACAGAAAAACAAGCCATCTCTGAAAAGTAAGAACCATAACTCAGTCTCTTGACATTCTTTTTTTTTTTAAATTTAATTATAAGAATACAACACGGTGTAACCGTTCTGACATTACAATTGTTATGCATATATACATCTGCCACACAGTCCTTACTATTCTGTATAAACCTCTCTGATCTTTATGTTTTACATAAGCTCCCTTGTTAATTGTTCCATGATTCATTGATGTTCATTTAGGAATAGTGTGGACAAAAGCATTTTCTTTTTTATTTATTTTTTACTTTAATTATAAGAATACAACATGGTGTAGCCGTTCCGATGCTACAATTGTTATACATGTATAAATGTTACTTCACCATTTATTATCCTCTTGTTTGATACATTGTTTACTAATTATTCTAATCATCATAGCTGTTCTGACCTAGCCTTCTTCTATGCAACCACTGATAAAATATATTCCACGTTTCATAGTACTCAGATTCCCCCTTGTTTTTTAATTGCAAAGTTAACCTGTCCTATTCTGCACAGGGCATAATTTTCCTTATTTTCTCTGTTTCTGGCGGTAAGCTTTCCTTCTTCCAGTATATATTAGTCTAGCCGCAGTTAACACATGTACTATTAGATAAATTAAATCCTTCCTATATCCTTCTGGTATTATTCCTAGGAGGAAAAAATTCCTGTTTAAATGGAATACACTCTCCCACCATTTGTTCCACCCATGTCTGGATCAGTCTCCAATACTTTTTTTGCAGCATTGCAGGTCCACCACATGTGAAAAAATGTGCCTGATACATCTTTGCACTTCCAACAATTTGGAGATAGACTTTTGATCATTTTGGAAAGCCTTGCTGGTGGAAGTTGCCACCTGTAAAACATCTCATAAAGGTTTTCCTTGTATGCCGTGGCCAATGTTATTTTCTTATTGGGGGTCCAAAGCTTTTGCCATTTAACCAATTCAATATTATAACCCAATTTTTTTGCCCATGCCATCAATCTCTTGACCTTCTTGAAGGCCTCAGAAGATCATCAGGTAAAGCAACTGAAGGTGGAATGTATTTGGAAGGTTACATTTTAAGATTTGGGTGGAGAGGCAGCATTAGACCAATCTTGCCCAGTCTTGACAAAACTATGTTTGTAAATGCTTGGGTGAGAAACTACAAAGAAATCCCAAGGTCATTGCTTAGACTTGGAAGAAATCAAACTATTTCCCTATTGATGTCCAGGAAATCCCTTGGATACATCATAGAGTGATCAGTATCAATGTAAACTTGAAAGGTTCTTATTAAGTCACTTAATAACCGGTTCTGGGGCAGTCTTTTCCCATCTGGTGCCTTCTAGATATATTGGATTTCAACCTGGTTGTGCTACAGAAGAATTCTCAGAACTGAAGTCCATCAATTGATAGGCATCTGGTTCAATAGTGTGCAATAGGGGCTTTTTAGTAGGAAATTCTCATATATGTATTGAAAAACAATTGTGCTATCCATGCATAGAACAATCCAAAATACATTTCTTGTCCCTGTTGATTTTACATTTTGACATGTAATAAACAAGTCAGACCCATAATAAAGAGTTAAACTCTTATAGTAAAATCTCCCTCAACTCCCAATGACCACTAAGATACACCCATATCATTTTCTTGGAAGTTGTTTTGTCATCATCTTCTTTTGTTATATTTATATCTAGCCTTAAGACTGTAATAAATTTGATTTGATTTTACCCAACCAGCTCCACATACATAACACTGAAAGAACCCAGTCTTCAGATTACCAATGGACGAATCACCATCCATTGGTAAAACCTATGGGATCTATAAAAGGTTTCTTCCGGAGGTAATGCACTACCTACAAGGAATCAGGAGATGTCAGCAAAGAGATAAAGAACCTAATGCTGCACTGCACTGCCACTTAGTGGTCATCTAGGGTCATACAGGCAAGATTTGGTGGACTTATTCTGAAGGAGATCAAAACAATCTATTATGATTTGGAATAAGTCAAATAAACACAGGAATAAGTTATGAAGCAGTCATGCTATACTGATTTCCAGTCATTTGAAAGTCATCGAGGACCTATATACTGCACAAGTGAAAAAGAGGGCTGTGAAAATATTTACAGATCCCTCACATCCTGGACATAAACTGTTTCAACTCCTTCCCTCAAAACGATGCTATAGAGCACTGCACACCAGAACAACTAGACACAAGGACAGTTTTTCCCCGAATGCCATCACTCTGCTAAACAAATAATTCCCTCAACACTGTTCAACTATTACAAAGTCTGCACTACTATTACTGTTAATCTTCTCACCACTCCTTATCACCCATCCCCTCCCACTTGTGACAGTATGACTGTAACTTTGTCGCTTGTATCCTTACGATTTATATTGACTGTTTCCTAGTATGATTTGATTGCTTATTGTACCCTATGACTATAATTAAGTGTTGTACCTTATGATTCTTGACTCTTGATGAATGTATCTTTTTTTCTTTTATGTATACTGAGAGTATCTGCACCAAGACAAATTCCTTGTGTGTCCAATCACACTTGGCCAATAAAGAATTCTATTCTATTCTATTTTCACCGGTCATTGAAGGTGATTCGGAAATTGCTGTAGCTCTTGATGCACATCATTACTAACTGTATGTATCGAATGACTCATCATATCCAGGAATGGTGCTAATAGGCCTTTTTCTGCAGTCTACAGCAGAGAGGGACAGCTGGGAAAATTGTATTTACTGCAAATCACTCCGAGATCTTTCAGGAGATCAATAACAATTTCTAACCAGCAATGTTTATATGCCATCAATCTGCTGTTCAAGACCCCTCTGGGTGGTTAATCCTGGATGATGGTTATTGTTCTAAGAAAACGTTTTTGAAATTAATAGCAATCTTCTTATATAAAGAGGAACCTTCCTCTTCTTTTCACCCACCTGGTCTTAGTTCATAGATGTTGAAGACTGAGTTAGGAGAAGACTGAGAAAAGAAACAACATTTTTCAGATTTCTGAAGCTCTGACACATAAAACAGGATAGTTATTCTTGGCTACCTCCAAAGGCAGAACTACTGTATATCTCATGGACTTAAATTCCAAGATATTTTTTTTTGATAGAATTGAAGAAATTCCATCCATCAGAACAGGAACTGGTAGTGAACCTTGATAGAGTCTAAACCTAGATTTCTCAAATTGAGAGGAGAATTGGACTAGATGGCTTACATAAAAATGTTCATCTCTATAATTGTGTGAATTGAAAACCAAAACTTGATACATGCCCATTCTAATGGTATCTGAAACACAGGAGAATGGCCAGTAGATGATACTTCAAGATGGAAACCTGCTGAACTTTGAGATTGAACATCACTGAATGCTAGCTATTTGGGGTATTTGGGGGGCAGACTGGGGAAGATATCTTTATTCTGAACAACAGGATACATGTCTTTTTTATCCCATGTTTATAAGGTTTAGATCAGGGGTCTCCAACCTTGGCAACTTTAAGCCTGGAGGACTTCAACTCCCAGAATTCCCCCAGCCAGCTGGCTGGGGAATTCTGGGAGTTGAAGTCCTCCAGGCTTAAAGTTGCCAAGGTTGGAGACCCCTGGTTTAGATAAACACTGAGTTAGAAAATACAAAAAAATGCCTATATACCAAACTTGCCTTGTATCTTCTCTAGGCTAAAGGTAGAGATTAGGGTTTTCCAACCTTGGCAACTTTAAGATACATTGACTTCAACTCGCAGAATTCTCCAGCCAGCCTGGGTGGCATAGCTGGCTGCCAAATTCTGGGAGTTGAAGTCCACATGCCTAAAGTTGCCAAGGTTAGGAAACCCTGGTGTAGATGTTGACCAAAAATAATTATGTAAGTGATGTTGCAGTGCAAGTCCCAAAATATTGCTAATTGTTCAAGTGGCACTTTTTTTGTGGGGGTGTGAAATCTTTTTATGTTCCTGCTTCTGCATGTTACTTCTCTGTTGGCTGAAATGATTCAAATATTTCATTTTCAAGGCCTACACTATTTCAAAAGTTCAACTGTAGCACTAAGCAAACTTCAGAAGACTTACTGCTTGTTTGCTCTTAAAGAGGAAGAAAATATAATATCCTGGGAAAATATATAGTGTTTGATTGGCACCTTGAAGGATAAAGGTTGCACTTTTTTTTTTTTTTGCAGACCCTATTTTTTTGTCTAATAAACTTCAGTAGATCCTCTCCTTTGGATTTTGTCTAATCTCTTCCTTTGCTATAGTGCCGTGATGGCGAACCTATGGCATGTGTGCCACAGGTGGCACGCAGAGCCATTTGTGCCGGCATGCAACCCGCAGGCAAACTTCCTCACTGTGCATGCGCGCACCCCACAGCTGATCTTCGGCTGGTTTGAGGCCTTTTTCGGCCTCCCAGAGGCTTGAAAAAAGCCTCTGCAGGCTTTGCAGGCCAAATAATAGGCCCATTTCATCACTTCCTGTAAGTGATGAAACGGGCCTATTATTTGGTCTGCAAATCCTGCAGAGGCTTTTTTTCAAGCCTCCGGAAGGCCAAAAAAAGCCCCAAACAAGCCGAAAATTAGCTGTGAGGCGCAGTGCAGGTAAGGGGGTGGCGGGGGGGATTGCACACAATTTTTGGCACAGGAGCCCAAAAAGGTTAGCCACCAGGGGAGGCTGTGGGGGCACATTGCCTTCTGGGTGCTGGCACCCCAGCGCGCGAGCGCCAATGCGCACACAATTTTTGGCACAGGAGCCCAAAAAAGGTTAGCCACCACTGCTTTAGTGAGTTCTGTTTTTTAGTTAAACAAAATACTTACTACAAAAAGGACTAAAATAGAAATGCAAAATTCATGCAGACGATATAACCAAATGACAATAGATTATATTTCACTTCTAACTAAGCCATAATGCATAGGCCAGTAAAACTAGACAATGATAGATACGGTGATTCTACATAAATCAGCAACCATATTCAATGAAAAATAATATAGCTGAAGGAAACATGCAAGTCATTTCTTCTTCCAAGGCTTTTAACTGAATACCTAAACACGCCCAAGTTGGCAGCTGCTGGGAGAAGACATTTTCATCAAACCATTCCCTGTAATCTTTGGATAAAAGCATGGGCATTTCTATTGAACCATATTTACCTTAGACAGCAAAATAACTAGAACTACCCTATAAGGACATCTAAGGCTAACCTTTGAAACGAGCAGTGAAAATCAGGTAAATTCACGCTGAAGAATGTAGACATTCCAGTAGATTGGCATTCAAGGACACCTTTGGAAGCCTATCAGATTTATACCACTGGGGCTAATTCCAATGGTATGGAGACTAGATAACATATGCAGATCTCTATACAGACTAATCAGGGGATACAGACCTAAAGCAAGAGGGGCAAGATCAGCAAGATCTAGACCTCTGTAACTTCAGGGAATTATTACGATCCCACCCCAAAATCCATGCTGTGTGAAAAATAAGTTCAGGGATAGATTATCTAATACTCTCTAGATGTTTCAGGCTGTCGTTTGCTTGACAAGCTCCAGCACCATGGTTGATGATTAGGAATTTAGGACAATATAGTTGACAACATCTGGATGATATCGTTCATTTTGGGCAAGGGTCTTCAAACTTGGCAAGTTTAAGACCTGTGGATTTCAATTCCCAGAATTCCCGAACTAACATGACTGGAGGAGGAATTCTGGGAGTTGAAGTCCACAAGTCTTAAAGCAGTTAAGTTTGAAGACCCCTGATTTTGGGAATAAGCAACCTGGCATCTGTGAGATAGAACATGTGATCCACAGACCACCTGCTTGCTGTAGCCCTGCATGATTCATTAATCTGGCCATTCAATACCTCCTGTGGATGAATTTATGAATGACAGAAGTGATCTACTGGCACGCTGCAGCAAAAATGCAGAGAGCTCTCTGTCCCTTTAAAGATGTTTTATGACATAACAGTTCTGCTTTATGAGATACCTAAGTAAATGGCCCAGTTTTGCTTTGAGCGATATAGAATTATCTCACGAAAGATTTAGATGGATTATTCAAATAGGATAATAATAATAATAAGCATATCCAGATTAGTGACTCAGGCAGAACACAAAATATTTTGTTCTGACAGTCAAAGCATCAGAAGTTCGGGTTCCCAAGAATGACCTTTTCAATGGTGATTACGCATCTTTGGGATTCTTTCTCTCAGGGGTTGCTGGTGGCCCAATCCCTCATGTTCTCTAGGCTGGTTTGCAAAAGACATTTAGTTCTTTTCAGTTTACTGATAAATATGTGAGCTTGAGGGAGGTGCTGTACTTTTCTCTTTGTTTTGTTTCAGTCATTTATTGTTGTGCTGTATATATTAGTGGCTTTAGTTTACCATGCAAGAATGTTTCTCTTATGCTGCAAGGGCTGATCCCATCTCAAGGCAAGCCAAAGCTTCCCCTATGGCAAACCGGCTTGCTAAGGTTCTGATGCAGCATCCCTGTTCTAACCCTGGGAATTTCTGAAAACAAAGCGGTGCCTCATTAGAAGTAAACCCAAGAACTATTGGAGGCAAAAACTCAAGAAGCGTGAAACAAAACTAAGATGCTTAGTTGTAATTAAGCTGACTATGAGTCAACAGGGTCGAGTCAACACATGGTTGCAAACAAAGGCAAATAGCAACTCTAGACTGGGTTGGTAAAAGAGTGCTACCCTATGCTTCCCTAGTCATTGTCCAACCAAATGATATGATATTTTTAAATATTTAGGCAAAATGGGAGAAGGAAAGGAACTATGATAATGGGGCCAAGAGAATTTCTATAAGGAAAGAAGAAGAAGAAAGGAGAAGAGAAGAGAAGAGAGAGAAGAGAAGGGAAGGGAAGGGAAGGGAAGGGAAGGGAAGGGAAGGGAAGGGAAGGGAAGAGAAGAGAAGAGAAGAGAAGAGAAGAGAAGAGAAGAGAAGAGAAGAGAAGAGAAGAGAAGAGAAGAGAAGTCATTGTGGTTCAAAGTGATTCTGAGAGACTTACAACATGATAACACATATGGATGTAAAAACAATTATAAAAGCATAGGAGCACAGTGGCTCACATGATTAGGACACTGGCTTGACAAGCAGCAAGCCCATGTTTGAGACCCAAGTACTGCTGTGGGGTGGGGTGAGCTCCTTGCCTATGTGCCAGCTCCTGCCGAGGACATGAAAGGAACCTCCAACTGGGTGTCCCCTGGAAAATGGTGATGTCACCAGTTAATGCTTTCAACTTGGAAGCTGTTAATACACTAGACAACTCCAGCCAACAGCTTCTCCTTCAGACCCCCCATTCCAACCAGCATAACCAAGTTTTAAGGCTTTTCCTGAAGACTAAAAGAGAGAGAGTGGATTTCAGCTCCTGTGGTAAGATATTCCGAAGAGTTGGGGCCGTGGCAGAAAAGACTCTTTTCCTGGATTCTGCCAGCCACAATTCCTTAGCTATTGGAGTTCACAGTAGGTCCCTTCTGCCACCACAAGTGGGGTAGGTCAATCCCATTGAGGCAAGATGGCTCTTCAGGTAACCTGACCCATTCCATAAAGGGGTATAAAGGTAATAACCAACACCTTGAATTGACCCAGAAGCTTGTATAACAGTTGTCAGCTTTGGAAGCCATATTAGCACCAGAAGCTTCCATGCTGCCACATTCCTGTACCTGGGAAATTGGGAGGGGGATTTCTTAGAATGTATGTAGTTAGACATAATAGCATTCTTCTTTACAGTCAAGGTCATGTCATCCTGCACTTGGACAAGCAGTGGTTAGAGGATGTCTCAAGCTGGGATGGATGTTGATTGGGCCATGTGATGGACTGAGGGGTGCAGGGGGATGGATCTTTGATTTTCAATTACTGAGGGAAAACCTGGAACTCAGATTCAGGTTTTCCCAGATGTGCCTGTATGACAACTCTAATAAAATGGAACTTTGACAAATTGCTTGTCTCGGAGTTTTGGAGTTAGAGTTTTTCTGGAACGCTGACAACAGTGGTGTCACATGTACCATTCCCATGGATCTCCAAAACTGTACACACTGCTGCATTCTGGACCAATTGTAGCTTCTAAACACTCTTCCAGAGTAGCCCCATTTTTACTATTTATACTTAATAGCTTTTTTTAAAAAAAAAGTTTTTATATTTTTACAACAAAAACAAACATAAAACCAACAGTTTGTCTGTTGGGTACATATATCCTGTGCACATAATAATATTATCATATATTTCTTACTTGTTTATATACACTGCTCAAAAAAATAAAGGGAACATAAAATAAGACATCCTAGATCTGAATGAATGAAATATTCTTATTAAATACTTTGTTCATGACATAGTTGAATGCGCTGACAACAAAATCACACAAAAATTATCAATGGAAATCAAATTTAGCAATCCATGGAGGTCTGGATTTGGAGTTACACTCAAAATTAAAGTGGAAAAAAACACTACAGGCTGATCCAACTGTGATGTAATGTCCTTAAAACAAATCAAAATGAGGCTCAGGAGTGTGTGTGGCCTCCACATGCCTGTATGACCTCCCTACAATGCTTGGGCATGCTCCTGATGAGGTGGCGGATGGTCTCCTGAGGGATCTCCTCCCACACCTGAACTAAAGCATCCCCCAACTCCTGGACAGTCTGTGGTGCAACGTGGCGCTAGTGGTTGGAGCGAGACATGATGTCCCAGATGTGCTCAATTGGATTCAGGTCTGGGGAACGGACAGGGCAGTCCATAGCATCAATGCCTTCATCTTGCAGGAACTGCTGACACACTCCAGCCACATGAGGTCTAACATTGTCTTGCATTAAAAGGAACCCAGGGCCAACCGCACCAGCATATGGTCTCACAAGGGGTCTGAGGATCTCATCTCGGTACCTAATGGCAGTCAGGCTACCTCTGGCGAGCACATGGAGAGCTGTGCGGCCCCCTAAAGAAATGCCACCCCACACCATTACTGACCCACTGCCCAACCGGTCATGGAGGATGTTGCAGGCAGCAAAACGTTCTCCATGGCGTCTCTAGACCCTGTCACGTCTGTCACATGTGCTCAGTGTGAACCTGCTTTCAACTGTGAAGAGCACAGGGCACCAGTGGCGAATTTGTCAATCTTGGTGTTCTCTGGCAAATGCCAAATGTCCTGCACGGTGTTGGGCTGTAAGCACAACCCCCACCTGTGGACGTCGGGCCCTCATACCACCCTCATGGAGTCTGTTTCTGACCGGTTTGAGCAGCCACATGCACATTTGTGGCCTGCTGGAGGTTATTTTGCAGGGCTCTGGCAGTGCTCTCCTCCTCCCTCCTTGCACAAAGGCAGAGGTAGCGGTCCTGATGCTAGGTTGTTGCCCTCCTACGACATCCTCCACGTCTCCTGATGTACTGGCCTGTCTCCTGGTTGCACCTCCATGCTCTGGACACTACGCTGACAGACACAGCAAACCTTCTTGCCACAGCTCGCATTGATGTGCCATCCTGGATGAGCTGCACTACCCGAGCCATTGTGTGGGTTGTAGACTCTGTCTCATGCTACCACTAGAGTGAAAGCACCGCCAGCATTCAAAAGTGACCAAACCATCAGCCAGAAAGCATAGGAACTGAGAAGTGGTCTCTGGTCACCACCTGCAGAACCACTCCTTTATTGGGGATGTCTTGCTAACTGCCTATGCTTTCCACCTGTTGTCTATTCCATTTGCACAACAGCATGTAAAATTGATTGTCAATCAGTGTTGCTACCTAAGTGGACAGTTTGATTTCACAGAAGTGTGATTGACTTGGAGTTACATTGTGTTGTTTAAATGTTCTCTTTATTTTTTTGAGCAGTGTATATAACCATTCTAATCAATATTTTATCTCACATTGGTCAATTATTATATTATCATTAATATTGTAATTATTATCTGTGGCTTTTTTTGTCTTGATTGGCTGGCAACATTGTGTTCCTATATTGGAGGCTTTTAGTGCAGCTTGGCTCCGAGTGAATGGACAGCTATCATTAGTTAGGAAGCTGGGTTTCATCTGGGTGCCTGGTTGGGGTGTGTTTGAGCTGGAGGTATCGGGGGGATCTGTTTGTGCCCAGGTGTTTGCCTGGCTTGTGGTGTGGAGATTTTTTTTGAGAGCCATCCTTTATTTGAGAGCCATCCTTAGAAATCCCAAAGATAAAATTGACCTGGAAAACCAAGGCATATATGAAGTCCCCTGTGCATCATGCCCGGCCACATACATTGGACAGACCAAGAGAAGAATAAGTACCCGCCTGGATGAACATAAAAATGCAGTAAAAAAGCTGGAACACACTTCCTCACTAGTCCAACACATGAAAGCCACAGGTCATAGCATCAACTTCAATGGCACCAAAACCCTAGCCACTATAGAAAACCCCAGCCACAGAATTATCAGAAAAACCATAGAGATTGAAAAAAGACCTGAAAGCATGAATAGAAGAGATGATTTCACCAGACTGTCAATTATTTGGAAGCGTACACTCACAAACAAAAAAATCTCCACACCATAAGCCAGGCAAACACCTGGGCATAAACAGATTCCCCCTGATACCTCCAGTTCAAACACACCCCAACATATACATAAAAAAGCCACAAAACAGACAGAAGACATTAGAAACACCAATCAAGCAGAACACAGCAAACTCCAAGACAAATAAACACAGACCAAGACTCC